>NC_059133.1:30934504-31559504 GCF_020740605.2 Lemur catta
ATATTTAGAAATAGCTGACCTGGGAAAATACAAGGATATTTAGGGCAGACCTGAAAAAATTTAAAAGGAAAAGAAAAAGAAAGATTTGCAGCCAGTCAGATTGTGAGGTTGTTAATAAAGGCACTAATTTTTTCATGTATAACAATCAATGTGCATAATGACTGTTAATGGCTAGTGCTACATTGTCCACATGAACTGAAAGCTAGCAGATCTCCGGGGGAAGCCCACAATATTTAAGACTTTGATCCCTCCAAAGTAGGAAGGATTCTAATGGGAGTGTAGGGGGTCATGGAATTATTGGGGCATTGCCAGGTACAACATTATTATTATGATGCTCTTTAAAAGTCTTGTCTGCTTCCTGTTTCCCAGTCTTCTTCACAGCTCTAATGTAGGCCTGAAGAATTTATAGGACATGTGTCATCCCTAACTACAGACCCAGAACCACTGGTTTCCAACCAGAAAAGAGAACAGGACAGAGGGACTGCTCTAAGGAGACAACAGTAAGGGCTTTTGAATATAAGAGAGTTTTATCAGCTAAGGGAGATCCCAGGCCAGCCAAAAACCCTTTATTACTGCATCAGCTCAGGAATGAGATTGATTTTTTTAAGGCACAGAAGGTAACAATTCCTGTACACTTTTCTCCAAGGCTGGCCATTGGGAAGAGCCCTTCCTTGAACAATTGTGTGCTCTAATGGGGCACAGTGTGTCCACTGCTATCCTATCAAAGGCTAATTCATGTTATAAAGGTATTCGTTAAAAAGTAGTTCATTTGTATCTAATTTAATCCGTATGTCTAAATTATCAAATTTATGAAGGTGTTTTTATAGGATAGTGGTTACAACTGCAGACTCTGGAGCTAGTTTTCTTGCTTGCGTTTGAATCCCCACTGCATCACTGTGTGACCTCAGGCAAGTTACTAACATTCTCTGTGCCCCAGTTTCTTTATCTGTAAAATGGGGATAAAATTATTACCTACCTTCCAGAATTGTGACAATTAAATGACTTCATACATGCCATAGATTTGAACAGTGCCTGGAACATTTTTGATGTTTTATGATTGATAGTTTCTATCTTTAATACTGTTTATTATTTTTTTAATTTTTATTTTAAATTATTATGGGTATAGAATAGTTGCATATTTTAATAGGAATTTTTTAGAGTTTAACTCTAAACACTAAAAAATAACATAAAATAAACATGTCCTTTGTTTTAACATAATAGATATTTGCATTATGTTATAAAGTTGATAATTATGACAACTATTTAAGTTTGTCATTTTTACCATTATTTAAAAAGTTTATATTGAAATTAGTGGTAATTTAACATGCAGTAAGTGGATAGGGAATGGTTTACTGCTTTTCAAATTATTCTATTTACAGTAAGTAAACCAACTACAGGGTGTAAAAAAAGTTTATATTAATTTTGAGTATTGTATATACATGATTAAAACATAAAAGTATGGAATTATTTAGAGCTTACTAGCTTACTTGTGCCATATAGGCATAACACAGACATAGTTAGTATCAGTTATTTTGAGAACTTACTTGCTTTTGTTTAACATATATTTGTGTATTATTTCTCTGCTAATCAGAATATAACAATAACCTTACTATCCTATAATTTAACCTACTCTTTTGCTGCACAGAATTATTAAATGATGAATTTTAAACATTGTCAAAATATCTCATTTACTTCAAAATATATTATTCCATACTGAGTCATTAAATGCAAAGTATTTTATAAGAGAATCATAATAATCACTTTTTGAGTGGCTTTTTGAGTAATCACTTATAAAATTTTACTTGCTATAATTAAATACTTAAATTTTACTGGATACTCTTTGTTAAAAACTGGACATAATCTTTTATGTTACATGGTATCATTTTTTTATTCTTTGACCTTTAGTAATCACTTTTTGAACTTAGGAGAGTCAGTAATCAAAGTATAATAATTAGCTCATTTAAAATAAAGATAATACCATAGAATTAGTCATTCTTGCTACTAAACCATAAATACTTTACATTCTAAATGTTTTAAAAAGATTCTAGAAGCCAGGGAAATTTTCTTTGGTATGTGCTTCATGGAGTCGTATGCTTTGATGGTACTACATAAAGTGATAAATGATTTTGACTTAACTTTCATAACAAGCCAATTACTACTCAAAAATCTTATGTTACCATAAATCATGTGGCAGTATAATTCATTTCACATCATTAATTTTTAGCATTCTTTTAAAGATACATTACAAAAGACACACTCAATTTGATGTATAGTCATAAAGGAAAATATGATCTTAAAAATTCTCCAATAGGTTTAGCCTAGAAATCATGGAATTTCTCCTGCTTTTTTCACTGCCTGTTTTTTTCCTCCAGAAAACTGAAAACTGTTTTTTTCCCCCCACTATCCCTCTATAGCACAGAGAAAAGTACTATCAAGCCCATATACATATGTATATATACACATATATGTGTGTATATATATTTATATGTGTATATAAATATGTGTGTACATATATATATGTATGCTAACTCTGATCACTTTTTAATATCTGTACTGCTAAAACCTAGTTCAGGAAATCATCATCTTTCTCCTAGAAAATCTGTAATAGCTTCCTGCCTCTACTTTTTCCTTTTTTTACAGTCTATTTCACAAAAGCCAGATATATGTAAAGCATAAGTTAGATTCTCTGCTTCCTCTGCTTAAAACTTCCTAATGGCATCCCATTAAAATTGGAACAAAGCACAAATGCCATATCACGGACCGCAAAGGTTTGCCTTTCTCCTCAACCTCCCTTGCCTGTTGTTTGATTTCTCCCTCCCATCAGCAGCAACTCCAAACTCCGCTATCCTCAGCCTCTAACTACATTCACATTATGCTGTCCTTATACTTCTGTTCACTCTTCCTGAAATTCATCTCTTAGATCTCTGATTGCCTCTTTTTGATAATTTATGTCCTTATTCAAATGTCACTTCCTTAAGGTAGCCTCTCCTAAACATTCTAAAATAAAATAGACCACCCCTCTTCCAAGTCCTTTTGTATCCCTTAATCCAGTTTCATTTTCTTTATAGAATTTACTACTGTCTGGTATTATATTAGTTACATATTCATGTCTGTGTTCCTTTTTGTTTATTACTGTATCCTTATTATTTTCAGATATGTTTAGCACTTAGTTGCTATGCAATATTTGTTCAATGAAAGAATGACTGTTTTCCATATTGAACTATCTTTGACAATATGACTTTAGTATCATTCCACCCTACCTACATATGCTTCCATGGTCCTTTTCTAGTCTGAAGGCTTTAACAAAATTAGTCTTACTCTACTTCCTCTTGTTCATCTCTTCTTTGATTATTGTCTCAACTCTAGCAGTTATAACTGTGATTATATTGTGTCTAACTTCAAAAATAAATTAAAATAGCCTCAGTTATCTTTGATGGAAATTTGCTCTTTTCAGAGAACACTAGGAAATAAAAAGGAAATTAAAATACTTTCTATGGTTTTTTTTTCCTTGCTGTAAATCTTCTTATTATGTAATCTCAACATCAAAATGTCTTTCTTATGAAGGGTAAAATCTAGAAAGGGTATTAATGTTAAACCATCTTTCTGAGTTTACAAAGGTGATGACAGAAATATAATGTGCTTTGTTTTTCTTTCAGATCTCCAACTAAAGACATGGATTCAGAAGAGAAGGAAATTGTGGTTTGGGTTTGCCAAGAAGAGAAGATTGTCTGTGGGTTAACTAAACGCACCACCTCTGCTGATGTCATCGAGGCTTTGCTTGAGGAACACGAGACTACATTTGGAGAGAAAAGATTTCTTCTGGGGAAGCCCAATGATTACTGTATCATAGAGAAGTGGAGAGGCTCAGAACGGGTTCTTCCCCCACTAACTAGAATCCTGAAGCTTTGGAAAGCATGGGGGGATGAGCAGCCCAATATGCAATTTGTTTTGGTCAAAGCAGATGCTTTTCTTCCAGTTCCTTTGTGGCGAACAGCTGAAACCAAATTAGTGCAACACACAGAAAAAGTGTGGGAGCTCAGCCCAGCAAATTACATGAAGACATTACCACCAGATAAACAAAAAAGAATAGTCAGAAAAACTTTCCGGAAACTGGCTAAAATTAAGCAGGACACAGTTTCCCAGGATCGAGATAATATGGAGACATTAGTTCATCTGATCATTTCCCAGGACCATACTATTCATCAGCAGGTCAAGAGAATGAAAGAGCTGGATATGGAAATCGAAAAGTGTGAAGCTAAATTCCACCTTGATCGGGTAGAAAATGATGGAGAAAATTATGTTCAGAACGCATATTTAATGCCCAGTTTCAGTGAAGTTGAGCAAAAGCTAGACACGGAGTATGAGGAAAGCCAGATTCTGGAGGACCTGAGCGAAAGTGATGGAATTGTACAGTTGGAAGAACGACTGAAGTATTACCGAATGCTCATTGATAAACTCTCTGCTGAAATAGAAAAAGAGGTAAAAAGTGTCTGCATTGAAATAAATGAAGACGCAGAAGGGGCAGCTGCCAGTGAACTGGAAAGCTGTAATTTAGAAAGTGTTAAGTGTGATTTGGAGAAAAGCATGAAAGCCGGTTTGAAAATCCACTCTCATTTGAGTGGCATCCAGAAAGAGATTAAGTACAGTGACTCATTGCTTCAGATGAAAGCAAAAGAATATGAACTCCTGGCGAAGGAGTTCAACTCACTTCATGTTAGCAACAAAGATGGATCCCAGTCAAAGGAAAACAGAGGGAAGGAATCCCAGGTTCCCAACAGCAGTGGGGAGGTTCCTCCCTTTACTCAAAGAGAATTGAACATGTATACAAACGACACAGACTCGGACACTGGTATCAGCTCCAACCACAGTCAGGACTCGGAAACAGCTGTAGGAGATACGGTGCTGTTGTCGACATAATACGAATGGGCTCTTTCTGACCTGCTTTAATGTTGTCCATGTTTTTTTTAATTTAATAGGAAACTTTATTTTAAATGTGACTTTCTGAAAAAATGTAAATCATGTTACAGTATTCAGTAGTTAATAAAAGCTAGAGAAATTTGTTCTTCATTTTTAATGTAAGATTTCCAACGGGGCTTTATTACAAGCTCAGACAATGAACTATTTATTAGGAATGTATTATAATAAATAGTTGTAGGTGTATAACAGAAATAATTTGATGAGAATTATATGATAATCTCACAGCTTCTATGGAGAAGGATTTATATAAACTTAAAAACAATTCTCAATATTAGACAGTCAAAATATTCAAACCACATATGAAGAGGTAAAATTAAAATGTGTTGTGATATCTTCTTTCAATACTATATCATTAGAATTTTTAAATCTGTAAAGTACATGACAACTACTGTGTTGTAACTACGTTAATCCAAATCTTAGTTCTTTTAATTGATCCTTAGATTGTCCAAAAGATCATGTTTGTCACTTGCTGAACCCTTCTCCCTGTTTACGCCCAGGCAAAGGGCTGCTGTTGGGACATGTACAAATACTGACAGGGAGTCAGAGGGATAGATGAGGCGGGGCCAAGTGCTGCATGCAAACAGCAATTTTTCCAAAAAGACTAAAATTATTAAGAGCTGTGCATGAGCTTTGCTACCTGGCCATGCAGATCCTCTGATCAAATCAATATTCTGTGCAGGTTCATTCTTTGAGTGAGGGACAGTGTGGGTTACAGATAAAATCAGTCATTGTCTTATTTGTTTATGCCACATCTACAAAAGTTGCAGTGATGAAATGTGGGGTCCTTTATGTGGATTAAATAGAGTTCTGTATGCCATAATTATTAGCATGGACTTTTATTCTGCTACACGGTAACTCAGATCGTCTTCTTAGCACTTCATCTAAGGTGCTTAAAGAAGCTTAGTGCTTAAAAAAGTACTAGCACCATCCCAAACATGCTAGTAAAAATCCAAGAAATTGAATGAATTGTTTAGGTCCTATCTTGATTGACAGTCATTATAGTGACTGATGATGCTTGGTTTTGCTTGGTTTTTAATTAGGAATTTCCTTTCTCCTTTTTCCTTCTTTCTTTTTTTCTGCCTGTCTGCCTTTCTTCCTCTCTTTTCCTACCTCCACCCTTTACTTCTTCCCTCCCTCCTTTTCTCCTTTCCTTCTTTTTTGCCCATGAACATATAATGCAATCATATTGAAAATAATTTTATCATTTTTTGTACTGTTAACTGAATATTGCTGCAATTTATTTTTTCTTTAGCTACACCTTTCCAGTATGTCAGTGCACATGTAAGTTGAAATACTATTTTACTTAGTTTTGATATGTGGATATTGGTTAAGATTTTCAATATTTCTCATTTCTTTCCTTTTATTCTTATGCATACTGTAGTGCAGGTTTTAATGGATTTTTTTTTCTGACGTTCAAAATTTGAAAGGTATTTAATTTTTAAAACCAACTTGTTAACTGAGCTTGCTTAATCTATTCTTTCTTAAATTTTTTTTAACTTATTCTTTTATTCCTCCATCCTCAGTCTTTTCACCCATTTTTGGAAAGATATTTAGATTGTCATTAGTGTTTCACTTTGGGGGTGCATTTATGTTTTCATTTCTTGCACCAAGACATTTACAGGCCATATTTGAATTTGGCTGGTAAAAAAAGTAGGAATTTGTGTGGAAGTACAATGATAAAGAGTAATAATGCAAACATGGCTTATACTTTTTCAAAAAGAAGAAATTGAATCTGTGAAAGGGAAGTTCACCTGTCTAATAGCCCATAAAATCATTCAACAATATAGTAAGCTATTGACATATTCATTGTTCACTAATGGGGATTAAATACAGAAGATCATGATAAATGATAAACTAATTATAATGTTGTTTTCCTAAAGCAAAAGTAATCTTTTTGGATTACTCTTATCTTTAGCATGAAAATAAGGAAAAGAACATTGCTTAACCATTTAACTAATTATCTGAATTCAAAAGAGGTTCTGATAAGAAATAGGACTGGAGAGATCATTTCATTTTAGAAATTTTGAATTAAGTTTAGCTCCTGTACAGTTAAACACATTGATAACATTTTAAGGGTTAATTCTTCTGTATCTTAAATAATGTTTAAAAATCTTGGTAGAAAGAAAGATCATTGGTTTTTAAATTTATTTTGGAATTTCTATTTGGTCTTCAATTGTACAAATGTATTTGTGCTTTTGATCATTACATTCTTTAGGATTTAATCATTCATCATTTACCATGGTGAATCTGAGAGTTATGTTAATACAAATAGAAATATTAAAATGCACTACCTGTATGTCTGGATACTGAGCTATTTGTTATTAAATTAAGTGACAATTAGAGTTATAAATATAGGAGTTCATAGGAAGTTTAATGTTTTTACTACCTAGAAAAACTTTTAAATATTTATAAATTCTTGAGTATTCTGACAGATTAACTATGAAACTGCCATATGCAGCTAGAAGAAGCAAACCAAAGCCAACTATTCTTCATTTCTGTAACAAGACGTGGGTTCATCCTTGTTCATTCTTCCACCTGGAATTCCTCTTTTTCTCCATCTGCCATACATTGAAACCCTACCTTTTTTCCACAGTCTTTTTGATGTGCTAGCTCTTACATGATATATTTTTGTTCCATTTAATCATTTGCAATCTTTTATCTCTGAATCCATAAATAGTTTAGATACTTCTCATAGAGGAGCATTTATATCGTGGCTTAGGTTATATTTATTTATGTACTTATCCAACTCCCCTCTCTCCATGGATTCTTATCATACTACTTTATCAACTATCTTATTAACCTTACTCATTCCTATCAACTACTTTGCCTGCTCTACTCAATTTTTTAATTGAATTACTAAATTTTAGAGCTTTGTAGCTTTGTGTGTGTGTATTTTTATACATGGTAAATGATGCTTATACATTTTGTACGTGAATAGGCATTTTAGCAGACTTAAGACATTATCAGTAATTGTTTTGAGGGAGGCACTAATCATGCTACTATGAATTTTTTCATGTGGCATCAATTTTTAATGTTATTTGTAATTCACAGAATTACTGATTTAAAGCAACACAAATATTGTTTTTATTAGCCAATTTAATGGTTAAATTGTAGAATTTTTCTCTGCATTGTGTGCTTATAAGAAAAAATATATTTTAGAGTTGGGTTTTAAGTGGTAGACACCCAAAATAACTTAGAAATATCCTAAATAAAATATCTATTTTATTTTTCTTCTTCAGTAAAATAATAAATTACCCCTCATCAGTGTGTAGAAACTAATCTAATTCATTAAAACTTTATTTTTATATTTATTTAAACATCTATATGTGACAAAATATATCTCTGTGGCTGCATTTTATAATTTTTCAAAGTAGGATTATTGTTCCATTTAAGACATTTTTCTAGTGACAAAGAAATACTTTTTAATTATGATATAGCATTCTTAAATATTAGGCTATTTTTTCATACTTCTTTTGGTTTAATAAACCTGATGTGACAAATATAAAGTATATATCATTTCTTCAAGTTGTAACTGATCCCAAATAATAAAAGGAATAATTGTACCTTTCATGTGATATTGTTTTTCTGGGTGTGTTACTTGGCTGTATTAAAAATAAGTTTTATATTAGTTTGAATTATATAATTGCTAAGCTAACTCACAACTTATTTTAAGATCACTTATTATTTCATGACAATATAAATGTATAGCAAATAACATCTAACAAAACTTTTTATTAGGTTTCATACATATTTGTTCCAACTTTTTTTGGAAGAATTTCCTAACTTTTATAATGGAGAGCTGATTTTATGTTATGGTGTCTTGCTTTCTAGAATGAAATCACTCTAATGTAAAAATATTAGGGTTGGAAATCCAGTTGAGAGAATAGTTGAAAATTTGCCTGGCCTTGCTGGAAGTCTAAATATCCAGGTACAAGAAGCTCAAAGGACTTCTGCGAGATTCATTGCAAAGAAGCAAACACCGGGACATGTAGTCATCAGACTGAACAAAGTAAACATGAAAAAGGCACACCTACAAGCCGTAAGGTGAAAGCATCAGGGTCTCACTATGTCGCTCAGGCTGGCCTGGAATTCCTGGACTCAAGTGATTTTCCTGTGTAGCTGACACTACAGGCCCATGTCATTGTTCCCAGCTCCATTTGATTTTAAGATAATAAAACAGAGTAGCTATCATTATTAAAGAGCATCCTTTATCCACTTAGTAAAATATGTTTCAGTGGAATCCCTGAAGATATTATGAGTTAAAAAAGAAAAATCATGGAAAATATAATTATTGTTGATATGATGACCATGTCCCCCTCACAAAAAAAAAAAAAAAGAATTCAGACAATGATCAAAGAGAAAAGCAAAAAGCTAGAGAGAGATTAAAGAACTAGCTGTCATACCTACTAAATATGTCCATAATGACTCTGATCTATAAGTATCATAGTGCCAGGTATTTAATATTTTGTTCTTAGGTTCTTGATATTATTAGAATTTGTGCATTTTTATCATGTACCACTCATTCATATTATTGAATAACTTTCCACTTGAAAAGAAAATGAATGAAAAGGCCTCCTCAAGTATATCCCTGATTTACTTATGGAGATTGGTATAACACATTGGAAAGTAATTTGGAAATACTAGCATAGATCAATAATTATTCAAAGCTTTCAATCAGTACTCCTATAGTTCATAACAAATAGCAGGAAAATAGTCCAAAGCTTGTGAAAACATATGCATGAAGGTATTCAGCTTAGCTTTATGTATACTAGCAAGTTAAAAGCCCAATTAAGGCCAGGCGCAGTGGCTCACACCTGTAATCCTACCACTCTGGGAGGCCGAGGCAGGTGGATCGTTTGAGCTCAGGAGTTCAAGACCAGCCTGAGCAAGAGTGAGACCCCGTCTCTACTAAAAATAGAAAGAAATAAGCTGGACAACTAAAAATATATAGAAAAAATTAGCCAGGCATGGTGGCACATGCCTGTAGTCCCAGCTACTCGGGAGGCTCAGGCAGGAGGGTCGCTTGAGCCCAGGAGTTTTGAGGTTGCTGTGAGCTAGGCTGACGCCACAGCACTATAGCCCAGGCAACAGAGTGAGACTCTGTCTCAAAAAAAATAAAAAATAAAAAAATAAAATAAAAATAAAAGCCCAATTAACAGAAGAAGAGTTAGGTAAGTTCTGGGATATTACTAGAGTACAAATTATTAAAATATGTAAATATTAATAATATTGACAGTTATAAAACCATACAATAGTAAAGTCTAATTTAAAATACATTAATTTGAAAATGTATATAGACTAGCTATGTTAAAAAAATTAAAACCTGAGTACCAAAAGGCAAATGCATATGAAAATGGAAATGCAAAATTTTTGCTACCAGTTTTCATATTAAAGTAATGATTTGGGCCATTACATATTTCTTTTTACTATAAACATATTTCAAGATACAGACTTGTTATAACTTAAAAACATTAATAATGTTTCTCATATCTGATATTCTTCTATCTTATTTCTTTGCTGAGCTCATTACAGGTTTTCATAAACTTCAAACAGCTAAAGAGTGATGATTAATGACAAGATCAATTAACTGGGAACTGGAAAGCTGAATGCTGTAAACAAACTATATTAATCCGAGGATGTCAGATTCCTACCTATAAAATAATTTGAAAGAAAAAAAAAGGAAACATTTAAAAAATTAAATTAGATAATCTTTAAGGTCCTTTTCAGCTTGGTTAAATTATGTAAAATAACACATTCAATGTATTTGTTATGAGCACAAATATAGGTGTTTACTTGTTTATGGCTCTGTTCTTTCTATTTTATCCTTGATAGAGCCTAAACAAGGTTAAATTTAGGGAGCCTACTAACTGAAAAAGGAGGGAGTTAAAATTCAAAACTCTGCTTCTCTCATCGTTTTCACTCTTATCTCTAATTTGTTTCCAAATTACTTAGGGTGGGGCTGTAGGGTTGTTATTATTGGCCACGATAAACAGAAGAGTCATGATTAAACAATATATGGCCAGGGAAAAAAGAACATCATTTGTTTTTCCAGAACAGAAAAAAAACTATCCTGGAAATAGAGGTGGGGAGACCAGTAACCTGTACTATTTGTTTTTATCTCTCAAGTGCTTAACAGAGATTAGCACCTAATATTTGCCAATAAATTTTAATAAAACTATATATAAGTAAGGGGCAAGCACAATTCCTGGCACTTAAGAATTATTCTATAGATGTTAACTCTTATTATTGTTAAGTAATGAAAAGTTAAACTTTTGTTATGGGTAAAATATGGCTTACATACTATAATCAAAATAAACGCTACCTCTTTTTCTTCCTGTTTCTATCACTCAGCACAAATACACTGGTACTCACAAAATATACACTCAAGGTAATGTTTTTCCATTCCAAATCCTATTTTTAAAGTTCTGGGTTTTTTTTAAATTCTAGGTAGTATTTGTCATACCTCAGATGAGAAACCAGAGAAAGTGTTATACCTTTTCAGAACTGAAACTAAGATTTTGAAATGTTAATATCACCTTTTACATATATGAAATTTGCATGAGTCACTCTGTGTATGACATGGTGATTGTTAATGATGCTTTTGCTTTCCATGTATAGATCTTTGACCAAAACTCTAAATTACCTTTAGGGGAAAGAGCCCAAAGATGGATAGCAGGGTTTTATATCCCTTTTTCAGCATCCACCCAAACCACCCCACTTCTGTGGTAATCTTTCCAAGGACTATAAAATGCAAAAATGTCACATACTGTGAGGATCAGCAATTTCACTTAGGATGGCCGTAGTGATGCTCACTGGGATTTATCATTCAAAAGTCGGACCAACTAGGGAGGAAAATGTCCTGAGTTGGAGATTTAATTCTTAAGTCAATCCAAGTCATAAGTCTTTCTAATTCCCAAACCTGCATCAACAACAGAATCACAAAGAGTGCTTGTTAAAAATTCAGATTCTTGAACTTCACCCTGGTAAATTTGATTGAGGAGGTCTGGATTGCAGCCCCAACTTTTGTGTTTTTAAACAGTCAAAAGATTTTAAGGCAACAGCGTTAGAGTGTGGTTTATGAGTTCTAGCAGAGCTGGGGACTATAGCCTTTACCAAGCTAAAGTGAAGGGGTACGAAGAGCAAGCATTCCCATGGTGATCACTAGAACTCACTGGCTTGGAAAAGACAAAAAGCACGAGGTCCTCAGCCAAGGGTGATCTGGAAACAGAAACTTGTTAAAAGGCTGTTCCAGAGACTGCTGGTGCCCAAAGACAGAAGGCTTATTGTCTCATTTTTAAATAGTGCTTAATCTAAGGTGAAAATGAAAGAAAAAATTAGGCCATTGTGGGAACTCCTGTTGTCATATGAGTACTACAGATACTTTCTCTGTGTCTTATACACTTTTTGTTTAAAATGGCATTAGGGATCAGGCGCAGTGGCTCACACCTGTAATCCTAGCACTCTGGGAGTCTGAGGCGGGTGGCTCGCTCGAGGTCAGGAGTTCAAGACCAGCCTGAGCAAGAGTGAGACCCCCATCTCTACTAAAAATAGAAAGAAATTATATGGACGGCTAAAAATATATATAGAAAAATTTAGCCGGGCATGGTGGCACATGCCTGTAGTCCCAGCTACTTGGGAGGCTGAGGCAGTAGGATTGCTTGAGCCCAGGAGTTTTAGGTTGCTGTGAGCTAAGCTGACGCCACGGCACTCTAGCCCGGGCAACAGAGTGAGACTCTATCTCAAAAAATAAATAAATAAATAAATAAAATGCCATTAGGAGGGCTTGTATATTAACAATAATAAACTGTCAAAAATTGTTTTTCTTGGCTCAAATTAAATGCAGTTTCTTCTGCAAAATAAGGAAGAGAGGTCTTCTTTGAAAAGACAGAGCAATTCAGTCCAGCTTTGGGTTGAAGCCCTTGTTACCTGCATGATTTTAGTCAAATTATTATTCAACTATTCTGTGTATGAATTTCCTCAGCTGGAAAATTGAGATGATAATAATACTTGACAATTGGAATGCTTTAATAGTAGGAGATGTAGCATGAAAAATACTTAGCATCTCAACTTGTATAGAGTAAGTTTCATTATTATGTCAACTGTTATTAGTATAATATTTTCTTGATTTTATTACTTTGTACTACATTAATGATAATAAAAGAAGGATGCACCATTATATTTCCATCAAAAGAAGTGTAAATGCCCACCAGTTTGAAGAGCAGGTTATGCTGATGTCAGCTCTCAGAAATTATTTATCAAAGGTCTACATGTTCATCTCATTGTTATTTCAGTTGGGTATTTATACAAGTTACATGACATCATAAAAGTTCACTAACATATTTTACTACAGTTCATTGTCAAAATAAAAAGTTTGTGTGTAAATAGAGAACAGAAATAGAGCTGTAAGAGGAAATATAATACAAGTTTTATAAGTAACACATGTATTCTTCCTTGAAAGATAACCATGTGTTTATACTTAATTTGGGGCAACAACCAAAAGTTTTATAAAACCTAATAACACAGGATAAAATTGCACTGTATTTGATCATTGAAAAGATTTCCTAGTCACAGAATAGACAATGTGATCAAAGACAGTAGAAATGCCAAACATCTCAGAATAGACCAGAGAATTTTCAAAGTTAAGAGAAGTTAGTATGAGTAAATTAATATGTCATAAAGACTACCTCTTGGCACCAAATGACAATTTGTCAAAATAGTTGTGCTATTTTTTAGGAAAAATTACTCTCCAGTAATATTTTATTAGTTATTGCAAGAGAGAAGTGCAGATTGTTTATGTTTTTATCAAAGAAATCAAGTTCATAAATATTTGTTATAAAAACCAGCATTTTATATACATATGGATTAAAAATCATTGTCAACGATCAAAAGTGATCTAGAACAATTTGGGAATTCTCAATGGGAAGACATAGACTAAAACATCTATTATAATAGAAAAAGAGTCATATAATTGCTGGCTAAAAATACTATAGCATGCATGATTTCTTTTATTCTTTAAAAACTTCTGAGCAAGTATGCCTTATTATAAATATAGTACATATATTTTATTGTTACAACAGATTTTCATAACAGATAACATCAAGAGTGACACAATCAAGACCCCAATTTCAAATGAAGCAAAGAATAGTTATGGAAATTTTTCCATTATATAAATGTATCAGGAAAAAACTAAATTGCTAGGCAAAGGAAGGATTTACTATGGCGAGGATAAAAATTTATTTCATTGGCTTGTGTTGTGGTTTAGGTACTCTGTATAAGTAATAATTTTTATTTACATAAAAGAATGTTTTAGAAACCCATAGTGGAGTTGAGAATCAGAATTTTAACAAAGGGAAGGAAAATGGTGGGGAGGAGTCATCAAAAGGTGAAAAATAACCCTGCAATAAAGAGTTTTGAGGCTTAGAAAGTGATGGTAACCAGGTGATTCCTTGTGAGGGATTACCAGTGAATTTTGAGGTCTTACAATGAATTGGATTTTTCCTTTTCTAAACTTCATTTGAGTCATTATTCTCAAATCTCAATAGCATTCTTCTTATGCAAAAGTATTGTGTTAATAATATTTTGGAGAATGAA
The DNA here is from genome assembly GCF_020740605.2 of Lemur catta. Lineage (NCBI taxonomy): Eukaryota > Metazoa > Chordata > Mammalia > Primates > Lemuridae > Lemur > Lemur catta. The sequence continues at coordinate 30,949,073 of NC_059133.1, forward strand.
GAAGATTCTATGTCCACCTACCAGGCAAAGTAGAACTGAGAGAAGAGAGACTGGGGGAAGTAAAATAATGAGCAGAAAACAGAACATAACATGAGAGAACCCAGTGGATGGCTGAAGGTGATAAATATACTATAATTGGTATAAATATTGGGTTCTGCATTATTTTTCTTTCTCTTTTGTTTTGATATGTGGAGGTTGTAATTGCTGTCTAGGCACACAGACTTGTAAAAGCATTTTGTCTGCCTTTAATTCTACTGTTCAGAATGGGTGGTTTGTATAAAACATGTATAATGCAATTATCTAGTTTTTTGTTTTGCATCCTTATTTTTTGCTTCTTTTACAGAATGTCATGTGCAACATGCTTGTTTATTATTGCTATATACATAGGTCTTCATTGATGAGTCCAATCAAAACTTAATATGAATATAAAGCTTTATTCTTCAGTCTTGAAAATATATCTAATAACTAGACTTATTAGAAAAATATATTAAATCAATGTTTTCTATGAAATGATTTTATTCAACACCAAATACAAACAAAATATATTAGCATTATTTATAAGCAGAGCTTTCAAACAGTCCCCAGAATATTTTTTAAAGTATTTCAATGAAGTAACTAGATTATATGACCACTGTTTTCATCACTACAAAAACTGATAACTGCAAGTCTTCATTATTCTATGATATTAAGCAGCACCTGTAGATTGGTATCAAATAGAGGCATATTTGCTAAGGACTTGGCAAAAAAAATTAAGAACATTAATTTAAGTTAACAAAAATCTCCCAAAGTGATTTTTGAAAAGAAAAAATAAAACGCTGATATAGTAAAAGAAATTCGATGCAAAAAGAGAGATGTTTCCCTGCCATTTGATAATCCTAGAAAATGTTAGAGAGAACACTTATTACCTGTAGCAAATGAGAAGTGGGCTTCAAGTGGTTTTATTTGCATATGAAAAGAAAAGAAAATTCCAGAAGCCTGGAAAATATGGGGATGTTCAGATTACAAAAATTTACACAAAACAATTTTTTTAAAATGCTATTTAAATCAAGATGGATTTTGGAGTAGATTTTGACCTAATATATGTATTGGGTTTCTAGTAATCTTTAGGAAGATATGCTATAATTTTTCAAATTACTTATCTTCCTCTAATATGACTTCACTGTAGTTGAGCTAGAGAGGAGGCAATTTGTGACTGAACTTTGGCATGTAAGGAGTTACACTATGAATATAGTACATAAGAGACCAGAACCTACCTTTATGTTAATGTTACAATTTAAAAAAGATTATTTTAGCAATCAACGTGTTGGAGATAAAGGTAATGAAAAATACTATTCCTAGGAAGAAAATTACATGGCCAATATATCAAACACAAAATATTGAATATGAGAATAAAGATTTCCCAAATCATTATAAAAAGATAAAATTATTTGCTTATTTTGAACTTAAAATCTTTCAAACTTTTCATACATACAAAATAAATAAGCAATTTTCCATAAATAATGGAATTAGAGTACATGATATGAGTTAAATACTCAAAGCCTTGATACAGTGATATGTCATTCCACATAGACTTACAGCATTTTGTGAAGGCCTCCATCACCATGGAAGCTCAGCTGAAACTGGTTCTGTAAGTAAGTCTCCATCTCCACCTTGTTGCCTAGGCTCGTGGGTGGTCAGTACTTGAAGCTTTACCCTACTGTCTTGAAATCATAATAGAGGCCATCCTTAGTATTCATCATTCCTTATAGATACAGCTTAAATGAGGCTTGATGTGTATATGTTTTCTCGATGCTAAGAGAGTAATAAGGTTTTATGCATAATACCATGGAAATTTTTCTAGATGGTTAGAACAAAAATACACAAGTCAGGGAAAAAGAAAAGAAGATTGATTTTAGCTTTCACAGGCAATCAGTGCTCAGTTGTCAAATATGTGAATCACCCTAGCTGCTGTTTTTTTCCTCATTTTGCCTGCATTTTGGGAGAGTTAACAGTTAACTTCTCTAGAACCGTTAATGAGACATCATGTATCCAAACTGGACTCCTCAGAATCTCATTAGACTCCTCACTCTACCAAACCCTCATGTTCAATGTCTTCAAGGCCCATTAATTTTTGCCATCCATATATTTTTCAAAAATTCCTTCTTTCTTTTATCATAGTTCTCAATTAGGTCTCAGAAGAATTTAAAAGTTTATAGTAGTAACATTCATCGGGTGTCGGGCAGGTGGAATTGGGGACGAGGGGTTGGGTATATACACACCTAATGGGTGCAGTACGCACCATCTGGGGGATGGGCACGCTTGAAGCTCTGACTCAGGTGGGGCAAAGGCAATATATGTAACCTAAACATTTGTACCCCTGTAATATGCTGAGATAAAAATAAAAGTTTATGTACTCCAAACCCCTCAGGTTACAAAAGAGCAAATAGAATTCCAGACACCTGAAGGTTTATAGATAGTTAATGGTGGAATTTTATCCCTGAAGTTCAGACCTTTGAACTCCCAAGGGAGTGTTCTTTTCTCTCTTTCCACAAGTTGCCTCAAGGAAAGTGGATTCCTTACAGTTCTCTGTTAATGTAATATTTGCAGTCCTAAGACTAAAAAAAAAAAAAATCTACCCAGCTGCAGTTTAATTATAATTTTTTCACACCACATATCCACAGAAGCAACAGATGAACAGGTGCAGTATCTTTTTTTATCTTTGTTTATCTATCTCTTCATTCTCAGTCACTAGAAAAATGCATACAATTGACAAATGTTTAATGAATATTGATTGCATTCGAATTACATTAGTCATTTGACAACCAGTGGCACAATTAGAAGGTATGTATCTTCTCATCTATCTCAACAAACAGTTCACATTTTTCTGTGTATCTCCTACAGGAAAACACCAGCTGTCTCCAAAGCAGAAGAGAAATGGTTTTCTAAATATTATAAATATTGGACAACCTTTATGGAAGCATTATTTCTTATATAGCATTGATTTTAAATATTTCAATATTTGTCCATTGCTTTTTTTGCAGTGAATATATATTACAGGACAGGTTGCCCATGATTTATAAGCAACTGGCTGAATGTGTCTCATTTAAGAGTAGCTTCTATAGTTAAGAGTTTGCATTATCACAATGTTTCTTCAATGAATACATTTATTCACTCCAAGCTTAATGATGGAAGTGAAAAAAAACCTCTTTTTTATGGAAATGGAAACCACATCAAGTAAATCCTATCATTTATTCATTTACTCAACAAATGTTTGTTGCTAGAGGCTCTTGGTTTTGTCAGTTCTTTCATCTTTAAGAGGGGAGTGACAGAGGGACATTCCAGAAGTTATCTGTGAAGCTACCCTCTGGAGTGTGAGTCATTGTGAAGAGCCAGTCTGACTGTTTCTCTCATCTACCTTTTCTACCACTCCCAAGAAACAACATGGGAGAGTTCACTCAAGGTGACAAATCCCCAAACCAAAATGTTTATCCAGGCTCTGCCAGTAACCAGTTATCACAGATAATTAAAAATTGATTGTAATCCAATTATAATAAAGACATCTTGAAGTTTAGTCTGAAACTTAAAGCACACAACTCTAGGGATGGGTGAGGACGCCAAATTTGGATAGACCTGAACTTCAGGTAGCGTATTTAGCAAACAGAGTCAAAGGAGGGAGGGTAGATCATAGCATGAATAATGAATGATATGAAAACAAAAAGTCATGACTAATAAAAAGAAATTATAGGTAGCTGCAGCAGATCTGCTGCATGGCCTCCAACGCCTCTGTAGCATGATGTTTTTCTTCTTACAGTACTACATCCTGTTAGGCAGTAAACGCACCAAAATCCCACCTTATGTGATGACAAGGCCAAGCAATGGTTTGTGTAGCAGGTTTCCTGCAGACTTTGTAGAATGCACAACAAACTTCTCGTGTGGGAAGTCTTCCACTTTTGAATGTACAGTGAAACCTTCTGTTACCTGTATTGATCATGAGTTCAGATCTCAAAAGAACTTTAACATCAACACGACTTGAAGATTTTGCTGGTAGCTTCCATGAACAGATTATCAGTGTTTCAATTTCACCAGCTGCATGAAGTGTCCTGACCTCAGCCACATTATATTGCCAACTGCACAGTAAGGGAATACTTTTGTTACTTGAGTAACTATACATTTCCCAAAATGTTGCACCGCAATTGGACGACTAGAGGCTATAAGTGATCTACCACCTGCTCTGGCTCTAAGCATCGTCCTCAGCGAGTTTGGAACAGGTCATTTCTACCTGGGTAGATGGCAAGAAGGACTTGGCAAGTTTGTCAGCTGCAGTGACCTGGAAATATGGACATTAGTAGATGTCTTGCTAATTGGAGTTGGCTACACTGGACCAGCAGATGGCTCTTTGTACATTTAGCTGTGATTATATGCTTCAAAGAGGAGCAATGCTTCACAAAATCCTTTTGCCTATAGGCATTGATGTGGTGTGATTGATGTATTTGTATGTTTTTAATGTACAGCATCTGTACTTTGCTTGCCTTGATGAAGGTAAAATAAAGAAATGAAACACTGAAAATGAAAGAAATTATAAGAATAAATTGAATATTCTAAATCTGGGAAGAAACACATCTGTTCAATATTTATAGTATATACAATGACAATCTCACTTTAAATATAGTAGTTCTTTGAAACTTTACAAAACTTCAAAATATTACATATTTCCATTCATAACAGCAGCCTACCATCATATCTCATATGAAAGAAAGTTAAAAGCCAATTTACCTACGTTTCAGAGATGTTGAAACTAAGACACACCAAGTATTTTTCTCCCAGCATTTCCATATGGTTAAAATAATAGTCCGAGAATAAAATTATTTCTCTGGCTCTCTCATATCAGTATCTAGTTTTAATTGATATATGTATTTTGGTTTTCAGAAATTATTTTGTTATTTTTATCTTTTCTTGCTTTCTTGTTTTTTTTCCTGTATGTGTGTGTTTTAAATATCAAAAGTTACATGTCTTTGTTTTTTCAGACACAAATTAGGAGCTCCCATGAAATCTTTCACAATTTAGACTTGCAAGATTTTGGTTTGTACTTCAACAGAAGACTTCATAATTTATTTAGCAAAATCCATTCAACAAATATTTGATGAGCCCTAAAGTGAATATAATACATATTAAGTAGTGTGGTAAGTACAAAAGAAGTGTGATTCAAGACAGAGTTGCAGTCTCTAAGAGCTTGTTGAGGAGGCAAAACACACAACTATGAAAGAGTTAAGCAATGATATAGAAAGTAACGTGACAGAAATTTTAAGAGGTTTATATCGAAGGGAAAATTAGTTATAGAAGGTAGCTAACATTTTTGAGGACCTATCTTTAGCTAGGAACTTTGCAATTATTATCTTATTTCATATCACAACTATGAGAGATAGATATTATCATCTCAACCTTACAGATTAAAAAACAAACCAAGCAACATGAGGCCAAGAGAAGATAAGCATATTTCCAAGCATAACATTGTCAGATTTGAAACAAAATGCATGATGACTAAGATTTTATCTTGGACCCTGAAGGACTTGGAAAGTTATATGTATAGAAAAAAAAGACTAGCGTAAGCAATGGTATAAAAAAGATGGAAGAATGAGCAAAAGATGCAAGGAATCTAGTCTCTTTAAAGGAAAGTGACTTGGGAAAGGTGAGAAATAAGTGTTACATAAGCTCTCATTTAATTTTAGGAGTCAATAAATCGGCAATAACATGAGGAAATCCTCCTGAGAATATATTATTCTGGAAGGGCATACTGAATAAATGCTATTGTAAAAGTCTAGGTAGGAGGCAATGAGGTGCCAGGGTTGCTGCAGCTAAGGTTATAGAGGAAAAGATATGCTATGATATGCTCAACAATATTATCTGTAGGAAAGTTGTTTGTTTTTTTTAAGAGACGGGCTCTCGCTGTGTCACCCAGGCTGGAGTGCAGTGGCAGGATTCCTGGGCTCAAGCGATCCTCTTGCCTCAGCCTTCCAAGTCACTGAGATTACAAGTATGAGCCACTGCAACCAGCTCTGTAGGAAAGTATTTGAAAATTTGGCTTATAGTGGAGGTAGGAGACAAAAGAAGAATATAGAATTGTATATTCTTTGGGACTTCGTATAATCAAGAACATAAAAAATATTAAAGCTTCTGATTTGCTAATTTCAAGGCATTGTTTGAAACGAAAAATTAATTGCAAAAACCGAGAGAAAATCCACAGAGCACTGGACTTAAACTTTAAGAAGATTATAAAGATCCCAATATTCATGCTATACCCAGGCCAATTAAATCAGAATACTTGGGGGTAGATGTGGTCATCAATAATTTTTAGACCTTTCCAGTGTGCAGCCAAGGTTAGGAAGCATTGCAGTGAGAGTTGAAGTTATGGATAGGGATGAGATCGACAAGTGGTGGAATAAATAAATACACACAGTAGAATGCTGAGTCAGCAAAGTAGACACTGGAAGTGGCCACAGATAGGTAGAAACACTGAATAGTGTAAGATTCTAAAGGTTGAACAAGAAAAGAAGTCAAATAAGACTCAATAGGCCCACTGTTCATACACAATTAGGATAAGGACTGAAAGAAGGTTTTGAGCTTGTTGATAAGAAAGTTAACTGCTGACTAGAGGATCACTCTCAGGAATGTGGTGAAGATCATATTACTATTGATTGAGAGAATGGATATTGAAAAAGAGAAGTAAGTTCATGTGAACTAGTCTTTGAAAAAGAAGTTGTCTGAGAGCTGAGGAAGAAAAAAATGAATTGATGGAATTTGAAATTTCATGTTATTTTAGACCTATGAACATTTTAAGCTGAAGGAAAGGAAGTAGAATGTAGGAAAAGACTGAACATATATATGAAAGGAAAGACTGATGAAATAAAGTCCTGGAGAAAGTGAGAAAAAAAACAAGATGCAAAATGCATGCAAAGGATTACTCCTGGCAAATAAAGTAGTTTTGTTCTTGGAAACAAAAATTAATTAGGGAGAATGACTTTGGATTCTCTACAAATTAAGAGACAAGGTTGGATTCTTAGCGTTTCAAAGTGGTATGTGTACCTTCAGGAGAGTCTAACACCCTGGGTTCCTTCATTGTCTGCTCAAATAAACGCTTTAAAATTTCAATGTGCCAAAGTTTATCTTTTAACACTATGATGATCATATATATTATATCTGCAATGTTTTTTTAAAAAAAGCATATGACCTTATGTTCCACTGATGACAAGAGAAGTTCAGTCCTGGCTTTAAAAGGCTGATTCATATTTTCACTGATGATGATAAGCAAACAACTGCAACACAAATGTGAGCCTGCCCCAGCTGCAGGCCCACACCTGGGTCAAGAGATAATCTAGTCAGTGTTACATGTAAAATTTGTTATCTCAATCTGGAGATATGCTAAAATATCAATACATGGTTATAACTGAGTTTGGAAAAGACAAAGTCTCTTCATAGACAAAAGGTGTTCAAAGGGTTTTAAAACAATGTTCATTTGAAGTGAATAGTAACCCAAACATAGGTTAAAAATTCTTAAAAATATAATTTCAAATCAAATATCCTGCTAGGTTGAGCAATGTAAAATTATTGCTAGTAAACCATTTTTCACGTATCTCCAACTAACACTTGAACATGCATGGAATCAGGATGTTGATAATTTATAATGGGATATATGTGCTGAATTGAAGGTTAGCTCCTGCGTAGGAAATAACTTGAAAGAAGAAAATAACTGATTTTGTTGTTCATGATTGCATAAGTCATTCTATTGTTTTCCTTGTCTTATTTCCTTATATGTGATGGGAAGGAGTTCTAAGGACAAATATTATAATTAATAGTTTGAATTGCATTATATTGAAGACACATAATTAAGTTCCAGGTTGTAGTTACACACAGAGATATAACCTACAAAATGATGAGGGGAAAGTAATACAGTAGTTTTCTTTCACAGATCTAATGAAATGAAGGGTTGGGCCAGGTTACAGTAAACATTTAATTACACAGAGATTCAATGCAATTCACCAGTGGTAGAAAAGGGCACAGTAATTGCTTTCTTTCTAAGATGAAATTATTCTAAAATAAAAATACATCTATTTTCACTCCTCACCTGCTGAAAACTGAACGTCTTTACTTGATACCATAATTCCCTTCCAAGTCAAGGTATTAGCCACCCACTTCTTTTCATGGAAGTTTGGAGTCAGAAATTCTAGGTTAATGATGCTGGTTTTGTGGCTTCTAAATTCTGTTAGCTTTAGCTACAGCCAACTCTTTTCCCACAAGGAAAGCTCTTCTTGAATTTCTTGTTTCTACAAATGACCTACTATTGTATTGTTACACAAATGTGCTAAGTTATTTTTGCTGAAGTATAATAGCAACCCCTAAAGCCTTGGTGATCTCTGGCATTGTTTTTTTGGTATACAAGGTCTTAGTTAAATAAAGTAAAAGAGGAAAAGTTAATACATTACTGTGTAGAAAAAATTCCAGTTCATCAAAGAAAAACAATAGTGAGTCAGAAAGAAAACAAAATGGTCATAAAATTAGGTGAGAGATTGTGTAGGCAAAGAATAATCTCTGGGATGTGGGTGTGCCAAAACCAAAAATGAACAGGATCAACTATCAGAAAGGCTCTATAAGAGATATGAATTGGAAAGTTCCACAGATAAGAAACTTCTTTTAGAAACAATAAAATAGAATATGTGGGAAACCAATTGAGCATAATAAACAAATCAATGTTTATTTAATCTTTACATATGTGTTATAGGATATTTTTTCTAACATCTCCTTATATTAAAAAAAATGAAAAAGCTTTAAGAAATTTTGATTGCTCTTAAATATGAGTCGTGATGTCATTGAGGACCAAGAAAAATTTATTTTGGATAGGGGAGAGGGCCAAAATGGCAGACTAGAAGCAGCCAGTACACACAGCTCCCATAGGGAGTATCAAAAGTGGCATGTAGATGTTTACCTCTCTAAGAGAGAGCACTGAGATTCAACCAAGAAGTGACAAGAGTCATGAAAAGCAAAAGAGAGCAAAGTAAAATGATCTCCTCAGCTGGACTGCCAGTTGCCAGGACAAGTGCCCACATGGGGAAGGGGCAGGTGAGAGACCCCCAGGGTTCCATACTACCCCATAGACCTTACAATTCAAGCTGCAAAAGGGCCCTCCAGCTGCACAGGCCTATGGACTAACTCAGGGGGCTGCCTAGAGACTGCACAGCAGCACTGCTCCGAGAAGAGGCCCAGTGGGGTCCCACAGCCTTCTGAGCCCTGAACACTGCAGCGAGCATTATGTGGAGACCCAGTACCCAGCGCGCTGCTGTTGGGCCAAGGAAGGGGCAGGGAGGATGGGCTCTCCCACACGCTCCTGGGATAAGTGCTGCTACACAGCAGCTGCTGTTGCTAATGCCAGGGTACCCAGGTGGGAGAAAACCCCCAGGCCACCTATCTATGCTTCCATAACAGAGAGGGACCCAACCTGCCCCTGCTTTACCTTTTAGCAGCAGACTGGGGAACAGCCCACCCATCCACATGAACATCCCCCAGTACCAAATAGGACTGTTACAATCACGGGGGAATGGGGAGATGCAGTGGAGCAGCAGTGTTAAAGGCTTTCAATGTATCCATCCCTCTCTTGCCTGAGCATCTTTCCATAGCAGGACTCAAGCATGCCATCCAGGGGCCTGGGAACTGGAGATTACCCCTAAGCCAGTCCATCACTGCTGGCACTTGAACACTCTGCCAGGAATCTGAGGTCTAACTGACCCAAATTGCCAGCAACACCACAGTGGGTACCAATCTGCATGAGCTGAATGGCAGTGTAACTGTCCTTCTCTACACTGAGCAGCAGAGTTCCTGGCAGAGGAGAACAGGTGAACCACAAAGCTCTCTGCTCTGAGCTGAGGGAAGAGGGTCTAGATTAGAAGAAACCAGCATAAGAACTCTGGCAATATGAAAAAGCATGCTGTTTAGGCAGCCCAAAGGATGACAGTAGCTCTCCTGCAATGGACTACAACCAAAAGGAAATATTTGAAATGTCATATATGGATTTCAAAATATGGATCACAAGTAAGCTCAATGGGATTGATGAGAAAGTTGAAAACCAATGCAAAGGAACAACAACAACAACAAAAACTTCAAGACATGAATGAAAAATTCACTAAAGATACAGATACTTTAAATGACAAAAGTGTCATTTGGGGAATTTCAAAATATAGTGGAAAATTTTAACAACAGACTAGACCGAGAAGAATGAGGAATTTCATAATTGAAAACAGGCTTTCAAATTAATTAAGGCAGTCAATAATAAAAAAAGGATCAAGAGAAATGAAGAAATCTCTGAGAAATATGGGGTAATGTACAAGGCCCAAACATAAGAAGCAGAAGTATCCCTGAGGGAGAAGAAGGAAAAGTAAAAAGCATGGAAAAATCTATTTGAGGGAATAATGGAGGAAAACTTCTCTGGCCTTGGTAAAGATTTATACATCTACGTATAAAGTTGATAAACTCCTGTATAATTTATTGCTAACAGAACACTTCCAAGGCACATAGCTAGCTATCAGTCTGAACAAAGAGAAAGTGAAGGAGAACATCCCTCTTCCCTGGCAGCCATTGATCTCTTCTCCATCTCTACAATTTTGTTATTTTGAAGATGTTATGTAAATGGAATCATATAGTCTATGAGCTTGTGTGACTGGCTTGATTTATTTGGCATAATGCCTAGGATGTACCCAAGCTGTTGAATGTACCAATAGCTTCTTTTTTGTTGCCAAGTAATATTCCAAGGCATGGATATACCACAGTTTGTTTAACCAGTCACCCACTGAATGGCATTTTGGTTTATTCCAGTTTGGGGCTATTAAAAATAAAGCTGCTATGAACAAAAAAAAAAAAAGAAAAATTTATTTTGAAAGAAACTACACTTTGCTAATGGTAAATTTCTACACTGTTCCTCCAAAAAATGTCTTTAGGAAACACCAGAAGATTCTATCTTTCGAGTTCTATGTCCAGATAAATTCAGGCAAAATTATCTAATCCACATTAGTTATCTGTTGCAGCATAACAAATTATCCCCAAACTTGGCAGCCTAAAAACAACACAAATTTATTATTTGATGGTTTCTGTGGATCAGAAACCTGGAAATAGCTTAGGTGGGTCTCCTTCAGAAGTTCTCACACATTTATAATTAAGGTGTTGGTTAGGGCTGTGGTCCCATCTGAAGGTTCAAATTGACAAGGACATATTCTCAAAATCACAAACCTAAAATATAAATATATATCATGTTTACTTTAAATCAACCATTAACTCCCATTGTTGAATTTGTAAAATATATTTAGACTTAAAACTACAAACTCCAAAATGAAAATGACTGTAGGAATGACAATAGTTAGAAATGATACAACTATCCTTAAATGATTCAGTATAGATTATAAATATACTATTCCATTCTTTTTAAATTCATTTATTATCTTGTCCAGTAAATATTTTTGAGCCCTCACCTGTTTCTGAGGATATAGTAATGAATGAAACAATGTCCCTACCTTCATGTAGCTTATATTATAATGAATGGAGATAGAAAACAAGGCAATAAACATTCAATATGTTAGCTGATGACATTTGCTATGAGAAAGCAAAGCATGTTACAAGAGTATGGCTAATTTTACATAGGATGGTCCTCAACGTCTTGCTGAGCAGGTAATATTTTTGTAGATATATGAAGAGAGTAAATACATAACGTGTAAATAATAACAAGTCACAGAACATTTCAGACAGAGGGAAGGAAAAGTACACACCATCAGTTGTCGGCATGTATGATGTGTTCACAGAACAGTAAGGAAAAGAAGTGGCTGGAAACATGCTGAGAGTGATTAGGTAATTGAATCTCTGGTGGGTAAACTTGGGCTAAATTGTGCAGGCCTGGTGGGTCATAATGAAGGTTACCATTTCTCTGAATAATCTGAGAAGAAATAAGGGAGACAAAATATAGGTTATGTTTTAATGGGATCCCTCTGCATAATGTGTATAAAACAGAAAGTGGAAATTGGGGTGTCCAGGACAGTAAAACACAGAGAGTTCTACTGGTTAAGACTCTACTGAACTATCTACTTGAAATAATCCAGGCGAAAGATGATGGTGGCCAACTGAAAGTGACAGTAGCAGAGGTGGTGAGAAGTGATCAAATTTGGGATATACTTTGAAGTTATGATGAACTTTTTTCTGAAAAATTAGATATGGTATATGAATGAAGCAAAGGTGTTTTTTGGTAGATACTAAATTGAATAGATTAAATTAATCCTTCATTTTGCTTGACAGAATTTTCGTATAAATAGCTTAATCTTGATTTTTAAAGGAAAGAATATTTTTTACTGACAAAAAAGAAAAGTGAATATTGCCTTTTTAAATTTCACATCCTCTTTATCTGATTTAGAATTCTTTACAATCTGAAGACTAAAATATATATGCATATTTCTGAAAGATTTCATTTCTCATGAAATATTCTGTGAGAAGCCTGTCTCAGAGAAATACTGTAAGGTTAATTCACATCAGTTTTCACTGTTTATTTCTACTATAGGAAAAATCTTTAAAAAGTTTTGATGGATGGTATTCAGGGTATATATTTAGGGCAAATGTCAAAAGCTTAAGAATCAATTATGTATCCTGGAGTGCCATATTGACAGTCTCACTGTTTTTTACTATTGATTTACTCTCTGTTGGACAAACATAAATATATAAGAGGGAAATAAATCTATTTTTATATGTATAGAGTTTTAATTCCTGGAAAATTCATCGTTAAGTGTAGAAACAATAAACATAAATAAAGGAAACTATAAGTAATTGAAAGCAACAGCACTGATAAAGCTGAATAAGTAATTGTACAGAATTTAACTCATTAAATTACTTTTTTTGGATATTCCTTTTCTACTTTTTTAAATGTAATTACACTAAGAGTAAGATTGAGAAGATTCACCTACCAACCAAGTGATCTTGATGAAGTTTCTTCATTTGGGGGCCTATATATTTTATCTGCAAAATAATAACATTAGGATATATGACAATTGAAGCAAAATATTATAATTCATAATTTATTATGAAGAAAAATACAAAAATTAATTTATGAAAATTCATTATTTCATAATGCCCAATTGCATGTAATGAAATTTAATTTGCTTTATTTTCAAAGCTTTGCTAAGTTAGTCATTTGTTAACATATTTATTCAATAATTATGTATTTTATTTTGCTAATATTTTACAGAATCTGATATAAAGCTCTACCTTCTCCCTTCAAAAAGTATTCCATTTTATTTAGGGAATGTGTAAGCAAATAAACAAATACAATAAAATAGAGTATGAGAGTGCTCCGTTAGCATATGTTCAAGGGTGGGTATTCTAGTTAGTCAGGACTCTGGTTGCAAGTGATGGAAACCCAACTAACTTGCGTATAAAAAAAAAGGAGTTATATTGGAAGGATAACAAGGAAATGCTCATAATCAAAGGAAGTTCTATAGGAACCCAGGTATCACTGATGACCTCGGGGTTTGTAAAAGGAATTCAACTCTGCCAGTACTACCTTTTTACCTATCTCCTCTCTCTACTTTGCAATCATTTTGCATTTTACCTATCTCCTCTCTCTACTTTGCATCCTTTCTCATGGGATAGAGAATATGGCCACTAGCTCATCCAGGTTCATGTTTCCTGCTGTATGTGCCAGGAAGAGAGAGTTTCCATGTGGGTACAATAAGACAAATTTCAGAAAGAGACTCTGATTGGACAGGCTACACCAGTCTTACACCAATTACTACTGCCAGTAGGAGTGTAGTAATTGTATTGGGGATAATGTGAGTGGTCAAGCTGGGGCCATGTATCGTCCCACTTCCTGTAGGAGATAAAAAAAAGAGGTCTGAGCAGAACCAACAGCAACAAAACGATAATTACCCTGGTAGCTAACCCAGAATATGAAAATTCAGAGGAGGAAATATTTGAATCTAATCTTAAGGAAAGAAGAAAAGGAAGAAGAGGGGATGGTAGGCCAAGGTAATAGCATCTATGAAGGCAGAGAAATAAAATTGGTACTATTGACAGGAAGCTAGAACACCAGAGGAGGAAATGTAACTGACTTAGGAAAGCACACTTTTTTTCTTTTTTTCTTTCTTTTCTTTTTTTTTTTTTTTTTTGAGACAGAGTCTCACTTTGTTTCCCGGGCTACAGTGAGTGCTGTGGCGTCAGCCTAGCTCACAGCAACCTCAAACTCCTGGGCTCAAGCAATCCTCCTGCCTCAGCCTCCCGGGTAGCTGGGACTACAGGCATGTGCCACCATGCCCGGCTAACTTTTCTATATATATTTTTAGCTGTCCATATAATTTCTTTCTATTTTTAGTAGAGATGGGGTCTCGCCTTTGCTCAGGCTGGTCTCGAACTCCTGAGCTCAAACAATCCGACCACCTTGGCCTCCCAGAGTGCTAGGATTACAGGCGTGAGCCACCGCGCCCGGCCAGGAAAGCACACTTTTTAATGACTTCAGAATTAGAAATTTTCTTAGGAATTTGGATTACAAATTGTGTCCTGTGACTTCAACCTGGAGAGCACAGTCAGTTCTAGTACTAACATCTTTACTTTTTGTATAGTTCATTATTTTTTTACTGAGTTCATCCTTTATTAGTTTGATATAATAGGATTCCAAATAGAAGTATTTCAATTTATGAGTTTTATTATTCATAGCCTTAGAACAGGGGAAGGGTATGAAATGAGAATCAGAAGCCTGACTATTTAAATCTGCTATGGGGTTACCTGTTATAATTAGTTGTGTGACCTATGGAAGTTTAATTAGACATTTTTAAATTGAATTATTTTATCTGTAAAATGATAATTAAAATTTATCTTCCAAATTCAGGTATTTTCTGAGTATTTGCTTGAAAACATACTGAGAACTGAGACTATAAACCCAAACTACATTGGAAGTAGTCCCATCAAATTCCACACTAAAAATATCCTGTGAAAAAGGGGGAAAAAAGCAAGATAAAAATTGCAACCCTTAATTGCAGTCTGCTTGCATGCTCATGGGAGGTTGGATATGGATGGGTATTACTACATTTTTTACTGAGTCTTTTTCCCTGACATACTCAAATTAGTCATCAGTCTCCCCAGTTTTTTTTGTCTCTTCTCCAGGTTTATGTGTTAAACTTTATTTAAAGTATTTCCTCCCTAGAAAAATCCTTTGGACACCTAGAGCAGGAATAAACAATAATATGAATGCACATTTACACAATCTACACTATGAACCAGGCACTGTTTACTTGTTTTGCACATACCCAACCATGTAATCATCACAGCACACAGCAATGCCATAAGGTGGTTTTTTTTTTTTTTTTTTTTTTTTTTGAGACAGTGTCTTACTCTGTTGCCTGGGCTAGAGTGAGTGCTGTGGCATCAGCCTAGCTCACAGCAACCTCAAACTCCTGGGCTCAAGCAATCCTCCTGCCTCAGCCTCCCGAGTAGCTGGGACTACAGGCATGCGCCACCATGCCTAGCTAATGTTTTCTCTATATATTTTTAGTTGTACAGATAATATCTTTCTATTTTTAGTAGAGACAGGGTCTCGCTCTTGCTCAGGTTGGTCTCCAACTCCTGAGCTCAAATGATCCACCCACCTCGGCCTCCCAGGGTGCTAGGATTACAGGTGTGTAATCTGGCCATAAGGTAAGTTTTTATTTATTTGTGTTATTTGAAAGGTAAATACACTAAGATAGGTATTTTAAATGATTTGTCCAAAGCTAAAGGCAGTGAGTTGTAAAGGAGAAATCTGAACCCAAGTAGCTGTCTCTAGAATCTGTGTGTCTAACAAATATGGAATTCTTCCTCTTGATCGGGAAGAGAATTTGACATCATTGGGTTTCTACAGAAGCAGGGAAGGTGGAGGACTAGGGTGTCCAGTATCTTTGATGTTACATTTTACATTTTTATATTTGGGTGAGGCAGATTAATGCTACTCATCTGCTGCATTTATTTCTGGGAGGCTCTCACCCAGGAGAGAAGATAGATTTAAATTTACTCTTATAAGGAATTGATTACTTGGTCACAAGCATCCTACTTCAGATAATTTTTACTGTATATTATCAATTTAATCCAATGACAGGTGATTGTGTTTGAAAAGTATGGAAATAGCTTCCTAGGAAGAAAAGCATTATACATCACTTTAATATTTATTTAAAATATGTATTGGGGCCAGGCGCGGTGGCTCACACCTGTAATCCTAGCACTCTGGGAGGCCGAGGCGGGTGGATCGTTCGAGGTCAGGAGTTTGAGACCAACCTGAGCAAGAGCGAGACCCTGTCTCTACTAAAAATAGAAAGAAATTGTCTGGCCAACTAAAAATATATATAGAAAAAATTAGCCGGGCATGGTGGCGCATGCCTGTAGTCCCAGCTACTCGGGAGGCTGAGGCAGGAGGATCCCTGGAGCTCAGGAGTTTGAGGTTGCTGTGAGCTAGGCTGACACCACGGCACTCATTCTAGCCCGCACAACAGAGCGAGACTCTGTCTCAAAAAAAATAAAATAAAATAAAATAAAAATTCCAAAAAAAAAAATAAAATATGTATTGGCATTGAAATATTTACAAAGTAAAACATTTCTGCTTCCAAGATTACTCCAGTCTTTCAGAAGAAATGAAGTAGCTCATATGTTTTAATTTTTTGTTGTTATCATAGCAAAGATATTCTTTGTTGTAGGAATGTATTTATTATTTATACAACCACTCTGTTTTCAAAACCAGTCTGACCAGTGGGTCAGATACAGTGGTTCTAACGAACACTGTGTGCATATACAGGTACCTCTTGCTTTCTTTGCTTTTCCTTCCATGTTGTTTTATGATGAGTGGGACTCTTTAAATGTTGGTTAAACCTGTTTTATCACCATGTAAATACATTTAAATATCCAACAGATTAAATATATTTTAATTACATTGTTCAATAAAGCAACAAGTTGGTTCAAATTAGGCTGATATATTGAATTATTATCTTGCATTATCCTGATAACTGTTACATAAGAAGGTGAATCAGTTGTGCATATTGTATGACAAACAACACTGCATTGATACTTGATTAGAAAATGAATTTCCAAAGTGAATGTTATTCAGCTATCATACATTTGCAGGGTTTCTATTAAATGGTATTTAGTGAACAGAATGCTGATGCTATTTTCCAAGTAATACGTTTTAAAGGTTCCAAATGAATTAGAATTAAATTAGGATATCTATTCATCATTTTAACTCCTGTATTACATTATATTAATATATAACATTCATGTATTAAGCAATTCTTACTATATAATTTTAGGTCATATTAGTGTACAGAACAAAGTTATCAGGAGAATATTCTATTTTTTAATTTTTGCCCATTTTTCCCACCCTGTGAAGGAAATCTGTCTGTGGAAATAGAGTGTGTCCAAAATACACAGAGATACAGGACAAGTAGATAAAGTTCTAAGGCTAATATGTGAGCCTAGATCTACTCCTATGCCTATATCATCTGCACATCTGTCCTCAGTTTTTGTGAAATCGGCTTTTGTCTATATGTCCCAATTTTTCTACTTTGACTTAGGTTTCTGCCAAGAAACTCAAAACATATGAGATTAGATAGACGTAATTTTTCACTATTAATTTGATAATCCAGTATATAATCCTTAGATGTACATTGGTGATATTAATAATAATACTGATACCAATATGAAAGATGTCTTTCATTGTGTGTAGAGGTGAAAGTAGATGAACCTAGATATATAATGAGACGGATTTACAAAAAAACTGGAATGAAAATAAGATAATTTAATTTGTGTGTGGATATATAGCAAATGAATTCTAATGATTCTCTTGTCTGTTCACAAAATATCCATTTTAGTCTTTCTGTTCTTTATTAAATTATTCAATTATTATAATATTCTTAATATTGTAATTAACTCATTTGGACAACCTAGGAAAAATAATCTTGAATAATATTAGGTTATTTTGGAAAGGGAGGGTGACTGTATTCCTTACAATGTCTCTTTGGTATATTTGTCTTCCTCAAATTCGTCCTTAGCTGAGACCTTTTTTAAGGTCTATTATGTGATGTGCCATATTTATTTAGATTGACTTGCAAAATACAAACTTACAACCAGAGTGCATGATCTGTGTTTTATTTATCAATGACATATGGAAATACTATCTTTGAAGTGCTAATTTAGTAGTTCATCTCATCTCGCAGTGAGCAATCTGTCCCCAGAATATAGAACTCTCACAAACAAAAGCAATTACAAACTTATTTCTTCATTATTAACATACAGTGTTGACTTAAGGATCGCTGACTCAATCAGTGCATCAATCAAGGTCATCTTGCAAAACCAAGTCGTGTGGAGGCTGATTAACAATACAGTTTGTCTTTGTAAGATTTTACAGGGCATCATTCTGTAGTGTTCTTTGAGGGTTGACTCAGTTCTGACTTTATACTTTCTTATAAGCAAATCAATATTTTCCATTGTGATGATCTCAGCAACCCATGATCTATATCCTACAGAACATAGTAAATCATTTACGATGTGATTCTCTTCAGAGCTATCTTTCACCTTTCTTCTCTGTGGCCCAACCTGTCCTTCAAAGACACCTACATTTTTTTTATGGAAAAGAATGAGTGAAACAATTTTAACGTAATAAAAATATGTATCAGAGAATAAAAGACAACTACAAGGGGTAGTTAGGTAACCTGTTGTAATAAGGTAATGATAACATTAGAAATGGGTGTTAATAACAGAAAAAATATAGGGCAGGGTGAAGTAATAAGGCATAAGGTATCCTACAATTCTTTGAACAAATGTGAGAGGCATGCAGGTCATATTAGGAGTACAAATTTTATTATACTATTTAATATTATAAATTAAACATAGGCCCTAGTATATTGCTTAATTTTTTCTTAAATCATTCATAAATTTAAGCATAAATAAGATAACACAATAATAAAAAAGAATTGGAAAGTTTAAAGAGATTTTTTTTAAGTTTAAACTTAAGGAATCAAAAGAAATAAGGAGTAAGTAAAAATAAAAGTAATTTAGAATAAGCAATTTATGTTAGATTCTAATCAAATTAAATTATGAATGACTTATTAAATGCCATATTATATTAAAGATTTCTTAAATATTCCTATTTAAATGTATTAAGGGTTATTTTTTATTGTTAGAATATCAAATAGTTTGAGCATTTGGTTTTTGTTTTTTTTTAAAAAAGTCAAGTAAAAAATGGAAGGCAGAAGAGAGATGAGAATATTTACGAAGCCATATCAAATATAATTACCTATCAACCTCTGATTGCATGAATGTAAGAAAAAAAGAGGTTAGTTTTCTGTCTTTCTTTACAACATATAAGTAAAAGATATATAAACAATAATGTAATCAGCTATTTTTTTTTCCCTTATGGCACAGCATAGGAAAATATTCTAGTGTTGGATCATGAGAAGTGGAGAAAAATTCCATCTCTGAAAATAAACGTGATCTTAACTAAATAATTAATACTTCTTGATTGCTGCTAAGTTTCTTTGAAATTCCTAGTGTACTCTAGGTCTATAGTGAATCAAAATTCCAATCTCTGTGCACATAAGAAAGATGATTCTCTATTTCTCTCTTTGATTAGCCAAAACAGGGTAATCATTTAATCACAGTACATCCACACATACATTGTAGCAAGACATTTTATACATATCCAGTAGGAATGTTGAAAAAGTTCTAAGTCAAGGCACATGTTTTACTTCACCCTGTGTATCATCAGTGTCTAGCACAGCACCTAATATTAAAAACATATTTGTACAATGAATGAATAAATAAATAAGTTAAAATTATTTACAAGATTCCCTTCTCTTCTTGTTTGCCCTTATCCCATGATTATCATGACTCCGCCAATTTTACTTCTGAATCCCATCCTTTTCTTATCCTGAACAAGACACATTTTACATCTTCTACTTCAACGTGGGAAATGAAGAAAGAAAAAGGTGAAAATTATTTCAGGAGAAAGAAGGGATTTTGGTGTCATGATGATAAATGAGAAAAATTAAATATTAGCAAAAAAGTCTTACTGATCATTTTTATACAATAAAAGTTTTAGTAAAATAAATATATTACAATTTCAATAATTTTTTTTTATCTTTTTGAAAGCAAAAGAGCAAAAGAGGGTTTTTTAAAAAATTTAATTTTCTAATCCCTAATGGTGATATAAATCATTCTTAGTCATAATTACCTGTTGAAAGACTTATAATACATTTAAACTTATCAAACATAAAACTCTCTAACTTAGTAACAGAGGGTATTAAGAGCTATCATTTTCTGAGTTGGCATATAAAAGTTTTGGATTCTATTTTAATTTTCTAAAGAATGAAATCACCACTTTAAATCAGTCATGCATTTCAGAGAGCATCATTATCATAATACATGTAACAATGATGAACAATAGATCTTTTATCATCTTGGTAATAAGAAAGTGATTCATTTTTATTAAAAAGGCAATTTATGTAATTTAGCAATTTAAAATTTTAAATGCTCTTGAAAATAAACAATAGGATAAAATTAATTTTCATTCATCACAGGGTAAATGCACTCTACTAATTTTAGAAATTTAAAAATCTTTAATAAAACACTTCATAATACACTCGTCTT
Organism: Lemur catta; assembly: GCF_020740605.2. Classification (NCBI taxonomy): domain Eukaryota; kingdom Metazoa; phylum Chordata; class Mammalia; order Primates; family Lemuridae; genus Lemur; species Lemur catta. Next base: position 30,969,725 of record NC_059133.1, read on the forward strand.
TTTAAAATTAGCATTTTATGAATGCTTGAGAAATAAATCTAATGAATATATATGTCAATACCATTTTCTGTAACTATTTTCAAGAAAATGAGAAATGGAATATATATCTTGCTTACGGATTTCTTAATATTCACGAATATTAAAATGCTAAATAAACAAAATATTATAAACCAATAACTTATTCTTATTGCAATCTAATTTTATTATTGTTTGAAATGAAAAATTATTTTTCTGTCATAATTTTTTAAAATATAGTGATTATTTTTATTGGATCATGATTCATCTAACTGTAAAAAATAAGAGGAAAAGTTGAGATTTAGGGTTTTTTAAAATAAATTCAATTACATTGATATACGTCTTGCTTAAGAGTTTGCATTTTGCTATATAGTATAGAGAAAAATTTGCTACCAACTTATGCCTCTGTCACCTCTCCTTACTTTACACTCATCAGCTGATGGGTGATATTAAAATATTTGAATTGACATATGCCAATGTTTTTATGGAGAAAGAGAAAAAGGTGCTGCCATGCAATAATAGTATATACCGTCATAAACAAAACACTTTCACTTTTTCATGTTAATGAATTTGTGCTCCCATGTTAAAAAGATAAAAATGAAAATCAAATAGAAGTGGTACAGCATCAAGTGCTAGATGCTTCTTGATGATAATGCAAAAGGAATGCACCTCTAAAAAGACATTTTCCTGCACAACTAAGAAGAAATAGATGTTTGAAAATTTATCTTTTTTATGAAGTAACCAGAGTAGAGAATATTAAGACATAAGTAAGAAAAATATAGAAAAAAATATAGACTATCAAAGTCAATTGTTTATAAGACATGAATTAATAGATTAGAGAAAAATATCTTGAGATCTTAGAGTACAAAGAAGTAAGGAGATGTGGATTGCTTGGCATTAGTCACTTGGCACAAATATTTGATTATTAATTAAGGTGATATTTGCTTCTCAGTAGCTCTGGGTAATTCTTTGTATATACAAATGCAAATATACCAGCTGAAATTAATGGCAGAATTTTGTTATAAATTGTTTTCTTGATGAAATACAATATGAGCACATTAATTTTTTAAGTCACCATTCAAATGAAAACACTACATTTAAAAATTCTCAATAAGAATAAAGGACATTTTTTAAAATAAATTTTGAATTTAAGAACAGTTTTAGAGGCTGGGCACAGTGGCTCACACCTGGAATTTTAGCACTCTGGAAGGCCAAGGCAGGAAGATCGCTTGAGGTCAGGAGTTTGAGACCAGCTTGAGCAAAAGCAAGATCCCAATCCCCACCTCCCACCCCCCAACCCCCGGTCTCTACTAAAATTAGAAAAAATTAGCTGGGCATGGTGGCACATGCCTATAGTCCCAGCTACTTGGGAGGCTGAGGCAGGAGGATTGCTTGAGCCCAGGAGCTTGAGGTTGCTATGAGATAGGCTGATGCCATGGTACTCTAGCCTGGGCAACAGAGTAAGACTGTGTTTCCAAATAAATACATAAATCAAAAAGAAGAACAGTTTTAGATTTACAGAAGAATTGAGATATTAGTACAGAGAATTCCCTCATAGCCCACACCAGTTTCCCTGATTATTAATATCTTATATTAGTAGTATATCTTTGCTCTAATTAACCTATATTCATATATTTTAATTAAATTAAAGTCCACACTTTATTTAGATTTCCTTTGTTTTTATATCCTTTTCAGGATTCCATTCAGGAAATCACATGACACTTAGTAGTTATGTTTCCTCTTAGCCATGGCAGTTTCTCAGTCTTTCCTTAATTTTGATGTCCTTGACAGTTTTGAGGAATACTGGTCAGGTATTTTGTAGAATGTCCCTCAGGTGAAATTTCTCTGATCTTTTGCTCATGATTAGACTGGGGTCATGTGTTCTTAGGAGAAACATCACAGAGGTAAATTGACATTTTCATCAGATCCCATCAAGTGTACATAATACATTATAAAAAATGAATTATGGCTTTTGATGTTAACCTTTATCATCTGGCTGAGGTAGTGTTTGTCAGGTTTCTCAAGATTTTCTACTGTAAAGTTTCTTCCTTACCCTTTCCCATTCCATACTGTGCTCTTTGGAAGGAAGTCACTATGTGCTGCCTCTTCTTAAGAAGTGAGAAGTTATCCTCCAACTCCTTGAGGCAGAAGTATTTTCATAAATTACTTAGAGTTCTTCTTCATGGGAGTCTAATCTCTCTCATTTATTTATTATTTATTATTTATTTATTTTAATATGGAATTATAGGTATTTATTTTATACTTTGAGCTATAATCCAATTCTACTTTAATTTTTTTTTTTTCTCAAGTTGTTCTACCTTTGGCCACTGGGAACCTTTCAGTTGGCTCCTGTTTTTCCTTTGACATGGCCCCATCATTGTGTTTTGTTTTGAGGATTTCCTTAGTTTCTGACACTATAAAATGCTCCAGAATCAGCTTGTATATTTCTGCCCCTGGAATCAGCCAATTCTCCATTTATATTTGGCTCTGGAAGGTATCTGTACTTGCATTTTGTATTTATGTTACATGTAAGCACATCTAATGTTTTGTGAATTCACTTTGAACAAGAGAATGAGAACACGCTGTGCAGCTCTGACTCAGAATCTGAGACGCCATCAAGTTCTCTTCTTCTATAACCTTGTTTAACTTCTTTGCCTAAGCCAAATCCCTGGGAGCAATAAATAGATCTCTCAGAGGGCCAGCCTCCTTCCAAATAGGAGTTTAGACTCAGTGGACTTTCCTATGGCAAGAAAATACCTGCAGAAAGACCTGCCAACAGAACCATTAATTAAACAGGGCAGAGGTAATCATCAATAGAAGAAAAATGCACTTTAAACAATTGTTAATAGAGATAGAAACAATGGTCTCAAAGTACACATTCAAACTCTAACTAAATTTGATGCACTTGAATAAGCCCACTTGAAGACAATCAATAATTGGCTTGGTGAAATAACAATATCAATGATTTAATATTTAAGTAAAATTATTTAATTTTATAAAAAGTTACTTTGCAAAATCTTAGCAACAAAATGAAAATATTTTAAAAGCCATCTAATTTAATTTCATGAGTTTATAGAGAAGACTACTGAAGCTGGTAGAAAAATCAAGTTAACAGGAGTAGTTAACAACAAAACTGGAATTTGGGATTATGAATTTCAAGTTATGGTATTACTCTGGATTATCTCTTGGTTTAAGATTATTTTAAACGCTATTTTAGCTATTTTAAATGACTTTATTTTCCAATTTGTATTACCACAATCTTTCTTCTAAAGATAAGAATGTATATGGGCATATAGTAGGAAAAAACAAAGTGACATTAAGATAATTTCAGAAATTACGTTGCTTTTTATAAAAATATTTCAAATAATATTTTAAATAAATTTTCAAGATTAAAATGAGATCTGCATTTGCACATTTCACATTAGAGATAAACTACTTTGGGAAAAGCTATTTTTAGTAAGGTATTAAGATTACAAAGTGCCTAAAAAACACTATGTGAAGCATCTTTGGTGAAATATAAGTGTATATGGTAGTACATTCTAACAGAAAGAGAAAGCTTCGTTTGGGTCTATTCTATAAATTCTGCTGCTTACTTGGTTTTTACTCAAAATGAGTAATGAAAATATGACTGCAGACACCATATTGGCTCATCTGAGGAAAATGAAAAATACTTATACTACGGAATTTACTAATTCATGAATTTAAACAAGTCTGAAATATATAGATATTGGTCCTGGACAAGTCCATGCCAGTCAAGTAATAAAAATAACAGGCATAAAATGTGAATGTCTAGAAAAAATTGGGATTTTGGTAACTTTAGCAATGCCTTATTGTTAGTCATACCATGACTCTATTTAGAGTTATACACTCTGTTTTGAAATGACTAACCTCCTCTCAGAAATCTTAATTTCTTAAATTCATGATATGTATTCTTATTTTCTTCCCCGTTCTCCTACTGTTCTGATTATTTTCCTCTCAATGCCTAAAGTTTCATATTTTTCAAGTTCTATTGTGTCAATCTTATTCTTCAGTTTCTAGAATTGTGATTTTTTTATTCTCAGAATTGTAGTATGCTAAGGAGATGGTTTTCAAACATAGAGTTTTATCCCTAGGCCAGGACTAAAATTGTTAGATAATTTCATCAGGTGACTTGATATGTATAGATAGAGATATATGTATAAGTGATATATAAATTGATATATGTATATATTTTTGTATGTACCAAGTTACACATATACACACCCAGGTATCTGTATAAATATATTTCTTTTTAACAGAGATGACGTAAATGTGTCCTCATTCAAAATTTATTACATTTAGTACGATTAATAACATGGCTAGGTTTAAATTTATGAACTTGCTATTTGTTTGTTGTCCTTTTTATTCATTGGTCTCCTTTTCTGAATTAAATGAGTATTTCTTATGATTATCTTTTATCTCTTGGTTTATTAACTATAATTCTTTATTTTTTTAATTTTAATGTTTGTACATTAGTTTTTATAGTTTACATCTTTAACTTATGACAGTCTAGCTTCTGGTGATATTATACCACTTCACACATAGTATAAGAACCTTAAAATCATGTCATTATATTTTTCCACTTCCTGGACATTGTGCTATTGTTTTACTTGTGGTATTAAACCCACACTAATAGTGAAAGTCAAGCAACTAAATTTAAAAATTACTTTATTGATTTTTTGATGGGTATAACTTAGAGCTCTGGCTGAATTTATTTCTGTTGAATTTACTATGGCTATATCCTCCTAACTGAGTTATGTAAAAATTATAACACAGAAGGAGAAATCTAGAAATCTGTGTGTGTGTATGTGTATGTGGTGGGCCCTCCCTTCAACCCAGTAGTAACAATTACCACAGTTAGGTCACATCATTTGGACCATGCCTGATCAACAGAAATCATTTAGATCATTGAAGTTGTCCTTAATTTTATTGTTTTTATTTCTTTCTCTTGTTTTAATTTTTTTTAAATTTCAGAATATTACAGGGGCACAAACTCTTTGATTACATAAATTGCCTTTGCTCTGCCAGAGTCACAGCTACAAGCATGTCCATCCCCCACAGCCATTAGGTGTGAATTTACCCATCCCCTATACCCCGTCCCACTAAAAGGTGAAGTATAATGTAGCAGGTGAATGTCACACTGTATCACAGTTTCAATTAAAAGTAACAGAGAAAGTATGAAAAGCTTGTTTAGCAACTTATATCTACCCTTTTACAGAATAAAAATAACAAACAGAAGGCTTTTAATAGTTACTAGGCAATGGTTTTCAAAATAAATCTTCAAAGAAAATTACTCTACATCAGACCCTGTGCTAGGAGCTTTTAAAATGTGTTGGTTTTATTTAATCCTTAAAACAAACTATAAAAGTCAGTACTATTTATTCCCATTTTTGTAGATGAGGAAACTGAAGTGCTGAAAGAAAATGTAACTTGTCTCATCTCCTAAACCATATTCGACATGGAGATATAGTTCACACACAGTGGACAGAAAGAGTCCAAAGGCTTTTTTATCATTTTAGTGGAGGGCCAAAAGTTTGAAGATAGCTACTTTTTAGTTTTGTGAGTGCTTTAAAGAAAGGAAGCCAGGAAGCACCATTAAGAGAATGTTTATATAGCATCTGTGAAGGCAGTAAGATCTTTTTGTGACCATCTGCTGATTGGGCAGCCTTTTATACACAGAATTTCCTATGGGAAGTAAGTAAAACCTCCCAGGAGGCAGGAGCCAGAAAAAAATTAAAAGCAAAATTGATCATCTAGTCCTAGGAAATAGTGGTAACACAAATACGGCTGAACAGAAAAATAGAAAGCTGTTTGTAGGGGAAAAAAGAGCTGCAGCAATGAAAATGGCAGGTCATAGAGAGCTTGATGAATGTGAAATGGTTCAAAAGAGAAAAGAGCAAAGTGTGTAGTAATACATGGAAAGAGCTAGACTGTGGAAGTGAGCAGCAAATTTGAGTTAGAAGATAAATGGATATCAAGTTGCAAAGGGAGTCTGTAAGACTTCTGCAACTTACATAAGAAAACTGCAGATCAAAAAACCATACTGAGATAAATACATAGCCTTCCTAGATTTATAAACTATTAATATTACCACTGAGATATAATCAAACAGCCTAAGTATACTCACTGTTTTTGTTTATATGTATTATATAATTAGTTCTATTTTAATTTACTTATAAATCTACTTTTTTCCCCCTCCCAAACATGTTGGTCTTGTATTCTCAAAGAGCTCTTTTTGGAAACAAAGATCTTTTGGTAGAAGGGCAGTTTTTGAATCTAGGTGGTACCATCTTCATAAGTTTGCATTAGGGTGAATCTCTCTGTACCCTACTACCTGCTCATCAGGGCTTCACAAAAAGGGAAACTGAATATAGGGCCTGCATTAAACAGAGCACAGGTTTTACAAAGGCTAAGTTCTAGTATGGACGTGCAAATATAAATTAGAACACACTGTGTTTTACAAAGTACTGTCTAACCTCATGCCTCTAAATTTCTCCTCAAGTTTTAGTTATGACAGTTAGTGCTTTAGCTACTCTATTTGATAGGGATGTATTATAAATTATAATCAATCAAGTTCTAAGTAGTTTTTAAAGCCCTCTTGCTCAATAACTCACTGTACCACATTGATAGCCCTTGATTAATTTAATTATACACTATAACTTTCATACAGCTTTCATAAAACTACAATTGTAGAATAATCACAAAGTAAAAAAAATTAAATGCAAAAATATAAGAGAAATAGTTCAAGAATAGCCTTATGCTACATAAGACTCTATGAATAATTCTAAAAATATCCAGGGAAGACATTTGTGTGGCTGAGTTAGAACATAATCTAAAAGAAAAGTTTAATAAATTTTACTTGTCTTTCAATGTATTTGAAAAACATAAGTCAGAACATCAACCTGTAGTTGGGTGGAGCAAGAAGGCCGAATAGAACCCTCCAGTGATTGTTCCTTCTCAGGAAAACCAAATTCAACCACTATCCATGCAAGAAGACCCCTTCAGAAGAACCAAAAATTAGATGAGTGATCACAGTACCTAGTTTTAACACTGTGTCAAGGAACAAGGCACTGAAGGGGGCAGAAAGGACAATCTTGCATTGCCTACCTCTCCCTCCATCCCTGGCAACACTGCACCTGTACATTAGGTGGAGAGAGAATCTGTGTGCTCAGGGGAGGAAGAGTGATGTGATTGCAGGACTTTGCATTGAAACTCAGGACCATTCTGTCACATGGGAACATAATACAGGGCAGTATTCTGTTGGCACCCAGGGAGGATTTAGACCAGTGTGGCTAGAGTGGAATCCTCTGCTCTAGTGGTAGAAACCTGAGTTCTGGCTAGCCCCACTACCAGCTGAAGAAAGTGGCCTGGGGCTGAGAATACATTTGTAAGGTGGTCAGGCCACAAAGACCACAGTCCCTGGGCAAGTCCTGCAGCTGTGCTGGCTCACAGCCAGTGGACTTGGGGTGCATGTAGCCTGGTGAGACAACAGCTGTGGTGGCCAAGTGAGTGCCTGTGTCACCCCTCCCCCAGCTACAGGCAGGGCAGCTTGAGGAGAGTCTCTTGCCTCTCGAGAGAGCTTTATATGAGGTATACCCCTCAAAAAGCAACCTATCCTAATTAGAATACAAGAGTTATCTGATTCTTCTAAGGTCTTTATTTAAAACACTCCCACCCTGAAAAAAAAAATAAAACAGAACTCTGTGAGAATAATTAAGATCTGTTAGGTCCTAAGGAGCTCATTATAAAGGCAGGAAAACTTTGTGGCAGCCTGTTAATGTGGGCCCCCTCACAGTCTAAAATACTTAAAAAAGAGAGAGAGAGAGAGATCATTTATTTAGGGGTTCATTTGGGCTCTTCAATCCCAAAATAGTATTCTCTCCTATTTTGGAAGTCCTCTTGGGAAAGGATTTTCCAAGAAAGCCTGTAGAAATTCCTTCTCAGCCAACAGGAAGTATCAATTTCCCTATGATGTGATTCTTACCCCAATTTCTGTGTATCCTGGGATTTACCATTTGATATGGAATTCAATAATCAAAAATATCCTGCCTACTTCATTAAGTTATAGTAATACTTGATTGCATCTATGGCGTTAAATGCTTCCTTTTCTTCCCTGTCTTGTGATTTCCACTGTCTGAAATTTTTCACATTCTTAGCAAAAATTATGTACATCCTTTTCATTTGACTTTAATACAATAGAGATTCAAATGGTATATCAGCCTGACTGATCCATTAATTATTTCTACTAACTCTTTCAACTTGCTATACTCATTCAAAATTTGAATGTTTTCCATCTACTTGAATGTTAACATGCACTCCTGTGGTTCCCACTTTGAAGTCAATAGGAAAAGCTTTGTGTGAAAGAGATGTCTTAGCGGAATAAAATAATTCAAGTTTTTTCTCAATTTAACACAAAAAATTTGGCATAGCCCATAAATTTGAGATAAAGTCTGCCCTTTCTTTTCTATTATAAAGATAAATAACTTTCAAATATAATTTTTCATATTTCTAGCCAATACTGTGAGTATGGTGTGGATGTCTTGGTATTACACTTAAAAATGAAAATTGACATTATTTTGCTATATAAAATGGTAATTTGAAACTATCATCTATCTCCTAACTAGATTTAAGAGTTTACTTTTTTCCCTATGTCCTCCTTTAATTTTCATCATTAGTATTTTGGTTAAGTACTTAGACATGCTTTCAACAGAAAACATGAATAGGAGAAAGTAGATACTTTTATTCTCTTGCAGGTCTAATTCACTGCCATTATCAGAAATACTATGCTATGACTGCAGCAAATTTAAGCGTAATTTACTCAATAACAGAAATAAATGGAATAATCACGTCACTAAAATTAAAATTGAATACAAAAGATATTAAAGATATAAATGTACTTCATGCATAATACTAATATTAATTATCATTTACACTTAAGCTATGTAGCATCGTTTCTTTAAGGTTGATATGAAATAAACATTATCTTTATATCTGTCATTAGCATTTGACATATTATTATTTTCATACTGGCTCAGAACACTTCCTTAATGTGAAGAAGCATTAAGTGAGAAAAAAATCTGGAATATTTGAAGTCAAAAGAACCCCAACTGAAGAAGAAATCTGCTCTCTCTGCTAAGTGCTAACTCTCCTTTAAGCATTTTTAGTATGCCAAACACACCATCTGTGCTCAATTACTCGTTACTTTGTAATGTCAACATCTGCTTATAAGAAAATACATGCTTGCATATATTAAAGACTTACTTTCCATACAAGAGTTTGAAAGTTCTTTATATCAATCCACATGTAATTCATTCTTCATTCTTCTTACTGTTCTCTTCTGAATAACGAAAGCTAAAGTACTAGAATGTCAGAAAAGCAGATACTGACAAATCCATGTAAAACAACATGAATTGAGTACACAAAAAATTAAATTTATGTAATCTTTATGCATGTTGTTGGATATAGACTTAAATTTTATGTACATAGTCTGCAAATGTCAGAGATCTTTCTACTAAGTGAGGTATCACAAGAATGGAAAAACAAGCACCACACGTACTCACCATCAAATTGGTATTAATTGATCAACACTTATGTGCACACATAGTAGTAACATTCATCGGGTGTCAGGCAGGTAGGAGCGGAGAAAAGGGGATGGGTATATTCACACCTAATGGGTGTAGTGCACACCATTTGGGGGATGGACACGCTTGTAGCTCTGACTTGGGTGGGGCAAAGCCAATATATGTAACCTAAACATTTGTACCCCCATAATATGCTTAAATAAAACAAAAAGACTTTCTCAACAACAACAAAAAACTATTAGCAATGCAATTAAAGGATCCCTTATCAAAAAAAAGAGATCTTTGGCTACAAAATTCTTTTCACAACTCTGTTATATCCATAACTCAGTAAAATTATTTATTTGAATGGAAGAGACCTGCTCACATAGTTTTCTTTCCACTGAAAAACCTTTACTGTTTTTTTTCCATCAAGGGAAATCTGAATCTCATTATTGGCACCAAATGAAATGTCACCAGAAGTAAAAATAATTTTCCAATTTGACCCATCTATGTTAATCCTACTTTTACTGCACACACTATGCAGTTATATTTTTGTTATTTTACTGGAAATTATTTTTATTTTGTCAATATTACAAATGCACATAGTTGTTAAATCAAATAAAACTAAAAGACTTTTTAATGGAAACTAAGAACACATTCTTTAGTTCTCACTTAACCTAGACCCTCTTCCAAAAAACAACCATTTTCAAATGTTTTATTCATTTTTTTCAGGTATTTTAAAATAAAATTAAAAACATTCTTAAAGTTTTATTTCCTAATCTATCAAATTTAGACATAATGCTATTAATTTCCTGTTTTTGTAGGTGACAGTTTAGCTATTTAGTTTCAAGCATCTTTTTCCACCCTCCATTAACCCAATGTAGTTCTATCATAAGGATGCATTAAATAGACAGTGCTTTTTAAAAAATTTTCATATATAAATATGGTTTGATATCAATCCAAGAATTAGACTATATTTATTTTGTTGTCTTGCTATTAAATAGTGATTTTTCCTGACATTAATAATCACTTTTTTATTTGTTTAGTTTTTATGTATCAATTGCTATTTTTCTTTTTTAAATACACCAACAGATTTGTCAAAGCTTGGGAATAATTTTCTCAAATGCTCTAATATATATTAATAATATATAAATTGCACTTTTAGATTTTGCATGTTGTTTTTCTTTTTTTTCTTTCTTTCTTTTTTTTGAGACAGAGTCTCACTCTGTTGACCAGGCTACAGTGCTGTGGCATCAGCCTAGCTTACAGCAACCTCAAACTCCTGGGCTCAAGCAATCCTCCTGCCTCAGCCTCCCGAGTAGCTGGGACTACAGGCATGTGCCACCATCCCTGGCTAATTTTTTCTATATATATTTTTAGTTGTTTGGCTAATTTCTTTCTATTTTTAGTAGAGACGGGGTCTCGCTCTTGCTCAGGCTGGTCTCAAACTCCTGATCTTGAGCGATCCTCCCGCCTCGGCCTCCCAGAGTGCTAGGATTACAGGCGTGAGCCACCGCGGCTGGCCTGAATGTTGTTTTTCTGAATGGTTATTCACTATGGTTGATGCTTAGCTGTCACCTTGGAGATTTTCTGCTCTCCTGAAGTAATAGAGCAATGGAAGTGGACGGATCACCTGTCCTCCAGAACCTTAGCATTCATCCTCAGGTTACTCCTTGTTTTGTTGAAGATTATCTTCTAATAGCTTCCTCAGTGCTTGTAAATTATGAATAAAACTCATTTCATGTCAGGTCTCATGTCAGGAAAAAAATGTCAAAGACTTCAAAATGGGCAAAAGAGTACCCAGCATTGTTTTAGTGGAGTGCTGAGAATTGTTTAGCAAAGCCTTCAAGGATTGCCTGAGCTATAGGGGTGTATTCTCTTGAAAGTCTTTCCGTTGACTAAAATATTTTATAATTTTGTAGTGGTTGAAATCAAAGTGTAGAAAACCAATAATTCTTCAAACTGTCTTTTCCATAGGAATGGAAATGAGTTTGTCTAGTAGGTAGAGCTATAGTTAATTTCTGCCTGGAAGAAAGATGATCCCAAACATCAACTCATAATGCTCTATTGGATGATAATTTTGCATTTAATGCAAACAACATTTTACCATTATACAAATGTATACTAAAATTATCCTTTGAACTGGTTTTAAATCAATGGGTAAAATAAAATCATTAACTTATTTTATATATTCATAAAAGTCACATTGTCTCATTTTTTTTAAGTTAACACTGAATTGAAAAAATCTTTTTTTTTGAAACAGGGGTCTCACTATGTCACCCAGACTGGAATGCATTTGCACCATCTTAGCTCACTACAACCTCAACTCCCAGGCTCAAGTGATCCTCCTGCCTCAGCCTCCTAAGTAGCTAGGACTATAGGCACATACCACCATGCCTGGCTAATTTTTTTCTTTTCTTTTCTTTTCTTTCTTTTTTCTTTTTTTTATTTCAGCATATTACAGGGCTACAAATGTTTAGGTTACATTAGAGACAGAGATGAGGTCTCACCATGATGTCCCAACTGGTCTTGAACTCCTGGGCTCAAGCAATCCTCCCGCCTCAGCCTCCCAGAGTGCAAGGATTACAGGCATGAATCACTCCCAGCCTCAGCTGAAAATGTTCTGCTATGGTCTCCCGCTAGACTGATAGTTATAGAGGTAGAAAATTTTAGGCTGCAAGTTGTTTTCTTTTGGTATTTTGAAGACATTATTTCACTGATTTCTAGCAGATCAGAAACCTTGTATTTTTCCCATCCATGTGACTTTGTATATCATATTTTTAATCTCTCTTTATCTGGGGCTTTCAGAGTCTTCTCATTTTTCCCAGTGTGAATTTCCAGAATCCACTGCATACTCAGTAGTTCTTTCAGCCTGGAAATTCATATTTTTCTCAAAAATATTCTTTTGTTTTTTTGAATCAGCATGAAGTAGTAGTTATAAGTATAAACAATAACATTACACTGCTTCTTATAGTTATTTTTTTAATTTCTGTAATCATATTCCAAATTGCCAAGAATTCTTTCTTTTAGTCTGATTTTGTTTCTCAATGGCATAGTCCTTTTATGATAGAAATACACTATCCAAAGTTATGACTAGGATAGTAATTGTACAAAAAAAGCAGATACAAAGACTCACCATCAAGAGAAAGTTCATAATTTAAAGGACATGTAAAAATGCTCATTTTAGCTACAGTATCTGGGAAGAGAAGTGGTAAGAAACGGGGATGAAGAGGTAAGATGTGGCCACATATTGAATGAGTTATCCTCTCTATTATGTTATTATCCCTGTAGTTTCTCAGTCAACTTATTCTCTATCATGGTTTGTTTCTTCAACACAATATCACCTTATTATGTTTTTCCTTCCTTAAAATTTAGTATTAAACATTTATGTTATGCTTCTCCAAGCTCAAGATTTATTCCTAGTACACTTATCCTACCCTCCAAAAAGTGTTTTCTATTTGAAAACAAACTTTCACCACTGTCCCTTTCACCAACTCCCACCCTGCACCCCTGCTTTATATTCTTTGGCATTGACTGAATATTCTAGCACTTATACCAGTTTTGTGTGTCACTAACGATGTGATCAGGCAAACTACTTTAACTCCCTGGGCTCATTTTCAACATCTGTGAAATGTGGATAATAACTCTCACCTTACAAGATTGTAGGTGGTATTATATGAGATAATGGGCATTACATTAACACATGATCAGAATCACCATGGATGCTGCACATTGTTTGGCAAAAGATGAGGATAATCAACTGTATTTCCATAAACATCACTGTAACGAAAATAGAAAGTCCAGAACGAAGGTCCATTTTGAAACAGATTTAGAAAATGATGGGTCCATTAGCACAGAGTGCTGAAACTACATAAGTCATTTTTTTCTTTTGAAATGTCTGTACAACAGTGGCAGGAGCCCAACATGTAAAGTCTGTGAAGAGCCTTAGAAATTATCCTGCCTAACCTCTTTTATTACTGTTATGTTCTATATCATGCAATTTAGCAACTAATTATATACTGTTTGCATCTTTCTCTAGGTTCAATTGTATGTCAGTCTCACTTTTTTAATTCTTTAAAGGCAGGAGACTGCCTAATCTTTAGTTCTCTGTCTCTGAGTGCTTTGCAGAATATTATCTGAGCACGTTAGTTAAAATAATATGTATTAATTAGCAGGTGATAGATTTTCCTCTGAATTTAATAAAAACAATACACTGTCCTCTTTTTAAGGGTAGGTGAATGTTCATTCTGTAGTCTAAGGTAAGTAGGTGTGGAATATTTCTGTTGGTAGGGAAAGATTAGTCTGACTTTAGTGAAAAATAGTTGTAAGTCATTCAGTTCAAAGAAAGGTCCTGTGTGTTTATTTTGGAACAGGACATAAAAATGGTATTGTTGTCCTCCTCTAGGCCAGAGTGATGGTAGCAGTGGCAGTCACCAGCTAGTTTAGTTGTGTCCAGCAGATAGATGATCTCATTAGCAGCATTTGCAACAGTCAGCATGAGGAGAGACCTTGGAGAAAGAAATTGTAGGGACTGTTCTAAGCATTTCTCAACCTGAGAAACTCTCAGAAAAATATTGAAAATCATTTGGGTGGATGAGTAATTTCTGATGATGACATTGAAAGAATCCAATGACATAATTATAAAGAATATAAAATTTTATATCTATAGCTGCCTATTTCTATTAACTATAGAGAAATTAATGGATGTACAGTTTTCATCCTGGTGTTTTTCTTATACTATGAAAACATGAGGATGTTCATTTGTTTTTAAGCATGGTGTCAAAAATTGCATAATATTCTATTGAGTAGACTATTACCACTAACAAAATTTGTTATTGTAAAAATAAGTTATAACTAGGTCATTGATTATATTAGTAAGTAAAAGTTTATATGAAATTTTGGGTTCTCAATACATACAGAAAATGGTTTTCTCATAAAAGTAGATTGTTTCAATTTTATTTTGTCTACTATGTATGAAAATACCTAGCCCTCAGAACTGTGAGAAAATAAATTTCTGTTATTGAAGTCACCAGTGTGTGGTATTTTGTTGTGGCAGCCCCAGCTTACTTGCACTAGGTCTCTAGCATCTTAGCCCTCTGACTTGAACCACAAAGTTGGCTCTTCCCCGCGTTTCCAGCCTGTTAGCCCCCTTGCAGATTTGGGACTTTCCAGCCTTTGTAATCATTCCAGCCAATTGTTTCAAATAAATATCCCTCTCTATGTATACACATCCCATTGATTTTGTTTCTTTGGAGAACCCTGACTAATACAAGGAAGGTATAAACAGAAGCAGAAGGAGATAACAGAAAAGTCACTAAGACCATTGTGAAAACCTTGCATTTTAAGTTGAGAAGCTCAGCATTCACTCTAAGAGCTCTGAAGAATTATTTTCAACCATTCATATTTGCACATATTTTTTTCTAGTGGAAGCAGGCCACTTACCATTCCCAAATATCTTACGTATAAGCTATTTATGACTGATATTCTATGTGCTTTTGCCTCTACCCAGGTTTTATTTTCCTTAATTCTCCTTCACCCAATAATCAGATCTCCTTCAAATGGTAGCCTTTTTCTAAGACTTTTGATCAATTCTCTGAAAGAATTTTTTCTTTATTTTGCTTTATCATGTAGCCTCCTGTTCTCTCTCCCTCTCTCTCTACGTGTCTATGTATTTCTCATTTCCACCATAAATTATATTACTTTTATAACGTACCAAGTTTTATTTTTCTTATCTTTTTAATATTTAGAGAATGACTCAAACATCCAATGATTCTTGAATTGGAATAATGACAAGCTCTAATTAAAACTTCAAGAGCAAATTCAGTTAGTTTCTAACATAATTAACGTTATTTGACTGTGGGGAGTAGGATGGGTTGGCATCTGAAGAGAAAAAAGGCAGGAAGATCTGTTAGGAATCCAAGAGATGAGTCCAGATAAGACTTACTAAAAGTCTAAACCAAGGACAGTAATGAAAATGGAAAAGGAAAGAGGAACTTTCTGAAGTTGGAGTAAAGGACTGTGGCAAATTAATTGTGGTATAGAAGGTTAGAAAAGGAATCAAGTCAAGAATGATTTATGCTTAGGTGATCAAGAATGATTTTATATTTATAAATATTATTTCTTCTGATAGGGAAGCTCTTTCTTTTCCCATTTCTCTTTTTGCTGACAAATTAAATTCAAGATCAAATTCAGTAGTCATCTCTTCTAACACCACCCAGTTTGAGTTTAGAGCCATCTTCCAACGCATCAAATTGGTTTCCTGTTAGACTTATATGTGTTTCTTTAGCATGTTTTTTGTAGAATTTATCATTTAGCATTATAGGTCTAGTTAGTTGTTAAATTACTCTTTAAGGCAAGGCTCAAATTTCATTTGTTTTTGTATCCTCCATAATAGATTGGCTCCAGGCATAAAATAGTAGAATAAAATAAGACAGACTATCATGTGAAAATGATTAAATGCATAAAAGAATGTAAGTTAGAATGCATCATTAACATAAAAGAAATAATTTGGGAGTAAAAACTAATTTGATAGAAATTTTGACCTCCATTTTATTTTGTTGAGTTTTACATGATAAAAAGATATAAGGTACAAGTGTCCAGTCCCTTATATTGAACTTAAAAAAAAAATCCACACTGATATAACAATTAAAAAGGCCTGGGATTTCAGATGGATATAGATTCTGGAGCGAATAGTGTAAGTATAATTTATATTGACATGATGGTTGAAGCAGAAGGAGAGAATGTGATTTCTACAGATAAGTAGGGAGAGAAGAGTGAATGGTCAGGAATACAGCCTTGAGTGATACCTACATCAAGAATGTTAAAGACAGAAATGCACTAGCCATGATGAGAAAAGTTTGGAGAACCAGAATACAGTAGCCCCAAGAAAGTTGAAAGGAAATGTTAATATTGAAGTTTGGGAAAAAAACACTAAAGATTTATAATTTATGGGTCAGTGGTAATTTTTGAAAGAATTGTTCTTTGGTAGAATGAAGATACTGTATTTTCTCTTTTGGTAAACTGTTAAAATCAAATCACTTTTCACTGGATAAATAATATAATCATATAACCAAAAATATAAAATATGAAAAAAAGGAAAAATATCCCCAATCCCATAACTTGTACATGGATCCATTTATTTGATCCCTTTCTGTCTCATAGTCTTGATGTCATTCGAAACATCGTCGTGGCAGACCCTAATGTATTTACAGTATTTTTACTGTACCTTTTCTATGTTTTGATAGGTTTAGATACACAAATATTTATCGTTTTGTTACAATTGCCTATAATATTCAGCAAAATAACATGCTGTACAGGTTTCCAGCCTAGGAGCAATAGGCTACCATCTAGCGGTCCCCAATCTTTTAGGCACCAGGGACCGTTTTCTTGAAAGATAATTTTTCCATGGATGGTGGCGAGGATGGTTTATGGATGATTCAAGTGCATTACATTTATTGTGCACTTTATTTCTATTATTATTATGTTGTAATATATAATGAAATAGTTACACGACTCACCATAGGTTGGGGACTCCTGCACTATACCATATAGCTTAGGTGCGTAGTAAACTATACTAGTCAGATTTGTGTACATATACCCTATGACTGCGGTCCCCAATCCCGGGCGGCTCCGCCAGCAGCTGGGCCTCACAGCAGGAAGCGAGCTCCAAGGCAGCAAAGCCCCCCCTGCACCCACAACCACTCCGCTGCCCATCACTCCCGCATAAGCCGCGCCCCCCCCCCCAGATCAGTCGCGGCATCCTGGCATCAAACCCTCGCAGGAGCACAAACCCTGCTGAAAACAGCTCATGCCAGGGATCCAGGCTGCGCGCTCTGAGCTGGAGCCGAGGTGATGACCTCTATCCCAACCCATGTCCGTGGAAAAACTGTCTTCTATGAAACCGGTCCCTGGTGTCAAAGTGGTTGAAGACTGCTGCCCTATGATGTTGGCACAGTGACGACATTGCCTATGATGCATTTCTTTGAGTGTATACCTGTCTTTACATGACGCTTGACTGTTTATACATTGTGGAATAGGTAAATCTGTGCATTAACTCACATAGGCATCATTTTTGCAGTAAAAACACTTACCAACACTCTCAGCATTTTTCAAGAGAACAATATCTCATTAACTTCAGTCATCATGCAATAAATGCGGCCTTTTGATATCCAAAGCTGAGGGTCCAGTTAGGTTGTGCCTGGATTCCTGATCCTACCTTTTATCCATAAGCAAAGGTATAAAGCTCCCTATTATGTGGACTTAAATGGACTGTGAAATTTAAAAACTATTTTTTTAATAATTCATTCAATGTGCATTATGAGTTTGTTGTGTTTATATTACATTATAATACATTAATTTTATCTTATATTAAATTTTTTTCATAGTATTCACAATCCATAGGATCATATTTTGTAATAAGAGAAGATAACTATTTTGGAATTAGCAAATATCCATTAATTCAAAATAATGTTTCATATTACCATATTATTTGTTAATTATTATAAAAAATGTTTCACAAGGCCATATTATTTGTTTCATATTGAAAGTTAACTCATCCTATTGATATTTGAAGTTTCATTGTATTATTTCATCAAATGTTTTCATTTAAAACCTTTGTATGAGTTTTTTTCATAAGCTCTTATCAAATTGGTGAAAGAGATCAATGAATGTGAAAATATTTCAAAAATGTTGGATTAAATTTAACCTTTATTGAAGGATCTGAAATTTAAGATATACTATTAGAATTAAATTTTGAGAGGTATGAAAAGAAAAGCAATAAGTTCTGACCATACTTTCAAATCTTATTAGTATGTTAGTATAAACAAAGTTAGAAATTAATGTAAAAGAGAAAATGCATGACAGTTACTCCTACTTGCAAGGAAAAAAAAAGAGGAAGATGTTTGTCAGTAGCAACTATGTTATTACATAAAGTCTTTCAGTGCAAAGACTGATTTTGAAGCATTTTTTCCAACATCACAATTCTTAGTTCCACTTCATAATTTCACTAAAATTATACAGCTGTCACAAAGTCATGGTTTGTGAACTGCAGTATTATAATACGTGCTAAGAGTACATTGCCATCATCTTGCCATTAGCAATCATAGGTGGCTGATATTGTCTTCATAAGTAACTTATTTATTTAATTCAAGACTTTAAAAATTCATAGGACTATCTAAAAAGACTTACATTATATGAATAGTTCCAATGCTTGAAGATTTGATTTTTTATTATCTATCGTCTTTAACTTCTATACATCCATACATGTATATATATAAACACACACATATGTATGTATACACATACACACATGTAATATATACATGCATAATATGACACACACATTGTGTTGTGTGTCTTATGTGTGTATGTTGTCAATGTTTAGCTTTAGCTAAAAACTCTCTGTTAAGTTCTAGATATTATGTATGCCTAGCTGTCTACTAACTGTTTGAGCCTGGGCTTTCCACTTAATCCTCAAACTTAGCTTATTCAAAACTGAACTCTTTGTTGCTGGCTATTCTTTACCCCCATGATTCTTCAGTCCAACAAGTCATACAAGTCCCCATAAGCCTTCACTTATTTCAGATGCCACTATGTTGCTCATTAACAACATTCGACCAGATTCATATCTACATTTCTCTTACAGCCATCTCTTCTTTGTTGCAGTATCATTGCTTTAGTAGGTTACTAAAATGGTCTCCTAATAATTGTCCCTGCTCCCACTCTTTCATGAGACTTGAATCAGATCAGCCCACCAAGTTTGGCTAATATTCAAGATTGGTGAGAATAAGAACTTGCAATTGATTTAAGTTATGTCGACCATTAAAAGATAAGACACAAACAAATGGAAACCACTCCCAGTATTTAACTATCTTCCTATTAAAGCAGGAACAAATTCAGTGGTCAATGCATGAAGAGAAATACACGAGATTGAAAGTGAAAACTAGTAGTTGAGATGAGTAGTAAAAGCATAAAATAACCAGCACAATTGAGTATAATTACAGTCTGATGTACAACTGAAGAATTCTACTTAATTACATGAGGAATTATAACAAAGAAGATGGCCAAATATTCTGCACCTCTACACAGTATTAGTTTTAGGGAAATACATGAAAAGATCAAGAAGAGGGAGAAAAAAAATACAGTGATAATGACTTTACAAGATATAACAAATAATTCAAAATTGTTGGACTGAAATAATAATATATAAGTTATGTATGATAAAAATTCTATAAGAAATGTATTCTTGACATTTCAGAGGGTATAAAACTGAGGCCAACGATCACACAAACTGTAAGAAATGGAGAGGTCTGAGCAGAGATCTGAGTTCATAGATCTGAGAATCATAGTTCCATATGCAAACTTCATCAAGTCACTTAACAAGTATTATATAGATCAGCAATTCTCCACTGGAGCGACTTTGTTCTCCAAAGAACATTTGGCAATGTTTGTAGACACATTTTTAAAAAAATTTTGATAGATTTAGGGGTAAAAGTGGTTTTTGGTTACATGGATGAATTGCATGGTGGTGAAGTCTGGGCTTTTAGTGTTCCCGTCCGTCACCCAAATAATGTACATTGTACCCAATAGGTAGTTTTTCATTCCTCATGCCCTTCTTGTCTCCCCACTTCAATACTAGGCAGTAAATAGTTTGTCTCGAAAATTATCTGGAAACTTTTATAAAATACCTCTTCAATGCCTGAGTGATAGATTTTTGTGACATATTGATAAATTATCAATCTTCTCAAGTTTTGTACATTATCTGATAGTCTGAAGGGATTTTTGCTATTTCTACTTCCTAAACTGAATTGCTGGGCTTTTGACAGAGAATCATTGGCATATGCAATAGTTTTGGTTTAAGAATGCTCCATAGCATAATCTTTGAAATAAATTTTCAGGGACACTTAGGGATTCAAGTTAATTTAAATTAAATTTTGCCACCTCTGAAAACAATTCAGCTGAGAACAATTGGATGAGCGTATGCCTTCAGTATCCTTCTCTTCTAATTCATCTGCACACACACACACATACGCACACACAGAGTGACAGTGACAAAGGCCAGAGTTAACATTGACTTTTTAACCTATAGATAGGCCGATATAATTTTACTTTGATTCCAGTTTCAAAAATACTTGACATTTTAAAATAAGGATCTAGAAATTGAGCAAATAAGTTTCCTTATCTTTTTCCATTAAATCAAAATAATTTTAAAAGAAAAATTTTGTTGGTTGAAATGATTTATTACATGACCCTCAAAATAAACTATATGATTTAAATAAAAGATTGTATTTATATAAAGCATTGATTTATTGTATAATACACAATTTTACTCCAAAGTAACATGCATTTTTCATCATTTAGAAAGCATGATAGACCATCAAGTGTTTTACAATCTTGTTTCAAATGCTATAAATAATGAATCAACAACTATATTTAGTTAAAAATAAAAGCACATTGAAGTAATTCTTCTGGCTAAAACAGTTTTCGTTGGGAAAATTAAAACTGTTCTTAGAATGATGTTAACAAATTGACGCAAGACTCACACATTTCCAAAATGTTCTCCTTTCTGTTTTTTCACAATATTATTAGAAGTAACTAGATAACTTTTTTCCAAATTTTTTGAGCCTTAAGATTACTTTTCTTGGTTGCTATTAGAAACACTGACAGTTACTATAGTATCAACTGATAATTACATGTTTTCAAGAGATACTAGCAAATGGAAGGTGATTGTACTTAAAATTATTTAAATTATACTCATAAGGTTATCAATGGTAATGCTTTTGGTATATGTGTTATTGACATATTTAACATGTGGAAAGAGATGTAAAATTATTAAGTGATTCACAAAATCTATACACACAGGCTTTGAAGACAAATGTATATCTAGAAATATATAAATAATTGAATGATGTTAGTGTTATAACCTGAAGAGTATGTCATCAATAATTGTTGACTGTAAAAACATTGTCTCTAATTCTAGGCCAATAAATTTAGAAACTTAGATTCATATAGATATCTCAAAAGGAAAAATTTCTGCCTTATCTATTTTATTAACACAATTATTTAAGGTGCATCTCAAGTCAAATTTGAAGCTATCAGTACAAATTTTCTATTAATCATAACATACCATCCTGCCTTATTTATACAGAAGTAAAAATTATTTGGGGACAGACAACATAATGTAGTTAAAAACACCTTCCACAGTATTGAACAAACACTTTTGCACTAACCTGAGTAATTTGCAGACTGACGATTTCAATTATCTTCAGCCCATCTATATGTTTCTAATGAATTAAATACCCTTTATAACAGACCTACCCAAAAGGCGTGGACTGAAGAGACTTGGCCATTTATTTGTATGGTAAACAGAGAAGACAGGTATGCTAATAAGCTACCCTATCTTCTTTCATCATTAGTTACAGGGAAGAACACTGAATTATGTGAACATCATTTCTCTCTTGATACATAAGGCTGAGAGCAAATTAGTGGTGATGGCTCCTCTTGCACTATGAAAAAGATGAACTGGTCCAAGAATAGATTTGTAGGTCAGGTGCCATCCAGATATGAGAGACATAATGCCAACCATAGCAGTCTACATTTTTATTCAGGACTTAGACCATTTAGGGCAGCTTTTGAGGTATAGGGTGCATTTAGGGTTGGTAGTAGATTAAATTTCATCCAAAATTACTATCTCTCCTCCCTCCTGCTACCATGAACTCATTTATGTGATTTGTTTTGTCCAATAGAATTTTAGCAGAAGTGATAAAAGCAAAGATTTGAAAAGTGCTTGCATCATCAGTGCCCCTCTGTTGAGCATCACAATGACAAGCATATTCCCAACAAGCCAAATACTGCAGAAGCAAGAAAAACAACT
The DNA here is from genome assembly GCF_020740605.2 of Lemur catta. Lineage (NCBI taxonomy): Eukaryota > Metazoa > Chordata > Mammalia > Primates > Lemuridae > Lemur > Lemur catta. Next base: position 30,992,189 of record NC_059133.1, read on the forward strand.
GGGACAGAGCCCAACCTACCTAAGTCTGTCTTCAGATGCGTGAATCCCATCAACTGAGATCAGCACGGCCTTTCAGCTGAGTCCAGTCAAATTTGCTTCCCTTCAGTTGATCTTCACACTGTGAGAGAGAGAGAAAAAAAATTGTTTTAACAAATTTTGTTTTGTGGTGCTTTGCTCAGTAGCATTATGCATGTGTATGTGTGTGTGTGCATGCATGTGTGTATATGTGTGTACTAACTGACATGGGGCTGAAAGTGATTTGAAAACTTACGGAATAAAAAAGTGGGAGGGGGATATAGAATAATTTGTAGGTTAATAACTATAAAACCATTCAATATATTTGACCCCAGATGTTGTGGGTAAAGAAACATGGCAGAAAGGGCAAGATATGCTTGTGAGGATGAATCGGGAATCAATCAACAAGACCAGAGTTCTGAGTAAAGCAGTACAGTCTTAGAAACAATACTGAATTTGAAAACTAGTTTTACATTTACCAGAAACTATAATGTCACTCCAGCATCACTGGAGAAGACCTTTGCAACAGTATGATAAAAAGGGAAATCATTTTGCATGCATTTATATGCTATTTTAAATAATGTAAAAGAACTAAAGGAAACCATGTCTAAAGAACTAAAGGAAAGTATGAGAATAACATCTCACCAAATAGAGAGTATCAATAAGGAGATATGAATTATTAAAAAACATAGATACCCAGGAATTGAAAAGTATAATATCTAAAACAAAAATGCAATAGAGGATTTGAACTGGCAAAAGAAGAGTATCAGCAAACTTGATAATAGGTCAACTAAAATTAGTTGACCTTCATTAGCATGAAGAACAAAAGTAAAAAACTTAAATAAACAGAGCTAAAAGAACTGTGGATATCAACATATGCATAATGAGAGTCCCAGAAGGAGAGTAGAGAGAAAAGGGCAGAAAGAATATTTAAAAATCTCTAGCCAAAAAATTCTCAAATTTGGTGAAAAACATTTATCTACACATCCAAGAAGTTCAACAAACACCAAGTAGAATAAACTCAAAGAGATCAACATGTAGACATATAAAAATCCAACTGTTGAAAGCTGAACACAAAGAGAGGATCTTGAAAGTAGCAAGGAAGAAGTCCTTCACCACAAAAGAGAGATGCTCAATAACAATATTAAAAAACGGCTTCTCATCAGAAACCTGGAATTGAGAAGTCACTAGGATGACATATTCAAACGGTTGAAAGCGAAAGACCATCAACCAAGAATTCCATATCAGCAAAATTGTCCTTAGAAAATGAAAGAGACATTAAGACATTATCAGATCAACAAAAACAGAAATTTTCACTAGTTGACCTGTCCTATAGGAAATTCTAAAGGAAGTTCTTCAGGTTGAAATGAAAGGAAGCAATAGAGTATCTCAAAACAAAATGAATAAAGAGAACCATATAGAGAACAGCATAGGAAAATATTAATATAAAAATCAGTATAAATTTATTTTTGTTTGTAACTCTTTTTTCTCCTAAGTTTTAAAATAACTACATAAGGTAATAATTATGATATCATCTGAATGTTTGTGTCCCCCAAAATTCATATGTTAAAACTTAATCACCAATGTGACAGTTTTAGGAAGTGGGGTCATGAGAGGTAACATGAAGTAACATGAGATTAGTGCCCTTATAAAAAGGCCCCAGGCAATTGTCTTGCCTCTTCTACTATGTGAGGACATGGCCAGAAGATGCCATCTATGCACCAGGAAACAGGCCCCCACCAGACACCAAATCTGATGGCACCTTGACCTTGAACTTCTCAGCCTCCAAAAGTGTAAGAGATAAATTTTTATCTTTTATATACTACTCAGTCTATAGTATTTTGTTATAGCAGCCCAAATGGACTAAAACAAAGTATAAATCTGTGCTTATGGGCATACAATGTGTAAAAATCTAATCTGTATCATAATCATAGCACAAAAAATGGGAAAGAAGTGGAGCTATAGAGTAGCAAAGTTTTTGTATGCTATTGAAACTAGTTGGTACCAATCCAAACTGGGTTGTTATAAGTTTTAATTATAATCCCTAGGACAATCACTAAGGAAACAACTTAAAAATGTAATAAAAGAAATGGCAAAGAAATTAAAGTTGTATACATGAAAATAATAATTTAGACAAAAAAGGCAATGATAAGAAATAGAGAAACAACATCCAAAAGATGTAATACAGAAAACAAATGGCAAAATAGCAGATGTAAATCCTACCTTATGAGTAACAACATTGAGCGAAAATGGATTAAAAATCCCAACCAAAAGGCAGAAATTGACAGAATGGATTAGATAATAACAACATGACCTCACTTCAAATATATACGAGGGCTGTCTGGATAGTATCCAGCCATTGTTAATATAATGAGAACATATTACATACCTAGATACTTTCCAGACAGCCTATATGTATAAAAAATAAAAGGATGGAAAAAAATATCTACCATACAAGCAGTAACTGAAAGAGAGCTGGAGTGGCTATACTAATATTAGAAAAAGTAGACTTTAAGATAAAAATTGTATCTAACAATTACTAATGAAAGAACCCCAAAATATATAAAGTCAAAACTGATAGAATTAAAGGGAAAATATATAAAAATTAAATATAATACTTTGAGACTTCAATATTCCACTTTTATTAATAATAGTGAATAGAACAACTAGAAAGAAGACCCACAAGGAAACAGATGACTTGACAGCACTATAAATCATTGTAACTAATAGACATTTATAGAATATTCCATGCAATAATATAATACACATTCTGTAATAGTACACTTAGAATATTACACCATAAAACAAAACTTGATACATTTAAAAAGATTGAAATCACACAAAGTATATTTCTTCTTTTTATAATTTCAAAATATTAGGGGAGTACAAATGCTCTTGTTACTTGGATATCTTTTATAATGTTTAAGTTGGGGTTTTTAGTGTGCCTGATACCAGAATAGTGTTCATTGTGTCCAATAGGTAAGCTTTTATCCCTCACCCCCACCCTCCCTCCTTACTGGTTTTCAATGTCTTTTACATCTTTTTGTAACCATGTGTTCCCCTTGTTTATCTCCCAATTATTAGTGAATACTTTTGCTGACCATGATAGAATAATTTTAGCAATCAGTAATAGAAGGAAATTTGAGAAACTCACAAATATATGGAAATTAGACAACACAATTCTAAATAACCAATGGGTTCAAGAAGAAATCACAAGGGATATTAGAAAATATTTTCAGATGGTTGGAAATGAAAACAAAATGTACCAAAAGTTATGAGATGCAGCTAAAGCAGTGCTTAGAAGAAAAATTACAGTTGTAAAAGCCTACAGTATAAAAGAAGTTCTCAAATCAATAACCTAACCTTTTACCTTAAGAAACTAGAGAGAAGAAAAGCAAACTGGACTCAAAGCAAGAAAAATAAAGGAAATAATATAGGTCAGAGTGGAAATAAAGTGAATAGTAAAATAATAGGTAAAATCAATATACTTTCAAAAGAATAATTTTGGCATTTTAAAGAAAGAGCCAGGGTGGCAGAGTGTGAAGAAAAGGTGAAGTAAAAGGAGACTAGTTTAAAAGCTGGGTGCTGTCGTAGGTTTTGGGATGTTGAAAGCAGTTTAGATTTTATTCTAACTGTGATGGAAGTAGGCTGGAGGAAAGAAGAAAAGTATGGTAAATCTGATTTTGTGGGATATAATGGACTTATATGATTTAAAAGTTAGAGTTTGAATGGACATAGGGGGCGAAAACAAAGTTGTGAAGCTATTGTGGTAGCCAAGGTAAGAAATAATAATGTCTGGGCTATTCAAATAGCAGAAGTGATGAGACAGGGTCAGAATTACCATTCTTCAGGAGGAGTGTTAAGAAAGGAATAAAGGATAATTCTTAGGTTTGGGGCCTAAGCACATTGTTGAATGGAGTGGAAAAATCTTGGGTATGAGAAAGTTTTAGAGAGAACATTAAGTTTTAGATGTCTAGAATTATTTTAGTAGAAATATCAATTAGGAGATCATTTTAGTAGTCTGGGCTACATGTGATGATGGCTAACTGTAAGACTTAGATTGGTGCCAAAATTCTGAATGTCATAGAATCAGAGGAAGAAAAACATTTTTTTACAAAATGCTTACTAAATTCCTGGCTAAGGAAAACACATTTTTATATTTGATACTCATAAAAGAAAAATGGATTGGTCAATAGTCTTTCTGGATGGTGAAATCCTTGAAGGAAGGCACTGTGAGTTATTCATTTTTGTTTTTTTGTCTCCAACACAATACATGTGAAACAGTAAGTTTCAATAAGTCAATGTTAAATAATTTAAAAGAAGACACATGTATAAAGGAATAGATTCTATTATGATTGCCAATACAAGAGCTGTCTTTGAATAATTCTTTTATAATTCCATATACAATTCAACGCAGCTGCAATGCTTTCTGATAACCTTTTAATTTTGTTCTATATTAAATTTACTTTAATCTGAATTTGTAAAGATAAGAAACTTGTATTTTGTGAATGGAAAACTAGAATATTCATATTCAATGGCCAGAAGCATCATAGATAACATTTAAACATTTTGCTTCCTTCCTGCTAGTGTCTTCTAAGAGTAATCAGCTCTCATAAACTTTGAGTGTAGTGATTATGTAAATATTTTCCCTCCATGCTTTTTAGGAGATATGGTACACAGGAAATTCACAGTATTCAATTTGGGGGAGCTATGGAAATAATAATTAGGTAATGTTTTCTGCTGTAATGTCATGTTTAGTTAACTCTAATAATAAAAAGAAAATTAAAGTATATCCAGGCAAATATTAGATTTAAGTCTGTTATCCATCTTGAATTAATTTTTGTGAATGGTGAGAGATGGATCCCATTTCAATCTTCTACATGTGGCTATCCAATTTTCCCAGCACCATTGATTAGATAGGGATTCTTTTCCCCACTGTATATTGCTGTCTCCTTTGTCAAACATCAGATGGTTGTCAAACATCAGATGGCAATATGTGCATGGTTTTATATCTGTGTTCTCGGTTTTGTTCCATTGCTCTATGTCTCTATTTTTGTGTCAGTACCATGTTGTTTTGGTTACTATAGCATTGTAGTATAGTTTAAAGTCTGGTAAAGTGATGCCTTCAGATTGTTCCTTTTGCTTAAGTTTGCTTTGGCTGTTCAGGCTCTTTTCTGATTCCAAACGAAGTGTGGAATTATTTTTTCTAGATATGCAAAAAATGACATTGGTATTTTGATGGCAATTGCATTGAATCTGTAAAGTACTTTTGGTAGTATGGACTTTTTAACAATGTTGATTCTACTGATCCTTGAGCATGATATGTTATTCCAATTGTTTGTGTCATCTGAGATTTTTTTCCTCAGTGTTTTGTAGTTCTCTTTGTAGAGATCTTTCACCTCCTTGGTTAACTATATTCCTTGCTATTTTATTTTGTTTGTAGCTATTGTGAGTAATGTTGAGTCTTTGATTTGGTTCTCAGCTGGACTATTGTTTTTATATAGGAATGTTACTCATTTGTGTACATTGATTTTGTAACCTGATACTTTGCTGAATATATTTATCAATTCCAGGAATCTCTTGGCAGCGTCTTTGGGGTTTTCTTAGTATAAGATCATATCACCAGCAAAGAGTGATAGTTTGACCTCCTTTTTCCCCGTTTAAATACCCTTAATTTCCTTCTCATGCCTATTGTTCTGGCTAGGACTTCCAGCACTATGTTGAATAGAAGTGGTGATGGTGGGCAATCTTGTTTTGTTCTGATTCTGAGTGGAAATCCTTTCAACTTTTCCCCATATAGTATGATGTTGGCTGTGGGTTTGTCATATACAGCTTTTGTAATTTTTAGATATATTCCATCCACACCCATTTTTTTAAGAGTTTTTATCATAAAACAGTGCTGAATTTTGTTCAATGCTTTTTCTGCATCTATTCAGATGATCATATGGTCTTTGTTTTTAATTCTGTTTATGTGGTGAACCATATTTATGGATTTACATATGTTGAACTGTCCTTGTATCCCTGGGATAAAGCCCACTTGGTCATGGTGGATTATTTTTTTGATGTGCTGCTGAATTTCGTTTGCTAGAATTTTATTGAGGATTTTTGCATTCATATGCATAAGGGATATTGGTCTATAGTTTTCTTTTTCTGTTGTGTCCTTTCCTGGCTTTGGTATCAAGGTGATACAGGCTTCATAGAATGAATTAGGGAGGATTCCTTCCTTCTTGATGTTATAAAATAATTTCTGCAGTAAGGGTACCAATTCCTCTTTGTGAGTCTGTTAAAATTTGACTGTGAAACCATCCGGTTTGGGAGTTTTTGTTGGAAAATTTTTTATTGCTGTTTAAATTTTGTTGCTTGTACTTGGTCTGTTCAGTAGTTCTAATTCTTCCTCATTGAGCCTTGGAAGGTTGTGTGCTTCTAGGAATTTGTCCATTTCCTCAACGATTTTGAGTTTATGTGCATAGAAATTTTTATAGTATTCACAGATGATACTTTGTACTTCTGTGGTATCAGTTGTAATATTAATATCTCCTTCATTTCTGGTTGAGCTTATTTGGGTCCTTTCTTTTATATTTCTAGTTAATGTAGTGAGAGGTCTATCAATTTTGTTTATCTCTTCAAAGAACTAACTTTTTGTTTCATTAATCTTCTGTATTATTTTAAGAAAAGAAAAATTTGAAAAATAAATTAGAATATGTATTAAGAACAAGGAAGTTCACTTGAGGTTATAAGTTCTTTTATTGTAGACATGACAATGTTGTGCGCTTGAAAAATTCTTTTCAAGTTGTTATTTAGTACACTGTTTTGATCTGTAAATAAAAGCTAAGAAAGAAACCTCGTTAAGTCTGATTTATCCAGAATAATCAGATACTATTCATTGTCTGAAAAATAATACCCACGTAAAACACCCACAAAGCTGAAGCTGAAGTAACTTTTATTTTTGTTACCTTTTTAAGTGCATGCCCAGATAAATATAGTGGGTTATCAGAAGAGGACCTGTATGTCTCTCAGAACCCCTGGGAAAGAAAGAACTTGGAACAAATGGGTGTTTCTTATCCCAAGATTTCTGTAACAGAGTCACACCAAACTGAATATATCCACTCTGAACTCACGCAATCAAATTTCAACTGCATTCTTTTTGTCCTTCAATGGGAGTATTAGCTACCATTTTAAAATTATTTACCATATACCAGGCATTCCTACATATCACTTCATTTAATACACAGATCCTTGAGTGATGGATCTTGGTATCCTCATTTTGCAGAAGTAGAAAATAAAGCCAGAAATTTTAAATATCTTGCACATGATCAAGTGGTTAGGTAAGGCCAAAATTCCTATGCAGGTCTGTCTGACCAAAAAATGAAAATACTTTTTTCATTGCTTGACACTACCTAAACTATTTTTAACCCTGATTGATGGTTTATATTGTTACCCATAGCAGCTATTTCAAAATTTCATCTACTCTCTTTCAGATCCTTAACATTCCCCTTCACCTCCACTCTCAGCAGAGGATTTTTTACTCTGACCAAAATCAAATCTTTCTCTCAACTTCCCTCTACATAACCTCAAATTACCTGGCATTCCCAAACACTTTCTCACTCTGGGTTTTCTTATACCCAACTTATCTGCCCCTCATTTGTGAGGGTTGTCCTTAAAGTCAACAATGATTTCTCTGTCCTTAATAACTTTTATCCTTCTGAATGTTGTTTTCATTTGGTTTCTCCCAGAAGCAGACTTCAAGGCAGATTTGAGTGTAAGATCACAAGATGTTTATTCTGTCAATGATCTCAAGAAACACTAATAGGGTCATAGTAAAACAGAAGACGGTCAGTAAAGCTTTTGTTATCAGGCAAGTTTTCTCTGAGAGTAAAGTTGAGCATGCTGGGAAACTGGCATAGCCAGTGTAGAAGATGTGCCTCAGAGTTATTCTACCCGAGGCTGGAGAAAGCTGGAGTATTTATACACTGAGTCCCATTAACTGTTGGAGGGAAATCCTCTGGCACTGGTAGCCTATGGTATACTTTCAAGCAAAGTAACACAGGTGCTGGAAGTTGGAATTTGGGCAGCCATGCACTAATCTGGTTAGTGGGAGAGGAAATTGGTACAGCACTGACAGTGTGTGTCTATGTTGTTTAAAAATATTTAGTGTTTGTAATTGATTGGTTTTTTTAAAATAAAAACTCTGTTTCCCTTTCTACTTCTCTACTCACTCTTTTATTTTCATATCTACATCCTTTTCCTAGTCTCACCACTTAAATATTAATATAAATCTTTTTCAAGACTCTGTCCATGATTCTTCTCATTTCAGTTCTCACCCTTTGCAACCTCTTGGTTTCTGTTAATATTAAATCAGTGCAGATGACTCCCACAATTCTTAACCCTTTTTTCCTGTCCCAGGATGCAACCTTACATTTTAAACTGCCCCTTAGGGCCCTCCCTCTACATTTGGCACCTCAGGCTGTCCAAAATTGAGGTCACAAAATTCCTTAGAAAAACTTTATACTTGAAAAACTGCTCAATGTTCTTTTAAGATGAATTGTCAGAAAAATCTTTAACACATCTACTTACTTGATGCAACATTCAATCAGTTTTCCTGTCCTGTCAATTCTCTCTCCGTAATATCTCTTTTCTATTTCTTCCTTTTCAATTTTCAGTTACCACTTTCATTCACATCCAGAGATTTCATTATCCTTGACTCAGGCTATTTCAAAAGTGTCCAGACTCTTCTTTTTAAAAATTTCCCATGTCAGCTGCTGCTAAATCAATTTTGTTAAAGCACAGTTTTGATACTGTCATTTTTCCACTTAAAAGCCCAAGAAGTTCCCCCTATTGCTTATAGTATACTGTTGTAATTGAAAGAACATGAGCTTTAGGTCATGCAGAACTATTCTAAATTTCTGCTGTAGAGCTTATAAATGTGTGTCATTGATACAACTATTAAGCTTTGTCATTGTAATTTCCTTATCTATAAACCAAGAATAATCATACCTTGTTAGCAGTGATGTTATGTTAAATAATAAGGTTATACATGATACCTGTAAACCACCCAGCACTATGTCAGGTGTGCTGTAGGAATTCAGTGAATGGATTGTTTTCCCATTTTTTTCAAGAGTCACTAGCCCACAATTAAAAGTCCTTTAGAAATTACAGATAGAATATAAAAAATCAATGCACAAATTAAAAACAAAGAGATCCAAGACATATACAGTTGAATGTTCTCTAATTATGAGAAAGAACTTACTAAATATAAAAGCAATGAAGAAACAACAGCAACAAATTGATGGCTTGGAGTATACAACTTTTAATAAGAGCTCTATGTCAAAAACACCAGCAATAAAATGAAAAAACTTTAAATATACTAAGATTAATAACATATGTACTATATATACCAAGCAAAAGTTGTTGGCTTTCCTTTACAAAAAGCTCTTATAAATTAAGAAAATATAAACATCACAATAGTGAAATGTACAGAAAACTTGAGCTGGTAATTCACAATACAAGATAATACATTATCAATGAATAGTAAAAATGTTCAGATTTAGTACTAACTTTAGAGATTTTTCTATATTTTCCTCTAGAATTCTTATAGTTTCATGTCTTATATTTAAGTCTTTTATCCATCTTGAATTAATTTTTGTGAGTGGTGAGAGATAGGGGTCCTGTTTCATTCTTCTGCATGTGGCTATCCAGTTTTCCCAGCACCATTTATTGAATAGTGATTCTTGATGCATAATGTTATAGAATCATGCATGAATAAAAGATCTATTCATAGTGCAAGATAGAGCATTGAATTTTAATGTAACAGAGAACAAAAATTAATTAACATTATTTTAGATTCCGTATTACAGCTAAGCATCAAGAAAATACAAATAATCAAATCTTCATGTGTTATCAAAAACAGAATAGTCACAATTTTCTGAAAAGACTATTAAAATAATCTTCTCTTTTCCAAGTACATTTCTTTGTGAGGACATAATTTCTTCATGTACTAAAACAACATTTTGCAACCAATTGAATTCAGAGGCACAATTATGTTCTGTTAAGTCAGGCATCAAAGAGATTTGCAAATCTGTAAAGCAATACCACTCTTCTTGTTAAAACTTTTGTTTATTTTAAAAAATACAGTAAATTCTCAAAGATGTATTACTTATTTTAACCCGTAGTGGATTTATTATATTTTCATAGATAAATAAATATTTTAAAATAAAAATAATACCCTAGGCCTTCATTTAATTAATTTTGTTTCTGTCTATTGGACCTGATCATACTTATTCTTACCTCTAAGCCTTCAATTTATGTTTTTGTCCTCAGCCCAAAGTATTCCTTATTTTCTCTGCCTAAGAAACTCTATTAATCCTTTAAGATTGACCTTACTTATACTTCCATGATGACTTCCTTATGTACTCTTATACTGTACAGTTCATTTATTCAACACATCTTTATTGAACACCTGTTATTCTGTATTCTGAAATAAGGCTGTAAAGAAAAGTAAAAATTCCTGATATAATGGAGCTTACATTCTACTAGAAGGAGATAGATTTTTTAAAAAAACAAGATAACTATATAAAATATATAATATATTCACTGGTGATAAGTCTTAAGAAGAAAACTAAACAAGAAAGGGGTGTAGTGCAGATAAAAACTTTGAATTGCCAAGACAGCATTTATTAAATGTGGCCTTGAAAATTTTCTGAAAGTTACTTTCTCCATCCTGTTCTAGATGCAACCCAAGAATTAGAGCAATTTCCTTTCTTCCTTGCTCTTAATTTTTCTACTTTATGTATTTCTTTTTGGTTCTTTAAAAGACAACAGATTAAAAAAAGAAGAAGAAATGGGGTATAGTAAGTGCCTGGAGGTGAGGGGGATTGGAATTTTTGACTTGGTTGCTATAGAAGGTGACACTGAGAAGCTGGCATTTGAGGAGAGACCTGAAGTGGGTGAGAGGGCATGCCATCCATACACAGAAGAGTGCTTCATCTGAGGGGGCAGCAGGTACACAGGCTCTGCTGTGCAAACATGCCTGACACATTCATGGAACAGCAAGAAGAGTCAGAGTGGGAGAAGACTGAACCAGGTGAAGAGTCACAGGGGATGAGGTCAAAGAGGTCATGTAGGGACCCTAGACCTTATAGGAAATTTGACTCTTAGTGATTTGGATGTCAATGGAAGGCTTTCAGCACAGGATCTGTGTTTTAAAAGGATAACTCCAATATCTGTGTGGAAAACAGACTAGAGTGGCAAGGAGAGAGACATGGCTATGATCAGGAAACTTGCAACAATCCAGGTGGATCAAGGTGGAAGTAGAGAGGGTCAAGAAGAGTGGGGAAGTTAAGACTATATTTTGAGGCCAATAAGATATTTTGTGGGATGTATGAAAAAGCCATCAGACAAATAAAGATGAAGTTTCCACATAATGAACTTCATGTAATTAAGTGGGACAACTATGGGTTGAGTAGCTTGATGGGTGAGAGGGTGTGGTAGCATGGTGGGAGTGGGAACAGAGTACATAGGGAAAAAGACCAAGAGCTCTGTTTTGAACCTGCTAAGTCTGAGATGCCTAATAGACAGTCAAGTGCAGATGTAGAGGAAACAACTAGACACACATGTTCACAGTTTAGGGGAGAAGGAGGGATTAGAAACAAAATTTGAAAATAATCTGCACATAGACACCAATAGAATATGAAACTAGATGAAAATACATAAGGAGTGGAAAAATATAAATACATAGAGAAGAGGTGTAAGTACTGAGCCCTGGAGCATTCCACTCTTTAAAGGTTGGAGGATAACGCGGAGGAGCTAGAAAAATAAACTAAGGTAGAACTGCCTGAAAGTTAGGTGGAAAACTGAGAAACCAAGTGAGGGTCACATCCTAAAGGAAAAGGTAAATAAGACAAAATAAAACCAAAAACTCACAGTATTTTAAGTGTTAAAGCTGCTGATGAGTCAAGAAGTATAGCTCAGAATTCATACATTCATCTCTGGATTGAGCAATGCCAACGTCAACGATGACACTAGTAACTCGTTTTGATGGAGTAATAGGGGTGAAGACCTGACATGGGTTCAAGAGGAAATGTAAGCAGAAAAATTGGAGATAATGAGTATGGAAAAACTCTTTACAGAAGTTCTACTGCAAAGACTCATAGAAAAATAAGGTAGCATTTGCAAAGGGAAATAGGGTAAGGAGGGTTTACATTTTTAAAAATTTTTTCACAAAGGAGAAATCATAGCATATTTGTGAAATGATGTGAAGGATGAAAGACCAAGTAGGGAATTAAAAAAAAACTAATAAGCAAGGAATTTATTATGATTCACTGTAGAATTAAAGCCTAGTGAAAAGGAGACATGGACATGGGAATATAGGGGACTCCCTCCATACCTGTCAGCATATAATAGCCCTTAAGGGCCAGAGCACCTTGTTTGGGTTCTAGCTCTGCCACTTACTAGCAATGTGACTTAGGCAAGTTATTCACTTTCTGTGTCTTAATTTCCTCAGCCTCTAAAATGGTAATAATTAAAATGATAATAATGACGACAATTAAACATACCTCAGGAAATTGGCATGAGAACTATATGAGTTAATATTTGTAAAAGGTTTAGAAAAGCAACTGCTATAAATCTTTATTGAATGTATACATACAGACAGGCATTTATAAATACAAAAATAAATAAATAAATTCCTAGTGATCTTCCTCATGATCTGAACTCCTGTTGTTCATTTAGTCCGAACAACACTACTGACCATTTGCTAATTGTCTCCTATACCAGTAAGACTTTTGTAACATAAGTGTAGGCTAGACTGCTGAGTTAGAAAGCAAAAATTAGAATTGTGGCCCTGGTAATGACCTGCTGCATGCTCAATATTATTGTAACTCAGACTCCTCATGTGTAAAAAAGAGAGTAAAAATGAATCCATTTCCTAGTGTTTTTGAGAAAGCAATGAAATATGGAATATAAAGTACTTTGCCAAGTAGCTTTTCCCAGTACACATAACCTGGTATATGCTTAATTAAGGATGACTCTTAATATTTTTATGTTGCCCTTAGATTTTGGCAACATGTCTGGCACTTTGACTGATGTGGATGTGCTATGGGAAAGAGAGTGAAATCCACTGAGATTAAGTTTCTTTTTTTCCCCAGCCTCTCCAATTCTTCTTATCTATATTTCATGTTGATAGATAAAACTTCAAAAACCTGATATTGGTCAGAGAGAATGAAAAGATTCACATCATAATGAGACTAACAGCCTTCTTAGCCAAAAAATGATCATTATCAATGATGGATTCTATAACATTTTTGCCAAGTGAATTGGCACAGTCAAAAACATTTATTGATAACAAAACTATATTAAATATTTGGGGATCTTTTTGTGTTTGTGTGGGACAGTTTATATTTGTTAAAGCCAAACATCTACATGTGATCTTAAAAATTTGAAAAAAGAAATAAGATTGAATTAATAAATGCATGTGTGTGGAGATGATGAAATGTAAGGGAAACAAAGTACCTACAGAGGTAATCAAGTAGCAAAAAAATAAGTGGTTGATAAAAAGTCACTCAACTCTTTGTTTATACTAATAATTAGTACTAAGAGTCCCCATACTCAAAAACACATGGACTAATTGGGCAGTGGCTTCCAGATATTCCAATAGTATAGCCTGCATTCTTCCTTATTGAAGTTTCCTCAGTTTGACTGGTAGTTTAGAGGGGAAATTCTGAGTTGACTAGGTAACACATAATTAGGAAGTAAAAATGAATTCTCTTATGTAAGCAGGAAATTTACAATTGATATTTTTTCCTGTCATCTGAAAAGTATTTTCAAGGATTTCTAAAAACTGAAATTCTTCCTTGTATTCATGAAACAACCATGTTAAGCGACAGTAGAAGGAGAATTTGGATTGAGAAGAATGGGCAGTGTTTTTTACGGAGCACAGATATGAACTGAAAAATAGTCCTGCAATTATTCATTACAGTGAACACTGGATGGAACCATTCCCACAATGGAGAAATTGAAATTATAGTTCAATATAATTAAAAATCATTTAAATTTTTTTTATTTCAGCATATTACAAGGGTACAAATATTTAGGTTATGTATATTGCCTTTGCCCCACCCAAGTCAGAGCTTCAAGGATGTCCATCCCCCAGACGGTGCGCACTGCACCCATTAGGTGTGTACATACCCATCCCCTTCTCCCCCCTCCCATCTGCCTGACACCTGATGAATGTTATTACTATATGTGCACTTAAGTGTTCATCAGTTAATACCAATTTGATGGTGAGTACATGTGGTGCTTATTTTTGCATTCCTGTGATACTTCACTTAGTAGAATGAGTTCCAGCTCTATTCAAGATAATACAAGAGGTGTTGTAAATATCCTTTTTTTCTGAGTAATAAACAAAAAGAAAAAAAATAGCAACTTGAAGTGGGATTGTTATAAACTTCAGCTGAATTTGATACAATAGAAGGTAAAAGACATCTGTATTAAACAAGCTTGGTTCATAGCTGTTTGATATTCAGCAAGGTATGTACAGTCTTTAAATATTACTTTGTGCATCAGTAAAATGATTATAACAACATATTCCTTAAAGGGTTTTCATAAAGATTATAAATGACTCTAATGGGTCTAGCATAATAATTGGCACAAACATGGGTAACTCCATGGACATTTGTTCTTTCTGCCATCCAGCATTTGGACACAATTCATTTACAACAGAGGAATCCAAGGTAGGTGGGAGTCCCCTGGCTCCAACAAGAAAAATTAAGCAGAAGAAATATTTTTCCTCTACTCTTCCGGTAATTAGACCCTGGTCGTGTGACCAAGTACAAGTAAATAAATGCCCTGGCTCCATGTTTGAATTTTGAAAGAGTGAATCAAAGGTTCAAGTCAGTTAGAGATATTTGCATAGCACAGTGGTTGTCAACTGGGCCACTTTTGCAATGTCTGGAGAAATTTTTGACTGTCAAGACCCAGGGAGTATTATTGGCATCTAATAGGTAAAGGTCAGTGATGCTGTTAAGCAACCAACAATGTACAGAAAACCCTACATGTCAAAGTCTGGTCCAAATGTCAACAGTGCTTAGGTTGAGCAAGCCTGGATTGCACTGGTGGCAGAGTGAACGATACAGTATCACACAGCAGTTGTGTGAGATGGCAGGATGTCTAGCTGCCTGGTCAAAGAGCAATGTCCTCAGCAAACGTCTTCTGTGGCAACATTTTGGTATCTTGGATATGCCTTCCCTCTCAGCATTCCTGCTTGATCTTGGCTCTCTAGTTTTTTGCTCATTTTGTAAGCTGTATGGCACACTCTTCCAAAAATTCCTTAATGCTTAAGTTAATGAATTTTAATATGAACCATTAAGAAAACCTGATTAGTACAGATAGCCAATAGCAATTATTATTATCATCATTAATATCATTGTTAATAATAGTTAAATTAATTAGAGGGAGAATCTATCCTACTTTAAAAAAATATCAATACCTACTATGTACTAAGTACTTCTAATTGCCAAGGGAGTGTACACGTGATGCTTAATTTATTCCCTAAAGCCAATTTGTGAAATAGGTTCAATGTCTCTGTGTAAGAAACGATGGAACTGAAACAATCCAGAGTCATCCAGCTAATAAATATTAGACCCCAAGTTCAAATCCAGGTCTATTCACCTCTAAACATCTTTATTCATTAACCAGCTCTCTTTTGCTACCTGGCTTTCCTTATATACATCAGCCAAATCTCTCTTTCTTTTCAGAAACAAAATCTAGCATTCTCTGCATTTAACTGTCTCTTTTCCTCATGTATATTTAATTTCCATTCCACTCTATTCTGGCTTTTTATTTTTAACATTCCATGACAGCATCTCTTCACAAATCACCAGGGGCACTCCAGGTCTCAAATCTGACCAATTCAGCTACTTTGTCCTTCTCAAACTTCTGTTACCCCTCTATTTTCAGGATTTCTCTTATTGCTTGTTCTCCTCATTTTAACTAGCAGGCTCTTTTAACTCTGTCCAACTCTTGAAAATCGGTGCTTATCTGCTCTTCATCTTTGTTTTCTTTCTTCTCATGCCACACACTCTCCCTGGTTACACTGGATGTCATTTTATAATGTATTATAAGTTTAATTTATGCTAATATGAATTTAATAAAGAATTATATAAAAAGAATTTAAATACCATAGTTAAATTTACAAACCTTCAGATAGCTACCTGGCTGCTTGTCAAATAACCTAAAGAACTCTATCCACTTTAAGAAACAAGATTATCTGAACAGATACTTAGCCTCTAGGGCTCTACCTTATCAATTGAAATCATATTATGTATTGCCTGCAAGGTTTGGGTTAGAGTTTGCTATAACATATTCTATGCTGCTCTAGCTTCGAATAGCATAATATGAGATTATTCAAATTAAATTATCCTAGTCTCCAATTCATACGTGGAGAGAATGGCTTTATTTCCTTGCTTGCATTATTTTTTCCTGCCGTGAGGCAAAAAATTGGTTGTTATTATTACTTAAGGATAGAAAACCAGAAAGCCCGCTCAATTTGCCAGAGAATCTTGTTCTCTTATGCTCTGGCTAAAATTATAGCTATACAGTGAGAACTACGTACTGAGAACCATTAAACCTGCAGAGACCTAGATATTCCCTCCATTTGCTGGCCTGCAGTAGTTTCTCAGAGAATGGGAAATAGTAGGGTAGAAAAATCCTCTCCCTCCATATTACAATTAGAGTGGTAACTCCACAACAAAGACTATGTAGGCTTCTAAAATAACATTTCAACATCCCCCGGCTTTCTAACTATACACATACCATTTTCTTACAGACAACCTGTAGAGTACCAGCATAGCTATGATGGAAAGAGAAATTTAGTCTTAATCACAGCGTTCTAGAAATTGTTTTTGAGCCCAGGTCTCCAATCCACATTTTTCCATGCTTTCAGTGAATTTCCCTTCAATGGGACCTGCTGCCCATATTTGCCAACTGACCTCAGTCAACCCTTCTCGTTTCATTAAAGTTCTTTTAATAATGCTGAATTTCAAAAGGAAAGGGGTCAGGCTCTATATTGCTCTGCTGTGAGTAAAGGGAATCTGCTCAAATGAATTTTGATACACTCACTACCAGAAACAGAAATGCCTGGCAATTTTTAATAATCAATTATCTCACTTGGCAATCAACCATAACACAAAGCATCCTTTTAAAGAAAACAGTTGTATTTAGGGCCTAATAAATAATAGTAGATAAAATTGTGATCCTTGATTGATATCTTCCCCTGAGCTTTGGTTGTATAAAATAGGCCTGTGAACAACATACTCAAAAATAAACTCTGTCTTCATAAATATTTAAACTCATTTCCACCAGATTATTTGAAATAGGTTGAAATATGTTATTTTACATGGATTTCATCTGGGTTCTGACACTATTTAGGGAAAAAAAGAGAATGACATTTGCATTTAATATCTAGGGTACCACATGTTGTGAAAAGATGTCATGTTGCAACATTTATGGTTTTATCCTTTATCTGAATATGAACTGGGTAGTTCAGAATTATTATGTCAAATGACATTTTGTATTTCATTACGTTTTATTTCTTCTAAGACTCTTCTTTAATTTCTCTTAATTGGAATTCTTTCACTAAAATTATACTTTATAATCCTTCTCTAGAGTTAGAGGAAAATCTAACTCTGGAGAATCCTAAATTGATTAGGTCATAACTGAGAAATGAAAAGTAACTCTCCTAGATAAACAGGAAAATACAAAATAGCCACATTTGTCAGGATTTTTTTAATTTTATAAAGTATAGCTAACAAAAATGTGTTGTGAGCATTAGATATAATGTTAAAGAGAGAAACAAGCAAACCTAATTTCGCTGTCATTACTAATCATTGTATTTGACAACTCAGACAATGTAACAAGATAAGCAGAAAAAATGAGGTCATTAATTGCTGATGATATATTCATAAAACCAAATTAATGAAATGACAGGATATTGGAATTAATGAAACATTCTGCCAAAGTGGTTACATACAAGTTCATCACACACAAAAATCAATCACAATAGCACTACTAATTAAAAGAATAACCAATTAGAAACTATAATAATTTAAAGCTCCTATTCATGGTAGGTGTAGTAAATGTGTTAAAAATATGAAAAATATTATAAAACTTTATTAAAAACATAAAAAATCTGGATAAAGGGAAAGATGTATAATATATTCATGGGTAGAAACACTTATAAAAAACAAATCTTATAAATTCAAGGCAGTCCCAATTAAAAAGAGGTTTTTTATGAAATTAAATGAGCCAATTTAAATATTTATATAGAATAGTAAATATCAAAAATATTCTATGAGTTAGAGGTAGCCTGTAGTTGGAACTTGGAAAGCAGAGAGCTGACACATAGGCTCATACACACAGCTTAAGCCCAAGAGTCAAAGGTGCACTGTTTGTAGTCCAGAGAACTGGTCCTGTGTCTAATTTGTCTGATGTGAGTGAGAGTCACCAAAAATCAGCATATTGGCACCATTCTAGTGACCTGGATAGCATCTTACAGGAGCCTCTGAAGGAAATATCATGCCAACTAGTGGTTGCTATTGCCAGGCTATCACCCTGGAGCTGAAGCTCACCTAAGACCCAAGAATAACTCCATAGACATGATTCTGAGCTTTGTGAGACATCTGGTTTATCACAAATAGAACAGAGGTTAGGGTGTGGTGGATTGGAATATCTAGAGTAGAGGAGTGGCAGCACCAGTGTTTGAGATTGGAGTACTGTGTACAGATGACTCTACTGACCCCAGCTAGTCCCAAGCACTGCAGGGAGATTTAGAAACTTTCAGGTGTACCCCTTGTTTTCTACCATGTTGACACACTGGCATCATGAGGTGTGCGGGACCAGAGATTATCACAATATGAACATTTCCTATGCACTCAACAACATAATTATGAATGCAGCATCTGCTCTTTCCTTTTTATGGAATCATACGAAATACATTTTATCAGAATTCTTGTATTTGTAGGGCATAAATCTATAGCATCTGTGTGTGAACTCATAGTTTCCATGTATTACAATTGTCTCTTAGTATATCTGATGCATAACATGGTTGCAATTTCATACATGTTATTAACATGACCTTCCCTTTGTCAGAGTTCCCTTATGATACTTGGCTTTAAAATGTCACAGGTATTTTTTTTTTAATCTGGATAAAGGGAAATTGAGTTGAATTGACATTTAAATGCATTCCGTGGATTTTTTCTTAAAGTCATTCTAGTATTTAGTTAAGTGCTTGAAAGTCACAGTTAAAATGGCCTTCAGAAAGACTCCCATCACTCACCACATTGACATACCAGGTGCAACACATTGACTCTCAAAGGTGTGTGTCAGACGTAATTTTGCAATATAAAAACATCCTATATCTCCTAGTTTCAGAAATATGTGGATACTGGAGGAGAAACTAGGTTTGAAATGTACAGAACCAGAACCAGAACTAGTCGGTGGAAGATTCTTCCAGTAATTATACATGTGAAATTTTAAGCAGTAGATTTCTATTTGCTTCCATGTCTAGCAAAAACAGAAGTCCTCTCCTGTCAGGAATATGCTCACCGAAGCATCAGATACAATTATATGTGCACCCTCTTTTTGTTTGTTCGTTTTAATGGAAATTGTGCACAATAGGATTTATCAGAATCACTTTTTTTAGGATACTGACTTATAGCAGCACTACAATCCTTACCTACAACTCTATGTGAAGTCTCATGTTTTATGTATAGGAATCACTTGTTAGCATATTTAACACATTTTGTCTTGATGACGTCTAGTAGTTGCATTTAATATGATGTGTAAAATTGACACCAATGCAGCAAAACAGCCTGAAGAAATATGTTCCAGTGATAAAATTCCTACACCTTTGTCAATAATTCAAACTATGTAGTTCAAGAGTGATTTGTTAGATCAAATAAAGGTCAATGCAGCATAGAGATAATTTAAATATGCATTTGAAGTGCTCTTGGGTAAGCCTTCATTTCAAATTAATTTTTTATAGTTTTTGAGGATTATTGATCTTGCCAAAAGTCAAATATGACAGGAAGAAAGTATGTTAGTGAAAGCCAGACATTTAAACTGAAAGAAAAAAAAAAAAAACCAACAGAGTTTCAACATGTCAAAACTAATTCTTCACAGTGGAACTTAGATGATTAAAGTCACAAAGAAACTTTAAAAAATTTTTAATAATGAAAAATAGAGTTTCATTATGCTAGAGGAAACACTGAATTATCTTTTTATTAACTCTATAGAAAATATGTTAAAACTGCAGTTTTGTGAGGAGATGATAAAAGATTATGCTGGTAAAATAAAGAACAAAAGTATTATACAGGTGAGTCTGGCAATTAATTAAAACATTTTGTTACTTTTCTGTTTAAAAATCTGTGATATTTTTTGCACATATGTGAATTGATTTAGTCTCCTGAAAATGTAATTGTTAGCATTTATAACATTTCTGCCCATAGCCTAAACAACAAAGGCAAGGTAAATGATCTGTGTATTATGTCACAGTTAAAACAGGGAAAATCAATTGGAGAATAAATATCATAGTGCCCTTTCAGATATTATTGCTTGCTTTTGTGAATGATATTCTCCATAATATCTGAGTAAATACTGTCCAATAGTAGGGAATTACTAATAGCTTAGTAATTCCAGTATAGTTTTCAGAAGTGATTTGCTTGATTCTTCCAATACAAATAATATACATTTATAGTAGGCTGAACGATAATGCCGAACTTTTGTCTTCCAATAGCTAAGTCCAAAATCCTTGGAAAAATCCTTTACTCATCTCTTTTTCTCACTCCCTCTATCCTGTCCATCATTAAATCTTATTAACTCCACCTTTAAAATACATTCAGAACCTGCAGAGAGATGCTGAAGCCAAGATCAGAGGAAGTAGCAATGGTAATGCATGTGAGAAGGCAGATTGATAAAATACAACCTGACTTGCACATGCAGACTGCTTTTTAAAAGTCACTCAAACAATTCCCTTTAGATTAATAAATTAAACAGTTCAATTCAAAATAGATGACAAAAGCCCATAATAGGCAGAGTTTTAGTGTACAGGTCTTTGAGTTTGTTGCCATACAGTTTTTATTGACTCTCTCTCTCTTTTCCTGCTTTATTCTATTTTATTGTCAGTGCCTTGATCAAATTTGCGGATTTTGAGAGCCCTGAGTGTATGGTATTTCTGGGTACTTGAGGGCACAGTGCTGGTAATTATCCCTAAGAATTACAGCTTTAGTTAAAACTAGTATATTTTTCTTTCAGTAGTGGAAGGTGAGAGGAATTTCACCTACTGGGGCAAATGTATGATGAAAAGAAGAATCCTCTCTGGCAGGCAGTAATTCCTCTTTTTTTTTTTTTTTTTTTTTGGAGACAGGTTTACCCTGTTGTCCTGGCTAGTGCCGTGGCATCAGCCCAGCTCACAGCAACCTCAAACTCCTGGGCTCAAGCAATCCTACTGTCTCAGCCACCGAGTAGCTGGGACTACAGGCATGTGCCACCATGCCCAGCTAATTTTTTCTATATACATTTTTAGTTGTCCGGGCAATTTCTTTCTATTTTTAGTATTGAAATGTTAAGGTTCTCTTGAGATATGACCCACCACATAGCAAGATATGTCAAAGGCTGTGAACCAGTGATTGTAATAAATGGAATGATGAGTTAGTCCAAAGTGAATAGAGCATATTTTGAGATACAGTTCTCTTGCATGATGAAAAAATTGAAAATGTTAAATATTAAAAAATTGATGTCCCAATTCCAATGTAAAGTATAAGACATACACAGATTTTTGTTCACAATTGGATAGAAGGAACAGTACATTGATTTCCATATAATTTTTCTGATATGACAAATATCAAATGACTACATTTTTGTTGAAATAACTTGGAATCACTACCAATCAATTTAATTAATTTGGTAAACTCTACATATGCTACTCAAGATGTACCTTTCCCTTCACACATCAGAAAGAGAATTTCCACTAGCCTCTTTGTTACAAAGTAACGACAAAAGTATTAATGAATATTTTAAGACCATAATATTTCCTGTTGCCTGTGGTGTCCCTGTCAAAATGAATCAGGATTTGAACACCAGAATGAGACAGAAAAGAAAGCATGTTGTTTGCCAAGACATTGTGAGTTTATATTGATGTGTAACAATTTGATTTGGAACACTGGAATTTCATTTTATTTTATTTTTCTGGATTTGTTTTTGTTTGTTTTTCTTTTATAAAGGAAATTAACTAGTTCCAGGAAAGGTCATTCAATTACATAAAATTTTACTTTATGAAATGTCATGGCTCCATTCATATTTGTGTCTTGTTCTTCTAGTTAGTATACACAACTTTTAGAACTCTTGTTTTTGGAAGGCTGGAAGGGCCCAGACTTTGAAGGTGTCTTGGTTTCACTGCTTCCATTTTTGTTTTTAAACTGAAGCTATATAAAGCTTATGGATTAAGCAGAATACATTTCTAAATATGAAAAAGAAGCATATGAAGATAACTTTTCAAAACAAAATTACACGCATACAATAGGACTATGTCTATGCTTTGCAAGAGGATTATTATTCTCTTAACAGAGATTTTTTTCAGAATAGTGGTTTTGTTTGTTTTTGTTGTTTGTTTTCTAGCTGCAACTTTAAGTCCTTGAGTCCATGTTCTCTTTCATTCACTTTGACTGCCTTAACTGTTCCTCACTGCATGGAACGTGAAGGCATTCTGGCTTCAACTGCTTGTGCTCCACTGCTTGTCTTTGCTTGTCTGACTGATGAGCCAATGGTCCCTTATTCTCTACGTGGATAATCACTAGAGCAAAGAGGATGCTCTTCCCCTTCCCTATATTATCTTCTTCACTGAATGTGCTGCTTTCCTTTCTCCCTTCCCCTCTTTATTTCTTCCACATGTTCTCCCTTCATTTTCTTACTCTTTCATCCTTTGTTTAGTTTTGTATTTACTGAATGTTTACTATGCGCTAGGTGCTAGATGAGTGAATACAATCATGAAAAAGACACTGTAGGGAGACTGATGAGTAAACCTACATTGTGAAAAAAGTAAGGAGAGCATGCTCTGAGAGCACAAGGGAGTGGTAGATACAGAAGTCCTGTTGAGTCAGAGAATAGATCACAGTTTGTATAAGTGAAACCAGAAGGATAGGCAAGAATTATCCAGTCACCCACTACAATATATTTCTTGTCCAAATGTCTCATTCACCAGCCAGGTCAAGACTATCTTGCTCTATTCTTTTTTTACTCTTTATTTTCCCCTGCTTTATTGAGGTATAATTTATAAATGAGAATTGTATATATTTATGGTATACAGAGTGATGTTTTGATATATGTATACATTGTGAAATAATTACCACAATCAAGGTAATTAACATACTCATCACCTCACAGTTACTGTGTGTGTGTGTGGTGAGACATTTAAGATCTTCACTCAGCAAATGTCAAGGAGTCAATACAATATTATTAACTGCAGTCACGATGCTATAGATTAGATCCCCAGTACTTATTCATCATGCCTAACTCAAACTTTGCACCTTTTCACCATCTCCCTGTTTTACCCGCCCACCCCAGTCCTTGCAAACACCATTCTATTCTGTGCTTCTATGAGTTTGACTTTTTAAAATTCCACATATAAGTGAGATCTTGCAGTATTTTTCTTTCTGAGCCTTGCTTATTTCATTTTGCATAAACTCCAGGTTCATCTATGCTATCACAAATGGCAAGATTTCTTTCTTTTACAAGGTTGAATAATATTCCTCCCTGCGTGTGTGTGTGTGCCTGTGTGTGTATGTACCACATTTTCTTTATCCATATATCCATTTGTGGACACTTAGGTGATTCTTATCTTGGCTGTTGTGAATAATACTTCAGTAAACATGGGAGTGAAGACATCTCTTTGACATCCTGATTCCATTGTCTTCAATATATACCCATAAGTGGAATTGTTGGATCATATGGTAGTTAGGTATTTTTTAATTTCTTGAGGCAATCCATACTGTTTTCTGTCATGACTGTACTAATTTATACTCCCACCAACAGTGTAAATCCTTGCCAAAAACTGTTATCTTTTGTCTTTTTGATAATAGCCATTCTAACAGATGTAACGTGGGATCTCATTATGATTTTAATTTATATTTTCCTGATGATTAGTGCTGGTGAACATTTTTTTATGTAATCTCTGGCCATTTGTGTGTCTTCTTTTGAGAAATGTCTATTCAGGTCCTTTGCCCCTTAAATACTGAGGTAAAAATCTCACTTAGGGCCTGGGTAAACTAAAGGTACAAGGTAAAGTTTGTTCTGAATAACCACTTGTGTCCAATACTTTTCTATTTATAAAATTGTGTTTCTGTCTTTTTCTTCACAATATTTGATATCCTAGTTTTTCTCAATACACTCTCATTTTATCCCTGAATGTTTTTAAAATAATACTATCATCTCTAGTATTATACCTGTACTAGGATTTAAATCTTCAATTTTTGAATTCTGTATTTAAAAATATATTTCCTGGGAACTTGGTTGACCATTAATTGATTAATTAATCAAATATATATTTTTCTTTTTTTTTACTTGATAATAATTTCTTTCCTGATAGGTAAATTATATTAAGCAAGAGGGGAAAGAGAAGAAAATTAAGTAAGTTATAGAAAATATAGCAGAGTTTGAAACATTTTGTTTAGATCTAGGCAATGACAAAACCCATTCAATCAGAGGAAGTTTTTACGTCAATGACATTTACCTGTTATTTGCTTAGCTCATAAAATATTATGAATATTTTAACTCAGCCATTCATTATGGACAAGAACAGTATTTTGATCCCCTTCAGGTTTAATCCTAAACTGTTTCTATCCTTGTATACTTGTTATTAATTTTGGAAGAATGTGAAAGTCTATTTATATAGCCAAATTTTCTTAAATTAAAATTTAAGGAGACTTTTGTATTTATTGCTGGATTTGTAAAAACTTAGTTTTTCAATGTTGAATTAATTCTTTAATTAATAAAATAAATTTTTGTTTTGTAATTTGTGTAAATAAAGCAAAATAGAAATTTTAACTCAGTGTGAATACTCTAAACACAAGCACTATTTTCCAGGGGCTGGGACACATAAAGAGATAACTGTTAGTTGACTGAACAATTAGGTGTATAATACCTTTAGGACAGCCTTTAATAGCTTTTTTAATATAAGTAGAAGAAAATCAAACTGAGCTCTTATTAATTTTTATCAATAAGCCTTGTTAGTAATTAACAAAACATTTCAAGTGAATTATTAAAAAATATAAGTAAATATATAGGTTCTACACCAGCAAAAATCTATTCTAATAATGACATTGTCTTTTGTAAATAAAAGTATTTTCTGATTCAAATGTATTAAATTAATTTAATAGTTGAAGTGATATATTTTTTATGTGGTAAATGAAAGATTTTTGACAGATTAATCAGAGAAAGCCAATTTTAAATAGTGTAATAATTAACATTTTATGATAATTTGGTTGTTTAAATTATGTTACATACCTACATACAAATAACTAGAGTACAATAAAATTTTTTTGAATTTTCTTTTTAATTCCAATTAAGTGACAACAAAATTTTTTCATAATCTAATTGTTTTATTCAGGGTAATAGCTAATTCATATTATTGAGTTCTGAAATGGATCATTTCAATCAGTCAAAGGATACAAAGTCTCAGACAGGAGGAATAAATCTGATATTTTTTAGGTCAATTGCACAGCCTGGTGAATACAGCTAATAATTAAGTTCTGTATATTTCAATATTTCTAAGACAGTAAATTTCTCATGCTTTCTTCACAAAAATGTTAAATATTTGAGGTAATATGTTAATTAGCTTAATTTAATCTTTGTACATTGTATTCGAAAATCATACTACTACCTTGTACCCCATAAATACATACAACTATAATTTGTCAATATATAATAAAAATTAAGGAAATTATTTAGTATTTCTTTCTATATAATCTAAAATCAACATATTATTTCTAATTCTCCCCTTTTATATGACTTGTTTAATGTAACCATCATATAAATCAAAGATACACAATAGCATAATTACATAAACCTATATGGAATTTCTCTGAGAATAAAGATATTTGACTTTATTGTATTGATACATACTTTGGGCAGAAGCGACTGTCTTGAGGAGCCCCTAAAATGGGTTGCAACTGTGTGAGAACTACTTCATATCTGGATGTCCTGTGAAACTGGATGCCACAGAGAGTTATTTAAAATACATGTATGAGCACTCACCTTGCTCTAATAGATTCAAGGTCTCACCAGCTGGGCAAATCAGTAAAAATTATTCCATTTTTCATTAATTCAAATGTGTTTGTTTCAGTAAATATCTAACTTAAGCTATAACTCTCTTTTCTATAAGACTACCCAGCCTCCAAAACTGTAAGAAATAAATTTCTGTTCTTTAAAAAAAAAGATATCTAGAAAAATACTTAGGACTTCAGAAGTAAATACACAAAATCCTACAGCACCTTGATTACCATCTCTCATGATGAATACATAGGAAACCATTTCCCAATGTTTTTGTTGGGAAATGTGTATAAAAACATTTATAAACATTTTCTATATTACAGTATATATTATATAGTAAATATACTATATTATAGTATGTACACTTGTATATGAACAAAAGATAAAGGAATCTCTTCAAATAAAATTATTATACTAATTATGGACAGGTTGTTCACTGAGGAAGGAAGCAAGATAATTAGAGGGATGTTTGGAGGTAAGTTATGGGAAAGGCAAATAAAATTTTCATTCATCACTCAGAAGAATTCTTTGGTGTGAGAACTCAGCAACTAAAAAGGTTCTAGAGAGACTGGTAAAGTAATGGGGTAATGACTTTAATTTATATGGTTTCTGTTGTGAATCCCCCACCTTCAAAGCAAAGGGAATGAAGTAATATGATAAATTTACCTCTTCCTGAAACCAGGTCAATAAGCTTCTTCCAAAGTGAATCTCAGTGAATCACCATCCCAGGACATTAAACAACTAATGTAATTTCTACAAGTCCTGGTTGGAAGAGCAGTACAGTATTGCAGAAATCCAAAAGAAAGTTTGCTTTTTTATGAAACTCACAAAAGACAGTTATGTGCCTCAGGAATTAATTAAGTTTCTCAAAAATGAATAGGTAATATTCTTTAAACATTCTAATTGTGGTCATCTTAGTGAATTCATTTCAAAAACATAAAATAACTTTGGATTTAAGTAACTATAAAATTCTTTTAATAGTCATGACCTCAACTATAAACATACTAGTTTTAAAAACAAACATTTGTCCTGATTAAATGTACGAATGTGTAGTTTCAAAAAGATTGGCTCACTGCCAACCAGAGTAATGATGCAGGTGAGAGAAAATCTATAAGGCATTAAAATGGGCAGTTTTCTATAAGAAAGTAAACACTGAAATTAATACATTGTAGCTAAAACTTCCAATAAAGAAAAGAAAAATGGAAGCATATTATTATCAGTTTGACTTCCTTATATATCTCTTCTGTATTTCTTGGAAGGCTATTGAAAGAAAAAATCTTGAAAAGGTTTGTGGCAAAACAACACTTGAAAATAAAAATATGCTAAATAAAATGGTATTTTAAAACGTTAGAAGAGAAGCCCTATTTTCTAAGCAGATATAGATAAATTGTGTTACAATTGATATCTTTGCTTACTATAGCCAATATCTGGATAAGATGATACCTTTCTTCTTGCCTACAAAACATACTAGAACCCCTATTAAGAAGGACATTCACTTTTGGTACATGCAACCAAGGATTTAGTTGGAATTACTGGTTTCATTAGGATGTTTCTTTGATTACATGCTGTATTAAATTTATATCTGAGTTAAATTCCTGGGTTTTTTTTGTTTTCCTCTGTTCTGTTTTGCTTTTGTTTTCTTTGTGTGCAGGGAGTAATAAGGTGATTAGTAACTTTTCTGATAGTTATATGTTCCCAAGAAATTCTTAGTCAAGTTCTTTGTAGTTCTAATCCCCGCAAACTTAATGATTCTTTTTCCTCCCTTAAGGAAAAGGATGTAAACATAAAACTGTGAGTCTTAGAAATGTGCAATACATTCAAGTAAGATTTTTTTCCTTAAAAAACCCATTAGTATGACAAATGGACTATGTAATACAAAAATCCAGGGAGAAAATTGTGTGCAAAAATTATGCCAGCTTGCTGTTTAAAGTTTTTAATAAAAACAGAGGGACATGTTTTTCAAATCCACCTTAAGGAAAGCAATGAATTAGCATTGGATGTCTCTATATCCAGTTACTTTTGCATGAAGAAAAGCTATGAAGGCAATAGTTTCTTTGAAATTCACACCTAATTACAAACAAAACACTCTGTGTCCATCTCATCAAATAATAGCGGTGTGTTTGTAGAAGGGAGTCTAGATATACTTGGACTTACAAAAACTCATAATCAATATGCACTTAGATATTACCACATTAATTCTAGGATCTATGTGATATGAAATGCTGTAAATGTTGTATGATATTGTTTTAAATAGAAAATGCTCAACATCTCTACTCACCCGGGAAATGCAAATCAAAACCACAATGAGATATCACCTCACTCCAGTGAAAATGGCCTTTATCAAAAAGTCCTAAAACAACAAATGCTGGCATGGATGTGGAGAGATAGGAACACTCTTATACTGCTGGTGGAACTACAAATTAATACAACTCCTGTGGAAAATAATTTGGAGGTACCTCAAAGAGCTAAAAATAGAAATACTATTTGATTCAGCAATCCCACTACTAGGCATCTACCCAAAGGAAAAAACAACATTCTGTAATAAAGACATCTGCACTCAAATGCTTATGGCAGCCCAATTCACAATTGAAAAGATGTGGAAACCACCCAAGTGTCTATCAATACATGAGTGGTTTAATAAAATGTGGTATATGTATACCATGGAGTTCTACTCAGCCACAAAAAACAATGGTGATCAAGTGCCTCTTGTATTATCTTGGTTAGAGCTGGAGCCCATTCTACTAAGTGAAGTATCACAAGAATGGAAAAACAAGCACCACATGTACTCACCATCAAATTGGTATTAACTGATCAACACTTAAGTGGACATATAGTAATAACATTCATCGGGTGACAGGCAGATGAGAGTGGGGGGGATGGGTATATATACACCTAATGGGTGCAGTGTGCACTGTCTAGGGGATGGACACCCTTGAAGCTCTGACTCAGGTGGGGCAAATGCAATATGTGTAACCCAAACATTTGTACCCCCGTAATACGCTGAAATAAAAAAAATAAATAAAATAAAAATAAAAGCAATTAAAAAAAAAGAAAATCAGGTATAACTATCATGAAATAAAATAGCTCTAGCTAGAGTCCTGAAAAACTGGTGGAAAGACCGTAAAACTCAACACCACTAGAGCAAATGTGCTAAATGAAGTAATTGCACAGCTCAAATTAATTCACCCTGTTATTACAGATTACTTCATATAATCCACATGCCTGATTTATTGACATTAGTATGCATGGATGTCTTCTTACAAGTCTCCCTTAAACCTCTCAAGAATGAATAAATTTGTACACAGTTAACAGCAAGAGATAAATATGAAATCCTTTGTTCATGAACATCAAATAAATGCTCTGTTCCTCCACCATCTCATAATCATGCCTCCTAATTATAGGAAAAATCTCTGGACAGAGAATATTTTCCCACTTAAGTTTTATTGCTTTAATTTCTTTCTCAACCTGGTACTATCATGGGGCCAAAGTGACTCTAAAGAAATCATTTAGAAGATGATTTCTTGTAGAAACACAGTCTAATCTCTTCCCACCACTACACTCTCTCAGGGAAGGAAAGATTATTCAAAGAAAAAGGTTAAAATATCCCTCCCTTGCTTCCCAATGCAGGCCACTCCCTGGATGAGAGCTTCTTTTTTGTTTCATTAATCAAGTATAAATAAGTTGGACAAAGGTGAACTTAGAAAAGATAGCTTTCTTGGGGAAGTAATTGCTTCCCTAAGTCCTTACTCAGCTAATAAGAGAAAAGGGACCATGGCTCATAGGCAGATGAAAGTAGCCCTCATGTGAAGCCTAAAATTTCTGGGCAGGATAGTTTGAAGTGGTTATCTGAAAAAAGAGTATGGCCTGGGAAGTTAAAATTTTCCCCATAATCTGGTAAGGAGGAGAAAAATTTGGGGAAAGGAGATCTTCCATATTTTCTCTGGTACCATTGTATTTGTTTCTAAGGTTGCCATAGCAAATTATGATAAACTATTAGATAGCTTAAATCAACAGAAATGTATTCTCTCACAGCCCTGGTGGTTAGATGTCCAAAATTATATAGTCCATAGGTCTATTCTCTCTCTCTGAAGGCTCTAGGGGAGAACTGTTCCACACCTTTCTCTTAGATCCTAGCATTGGCAACAGTCCTTGGTGCTCTATGCACACTCCAATCTCTTCCTCGATAAGCACATGGTGTTCTCCCTGTGTATTGCTGTCTCTGTGTCTCTTCTCCTCTTCTTATAAGGACATATGAGATTAAGGGCCCACCTACTCCAGTATGACCACATCCTAACTTGATTATATCTGCAAAGACACTATTTCCAAATATGGTCTCATTCATAGGAACCAGGGGTTAGGTTTGAAAAAATCTTTTTTGGGGGACTCAATCCAACCTACAACCATCAGAAACAAACCATTAATTGATTTTATTAGTGATATTGTCTTCCTTATTAACTTAACCTTAACATCGTTTTTTTTTTCCTTCACTTTAATGATGTTTAGTGTTTCAGTTATTTCAACAGACATTATCCTTGGAATTTGGATGGGGGACAGGGAGGGATGAGGTACAAAGTCTCAGACTGGGGGAATAAGTTTTAATGCTCTACTACA
Source organism: Lemur catta (assembly GCF_020740605.2). NCBI lineage: Eukaryota > Metazoa > Chordata > Mammalia > Primates > Lemuridae > Lemur > Lemur catta. Next base: position 31,023,128 of record NC_059133.1, read on the forward strand.
CTGTGTAGTGACCATAATTAATGTACCATATATTCAAAAATCGCTAAAAGAATAGATTTTTAATGTTCTCACTGCAAAAGAATAAGTTGGTGAGGTGATAGATAGGTTAATTAACTTTATTGAATCTTTCTATAATGTATACATAGATCAAACTCTACTACCACAAACATTTTAGAGCTTTACTATAATCTACTGAAAATAAAAAGACTTAAGAGTTATTGAATGACTTTTAGATTTGGGTCAGTTTTCAACAGAGTCTTATTGGTGATCCCTTTGAAAGGTATGGATAAGCATGTTTGAATGTAGAAACTGGAAACATATAAATTGTCATGTAAAAGAGGTGGAGCATTTGAGATTGGGAATGTTTAGAAAGAAGGAGACAGGAGTCAAGAGTGCTCAAGGATAATACAGAGAAATCATAGAACTTGCTTGTCCACTGCTATAGAAGGAAGAAGAGATTGGATGGTAGACACATGTGATGAGGAATTTTAAGGCATTTGCTGTGCAGGGTGTAATATAAACCTTCTGTTCCTCCTTTTCCTCTATGGAATTGTTGGTAAAGATATAAATTATTCACTCACATATTTGGAGCTGGCCAGTATTTTCTGAGGAGTGTAAAAGGTACTGAGTTCTGCATGATATATAGCAGGGGGTAATACCTGAGACTACACTCAGGGCAGTTTACATTTAAGATACAAAAATACTTAAACATATGCTCTTAGGCAGCTAATGTCATTCTTTCATGGTCTCTGTGTTTATACTTGATTGATCCTTGAGTATATTTATTTTTCCACATAGATATAGGTTAATAACCAACATGGCGTGCTGGATTACATAAAGAACCAAGAAACCTGAATTCTTGTCATCGTTCTGCTAAAAATGAACTGGGTAGGAAATTTACTTAATTCCCAAAGTCTTTTGTCTTAACATCTGTAGAAAATAAGACACCTGACTAGCTTAACGTTATTTATTTCTTACACTCTATCCACTCACCCCACCAGCATTCTGTATATGTCTTTATCAGTATGTAAACTTAGTGGTTCAGGTGGTAAGAGTGCTCTACTTTTTTCAAGCTACAACATTTCATTCAGCTCTAGAATAGATTATAAATGCATGTACTTGTTCATCTCTTATGACAGTGAACTACTTATTTATCTATAAAATAAATCTAAGGGAGCAGCTGGACAAAAAATCTGAAATTAAGATGGAGGACTGTATACTTGCACTGTCCAATAAGACTTTTGCAATTATGGAAATGTTCTATAACAAAGAAGCAGCCAGGTGTGGCTATCAAAAACTTACTTAAAATACAGCTAATGTGTTTCTTTACCTCATTACTCATATCAAAGAATTAAATATTGAACTATCAAATATTTAGATGTTGATAATGAAAAATTAAAATACCAAAAGGATGTTGAACTAACATGATTTTAGAGTTGTGAGGAGCTTTTTCAAGCAAAAGAAAACCATGTACAATAAAAAAGTTTATGATTTTGTTTCATAAAAACTTAAAGGTTCTATATATACACACTATAAATAGTTAAAAAAAAAGCAAACTGTGAATTTGTATTGGCAGCACATATAACAAATAGCTCGTTATCTCAGGTTAAATGATATAAATACAAAATCACAATAAGACAATATTATAAATCCAGCAATTAAAATCAGAAAAAAATAAAAGAATTGCTTTCAGAAAAAAATATATAAATATATTCAATATTACATTAACTTCATTCATACACAAAGACATGGAAATAAAAGATGAGATTCTATGTTTTCCTCATCCAGTTGACAGATACGAAAAGCTGGGTAACATCCAATGTTGATAAAATGATAAATAAACAACACCTTATGTTATCAGTGGAAGTGTAAATGGATATAAATGTTTTGAGGGGACTTGGCCATACCTATCAAAACATATAATGCATACGCTCTATTCCAGCATTTTATATTTATTAGTCTGATCTTGAATAGGCTAACAGGAATATATCAAAACATATGTTCAGAGTTATTCATTGCAACATTATAATTAAAACAAACTAGAAATAAATTTAACAATCAATAAATAGGGAACTGGTTAAATGATTTATAATGTGTCAATATAATGAAATATTATGTAGCTTTTATGAAGACAGAAGAATGACACCCAATTATATTAGTAATATCTATAAGTCTCATATAATGATCTTAAATGAACCATTATAATCATATTCGTATATTTTTTAAATACAAATTACATTATTCTAGAAGAATACATAAATTTGACCATGGTAATTCTTCAAGAGAAGTCAGAGAGATATTACAGAGTGAAATACTTTTACTTTCCATTTATAATTTCTGAATCATTGACTGATATATGCTACTTTTATTTTAAATAATAATCATATTTTAAGTGTACCAATAGTAGAAATTATGGAAAAAGATATGCAGTAGTACACATTTGATAAACTTGAGAAATATTAATAAAGTTATAGTCAAATCATTTAGGAAATTCTAGCACCTACTCTATTATAGGTATTAGTTATCTGACAGTTGAGATTATAATTGTTTCACTATTATGCCTAATTAAAATAATAGTAAATATAAAAACATATGAATGTTAGCCCTAAAATGACTTATAAAAGCTATAGCTACACAATGGCTTAGGTGATTGAAAAAGATCTTTAGAAATTCAAAGAATAACATACATTAATATGGTAATAAATATAAAAACTATAAATTTTCTCCATGGATTTTACATTAAACAGAACCAAAACATTGATTATAGTAAATACCCATGATGATTTTTTTCTAGGTGTGTACTAGGGATTATCCAGGTTAAGAAGTATTTAAAGGAGAACCAGAAGTTTTCTTACATAAGGACTATTGGACTTCAAAGAACACAGAGGCTATTTTAAAATATTGGACTAATAAACACCTCTGGACTATGTAATCTGATTTACCAAGAGGGAGAGAGATTTGCAGCAAATGTTTGTTCTCATTTGGCCTTAAATGTAAGATCTGACACTAAAAATTCTAGAAGAAAACTTAAGAAAAACTCTTCTAGACATTGGCCCAGGTAAAGAATTTATGACTAAGACCACAAAAGCAAATGCAACAAAAACAAAAATAAACAAATGGGGCTTAATTAAACTAAAATGCTTCTGCACAGCAAAAGGAATAATCAACAGAGCAAATAAGCAACCTACGAAATGGGAGAAAATATTTACAAACTATGCATCCAACGAAGGACTAATATCCAGAATCTATTAGGAACTTAAACAACTCTACGTGAAAAAAAATAAAAATAAAAATAAATAAAACAGCCCCATTAAAAAGTGGGCAAATGACATGAGCAGACATTTCTTAAAAGAAGACGTACAAATAGCCAACACACAGAGGAAAAAAATGCTCAGCATTACCAGTTATCAGGAATATGCATACAAAAACCATAATTAGATACCACTTTACCCCTGTCAGAATTGCTATTATTAAAAAGTCAAAAACCAATAGATGTCGGTGTGGATGCAGGGAAAAGGGAAGGATTATACACTGTTGGTGTTAACAGAAATTACTACAAACTCTATGGAAAACAGTATGGAAATTCTTCAAAGAACTAAAAGTAGACCCACCATTTGATCCAGCAATCTCACTACTAGGGATCCACCCAAAGGAAAAGAAGTCATTATATCAAAAGACACATACACTTGTATGTTTATCACAGTTCACAATTCACAACTGCAAAGATATGGAATCAACCTAAGTGCTCATCAATTCATGAGCAGATAAAGAAAATGCACACACACACACACACACACACACACACACATACACACACACACCATGAAATATTAGCCATAAAGAAGAATGAAATAATGTCTTTTGCAGCAACTTGGCTGGAACTGGAGGCCATTATCCTAAGTGAAGCAACTCAGGAACAGAAAATCAAATACCGCATATTGTCACTTATAAGTGATAACTAAACAATGGGTACACATGGCCATACAGAGTGTAATAACAGACATTGAAGACTCCAAAAGGTGGGAGGGTGAGAGGGGGGTGGGGGCTAAAAAATTACCTGTTGGGTGTAAGTTATACTATTCAGATGATGGATACACTAAAAACCCAGACTTCATTACTACGCAATATATCCATGTAACAGAACTACATTTGTACTCCTTAAATCTATAAAAATAAAAGAAATTTAATTTAAAAATTGAAATGAGAATAATAGTTTATTTATCTCATACTAGAAAAGAAAAGGCACTGAATAAATATTTGTAGAAGGTATGAATAAATTCATGGATGAATAGATGATCTGAATTTAATTTTCAAAGTGGCAATTTAGAAATTCTGATTATAGAGTGCCAAAATGGAGTGGTGAGGTAAAAATATTAGTATTAATCCATTTCCATGCAGACCTAACACACACACACACACACACACACACTCAAATAGAAACAAATTGGGAAACTTTGATATCATTATTTAGAATAAAATGAGCAAATACAAAATGAGTCAATAGCCAAGTCTAGGCCTAATATATTTGATAATTAAAAATAATTGAAGCTCAAAATAGATAGAACTCACTGATATTGTTATACTCTGTCCCTACACAAAATAAAATTAATTGAAGACTCATCAGTAATCATGCTACTTTTATCAATTTAAGTGGAAAAATTTTAAAAACCAATAAAACCTACATTTTTCTTTGGTCTGAATTTTTCCGTATTTAATTTTCCATGGATCAGATTAATTAAATTATTGCTATAGCTCCATTTGCCCTGTGTAGACAAGTCCACAAATGCATATTTAGTGTTTTCAACTGAACTTTATATGAAGCTGAGTGTATTTGGACAGAATTGATAATGTCGCACCACATACAAAGAGTATCAAAGTGAATAAAATGACTTATGAATACAAATAAAATATTTGTATTCAGAAGTATGACATTCTCTTTAATTCTACTTACGTATGTTCCTAACTCAATTGAATTATTTTCTTTTTGTTTATTCCACAAAGTTTGTGTACCACTGTTAGCTTTCACTTGGGAATATGCCTGATCTCTGTTTAGTAAGACATAAATTGCATATTGTAACACAAGAAGAACCATTGCTTAGCTGAATAAATATTTCCAAAGATTAATGATATTTTTGCAAGCACAAATGTGTTCTCTAGTACAAGGAAAAAACAAGTTGGAAGCAAACATCCCCTGTTTTCACAGTGGTAATAACCTAGTGGTAATAACCCAGTCCAGCTTGTTAATTAGCTGCCCTGGAATAAAAATCCCTATAAAACACCCATATAATCTTATACTACATTAACACTGTCAGCCTGAATTAAAATGCCAACAGCAGATTCAGTGTGTTGAAAATAAGAAGAAAAAGTAAATATAAGAATGAGACACAGTTGGGTCAAACTAAAATTTCACTTGTCTGGGCCATTTTCATCATGTCTGTTAGCCTCAATCATAGTAGGAAACACCTTTTAAATCTAGAAGGTATACTAGCATATGCATTTAGGGATATGTCTTGAGCTTTTTCTAACTGAATTATTTTTAAAGCTCAATTCTTAAAAACTGTAATTTGGGAATTTAGCCATAACAACTTAGGTTTCAAGCTGTATATGTGTAGAATACATATTTAGATTAAGGAAGAATATTTTTATTTGCAAAAATATCACATACCCGATCAGATATGCCTTAAAAACACATTAGCAAACCATTCTTTCTATACTTATAATGTTCAAATACTTATCAAAACATTCAGAACATTACATAATTTAGTTGGCATATAAATACATAGGGCATATAAAATGATTTGCTAGTTGTTAAAATGTAGTGTTTTTAATAATTCACTTGTTTATTCAAAGATCCAGGCTACAAATCTGACTAAATGATTATTAACATCAAAAAGATTAAGGTCTGTAGGAGAAATAGACATGTGAAAAAAATAATTGCAAAGATTATAATAAATGCTAAAAAGAAAACAAAAGAATAAAAATGAAATAGGTGAGCAAAAGAAGTTGCATTTAATTATGTTGGGGAAAATCAGAGTGGTAGCGTTTGAGTGTGTCTTAAGTAAATGCTACTTTACTTTTTTAAAAGTCATTAAATGTAATTGTTTAGAAAGGCTTGTACCTTTTAAGAAATTCTTATTATAGTCTTTATTATGAAAAAAACTTTTAATATAATATGACTACAAATAGCTAAACCTTTCAAGAGACTACCATATAGTTCTTTCTAAATAATGTCTCCCCTGAGAAAATTTGTTCTCAAGATTTAACAACATATTCATGAAACAGCATGTGTTTATTTCAAGGTCTGTCATTCCTGGGAGATACAGGCCCAAGCCTGCTTTGTTTGTGACAGCTAATAATATCCTAAAATTGAAAAGAACTATTATTTTTATATTAGTTATGCCCTGTCCGTGTTTGGTGAATTAACTATCAAGCTTTGAAAGTTTTAACTTCATGAGCAAGCTTAACTTTTGGTCATCAAAGGCAATTTAGCTACAGAGGAATTGAAGAAGCAGTGGTTGTCCTTACAGCCACTGTTGATGCCTGAGGAAAGAGAGAGAAGGAGACAGTTTCTAATTTGAATGAGATGTGGGTGGTGGACAGGAGTACTAGTGTGAAAGAAGGAGGCTTAGAAGAAAATTTAATTTACTTAACACAAAACTTAGTGAGAGATTTATTTGAGAGGGTGGAAGGTTTGACTTGAAGGAGGGGCCAAATCACCCAGGTAGTAGTAATCCTGGCTCCTGAGAGTAATCCTTCACTGGGAGGAGATGATGAGAAATAATATGCAAGGAAAGCCCAGTTGGGTAAGTTTCCTGGGAACAGTGTTGCTGATGCCCCCAAGTTTCAAGGTGCTGTAATACCTGGGGAAACCAGGCCTGAATCAATGAGATAGTTTCAATTGCATAGAAACCCAAGGAAAATGATGATCTAGTCCCTGGTGTCTACCTAGGCAATCTCATTTGTTCAAAAGCTCTTTAAAGTTTATTGACATTATAAAACACCAAAGGCAAATTCACTTAGTTCATGTTAAACTTGGAAAGAAAGATAGGTGGGGAGGATAATTTGAGCACCTTCATCTCAGTGGGGACTTGTAAATCAGTCCAGTACTTAAAACATGAAAGGAACTTATTTCATTGCAGAGGCACGCTTAATTTTGTCATTCTGTGGATGAAAGGCCTTTCCACAGAAAGTGAAAAGAATATTGAAATAAAGCCACTAGCATAAAAAATATATACATTTAATTCTTTCCTAAGGCTTTTTAAATGTACCAGTAAAATTGGGTAGCTTTTTTACTACCTTGTAAGCAACAGGATTGCAAATGGGACTAATTTAAAAGTTGTCATTATCCAGTCCTCATGATCTTTAAAGGTTAATAAAGGAGAAGGTTTCAGTGAAAAAAAAATCTTAATGGCTAGGTTTGAAAATTGCAATAAACATGATGGGACTACATGGATGGCAAAAAATTCTTAGCAAGATGTAACAGGGTAGAGTGAGTGTTAGAGCAATTATTTTATCTGTATGCTCATTTTCTTTGTGTAATTTATGGCCTAAATCACTTGTAGGCAAATTCAATCATGAGGCAATGCCCTGATAGCTAGACTTAGCAATAGTGGCAGTGCACGGTGGATGAAAACGCGTCACACATGGCTTCTTCCTCCACAAAGGAAATTTCCTACAGCTTTTTATTTGTTTTTGATGTTTCAGCTCCACAAAAGGACGGAGATCTGGCTTTTGAAAATAAGCCCATGGAAAGGAGCCATATATAGGTGTCAACAAGCCTAGGCCTACTTTCTCATCCACAAAGCAATGACTTTATTTGCTTTTGCTTTATGCTGAACAATGTGTGTGGGGAAATAGACCCCAAGTTCATGTGAAATAGAGACCAAACTGGATTGTTAATCAGCATTCTGAGTTATACCCAGGAGTGTTCTAACTGTTCTAGGCTGAGCCCAAGTACACACAAAAAAAGATGTATAAAAGAATTAGTTGATGAATATGGGTGTGGGCGGCAGTTTCATGTCAGTGGGCCAAGATTGGTCTTATGAAATGCTTCACTGAAATGTTTGCCTCAAAACAGAATGCTCTTTATAGTGAAAAATGTTTTGGGCAAAATCCTATATAAATAGTATCATTAACTTAAGAACACTATGATTTCTTTAAACTCAGATTCCAGCTGGCAGGTGCTTCTAGAGTCTCATGTAATTTTATTTATATCTCTTACCATCTAGTATTATCTCTTTAAATATCTATTTCTGTCATTATACTGAGAGCTCCTTAAGGATAAGAACTAACTTTTATTTTTGTGTTTCCAATATCTGCCCAATGCCTGGTATATATAATATTCAACAAAAATTGACCTCATTATAAATAGGACATAGTGAGTCCTCTGTTTGTTAAATAAATGACTTCACTGAGTATTGAAGGGCAGAAAGATATTTATTGTCTTAGGCCATTTATAAGTTAGGCATTATCTTCTTATATTTTCCAAAATATTCCACAGTCTCTCTAATCAGACACTCTAGAAATCTTGTATTAAAAAGATAAATATTGGGTTTTATTTGGGAGTTCAATTTAAGTCATAGCACAATGGCAAATGAGGTAACACATTATTCTCCTGTGTCACGTATTCATTGTGGATATCTTAGTCCTCTACTCTGTTTAGGATAGAACATACTGTGAATACTACTAATGTCTGGGTGCCAACCAGAAAGAATATTGTCAGAGCTTGTTCAAAAGAGAGGATCTGTAAAAGGAAAACCATGTCATCTGAGGGTGTTTAGTGGCAAAAGAGGGAATATCTAATAGCTGTTTGAAAAGGCAAACACCATGTTCTAGATCCAGAGGCAACAGAGTCTCTCACTCTGTTTCCAAAAGTCTTAGAAGCCACCATATGAGCTTCCTTTGCTGAGACACCACCAAGAGGCTCTATGCTCATGTTGATATTAAGAGTTTCCAACCTTATGGCCAGATCATTGCAATATGCTTGACAACCTTGGTCCTTGCATCTTGCTCACCATAGAGGGTTTCACTATGGAACCCTTGCTCTTTATATGCTATCTACCAAAACTTACTCTCTCATGGCATTGTGCTTCTTATGCTCCTTCCCACATCTTTCAAAGATGCCTTCTGAATTACTTGTATAATGTTTTAGAATATTCATAAAACAAAAAGCCAACTCTTCTCAACAATGTCTCTAATATTTTCTTTCTGTTTCACTTAGTAGAAGAAAATTCTTCTCTTAAATCTTTCTTTTCTAAGAAAATATTTGTTTACCCATATACCATAAGGACTGAGAATATAATTTTCATTCTTGGTTTTCAAAGTCTTACTCTCTACTCTTTTGTATATTCTCTCTTTATTTGAAGTTCACAACCTCTGAACATCTCTCTTTTTTTTATTTTACCTCTTTGCAATAATCTAAAAATCTTTTGATCACTCTCTCATATTGATTAAATGTCTTGGTATCTGAATTAGTACTTTTCTCTATCCCACATTCTATAATCAATAATAGTTATTTCAAAGCCCAGAAGACTTAACTATAGATATAATTTCATATATCATTAATTGCTTTAAATTCAATCAACTTCAGGTCAATTCTATTTCTTTCTTTCATAGCAAAGGTTTGACCTTTGACTGTCTTACCACAAAAAATATATCTCAAAAGAAACCATAAAACTCAAAATTTTTATCTCCTAACATCCCAGTTCTCTCATACCTTCACTTCCACAACCTTCTTGTTGACCTCATAGAGATCTCTGGTCCCTTTTTCTCAGTATATTAGTCTTACCTTGAAGTTTCTTCTCTGACCTAACTTGCTGCTTGGCTAATCACTGGACTTCATTTTAACAAGAATTCCCAACCTCAATACATATGTCCAATACTACTAATGAAAATCATGGAATTGCCTAGATTTGAGCCACTATAAATTAATGGAATCTCATTTCAGCTGGACTCCAGAAACCCTCAACCATTTTTCTGTTTTGCTTGGCCAGCTACCTTTTCCTTTCAGTTCAGCATCATTCATATACTCCTCTTTTTCCTTGGACTTCTACATAAAGCTAAAACTCACACTCTTAACAACCTTACCTAACATTAAGATCACCAGGCATGAATTATATCAACTCTCTTCCCCCTTCATACAAAACAATTTATATCTGCATATATTCTTACTTTTTTTTTCCAGGATCAGGATAATGACGTTGTCCTCATCCTTTACAAATCAAGCAACTTATCGCTACTCATCATCTCTTATCTCTTCTAGGATATTTGTCCACCAAGTTTACCTTATTTCTTATACACACACACACACACATATATATATATATATATATATATATATATATATATATATATATGTATATATAACATATATATATAACTTCCTGTGATCTCTATTGGTTGTTGTCAGTCTATACAGATATCCTCAAGGCTCACAATCCTAAGCACTCTTTCCAATGACCTAACTGATACCCACCTACCTCTCCACAGTTTCTCAGTGACTTCTTGATTCATCCTTTTCAGTCTCCTTTTTGACTCTGTCATCAGGTTTCTGTCCCTGAAGTCTCAGTCTTTTCTTTCCATTCACACACTCTATTTTGCAGTATCATTACTCCTGGTTTTAACCAAAGTCTATAGACTCAATAATCTCAAATGTGTATCTCCAGGTTAGATGTTGAACTTACTTTCTGGAACAGTTAATAGTATCTTAAACTCAACATGATCAATGACTAATTTCATATCATCTTCTATTTGTCATACTTAGTAGTCATGTACAAAACCTCAATTAATGAAACCTTTGTCTACAGAGATGCTAAGTCCTGATATCTTTGAGTCAACTTAAATTCTGCTTTCTTCCTCATACCTAATTCATCAAATCCTGGAAATTATACTCTTTAACTATCTCTCCTTTTCTTTTCTACAGCAACTTCTCTAGTACTATACTATCACCATAGCTTACTTGGGCTATTGAAATAGCCACTTAATTGGGCTCCTTGACTTCAGTCTTTCCTGCCTTTAATCCAGCTTTGATACCATTAGACAATAACAGAATGTAAAAGCATGTTTGACATATAAACATAATGTGATTTGATTATAGTTTGAAAATAACTTCAAAGAGGTACTATATTTCTATACTTAGGGAATAATATGGCAGGTCATTCTTCAGGTCACCACATATACCATATGGTTGGTTGATAAAAATAATAAGTTCATGACTCCTGTAGCTACACTTTTACAAGCTAATCCCTTGTAAATCTAGCTCTGTGCAAATGCTCCCTGACTTGAAGCAGTAAAGCATGTTTTCTGAAGTGTTTTTTAAGGAATTGTCTTTCTTTGTATCTGGCTAACATGTTAATCTTAGGGAATATTCCCATCCCTTCCATCACCCCAACAAAGTGAAACTAATACTGGCTTTCATCAGGGAATAAGGGATGCATTGGCATACGCTGTCAGAGAAAATATGTTTGAACTCCCTTCCTGCTCTCATTTTTGGAACCATTAGAGAGCAAAGAAATTTACTCTGGCTCACAAAGGAATAGAGCTAAAATGGCTTCTGGATGGGGAACTTATAAAGGAAGTATAATGAGTTTCTGATCTTGAAAACTGGAAGTACCTTTGAGTGTATTGCAGAGATTGGGACTGTAGTTTAAACCAGATCATGAATCCTTGGTGGCTAGAGAAGCAGAGAAAGGAAGGTATAGTTTTTACTTAGAAAAATTGAGCTCAGAAAAGCCACAGAATGAGAAATTCCTAAGAGTCCCCTACTAAGTTGAGTGATTCTGATATTTAGCTATACCCTGAACCAGTATGTTTCACATCAGAAGTTCACATCCTTAAAAAATAAATCACACAGTTGAATAACCTTTTTTTTTTAAAAAAAAATAAATAAATAAACTGCTATAGGCTCCAGTTAATACTGGAAAAAATTAAATGTCAAGATCACATATTCTGAATACTGAGCACATGGGGAGGAAGCAAGGTGGCTGACCAGAGAGAGACATTGGTGGCCAAATCATTCCAAATAGAAGAAAAGTTTCAGGTGAGAAAGTATAGCCTAGGTGAAATGCTGAGGGAAAGGTGCCAGAACCTACATTTACCAGCGATCCCATGGGAAGAAATTGCAGATCCAAACAGAAAAAAGCAAGATTTGGCAGAGACTAACCCCAGTGATTTGGAGCCAGGTGGAAAGGGTAGGTGGGAGTGTTTACTTTTCCTCCCCTCACTCCTGTGGCCACCTCTCAGTCTCTCTGAGAGCCCTTTTTCCCTGATGAATCCAGGCGCTGCTGCCATCGGCAAACTGAGAGCTTCTTGGGAGCAGAGCACCAGGCATCGGGGCCCTGTAGGGTCTCTTTTCCTCGCCACAGACCTTAGCTGAGACAATGGGTGCTAGATCTGAAAATGAAGAGTAGATTGAGTGCTTTAAAAAAGGTTTAATAAAAAGTCTCATTAGGACTCTAAAGTAGTCTTAATTTGGATTTTTATTTTTAATACTAACTTTTCTACTCGTCTGGTTATAAATTCTACTCAATGCGCTAAAAGCCTAGGAAAAATCTGGAGGTCCTATTATAAATCAGGACTACAGCATGTAAAGGACTGACTCCAAAAGAGATTTAAATAGTTTGCCTTTCATGCCCTGTTTAATGTCATCCTCTGGGGACATTTTGCTCCCTCTATGGTAAAGGTGTTTATTGCAGTCAATCTGTAAATATTTACTGAGCACTTATTAAGTAGTAGATCCTTGATGTCAAAGATGACCTGGTCTCAAGAAACTTACAGCCTACTAAGAGCTGCCATTTATTGAGGGCTCGCTCTGTGCCAACCTGATTGTTAAGCAAACACTTTGCATGCATCACTCATTTAATCCTTACAACTACCCTAGGAAAGGGCTAGGGTGGTTAAATAACTTGACAGAAAGCACACAACTTAAAAGTGGTAGAACTGGATTCATGCCCTGGTCTCTGTGACTCTAAAGCCTATGCTCTATGGACTACCCTATATAGAAACTCACACAGAAAAGATAGTTGAGTATTAAAGAGTGACACAGAGGTAATGGGTACAGGAGGGGTTTCATCAAGAAAGTGATCGATGAGCTAAACCTGACACTTAGAAGATAAAGAAATTTTCTCCTGAAGGAGTACTAATTTCAATCATTCTGGGAAGCAACAGGAACACTCTAGGTGTGGAATTGCATGGCAACTTCTGAAAACTGTATGGGCCAACTAAGGAGCCTAGAGTACAAGAAGCTCCATATTGCTGGCTGAGCCTTGGAAGACAGAGAGCAGCCAGAGGCTTCATATCCTGTGAGAGGGAGTTTTAGCTTGTGGCAAAAGATGTGAAAGGCCTCTGAGCGGGGTCATTTTATGAGATCGGCAAAATCTCTGCCTAATGAGAGGCCATCATGTAAGTGGGGAGGCAAGAAACAAAGATTAGAAAATAATGAGCATTAATATGACAACATATGAATAAGTTTGATTTAGTGAGCTTCACACTGAAAATCTTAGTGCTTAAGAGAATGCATAGAAAAGACTGATTACAGTCAAGTATGATTAATAGGAAAGGCTTTCTGGAAGAGGTTAGTTTGGAGCCTGAGTTTGATATAAGAAACATGAATAGATAGAATTGGGGCAGAGAGAAGCATCACAGTGGAAACACTAAAATAAGGAAGTAAGAAGAAGCAAGTTACACTAAAGATAGCAAGGGCAGTTGTGAAAATATGAGTTATAATATGAAAATAAAAGGTGGAATTATTTTCTATGCTCTATTATAGTTTATTTGGGAATGAAGGAGAAAATATTGCTTTATTCCAATAAAGAATAAATGTTTTCAGAGAAATTTTAATAAATGTTATAATCACTTTACTGTATCTATTAGCCCATTGAAAAAATTCTCAAGATACGTATGTAAACATATTAATAGAAACCAGTTCAATTTAGTTGAGAAACATAAAATATTTAAAATAGATTTTGATTTTAAGAAGTGTGTTAAGGAAATAAGCTTATTACACACTAAAGTATATGACAATGTGGGCTGATACAAGTATCTATTTACATTAGCATGTGCAAAATAAATGGAAGGTACAAATAAGTACAGAAAAAGCAGTATTAGTTCCCCTGAGAAAGAGACATATAGTAACCATGGGTGATTTTCTTTTGAAGTATATAGAGTTAGTTATGTAAACGTCCCCCATGGCTAATTAGGAAGGGTACTAGCTTCCAAGAAATTCTTATCTGAGATGAAAAGGAATCTGTCAAAACTTATAAAAAGCTCAAGCTGTTTCCTTTTTTGCTGATTCATGAGAAAATGAGCAATAGCTCAGGAAGGAACCTCAATTGTATCTCTAGATACTTTGAAAATTTATGTTAAAATCTGAAGGATTTGGGGCAGGGAAATTGGATTGTGCAGGTGGAGCTGTTATCACTTGATCTAATTGAAAAATGTATTTTGGAGAAAAAGGAGCATTTGGAATTGAGTCCACACAGATGGCGTAAAAACAAAATGATTGTGTTTTCTGGGCTATAGCCCATCATTTCAGAATGATGAATGCCTGAGAAGGAAAAGAGAACATCTCACAAAGAAATAAAAAGATCTAAAGCACAGGCTATTTCCATATGCTGCTACCCATAGAAAGGCTCTTCATTTCATTTATTCTTGTCATCCTTATCATTTCAAATTATTTTTTCTTTAGGTAAAAGAGGAAAGACACACTTTTGTATGTATCTGAAAATATTACAAACCACGATGGGATAGGCTGATAGATACGAATTCATCTGTATTGTTTGAAATGAAGAGCCTAATTAATGGTATGAAATATATGAGGTATTAAAGTATTTTCCTACACTTAGTTTCAGAAATTATTAATAGTTGGACAAGTATAGGATGATGGAAAACTGGCTTAACAGCATTTTAGGTAAAAAAAAAAAATAACTGGGTGGATAAAGTTGGCTTTACAATTCCACACAAGTCAACTGTGTGATGTGGCAGCCAAAAATATCTAATAAATCCTTAAACTGCATTAGCAAAATTATAGTGGCTAAGGAAACAGATAACCATTCTCTGGCACTTTGCTCTACCCAGACCACTTTTGGAGTTAGGTGTTAATTGCCGGACCCCAATGACTGTTAATTATCATATGCCCCCAGGAATATAATCAGTTGTTAAGGACTATGGAAATCATGGGATGTGAGGAACTGTTGGAAAAATTGTTGTGCTCAACCTAGGAAAGAAGACATTCATACTAGCTGCCTTAAAGCTTTTCAATGACATTGGCAAAGTGTGTCTGTTTACACTGTGAAGCTTTTGAATTGTGATTCATGCCAGTTCAGGGGTAAATTGGAGGGAAGAAAATTTTGTGTTGATTTAAGGGAGATCTCTTTTATAACTTGAATTCTCCATCAATGCATGGGTACTTCATGAAATATTAAATAATTATAGGTCACAAAAGATATTCTAGATAGAGGTATCTTGATACCTGCAACATGTGCTTGAATCAGTTCAGACAGCCTTATGAAAACTGATTGTTACGTATTCAGAAATTGTGCCAGTTGGTTTGGTAGCTTGACATCAGCAAACTGTGAGAATATTTATATTAGAGAAATTGCCAAACACTACAAGTAAGAGCTTTTCTCTTTTGAGAACCAATTTATTAGCATGCCACTGAATTTTATAGGTGATAGGTGCAATGGTAAAAGATTTCATCCTCCCAAATCTAAAAGCTTATGAATGTATTCATATGTAGCAGAATACAAACTTATAAAAGTAAGTAATATGGGCAGTAAAGTCAGGAAAGTTTGTAAAGGAGGTTGGAGGTAAAAATGAAAAGAATAAAAAAAAGTAAACATTAGGGGAATGGGTTATATTGTATGGGAACAGGAAAAAATAGAACTAAGGATAATTTTCTAAATATTTTTAATTAAGGCATTTAAGAGATTTGCCATTGTTGGGAGAAAGTATAATATACTAGGAATATTTGTTCTTTTTTTCTTTCACAGATAGATATCTTAAGGACTAAACAAATTACATTTACATCTAGAAATTGCTAATGGATTACCTATGAATTTTGAGTGTAAGAAATTAGATTGTCTTTCAAAAATGCAAATATATTTTCACTGTATTATTCATAGTTAAATGTAAATGCTACATGAGATCACTGCTTTCTATAACATGAATTCATATTCTTCATTCTGTAATTTAAGGATGGGCTAATTATTCCTACTTTAATCATAAACATGAATTACCTTAATTTCAGAGGTATTTAAGATTCTTTTCATATGAGTGGCCTTTTTTTTTTTTTTGAGACAGGGTCTCACTCTGTTGCCCAGGCTAGAGTACAGTGGCATCATCACAGCTTACCACAACCTCAAACTCCTGGGCTCAATCGATCCTCCTGCCTCAGCCCCGCGAGTAGCTGGGACTAGAGGCACACACCACTGTACCCGGCTAATTTTTCTATCATTAGTAGAGACGGGGTCTTACTCGTGCTCAGGGTGGTTCTCGAACTCTTGAGCTCAAGCAATCCTCCTGCCTCCCCCCTTTGGCCTTCCAGAGTGCTAGTATTACAGGCGTGAAACCCTGCGCCCGGCCGGCCCTTTTGATATCCACTGAATTAGCCCCTCTGACTTGGATGTTCTTTCCTGAAATAGCCACATTACAATGTCCAATAAAAGTATAGCTCTTCTAATTCTTCATGTTGTAAAAATTTAACCATCCCACATTTCAAAGTGTAATAGTTATGAAATTAAAAAAGCATAATGCTTTTGAAATGTCTGTAAGTGCTATATGAAATTTTCATAAAATTTTAAAGATATTTCATCTCAAAGAGGAAAGGTAAACTTGCAGTTTGAAAAATGTCCTCCCTTCTCTCCATTTCAATGACATAATAAAAAAGTAAAAACACAAAACTCCATTTTTATCTCTTCTTTCTTTGAGTGTCTATAACACTATGCATATGTTCTTGGTATAGTAACAATTGCATTATGGCTTGCATATTATAATTATTTTTTACATGAAATAAAATTCTATTATTTATTAGATCTTTAAGAGCAAAGCTTGTGTCTTATTCATTTTTGTGCACACATAAATGTGCATATAAAACTGTGTATAATTACAAACACAGAGTACATATTAAAGAAATGTTTTTGAGTAAAGGAATTGTTCAGCCATTTTCCTGTTAAATAACATAAGCAACATGCTGTTTTTTTGTCAATATATTCATAAATGACAAAACTCCAACTCTCTATTTTTCTTCCTGTAGTCTGTTTGAGGTGCTACTTTTCTATGGTCTTCATTCAAAGTATTGATGCAAAATTTATAGATATAAGTTAAGCCATAATTTTTTTTTGTAGAAGGGAGTTTTGAAAAAACAAAAATTATGTTTAGTAAGATCTAAAATAAATATATTTATAATCATTCCACCAAAAACAATTTCTATGTAAACAATACACACAACAGATATAAACGTATATGTTTGTGAATCTTTGTGTACATATATACACATACATATATATTTAAAAATACATATCATTATCCAAATATATATAATATTTGAATACATCTAACGAAGACTTGATGACTGAATGAATGTTTAGCCTAACAAATATATATATTTACATACATAAATATATACATAATATATATAAATATATATATACACACATATATATAAACAGAGAGAGATCCCTGCCTTTTGGAGCTTACATTGTGCTAGAGGAGATGGACATTGAATAATATAATTTAAAAAGTAAATAATATTTTACATAAGGAGGTAATATTCACTGCTGGAGAAAAAATAGTAAAGGACAAAAGTAAAATCAAGGAAACCAGTTTAGTAACTATTTCAGATGACAGTTTTCCCTAAGGAAAAGGCTCAGATGCCACACACATTTTTGGCAGTTGAGTCAGCAGGACTTCCTAACAGAACGGATGTGAAGTACAAGAAAAAGATAAGGGTCATGGATGATGCTAATATTTTGGCCAGAACAACTGTAAAATGATAGTGTCATTGTCAACTGAGATGTGGACAGCTGTGCATGTAGCAAGTTTGAGAAAGAAGTAAATCCAGAGCATGAATTAGAAAAGTCCAGAATAGATATGATCAAGGATAATCCCTTTAGGCAGGTGAAATGATTCATAGATTTTGGACCACAGAATGAGTATGAGTAAGAGCTAATAGACATCGTTCCAATGGAATTGGAAAGGAATGGTATTCTTCTTTGTTACCACAAATTGGTAATTTAATATATACTTTATGTTAACTTGCATAAATTACAGGATGCTTGACAACATTTCTCTCTGTATCTTAATAATATTACACATGCAATTAAGAAGTTTTTCTTTTTATGGTATAAAATTCCAAAGAAAGACATTCTTCAGAAGACTGGAGTTAAGGATTTAAGGTATCCAACATTTAACTATGCTCTTTCCAACTTCTGCTGGCTGGTTAGATTTGTATGGGCTGTGAATCTTCCCCATTGCATAATGAAATGCCATTGATTTTATTTTTAATCGAGTGGAATTGCTGATTTTATTGACCAAAATTAAGATTAAACTGACCTTTACATTGCCAATATAAAATGACTTGTTGAGCAAATTAATTCCATACCTAGTACAAAGAATCTTTTAAAACTGCTTAAGGGAGTAAATGTTTCCCAAAACATTACAGTACAACTACATACAGGTGAAAAAGTGCATCTTGTTCTAAGCTGGGAAGCAGCACAAAAAATAAACACTCTGTGATTCCAACCCCCAAGAGCTTACAGTCTGGAAGATTGGGCAATCAAGAGGAAACCCAAGGAAGAGTGTGTTAAGAATTTCACTGGAGAAATAATCTTCATTGAGGGTGAGAGATACTGATTAATTATGACAAAGTGATTGATTGTAATAGCAGAGACTAGCCCAGGGAAGGCTGGGATTCTTTTTGATAATTACTTTTCTTTATTAAAATTATATTTCTTCTAGGCATTCATCCTTATTTGCATTACAGCGATTACAACAGATAGGTACTATTATTATACCCATTTTATAGATAAGATCACTGAGGCACAGGGAGGCTAAATAATTTGCTTTAGGTTAGTCATCGAGTAAGTGGCAGAACCAGGCTTTGAGCCTAAGCAGGCTGACTCCAGTGTCTGTGATTTTAACCACTGTGTCACAGATAAACTTCACTAATCTGTAACGTGGGGACAACAGTCACAGTTACCAGAGGGTTTTTGTAAGAATTATGTAAAAAAAAAACATTAAAAACAACAACAACAAACACCTAGCAGAAGACTGAGAACACTCAATAAATGTTACATATTATTTTTAAATTGTCAAAATTTTTCATATCTTTCTGAACCTAAGTTTGCATATATTAATAGTTTGTTTTAAAACTCCCCTAAGAGTTGTTTTATTAGTCATTGCTATCTTGCTTCCACTCCATGCTTAGCATGTCTCCATCATACAGATATACTCTGATAGAATCTGTGATTGTTAAATTTGTGTCAACTTGACTGGGCCCCGGGGTGCCCAGGTACTTGGTCAAACATTATGCTGTATATTTCTGTGAGAGTAGTTTTGGAACAGATTAACATTTAAGTCAGTAGGCTGAGTAAACAAGGGTGTCCTCCCTCAAGTAGGTGGACTTCAGTCCAAAAAGGGCTGAACTTCCCCTGAGTAGGAGAGGATTCCTCCCGCTTGATTGCTTTCAAATTGGGATATAGGATTTTTCCTATCTTTGGGTTTGTACTGAAACATTGGCCCTTCCTGGGTCTTGTGCCTGCCAAACTTCTCACTGAAATTGTACCATCACCTACCCTCAGTCTCTAGCCCACACACTCACCCTGCAGATTTGGGGACTTGTCAGTCTCCATAATTACATAAGTCAACTTATTATAATAAAACTCTTTCTCTCCCCCACTCTCTCTCTCATATACATTTATTTATTTACTTATTTATATTTATATATATGTTCTATTTCTCTGAAGGACCCTGACAAATACAGAATCCAATGTAGTTCTAGTACAATTTTATTTAAATCAACATTCAGTATTTGCATTATTATGACTATGCAAATATTGTTCCCTGATAAAACCTCAGCTCCCAGGATAAAACTGAGTGGAAGGAGGGGATATTATCACTCTGTGTATAGAATTTCTCATACCCCTATTTTTAGTTCAATTTCTAGGATTCTGCTCCTGAAATACAACAGAATTCCTCAGTGAAACATGTGGGTGAGAAGCAAGAGAGACTATGAAAATACCCTCCTGATCTTCTTCAACCGACTGGGAGTCAGCATTCATTCCATAGGCTTTCTTCTATCACATACATTGTGCTATATGTTATAAGAAATACAAAGATAACCTTCAAAAGCTGATCCTCAAATTCAGTTAAGAATTAAGAAATTCCTTTCATAGATGCTGAATTTAGATCAGATTCTTCTATGTCATTAGAAACTTCAAAAAATGTGTGCGTGTATATATGTACATATATATACACATGATATACATAATTCTTTTTAAACAATGCACAGTTTCAAACCATGGATATTTTAAGATTAGCAATTATCTGAAAAGTCCATAGGTAATTATAGTTTAATGACAACCTGTCCAGCTAGTTTTTAAATGTCAATTACTTTAAAAATTGAGGGTCACGGACATTATTATGCTAATTATCTACTGCATTTGCAATGATTCTTATATGTAACATTGTTAAAGTCTGGGGCAAAAGAACAATGCTAAGAAAATGTCAAAAGAAAAAAAAGAAACCAAATCCTCAAATATAGAGAACTGAATAGTTATTCCAAAGATACCGGTAAAATTTATATAGCAAAGTTAACCATTTAAGTACTACGTAATCAAAAGTAGCTCCTGAAGAGCTAATAAATAGAAGTAAAACAAAGAACAGTGATTCTTTTTTTTCCCAAGGAAGTCTTTTATGCTATTTCTCTTAGTGTTTGTCCTAATTTACTCATTTTCTGGAATACTTGCTTGTGTGGGTTCTATCTCCAAAGGTTTCTTCCTAAGAGGAGAACCAAGGGAGGTCTTTAGGTTTCCCTGGGTGGGTCACTGTAACTTTCAGAGAGCGGTTCCAATGGAGTTGTGGGAGTAGATGAGTAAAGAGCACGTAGACCTGGTAAAAGTCACCAACAGCTGGCATGGACCTTGTCTTCATGAAGTTCAATATGGAAAAAAAGGGAGGAAGCAAGGAATGGAATGTATCTAAGACACGATCAAATTAATAGAAGGGTTGCACTTTTTTATTTCAAAACCAAAGGAAAGATGGTCGTTTGGAAAACAACTGACATGGGGAAAAAGGAGGATACTTGAAAAGAAGGAGAGAATTACAGGGCAAGTGGTCATGGAAAGTAATCAAATCAAAGAGTAGGTGAGAAGCTCAGTTGAGTTAAGGATTGGAATGAAAGAGCGGAGGCATAGAGATAGGATAATGTGAGAACAAACAGACAGCTGCGTAGAGAAGCGGTAAAGGGTGTGGACTCTGGAGCCAGACAGCCTGGGTCTGAAGCTGAGTTCTACCAGGTATTAACTATGTCGTCACAGGACAATAGTTTTCACTGCTCTGTGCCTCCCTTTCCTCACGTATAAAATGGGGACAATATTAGTATCTTTATCATAGGATCATTGTGAAAATTTAATCTGTTAATACATACAAAGTACTTAGAAAAGTGCCTGCTACATGGTGAATACTAAATGTCAGCTATTTATTATTCATTATTTTAAAAAGTCATCTGCTGCTCTGGGAGAATAGAAAGAGGGAAATTGGAATTTTTAGAGCAAGAGGAGGGTCTGCAGTAACTGCTCTGCAGTGCTGTCTGCACACAGTAAATCATATTAGTCCATTAATACCAAAACTAACATTGTGTGACCAACAGAGTGCTTTGTTGTTTCAATGCTTATGTTTCCTCATGGAATTCTCACAACACATCTGGGAGACAAGTACTATTATTATACCCATTTGCAAATGACACAGCAGAGCTTAAATAACAAAATGTGCAACAGCAATCAAATGTAGAAGGTTATCCTGGACTGCACTAAAATATAATGGACTCACAGCCTCTATCATTTGCTCCAAATCTTATTCATACATTAGAATGCTCAGTTTGCTGCTGTGAGTAAATTAGAGCATTAGCCACACACTACAAAGGTGGTCTATTTATTAATAAGCTTGTATAATTAATATAGATTCATGGTGTGACAGGAAAAGAAACCCACTGGGATTAAGAAAGAAGAAAGGAAAGCTGGGCTGGGTAGAGGCTTGATTGTGTATGCAGAGGGCAGCCATTTACTGAATGCAGTGTTAAAATATGCTCAGTGATGAACACGTGATGAGTCTCTACTTGCTTCATTATAAGACTTTGTGCCCATGCTGCACTCACTTTCCTGATGGTGGCACATTATGCAGCAACAAAATTATCAGATGCATTTAGTCTCCCCTTGGGGAAGAATAACAGACCCACACCACCTGCCACATTAACCTTTCCTTTTTGTATTAAGGTTTTTGCCTCCTGTTCACTTTTCCTTTCCTTATTGCTCACAAACATTCAATCTCTATAGCCTTTGCTGAAATTTGCAAGTTTTCCCGGCTGCAATCCCAGTTGGTATATCACTACTATTTTCCCCCCCTTATCTATGATATGCAAGTAACCATCTGCTGTTTGAAATTGCATTGTTGCCAGTATAAACTGTTCGAGGTAAGCTAGGAAGATTAAAATCTGCTACTACCCTGCAGAGGAGAAAACCTGTTTTAAATATTCTATTCGTAAAGTTTACTTTATATCAAATGCTTGAGTTATTCCCATTTGAGGAAGTTAAATAAAAAAGGACTAGGATTGAAAAACACTGATAATCCTATCTATAACCATCCAACCTAGAGATAAATACCTTACTGGAAGATTTGTTGTTGTCATTGGTATTAAGGTTTCCAAAGCTGTATAATAGAAGGAGCTCTGTATTTTAAATTTGTTATTTTTTACATTCACAATTGTAGTCAAAGTAGTTCTTGACTGGTTCATGTACCATTTTATTGTATTTTATGTGTTAGATTCATTATTGTTTCTCCAGAGCAGCTTCCATTTTACTTTCTTTCTACATAACCAGACAACTAGTTGACCTAATTAAGTGGTTTTAATTTTGAATCTTAAAAAAAAAAAAAAGTTGTTCTTATGACAAAGCTTTGAGGTGTCTGGATGAAAGGGTTACTGTTGCTAAGTTGCTTCACTACTGGGCTATAATGGAAGTGAGTATCTATCTTAGGAACCTTGAATATGTCTGATCGTATCTTCGTCACTAGAACTGCAAAGCAGTTTTCAATCAAAGCTGGAGTACATCAATTTAGTACAGATATCAATGTGATTTATTATAGAGAAGATTATATTGAGGCTCAAAACTCAAATCTACATGTTACCAAAGATTAGACGGTGATTTCCTTTTTTTTGTTTTTCTTTTTCCTTCTTTTTTTAAAAGACACTTACAGGAGAAAGCTATCCCTGTGAGGAGCAGAGAGTAAAAAGTGCCCCTCTGTCTTTTGCCTTACAAATTCTCTAGCAAAGTCAGTCTTTGACAAAGAAAATAAGTATTTTTCTGAAGCTGAATCTCAGTGTCCAAAGGCAATTTCTGAATTTCTTTCCCTAGCCTAGCCACTAAAAGGCTTTAGAAAATCATTTCCAAGAAAAGTAATAGAAGATCATCAAAAGAAGGAAAGCCAAAATCATCAGGGAGTCTTCCAGAATCGATATTGTCAAGGTACTTGAAGGGGGATATGGAAAAAATCGTTATGTAACATAAAACACTAAATATCCAGAAGCCATTTAACATGTAAGGATGCTGGGGCAGTAATGAAGATAAAGTTGACTAAATGGAATTTGTGTATAGATATTCTTTGCACCTTTGGAGTCTGTGAAATTTAAAGGGATTAAGGGTGTACAACTCTCTCACCTATGAGTCCTAGGGCAGGAGACCTGACTTCCTGGTCCAAGGGCAGTACCGCACAGTTGAGTGTACTTACCGGTCAAGATACCCTGAGTTTATTTTGAAGCAACTAAAAGTCCCATCTCCTCTAAGAAACAGGAAGTTGAGGTGTAAAAGGTTTGCTCATCTGTGCAATTTTGCTGAAAGTGTACCAAAACTTGTCCAGCTATGCTCCCCTCAAGTGCTTAAAATTTTACTCTGGGGAACAAAAGAAAAGAAAAATGCTTTGGTTCTGAAGTTCCTACTCAGTATCTTTGTGGAGATATGCCACACAGTAGGTCCTTAAAAGTTTTTCTTGAATGAATGCTAATTGAATACATGTACCATGTGGTATAAAAAGGTGTTTCAATAGAATGATGGGAATGAATATCTGATTGTAGCAGGTTAAAGAAAACAAAAAGAAGAGAGCAGAGAGACAAAAGGCAACATTGCTGAAGTGTTTTGCTGTAAAAGGGATAAGAGAAATGGGATAGGTGTTCAAGAGAAAAATAGGGCAAATTAGATTTTTATTACAATAAATTATTTGTCTTTTTAGGATTGGATGTGCACAGCATGCTTATATGTTTGTGTTTTGATAGGTAAGAGCACTGGTCCCGACTTTTTCTATTGTTTATGGGATGATAAAGAGTTTATGGAAGCAGATGGATGCTGGCTGGTGATGTTACATTGTAAAAAAGCTCTCCTGATTCCTTCTATTTCCTAAATGGAAAAAGAATCAAGATCATCAACACAGAAAAAGAGGCAAGAATAAATATTTCAATCTTAAAGAAGAGAAAAAGGGTATGTAATAGACTAGGAAGGTGGGAGATTAAATGGACTACTGAAATATATTAAAATTTCCAGGTAGCATTAATAAAATTCTTAAGTCTTTCTTTAAAACTTATTTTCTGATCTTCTCTGTCTCCTAGTTTTATTTAATACTTGAAGCTAGGATTACAGTGCAAAAATTTTACTCTATAGGAAAAAGTCATATCATATTTCCAACTTCCCATGTTAATAGATTACATATTTGTGGGGAAGCAATGTCACTATGACATTTATAAATCCTATTTAACATTTTATAAATATAACAGAGTTGGTATACATAGTTAAATTTACTGCTAATGTTCCCAGAGAATGAGTGGCTATTTTGAGAAGCAAGACTTTACCCTGACCTACGTTATAGAAATCAGTGAAATGATATGCACACTTAAATTCAATTACATCATCTTTTGAGTAACATGGTATTGCAATTTGTCATTGATTCGCAATTTTGTACACTGGTGGTTTTCAGGACATACTACCCCAAAACATGGCACTTTGTTTGGCATTTGAGAAAATGGCAGAAGCAGGAAGGTCACTCTCTCCTTCCCCTCACCTGTCTCCCCTGAAGCAGGCCATAAAAGAATTATTTGACCTTCCCCTGAATTAGATCATAAAACCTTCATTCCAGATGTGCTCACTCTATAACCGGATGAAAGGAACATCCTTATCCTTGAAGACAGAGACGCCAAGAGGAATCTGAACAAACAGGCTCTGCTAATTTCCCCCTAGTTTATTACCATTAGATCATACACTTTCGTCCTCTACTTATACTTCTGCATGACTATCCATAAAATCCCACACAAATCCCGTTTCCTCATTTCTAAAGGCTCCCATAATCATGTAAAACTTATATTAAATAAATGTGTTTGCTTTTCTTTTGTTAATCTGTCTTTTGTTATAATGGCCTTTTGTTATGAACCTAAGATGAGCAGAAAATATTAATATATTTCTTCTCCCCTACAACATTATGTAGAATATATCTTGACTTTAATATCTTTTTTGCAAATATGAAAGATAAGGCTCAAAAAAGTATAACAAGAAAAAAATCTGGAAACAGTATATATTTATGTGTCTTAGGCTTCCAGGAGTGAATATACAAAATTTTCTGAAGGTGTTTCCTTCAAGGTCTTACTGTTCTACTACTGTCACCATCTGACAAAACTGAAGGAGAGGCCGGGCGCAGTGGCTCACGCCTGTAATCCTAGCCCTCTGGGAGGCCAAGGCGGGTGGATCGCTCGAGGTCAGGAGTTTGAGACCAGCCTGAGCGAGACCCCATCTCTACTAAAAAAAATAGAAATAAATTATCTGGACAACTAAAAATATATATATAGAAAAAATTAGCCGGGCATGGTGGCGCATGCCTGTAGTCCCAGCTACTCAGGAGGCTGAGGCAGTAGGATCGCTTAAGCCCAGGAGTTTGAGGTTGCTGTGAGCTAGGCTGAGGCCACAGCACTCACTCTAGCCCAGGCAACAAAGTGAGACTCTGTCTCAAAAAAAAAAAAAAAAAAAAAAACTGAAGGAGAAAAAAAAATGGAGAATATGGTTAAAAAGTTTTTCATATAGGTCAAAATTTCTGCCCAGTGAATTATTTTATGTATTGTTATATAAAATATTAACTGTAGAAATTTTCTTATATGCTCAAAACTATTTATGAAAATTTGGGGAACTATAAAAAGATTGATATGGTAACTGAATTTTAGAGATGAAGAACTTGATAATTAAAAAGAACACGTTTCAGCCCCTATCTCCTGTCCCAAATTACTAATCTTTTCCTTAGGCTGAAGTTGGCTCTGGTAGTTTTTGGCTACAATAACTACAATTCTTTTGGAGATTCTGTATAATGGGGGATCTTTATTGAGAGTGTAATTATCATTTTCTTTAGTGTGTGGAATGCATATAGGATTTATGCTAAACTTTTATATGTTCAAGGTCATTACTAGTATTGGTTAAGTATGATCTACACTTTGAGGATCGTTAATTATTCATCTGAGAATTGTTAACTATACAAACTGAGGCATAAAACTTTTCAGGCAGTGAGTGGCGGAGCAAAAAATAAATAACAGCTGAGTTTTGCAGTTCTGATCCCAGGGAAAACTACTTTATGGGAATTGTTTGATTTCTACTAATTTTTTTACTTTTTATTGACGTTCTTTTTTTTAAGACATCAAGATATTTTAGAAAAGACTCTTGATTGTTGGATGCACACTGAGATTGTCCTGTGAAAGCCTCTGAGAATTCTGGTACAGCTTGACATATGTCAGCAAGGCAAATGATAGGGTGCTATCAGCTGAACATGAATGAATCACAGAGTTTATCTTAGTGTACAGTTTCTGAGAGAAACTGAGCTTCCACATGCTTTTGTGTCATTGTACCCCAGTAGGTACTAAATTTTCAACCTGGCAGAAACAGCAGTGGATTAGTAAGAGATTTTCCACTGACTACTCTCTTATACAAGTAGGAGGAAGGACATTTTCTCCCATGAAGAGAAGAGTGGATATCAGAATATAGCAGGAAGGCTGTCAGCAAAGAATTCTGAAATGGACATTCAAAAAAGTTTCATGTCGCATATTGCAAAAGAGAAGGTCATAAAGTTAAATGAAATGTCTCATGAAATAATATTCTGATTGCATATAAAATAGAACAAAGCAAAAACACAAGGCAGAGGGAAACATACATATAATAGCTTAAAAATTTGAGTGAGAAGGCATATTAGAAGAGAAAATTCCCTGTAAGGAAATTTTATTTGATCAGTTTGATAATTTGTTATGCTGGGAAAATACGAGGGTAACCATTTATAATTTAGTCCAATCAAATGACTTTGATAAATGTAATGGAGTGTGATTTATAGGAGACATCTATTCAGGTATTTCAACTTGACATATGATTATTGGTGATAACTTGCTAATTTAATTCCAAAGTAAACATGCCTGGCATTATAAGAAGCTCAAAATATTTATTGCATGATGTATATGTTCATTTTGAGGATCATCCTCTCACAGCTTTTGCTTTGTGGGAAAAGAATGAGAAAGGAACATAAAATATGCATTATTTTCTGTACTTTGAACTGAATTTTGTCCCCCTAATGTTCATATATTGAAGGCTTAATCCCTAATGTCTCTGAATATGACTATATTTGGAAGTAGGACCTTGAAAGAGGCAATTAAATAAAAATCGGGTCCTTAGGGTTGGCCAATTGAGTATGACTAGTGTCTTTTTAAAAAGAAGGGATTATGACAAGGACAACACAGACAGAGGGATGACAATGTGAAGAAGCAGTGAGAATGCAAGGTTGATTCTCAATGATCTCTAACTATAGTTACCTAAAACAGCCCAATAATTGTGAAGAATTGAATTGATTTAATTTTATTTATAACACTCAGTTACCTCCTATGTAAGATGGGGTAATAATAGTACTAATCAGATAGTATTTGTGGCAGGTAAATAAAATTTCATATATATATATATACTACTTAGTGCAGTGCCTGACATTTGATAAGTAAGTATAATAATAAATGATACAGGTATCCATATATCTCTTAGGGTTCTTCCAGGCTGAAAATTTTATAACTCTGTCAGAAAGTTGATCTGATTGAAATCTTTAAGCTAAAAAGATAAAGCTTTATCTAGGAAATCTAATTTTAGCAGATGCAAAGATGATATTTTAAAAATAAAACAAGTCCAACTTTAGCACAATATTTCCAGTATTTCCTAATTTATGACAGAAAAATGAGGAACTGAATTTTGGAAATATTATTTTCAATGAGTTTCTTAACCGAGCATTTTGATTGTGCTTCTATCTAAGTGATTTATCCTAAATCCAAATTTATTTTTTGGTCTTCAACAATATAAAACTCAAAGAGACATCGGATTATGATTGAAGATTTTAGAAAATTACATGTAAACATGTATTTTGTACTTCTTTTCTTTTTTTTCCTAAAAAAAACTTCACAAGGATTGGACAGTTCATATAGTCTCAGAGTAACGTTTGCAAACAAAAAGCAGAATAAATGCAATTCTAATTGCTTTAAGAAAGAGAATACCATTAATTTTAAAAAACAACCTCTAAGTTTATTATTTCTTAAAAATATCATAGTGAGTCATTATTATTCATGGATACTGAGAGACTAAACAGACAAATGGATAATGGCCAGGCCATACATAAAAATAAAATTCTGACCCACAATCTGCAGTGACAAGTCCAGAAAACAACCCTGTTCTCTATAGTAACCAGATCAGAAAAAATGTCTGCTATTCATAAATCAGACTGATGGGAAATCAGGTCACCATCTCTGGTAACAATCTAGGAAAATAAACAATAACTCCTGTAATCATCAATCCTCAAATGGCCAGGACTAGATTAATAACTGACAGGTTCCCTAATTTTTGTCCCACCTTCCAACTTAGAACCAACCAGAGAAAACCAAACATGCACCCCTAACCAACGTCAAAGTATGCCCTACTTCCAGTTAGCGCACCTACAGCTTCCCCGTGACAACAGCCTCCAATCAGAACATACCTGAAGGCTTCCTTTTTTCCCTCTAGAAAGCTTTCCCACTCTTCTGCCTGCCTTCGGTCTCTGCCAAAACACAAGAGATTGTGGCTGACTCCCTTGCCTTGGCAAGCTCTGAATAAACAGGCTTTGCTTTTTCTCATATAAACTTTGCAGATAAAAGGGCCAAATAAAGCATGAACTCCTTAATACTAGTGGCTATTTCTATGGGTGTACTTCCAGTAGCTGAATCTATGCAATCCACAAGTGCTCAATATATGTAACTGTTGAATAATTTATTTACAATGAAATTCTAAACTTATATAACTTTTATTCATTTGCTTGTGGAGATAATGTAGCTAGCATATTCCATGATATATTCCACGATGAGCAATAATTGTGGTGTGTGAACATGTTCAGTTTGGCATAGATGGAAGACACATCTATGATTCTTTTCTCAAGACAAAAAAAATCGCTGCAATATTTTATTCTAGTACATAAAAGGTGTGGAAGTAATTGGTGAATAAGCACAAATGTGTCATGCATGCTTTCAACTCACTGACTCTAAATTTCACCTGCAAAGTCAAACAGGCAAGCTTAGATTTATAGTTCTCATTTAGCTTCATTCAGGAAGTGACAATGAATCACATATTTATTACATAAAAATTTTTTAATTAAGAATTTTCTTATATATAATTGATATGATTCTTGGTAAGTTCAAGCTAAAGTTTGAACTGCAATTGTGTTATTTTCATTATTATTAAGGGGATTTATATTCTTTTTTATTTAAATTCAATTTTTTTTTATTTCAGCATATTACAGGGGTACAAATATTTAGGTTACATATATTGCCTTTGCCCCACCCAAGTCAGAGCTTCAAGAGTGTCCATCCCCCAGATGGTGAGCACCGCACCCACTAGGTGTGAATATACCCATCCCCTCCCCCTCCTCCTACCTGCTGGACACCCAGTGAATGTCACTACTATATATGCACTTAAGTGTTGGTCAGTTATGTCAGTTAATACCAATTTGATGGTGAGTACATGTGGTGCTTGTTTTTCCACTCTTTTGATACTTCTAAATTTTATTTTAACTTTTTTTGCTCATTAGATTTGATATTGCCTGACGAAAAGTACCATCAAGTACTAATGTAATACAGTAGTTTAGCATTTAAAAAACTGGGTAATGCCTAAGGTAAATGAATTAAAATTGCATTTGTAGGTTATTCATTCAATATTAATATTATGTTAGAGTCCTATTTGGCCTGGCAGAAAAAAAACACTATATTCTGGGTCCAGATATGAAGCCAGCCTTTGTCTTCACTGAGATTTTGGATAAGTGAATAGTATTGTGTGGACATGTTTCATCGATATCAAATAAATTGGACTAGTTGATATCTAAGAATTATCTAAGATTTCTCCGCACTCTTGCAGAAAGATTTTTTTAAAAAGATTTGAAAATATGCTCAAATTATACTCCACTCCAGATTTGTGTATCAGCATAACTGGAAAGGGCTGAGTATTGAGCAAGTAGATTTTAACAGTCACCACTGGATTACTTCTGATCTGATTATCTAGCATGTAAATATTATACACCCTGCCCTTTTCTCTGTCTGCCTGGCATTTCATAATGCTTCCTTTTCCATGACTGCCCTTGCCAGTTTAAACTTCTCAGTTCACAGCTGCCCTCCCCAGCCTGGGAGCCACTAGTCACATGCGGCTGATGCAGCAAGTGTGACTGGAAACTGAAATTTTAATTTCAATTAATTTAAATTTAAGTTTAAAAATTAACATCAATTCAGTTATTGGGAAACTAGTACAACTTAGGCATACAAATCTACTTTTGCAGCTATAAATATATGACACCTAGATATCAAACACACATTTTTGATAAAAATTTGGTGTCTGAATTAAGATGAGCCATAAGAAACACCAGATTTCAGAGATTTAGTACGAAAACAAAAGAATGTAAAACATCTCAGTGATAATTTTATATTGATTACATGTGGAAGTGATAATATTTTTGACACATTGAGTTCAATGTTATTAAAATTGAGTATGCTTGCTTCTTTTTACTATTTTAATGTACCTATGGTAATTAAATTATTTTAGTTGGCATGAATTATATTTTCATGGGAGAGTGCTGGTCTAACATATTCAAGGCTTTTCATCAACCCTCCATACATTGCAGATTGAAATATCTCTCTCTCTCTGGATAACTGATTTGCCTTTTTTAGATTCAGCCTGCTGTCACCTTGCATATCCTAGACCCAGAGCATTCTTATGAACCTCTCCTACTCCTAGCACTTCCCTCAATCTGTGTCCTGTGTAAACTGAGTCTGTATCAGGAGACTAACCTATCACATTTCAATGAGTATCACACATCATCCCTGGTAAGAACTAAGAATTATGGCTACATATATCATTTGCTGATCGGCTAAGCAGGAGTGATGTCTAACCTCGTGGGAAACACCTATGTAATCAATCTTCTCTATCAATGCCCCGGGGTGTTATTGTATCTCCCCATCCCTTAAACTCCCACGTAACAGAGACCAGGGCTTGGATCTCCAAAAAGGTAGCGATGGTGCAACGAAGAAGTAGTAGTGGCAGAATAAAAACCTTCAGCACCTTTACTCGGTTGAAGCAGAAAGGAACTAGTTCATAATTCTAATCTTTCTTAATTTAAATACAGACCAGTTACATGTAGTTTTCTGCTTTAATATTGTATACATAAAAATCACTGAACTTCCAGTAAAATGTGTTTTAATATGTAAGTTTACTTTATAAGTGAAAGGTTTCCTAATAGTACAGATAATTAGAATTAAAAGTAATCAGAAAGTAGGTGAGAATCATACTCATCACAGATATAACCTGGCAATTCTTTTGCCTTTAAAATTCTAACTTAAGTGCTCATTAATCTCTTCCTCATTAAAATATAGAGATGAAGTTATTTAAAACTTTTTTAAATTCCTCCAATGAGGAACATACCTCTCATTTTTAAAATACAGATTCACTCTTAAGTTCAACAAAGTAATGTGGAAAACAAATAACCTTACTGTCAGAATTATATTTAATTTTATTGGTATTTATTTATTGTTGAAAGGTGTATCCTCATTATCTCTCAGCAGGACTGACAAGGGAACAGATGTTTCCTATCATGAGTTTCCTCTTAGTCTTCAGTTCATTTTTGAAGGCTGAAATTGGAGTATTTATCACTGTTGGTGCTGCATTTAGTAATTGCTATTTGTCAAATTCGCACACACACACACACACACACACACACACACACACACACACACACAAATCTTTTAAAGAGATATAGTATCATTGAGACGAGGGCTATCTAACTCAACTATCTTGATAGCTTCTGGGGAAAACTCAATCAAATAGGTATATTAAATAAACTTTCACTTTCCACAATATATACATGTTCAAATTAGCAGCTCAGACATATCTGAATTTTCAACATTTAAGATGTCTTATATAAGAGAAGGGATTTACGGCAGTTTCCAAGTGTGCATAGAACCAGTAAGAAATCATAAATTAAAGGCATTTTTGAATAGATAGAAACCCTTAATCTGGAAGGCATGTACTATTATTGTTAATATTATCATGTTAATATAAATTGTCATAGTTATAGATCATATTTTAATGCATTTTATAGTTTAAGAATTCATAAGTATAACCCTTATCCCATAATTCCCTCAAAACAATTTGATGAGTTAGAGAGAATGGATATTATTAGTCATATTTTCTCAATGAGAAAAGAGAGGCAAAGAAAGATTAAGAGATCTAGCCAGGTTCACATGAAGAAAAGCTTCTTTAATTTTGCACTAATTGATATTTTAGTTTATTAAAACCAGTGGTATCCTTTGATGTGGAATAAATCATGCCATTCGTATATGTGCCACAGCCCTGAGTGATGGATATTGGTGAGGGGGACTCGCCATAAGTGCTGAGGAACTGGGTGAAGTCATACCTCCTAAAACACACTCACAGCACCTGGTTCCATAGACACTCTGCAATTGGGGTACTGGTATTTCTTTTTATGAGCTGTTTTTAAATTCTTCATTACCAGAATAACTCACCTGCATTTTTGGCAGAAAATGGGTTGGGGGATTGATCTTGGAGGTTGGACTGCATGTTTAAATGCCAAATAATTTTTAATGCAATCCATTATCTCATTGATAGAACTTATTTTCAACAATCGGCCTGTTCTTTCCAAGACTGCCTAAAGTGTAGATCTTAAAATGTATATCACCCTCAGTTTTTCACTATAAGAATTTCTTGAGGTACAGAGACAGCAATGTTGAGTAGGTCTTGTTTTGCATATATCCCCAGGTAAAAACAGTACGTTATTCTCAAGCGTTTAGAGTCTCTATGAGTTGATGAAAATCCATCATTTAATCCTTTATGGTAATGCTCTAGCTAATATCCACAATCCCTCCTTTTAGTCTTTACTCTCTCATGTTCTCGTAAAATCAGGGACCTTGTCTATTTTGTATACTCTTTTATCCTTATTAACTGTAACAATGCCTAACACATGGTGGTGCTGAAAAACATTTGTTGGATGAAAAACTGAAGGGATAATGTCTGAATTTGAGAAAATATAATATACAATTAAATAAGTTTTCTGGCTTTTAGGAAGTGATATATACTATAGTCTTGCCTATATTGTGAAGTAGACTCAATCATGTACTCTTATTAACATTTTAGGTTTTTTAGCACCCTGGTTATTCAAAAAGCAATTATGATAGCAAAACTATGGATTGTCAACTTGTCCCTGAATCCTGGATCTAGTAAAGGAATCTAAGAAGGTGTAGCCAGAGAGAGAAAAATAAATAAATAAAAGAATATTGGTTTGGGATGGGAGAGGAGAAAGCAGGGTATGTACTGGGAATACAGGGGAAAGAAAATGTTTGAAAGGAGGATAAACTGTGATGAGTGCTGATGAAAGTGTTCATTGCCTTTGACAAACTGAGATTGAATCAGAGGTTGGATTGGAGGATTGAAGAGTAAATGAAAGATGAAGAGATAAATTTGCTGCATGTATATCCTTTTTTCCCTTAAAAATCTTGAAAATTCAAGGGAGCAGAGAAATTGTACAGTAACTGGAGGAAGCTGTGGGGTCCAGAGAAGATTTTTTACCAGGAGATATTAGAGATTGGTTGAATATTGACAGGAATAATTGATTAGAGAAAGACAGATTAAAGACTCAGGAGAAAGAGGGTATGACAGTGAAATAAAGTTCTTAAAAAGGGGAGAGGCGATAGGACACAAGGCACAAATGGGACTATTAGCCTTTGCTCTGAGCAGTGACATTCAGATGGAAACTTGGAGGAGAGTGATTCAGGTACAGGTAAAGTTATAGACTTACTGATGGAAAAATAAGGAAGTTCCTATTTGATGATTTCTATGTTTACAATAAAAAACGAGGAAAGTTATTTGCTGAAATAATAGCGATATAAAATTTAAGGGGGCACAGGAAAGGTACTAAATAGTTACGAGGAGACATACTCTTATTTCTAAACTTTTAAGTTTTTTTTTCACTCCATTAAGAGATACTATTGGTGTAGACATGCGTGACAGTCTTGCTAGGAAATCATGTGGGTTCCTTCGTTTAGGAAATGTGATATTAGAGAAATACTTCCTTGTGAGGTTCATTTTTAGAGATAGAAGTCTTATTTAAGTGAAAATCTCCCAAGTCATTTATTCATGGAATAATAGATGTTGGGGAAAGTGTCTACTTTTTTAGTTTAGTATCTGGCCTCCAGTTTCTTTCATATTTTAACATTGGACCTTTCTGTCTTAGGGTACATCAGCAGATGTGATTAGATTGAGGAAATCAGGCCTGAGAACAGTAAAGTGATCTAAAGGGGTTTCAAACGGATTTATGACCTATTGTTAGCTACTATTTTTTAAAGGCTTATTTGTACCTCCATCTCAGATACTTTGAAGATAATGTTTCCTTGTTTGTCATAATCCATAACATTGTAGATCAATAGAAACACTTTAAAAACAATTTTATACTCCAACAACGCAGGGACTAATTACACCCCAACAAATGGTCTTCCCTGAATTTGACTCTATCTCCTCAGCTTTAATTTTCTTCATGATCTCCACCTGTTCTTGATTAACTTATCACAGTCCAATGCAAATGCCAACTACAGTACAGCTTCATCTTTGAATCCACTGGTACACATTAGCTTTCCTAAATCATTCAATCACTTGTTTACATCTCTTTTATTGCTATTACTTCCTACTGACCTTTCAGTATAGCTTTTTTATGAAGATTCCTCAAAAATCTTAGTTGATTATGAGTTTGTTGATGATAAGAATATTACTTATCTTTCTGTCTGTTATCTTTGTGTCTTTCACAGCACAGGCAAAGTTAGTTACGTTTATATGTTAGTGACTTGTACCAAAGACACAAATGATTTTTGAATGAGTCAATAAGCATCCTGGACATAGAGATTTCAGGGGGTCACCTGCCTGATTTCACCTTTTACCAGAATTACCCTTGTGATATTTTAAAACATCAATACAGGAAATATAAAAACCACTTATTCTATTTACAGTTTACTATTTCTGAAAAGGAGGTGAACCGATGTCTTCATGGGATTTTTATATGACTATAAAAATTGATTTCTCTCTTTGAAGAGGTGAATAAGTTAAATGAACAAATGTTTCTAAAGAACATCAAATCCAAGCCTACTGACTGTCTGAATAAACAAGGAATTTAGAATCTGCAAACCCAACAGCTGATAACTGGGCAGCATGTCTGTATGAAATGATCATTAAAGTGTTCATTCAATTTTTAAAACCAGAAGAAACAACACCTTAGAAATAAATGTGGATTACAGTTACTAAATTACTACCATTTCCTTAAATACTTATCGTTGTATTCAGACAGAAAGTGGAGGTGGAGATGGCCCTCTGCATTGTGGAGAGAGAAGCAAACATTCTTAACTTGAATAGCCACTACCTAAATTCAGTATTTTGATATCAAGAGCCATAACAAAAATAGGAAACATTTCATTTATAATGAAAAATTTAAACTCACATTCTCACCAATATTATTTGATAAAATATCAGTTGTTCTTATCATGTTTATCACCCTTTAGGTTTGAGAAAATTTTAAAAGATTGATACAATTAAATTGCCTATGCTTTCAATTTCAACTCCACAAAGCAAGAGATTTTTATGTCTTATTTATTGCCATATCTCCAGCATCTATATGCTGATCCATGCTCAGTGAATATTTGTGCTATGAATGCATGAAGAACAGAATTAGGTATGAACAAAAGCAATTCAAATGAAAAAGGTACCTTCCCACATTAATCACTTACAAATTCTTTAATTCTCTATTTTGCAATATTGTTTTCTTTCTAATGAGAGTAAGAACTATACCTTATGAAATTATAAGTAAAACGATAATGTGAGATCCACTACTTATTAGACATATAAAATTATGCAAGCCATTTAAAAGATGATACATCCCATGCCAATCTCAAAATGATGATAAAAAGGACTAAATGAGATCATGGACTCTTTCAGGAAATACCAAAGGGCTCACAACCCAAGAGCTGTGCAAGTTGTGGAAGAAAAAGTGCTCTGTTAATTCTAATGTAATATGCATATCAGTGGTAGTAGAATTATGAATAATATTTATAAGTTTTACAATATATCAAAGTGTTTTATATCCACATTTCATTGGATTCTCTAGGAAATTTGTGGAACAGGTAAGTTTTATGCCTATTTTACAGATGGAAAACTGAGACAGATTAAGTGATTTATGTAAAGTCACAAAGATAATTTTCAAAAAGTAAAACCACATGGCATGTTTTATATATACCAGACACCATTCTAGATGGTTTATAAATAAAGAAGGAAATTAAATTAAAAAAAAAAAAAACTTCCCCTTCCCTCATTTCCACTTTCAGTTTTGGTCCCACATGTTCCCAGACACCCACTGATTTGCTTTCTGTTAGTATAGGTTAGTTTGGTTTTGGTAGAATTTTATATTAATGGAATCATGAAAAAGGTACTCTCTTCTTCCTCTGGCTTCTTTCACTCAGCATAATTATTTTGAAATTCAGCCACGTTGCATCATATATCTAGAACCCATTTTTTTTTTATGGTTAGTGGCATTCCATTATATGGATATATCACAATTAGTTCATTCATTCACCTATTCATGAACATTTCAGTTGTTTCCAGTTTTATAGTATTACAAATAAATGTTCATATAAAATTCTTCCAATGGTCAAATATATCAGATTTTTTGAATAGTTGGGTCATATGATACGTGTATGGTTAATGACAGGCATATAGTTAACTTTTTAAAAAAACTGCTCAACTGCTTTCCAAAGTAGTTGTAACATTTTACATTCCCATCAGCAGAGCTCTAATAGTGTGCATTTGAAAAGAATGTGTCTTCTGCTGTTGGTGACGTTTCTATAAATGTCATTTAGGTTAAGTTGGTTGACAGTGTTATTCAGTCTTGTATATCTTTACTAGTAGTCTATCTACTTGTTCTATCTTTCTCACAGTTCTGGAGGCTAGAAGTTAAAGATTAAGGTACCAGAAAATTCAATTTTTGGTAAGTCCTCTCCTTCTGGCTTGTAGGTGGCTATCTTCTCCCTGGTGTGTATGTACAGGGGAAGGAGAGATCTCTGTTGTCCTTTCCTCTTCTTGTAAGAATACCAGTTCTATCAAATAGGATTGCACCCTTATGACCCCCTTTAACCTTAATTACCTCCATAAAAGCTCTGTCTCTAAATACAGTCACATTTGGGGTTAGGGCTTCAACTCATAAATTTTCAGAAGACAAAATTCAGTCTATAACAACATATGTAACTTTCTTATAAAGACTCAAGTGATCCCTAAATATTAGGTATCTAAGGGAAAAAAGAAAAACCCTTGAAACTGTAAACACATTCAATGTGTAAGAGATTAATTGGTATATGTGTATGTGTACATGTTACCAATATCTCATGACTAAACTTAAAGGAAATAGATGGGATCAGTTTATAATATACGAAGCATTTGATTTATAAATGTGTCTCAATTAAAATTATAAACTTCAAATAAAAAAGGTTGTCTTATAAATTTTTAAAAGTTGCATATCCATGCTATATTGATTTATATATTTCAGAAAATTCTTACAAATTTTGTAATCATTTTATCCTTTAGCAACTGGAACTTTGTCATTAATTTTGCACTCGAGACAAGGGTAGTACTGATTTAATCAAAGAATGATTATAGTACTTGACTATAATTTTATTCAGTCACTGATGGGAAGTGATCTCATATTTCAAAAATTTTATATTCAATTTCTTAAGGACTTGAATATTTCCTCTTTCCCTTAATTTCTTATCTCCCTCTAATTTTTGTTTCCTTTCTTCTGCTTCTCTTTTTCCTACATTCTCCCTTTCCTTTACCCATTGAACTTTCCTTTTATCTTCCTTTTTTGATATATCCAACAAATTTTATTATATAAGAATATAATTTTGAATTTATTTTCTTTTTGGGGGGAGTCTGCTTTTTCTTCCTACAATGGATAGGATTACTAGCATGTACCGTATACATTTATTTGCCTTGTATTTTTAATTATCTTTCTGAAAATATTATATTCAAGATCTCCTGAGACCATTGCAGCCAGTGGCAACATGTCTTCATGTTATCTACTTTCTCAGCCTTATCAACTGTAAAACAGCTGTTTGCCTGAATTTGATAACTACTTTAAAAGACCATTCTTAGGGAGTATTTCTTAACCACGGACACAGACACTCTTGTAGAAAAGTTCTGTACTCAAAGTATGTTGGCAATATTAAGACCACATTGTTTGAGGTGGATTTGGTGAAAATTTTAAAACTCAGCCAGCTTGTAAAAGATTAATGGAAACTATGATGAACCTGTTATGATGAGCAGGTTAGAAAGCAAAATTGTATTCTATCCCAGAATGTAATGTAAATAATCATTCTGAATGGCTATCATTCTCTTCAAGCTGTAGGTGACCATTGTTAATTCTTGTTCTACATCTGTACTTTTTTCTATTTTTACCTAAACAAGCAACCTTTATATTGAACAATATATTATTTCCCCATCACTTTACCTCTGGACTCAAAGATAATTAACATATCCTAGTTTCACTAGGCTGGTATTATGGCCTAAACTCTCCTTCTTTATAAAACATGTAAACCTGAGTTTATTCACTTCTTCATTCAACAAATATTTATTTATTGGATGTCCACTACATGTCTGGCCCTCAACTAGCTGCAGAAGCAGAAACCGTCTGCTCTCTTGTAGTCTTCTCCACTAGAAAAAACAGACATTAATCAAATAATTGCACAAACAAATAGCAAATTTCATCTCTGAAAAATGCTGTAAAAGAAGGTAAACAGTGCTAAGAAATCTTTAAAATGAGAGGTTGACCTGGAATAGAGGGTCAGTAAAGTCTTCCCTGTGAAAGTACCACTTGAAACAAGATCTGAAGGATGAGTAGCAGATACGAAGATAAAGGAAGAAAAGAAAGCACTTTTTGGTAAAGGTAGAGTACCAGTTTGGTGCCTTGATGCACCATAGCAATTATAAAGGAATAAAATCATTTATGAGGCTATAGTAAAAAATCACCAGAGAGCAAGGTGTAAAATCAGATTGAAGAGGAAGCTGGGAGCCAGCCTTCACTCTAGGAAGGGAAGATACATAATTAGAGTTGCATTTGAAAGGTTACTTTAGCTGCAGGTGTGCAAATTTCTTGGGTGAAATAGGGTAGGGGTGCAGATGCAAATAACCCAGTTAGAAGTCAAATGAGAGTTCGAAGTCGTGGTAAAGTATGGAAAAATGTTTAGATTCAAAGAATATTTAGAAATTAAAATCAACCAAGACTTCACAACATATTCATATGAAGGATGAGAGAGGGAAAGATGTAAATAACGACCCCTCAGTTTCTGAGTTTTGCTCCTGGATAGTTGATGGTACCATTTTTTAAGATGGGAACACTAGAAAATGGCATGTCTGGGGTGGGAGCAGAGGTGCACTTTTTGCCATTAGGCATACCCTCATGGAGCTTGCCGTGCAAAGAAAGAAAACGCCCCAACACATATTAGTTAATTTCACTACACAGAAGAAATATAAGGTGTTCAGGGAGTAAAACAGGTAGAGCAAATATAATCTAGATGATTAAACATCTCTACAAAATGGAAACAAAACCAAAGTTGAAAATACAATGGCTTCTTTTGTTATCTTATGTTAGTATCTCACAACCACCCTTCCTTATCTTTTTAGTTTGAGGCCACTAAAGAGATTTTTTTCTGCCCAGAATAATGATATAGCAGAGTGCTACATAAAGTAAATAAAAATGTTGCAGTTTGGTTAAAAAAACATAACTCTTATCTGAGATATGAGAGAAGTTAAAGATCCAAAATTTAAAACCAAGCCAGATACTCAGAAGGCTTATATCTCTTAAAATTAAAAATATCTCATTCTTCTTTTAATATAACTGATTAAAAACTCTTAGAGTAATATTTCCTAACAAATTGGTTACTAAACATCAGGTCAATGTTAATGTGTTTTACTATAAAAACACTGTAATTTCAAATGGTTTGAATATTGAGAATACTAAGATTAGTCAAAAAGATAATAAAATTACTCATTACCAGTAATTTTACTGAGTTTTATGCTTAAACAGACTGTGGATATTTGCTACAGGGCAGGAAAATAAAACCAGCCAGTGTTGAACTCTAAGCCCAATTTTAATT
The DNA here is from genome assembly GCF_020740605.2 of Lemur catta. Classification (NCBI taxonomy): domain Eukaryota; kingdom Metazoa; phylum Chordata; class Mammalia; order Primates; family Lemuridae; genus Lemur; species Lemur catta. Next base: position 31,064,139 of record NC_059133.1, read on the forward strand.
GCACTTACAGACATGAGTTACCACATTAATATTTCACAATTAGTTTCATTCTCCAAGCAGCCCTCATCACTGATTACAAAGTATTTTGAAATACTATTGAATCGTTTAAATTTTCTTGGCATCATAATAATATAATTGTCTTTATAAGTCACCAAGAAAATTTTCCCCAAATCTTTCAACCATAAATTTCTGAATAAAGTGAAGACTGTCTGAAAAGTATCACATTTCTAATAGTGTGATCTGTATCTCTATCTTTATTTCTAGAACTAATAGGTTAAAAATGCTATTCTTTTATTCATTAACGTAGTCTGATATGCTTTTTTCATAACTTATATTTCAGCATTTAGAGTGAGAGAAGGTATATACATTACTTTCAAACAGTGTACATTCAAAAATGATTTAAGAGAGGTAATTTTCACATTTACTTTCTTAATTATGATTTAAAATGTTTTTGAGGCAAAGTTTCACTATGTTGTCCGGGCTGGTCTGGAACTCATAGGCTCAAGCAATCCTCTCACCTCAGCCTCCCAAGTACCTGGGATTACAGGTTTGCACCACCGTGAGGGCATGATAGCAAAGCTTTTGTTTTTGTAAATAGCTATACACCTTTTTGTATTTTTTGTGATTTTTTTTTTTTGTCTTTGTTTTGTTTCTTAGATTAAGGCTAAGAATCCTGTAGAAATTGTTTGAAGTAACACTGCTGTTTTTGTGTTGCTAACAAAGAAGTTTGGTAGATGACGGCAAAGAATTTCCTATCAGATATTTTTTTCTTTATCAAATAATTGTAGGAAAAGATGTTAGTTAGTCTCTAAAGAAACTGGGAAAGAAAGAAAATGAACATCTCTTACTATTTCTTGGCATCTTACTGAATCTTGGACCATACAGGCAAAGCAAAGAAGACAAAAAGCCGCTTTTTAAATGACTATAAGTAAGTTATTGGAAGTGGACAAAAGAAAAAAAGATAAATAAAAAATGCAGGCCTAAGAAGTCATTTGTGAAATCTATAACCATCAAAATTACATTCTTAGTGAATGGCTAAAAGGATACCTGCTTTCAGACAGACTTGATTAAATGTTGATCAAATTGGGCCTTTATACACTGAACATGAAACTCTTCCTACACATGCTTTTGCAAATTTTCATTGTATGATATTTACTAAGTATTTGGAAAAGTTCCTCTTAAAGCTTTTCCAGATTAGCACATGAACCATAATATAGTAACCATGCAAATCATTGTCTAATCCCTGACAATTATGAGAGTGAAACGGAGAGCTATTAATAATTAAAATGAGGCAAGAAGCATAAAGTGAGTCTATCCCTGGCAAATGTGAATATTTGATCACCATAGATACAGCTATTTTGTAAATATGTTTTCACCATCATGAAATTACCTTCCAGCCCTTTACATCCATGGCTGCCTCTTCCATGAATTATTGTTTGGTACTTTTGATACACTCTATCATGTGAACTTCCATTGGTCTTCATGTGTGTTTCTTTTTATCTTACAACATTCCTTTTAGTCTGCTTTGCTACTATTGCTTAAAAACCATAATGCCCATAATTATAAAATATCAAAGATTATTGTGTTGGGCTAAAATCTTTATATATATAACATATATATATATAAAATTTCACAGCAATATTGTGAAATAGGCGTTACTCAAAATCTGAGGCTCTAAAAAATTATGAACATTACCTAAGGATGTCCTACCAATAAGATGTCCTACCATATTCCAATCTGGGTCTTTTTGACACAACAGCCTAAGCCTTTATGGTGCCTATCTTATTCTATCAATCAATTTTGCATTTTGGATTTAGTTCTGATGAGTGATCTTCTATTTTAATAATTAATTTCTGTGTTTCAGATATATTTTACTGGTTAAATAATCAGTCTAGGCTGGTGGGGTGGCTCACACCTGTAATCCTAGCACTCTAGGAGGCTGAGGTGGGAGGACTGCTTAAGGTCAGAAGTTCGAGACCAGTCTAAGCAAGAGCGAGACCTGTCTCTGCAAAAAATAGAAAAATTAGCGGGGTGTGGTGGCATAGCTTATAGTCCCAGCTACCCGGGAGGCTGAGGCAGGAAGATTGCTTGTGCCCAGGAGTTTAAGGTTACAGTGAGCTATGATGATGCCGCTGCGCTCTAGCCAGGGCGACAGAGCCAGACTCTGTGTCAAAAAATAATAATAATAATTATCAGTCTGGAAATCAAAACCATCTTGGAGATAGTAAAGTGAAAACTGTTCTGGAGAATTGGTTGTCTTACCTGAAACAAAGGACTGCCCGGGCAAAATGGATGACATCTCATTCACTCGTCCACTCATTCAATTTATTTAAGTAACAATCCAATCTATGGAGATACATTACTTGACTTAAATTACTGAATTCTAGGTAACAAGTCCAGAAAGTAGAATAAAACATACCTCTTGCCCTCAAAGACCTTATTGTCTGTTGTGGAATTACAATGCACAATTATAAACTGTGTGTTAAATGTAAAGGCAGAGGTGTAAAGGACGATAGAGAAGGACTAAAGTCTGAGGGCAGGAGAGGGTACGGCCAGTAGAAAGGAAGGTCAGAGGATAATTCCTGGAGGAATTAATACCTAGGATGAATCTCAAGGGTGAGCTTGCTTTCATACAAGTGGAACAGGCAACTCTTCACTCTGATACATTGATTAAGGAATTTCCCTGAGTCCACCTGAAGGCACAATTCTGTTTTCATCTCCTTGAAATTTAGTTACGTAGCCAACAACAAATAATTCAACACGTACGAATTGCTTAACTACTATTGTAATTCCTTCTTTTGGATTCTCTTATTTTAAAGTGATGAATAAGGCATGTTCTTTGCCCTAGGAAAATTCTAATCAAAGTAAGTATGAAAATGAGTCAGAGCGTAAGGATGTGATTTTGCTATGCTTGTCAAGCAAGCCATTCAAACTGCTGCAATATGTAAACTGCATATGCTGCAAAACAAAGATGGTCTGATGATGCGAGAGGTGTAACGTAGCACTGTCTTGGAGGAATTATATCAATATTGCAGGCCAGTACAGAGATAAGAACTCTTTTACACATATCTGCCTTCTAGATTTGCCCACAGGTTATGGGGATGGTATCCATATTCTGAACTGACTTATTTCAAACAGATTGTGTCACGAGGAAGTGGGGAACGGAATAAGAACTCTAAGAATTGTCAACTATATATTACCTGTTTTGTCTGTATAATGAAAAAAAGCTCATCTCCAGAAAATAAAAATAATCCTATATTTGCCATCAAATAATTTAAAAAGATCAATTTAATGTGTAAGTGAAAGGGGAGGAGAGAACAATGACATTTAATCACTTTGAGAAAGAGTTTAATGTACGGAGGAAAGTCAATATATAAACATTTCCATAGCAGTTGCTACTTTCCCTATTATTACACCTACTTGTCCTTTACCTGAGGGCAGGAAGTTTCTTTCTTGTTTATTGCTGTGTCAGTAGCACTGAACAAATGTGCCTCATATAAATTCAACATTCAATCCATACATATTGAATAAACTAAATAAAATATGATTATAAACAGTTCCAGATTGCTTTTCAAGACTTATTTCTTAAAAAAAAGATTTAGAAATGTAAGATGTTATTGACAAAGATTTTAGAAACTTTAGAATTTTGAATCTAACGTAATGAGGTTTGTATTAATACCAACATCTCCCTAAATTGAGCATCAAAAGCCTTATAAATTCATAGAGATTAGAAGTTCAGTAAATGTTACTGCAAGAGTATATATTTTCTATATAAAATATTATTAAATTATTTTACAAAAGGAAAATCAACGTAAAAATTAGCTAATCATTTGTTCAAATAGTCTTAGATTTTTCTTTTTCTTAAATATCTTAAGTTAAACATTTTATTCTTATAAACTGTGGAATTAAGTTAGTCAATTTTGTAGACCCATAAACAGAAATGTAGTTACTAAGACATACAGAGTTTATGATATACACTAAGATATATTTATGTCTAAAAAGCATTTGTGTAAAAGCAAACATTGATATCAAGGTATATTTCAATTATTTGTCTTATAATGTATGACATTTAAAGATATAATTTGCCTTCTCTTTAAAAACTTAATGCTAATTTGGGAAAGTAAGGCAGAAGGTGTTTTCCTATTCAAGTAGACAGAATTTTGAGAGGGACAGGAAATGTGCTTGCTCTCCCTATTGTGTAGAAATAATCCTCTTTACAAGGAATGGTCTTGGCAGCTGTGTTCATTTGGCTGTGTAGACTGATCTGTGCTTCCTCAGCAAATCAGAACAAAAGAGAATGAAGCACATTTTAGCCATCATGCTGCAGATAATTGAAATAAAAAATTGCAAAGCAAATTGTTTCTGACAAAATAGTTTCCTCCCTAGAACTGAATATCAAAATGTGGTTTCCAATTTTCCACTAACATGGCACAAGTTCCACTCTGGGTGACGTCTGATATCCTGATTCAGGATGTGGACTAGGAGGGTCCAGGTCACAAGGACAGTAACCAAGGTTGTCAGTTGTATTAATATATTAGTCATCTTGCTAAAAAAAGTTTATATTAAATGGTTATATAGCATTGTCTTAACTCCCATTTCATTATTCTAATTTTAGTTCACTTACATAATCTAATTTTATTGATTGAAGAAAATAAATTACAGTTAAAAAGTAGTTACAACTTGCATTTATGTAGAAGAAGGAGAAAAATAGATAACTCGAAAGGCCAGGGGAAACTATGTTTTGGACAAGTTCAACTTCCAAAATTTGATAATCCTAAATTGAAATGTAGCTCTAAACTTGGTTCGAGGGACAAAAGGATTTAGAACTACATGATAATCAGGACTGTGCTCTAGTTTCTAGTTTCTCTGCTTCATGCAGTTCTTTTCATCTGCCCCATATAGTTCTTTATATCCAAGCTTATTTACATACAAGTTTATTCATCTTTAAATTTGTCACTAGATTGAAATAGATTAGTGAAAGAGTCCACAGGAGTTCAATGGGAGATTGCTTTCATCATGAAACATTACACAAAAGAAAAAAAACAAAAAATTAATAAAGTTAACAGTCATATATCCATTTCATTTATATTTAGATAATCAGTAGATTTAAATAGGTTACTAAAATAGCTATCTGGTGCCTGAGAGGTTGCAATAATCATAAAACACTATACGAAAGCAAAAATGATAAAAGTATAATAATAAGGCTAACTCATGCAAACCTAAATTTTCATTATATCAAAAATTTTTTAAACCATCCCTTGCTTACAACAGCAGTTAACGCCCATCAATCAACATACGGTATTTCTTTTTTTATAATATGCACTTGATTCAAATTTCACCAGTTTTACTTGTACTCATTCATGTGTGTATTGTCTATTTAGTTCTTGCAATTTTATCACATGTATAGATTTGTATAATGCAATTAAGATAAAAAACTGTTCTACCACCACAAAGATCTCTCTCATGCTACCCCTAGGGACCACCCTCTTTCCCACTATTCCCTAATCTAATCCCTAGAAAATTTACTTATAATGACTGAAACATCATTCTACTACGAAAATTATGAGTTTTTTTTTTTTTAAAAAAAGGATTGATATAAGCTTCCAGTAAAGAGTTTTCATTTCAGTTTTTACTGTGCCAAAACACTTCTTGGCTCAATGTAAACATGAATATTATAGGAAATTGCAGAGTTACATTTAATTGACATCTTATGGCACACAGTGTTATAGTCCAATTTTAGGGGAAATATGTACTTTATTTTACAGATGTAAAACTTATTCTAAAACCATGACATGAATTTGGGAAGGTGGCAGTGGTCCCCAACCTTTTTGGCACCAGGGACCAGTTTCATGGAAGATTATTTTTCCATGGACCGGGTTGGGAAGGGATGGTTTCAGGATGATTCAAAAGCATTACATTTATTGTGCACTTAATTTCTATTATGATTACATTGTAACATATAATGAAATAATTTTACAACTCACCATGATGCAGAATCTAATGCTGCCACTGATCTGACAGGAGCCGGAGCTCAGGCAGTGATGCCAGCGATGGGGAGCGGCTGTAAATGCACATGAAGCTTCTCACTGGCCTGCTGCTCACCTCCCGTTCACTCCTGCTCTGTGGCTTGGTTCCTAAGTACTGGTCCACAGCCCGGGGGATTGAGGACCACAGGTGAAGACAATTGTAAGCCATTTTAAGAACTTCACCTTTTAGTCTGAGAACAAAGATGGCTGTTGCAATAGTTGAGCAGAGGACAATCTGGTTTGACTTTTTTATGGAATCATACTGACTATTGTGTCGAGACTACAAACAAGACAGTAAGCTAGGGTGGCAAGGTGGCAGCTGTTGATGTGAGGAGAAATGGTCCGCTTCTGTATTTTGAAGTAAGAATAAAGGGTGTAGCAAAAAGAAAGGAGACAAAGGGGCCAGTGATGCCTTAGGGTAAGCAGTGGGACCAAGGGGTTGCTACTGACAGAGGGAAGGAAAGCTATGGCCAGTCTAGAGGGAAAGAGGAGGAAACTCGTTCTCACTCTTATTAGAAAGTAATGGATGCATTGAAAGCCTTTGAGATGATTAGTATTAGCATTGCTTTCTAAAACAATTGTAGCACATGTTTGTTGTTATTTACTATTGTTTGTTATTTCTCTGGTTCTCTTGCTTTTCTGACACATTATCTGTTTATTCAGTTGTCTGGTTGTTCTTTACCACTTGGGAGCTTCATTATAAAAATAAGTAAAGAGGATTTAAGGTCTGGATGAATTTTTTTTCTAGGGTGGGTTTACATTTCTTTATGCAGGTGGTTAGGATTATCAGCAAACCAGAACATTAATACTATCGGTAATTGCAATTAAATGTTGTAAATACGTTTCCCCCTGACTTCAGAGGTGTAGACCATAACAATCCTAATTAAAAGCTTGGGTGATTTACCAATGCCTCCTGGCAAGACTTGAACCCAATTTTTATTTTTATTCCTATAAATATTTTCAAAAACTCTTATCTACTTCTTGACCTCTCAAATCACTTCTTCAAGACTTGGCAGATACTCCAAAAGGAAAAGTGGAGCTAAATACCAGGTTCATGTTTCTCTAGACTTCATTTATTATCCTTTGTAATTTGACCCTATAATTGCTCATTCCAAATACAAATACACGCACACACACACACACACACACACACACACACACACACTCTCTCTCTTCAGTAACCCAGCTCAGTTGAACCAAATTACCATTGCCATTACCAGAAGCAGGACTCCTGTGCCATTATATATATTTAAAAATTTAAATCCATATTTTATAAGTAATATTAATAAGAAATTAAAAAGGTAAAAGTTTAATAAGTGCATTAACTGAGGTGTTTCTTTTATTCAAAAACACTTTTTTTCAATTCTACTCTAGGTGGTGTGATATAGCAGGAAACAGCTAAGACACTCTCCTAGAACTGACATTTTACCAGGGAAAACAGGAAAGAACAAAAAGAACTGTCAGATATCATGAATGCTATGATGGATTTTAAGGAGTGTCCTGTAACATACAGCGGGCAGCAGTTACTTTACATTGCACGGTCAGGAAAGGACAATCTGTGGACAGGATTTAAGCCAAGAAATAAAAGATAGGAAGAATCAGGCCATATGACAATTGGGCTTGAAGCTGTAAGCAAAGTTGGTATGTTTGAGGAATAAGAAGGGGCAAGTGCACCCACAATGTATTAATCACAGGAGGAAATTATAGAAGAGGTTGGGAGATCAAGTAAGAGTGAGGTCATATAGAGCCTTGGAAGCCAAGATAAGAAATGTAAAAAATGAAATGTATGCCTGTCTAGGTTTATTTAAGATATGCAACTCCTAACCAAATGATGAAGAGAACAAGAAAGGTTAACTATTGCCTGTTGGAAACTCATTAAATATACAATGGGAGAGGCCTTTTATATGTCTTTCTTCTCAAATATCTCTTGTCATTCCTTTTACTGACTTCTAAACCAATATGTTAACAGGTTAAGCCAGTGGGTTGATGGTGAACATTTATATTTTTTCTGTCTTGGGAACCAAAATAAAATGCAAGGAAGTAAAACAGCATAAATTTAGAAGTAACAAATCACTATTTTACAATCTCTAAAGTAATAATTCATTTAGGCAAGATCATCAATGCATGCTAAAAGCAAAAAATTAATGCAAAGAAAAGAAATGCACTTTTACATTGAATAGATTTAACAGCTATCCTCTCTTGGTGATCCAAGATACAGCAAGCATTGATTTTTACAGATTCTGCAAATACTACCATGCACATGTTGTCAATGATAGCTCCATGTCCCGTTAGAATTCCTGAGGATCATGTGGAGGAACACTAAAACATACTGTATGATCTCCTTTCCTGTGCACCACTACACTTTAAAAAATTAATTCTTGGCAAATTAAACCAGAACATTTAATAATTATTTAGTCTTAGAGTTCTGTGTGTGTGAGTGTGTGTGTGTAATCACTTCCCCTAACATAGTTGTGTATATAAAACATCCTTCAAGTAATACCACTTTTAGAATACACAGTTTTAGGGAAATCACATTAAAAAATACATTCGATGTCACAATGGCAAATTCTGATAAATAAAAAAATTAATATTGAATACGGAGTTGTCATATGACAAGATAAGATAAATGACTAGGGCTAGGCTGCACATCCAGCAAGATGGGGGCTCCAGGAGTCCCTCTGTTCGTTCAGTCCAGACCTGTTCAGAACCTGGTTGAGGTTTGCGCCATCTAGTGGCAGTTTTTTTGCTATGGCCTAAATATCAATGGAGATGATTCTGCATCTTTGAGTTGAGGACTGTTGCTAACTTGTGCTTTGCGTAAAGCTTAGAGTGCTGGAGGGCAGTTCTCTGAATTCTTGCTTTGAGCAGCCCTGCATGGGGGTGACTCAGAAGGAGTCTCTGTGTTCCTGCGGCTACCCTAGCAGTTGACTTCTGTTGCTTATTACTTGATGCAAACTTCATGGTGGGGGCAGGGAGATGTCTCATTCGCCTTTTCCAGCCTCAGTGTTAGATAAGCCCTGTGCACTTAAGCTTAGGGGGTGGAGTTTTCTGAGCATTCCTTCCACCTCAACCCCCTCGCGCCCCTCCCCACACCTACCCAGAACTCTGCTTTGTGAGGATGCAGTTCTCAGGCAAGAATGAGTTTCCTGTCTGTTCCCCCACTAGCTTTGCTTTGTAGTACTGCAAAAATACAAAATCCTGGCCACCAGCATTCTTGCCTCTGCCATGACAGTGAATGAATTTTACTTCCTCGGAGAAGGGTCTGGGATTCCTGCCTGTCCTCAGCAGCAGCACATCACCATCTGCGTGCCTGCACCGCTCAGGGGGGGTGTCTCAGATTCTCTCAGCTTCCCTTTCCTGATCCCAGTCTTTCTCACATGCACCTAGTGGAGGGAGGCCTGAGTTAAGGTGGTGAGGAAGTATTGAGGCACCTCATGTCTGGAGTTTCTAGGAATTCTAAATTTTCATGATAACCCACACTTAATCTATAAAAATTCATTAAAATTTCAGATGTTCTTGTCTTAGGCATGTTTCTGTCTGCTGCCTTTTCCTCTTGCACTCTGGCGAAGGAAAAATAGTTTGCATATCCACTGTCTTTTAGGAGGGGCTTGTCACCCTTTGGAATTCAGTTCACCTAGTTAGCTGCCTTCCAAACTTGGCTCTCTGATGAGCTCAAGAAAAGTTATAATTTTGTAGATTTTCCTTTTTCTTTCTTTTCCTTTTTCCTTTTCTTTTCTTTTCTTTCTTTTTTTTTTTTTTTTTGATATTAGAGTAAGAGTAATGTTCTCTTGAGATTTTCGACGTTCTGAGTGGAAGTAGAGCTCACACTAACCATATTAAACTTTGATTACGTATATGTCAGTTTCACCTCTATAAATCCCTTGTAGACAGGGCATTTTTATATTCTCAATGCTTAATGATATTTATTAATTATACTCTTGTAATGAGCTGTTCACATTCCTCTCTCTCTAACTGGACCATGAACACTTCTGAGGCAGTGACTCAGTGACTGAGTCTTACATTCCATTATAATAATGCAAAACTCATATCTATTGAGTATTTGCTATGAATAGGATCTACCTTGTTATATATGATTCATGAATATAATCTCATTTAGTATCACCACTAACCCTATAAGGTAGATACTATTATTCTAACATTAGAGTTTAGTAAGCAAACACAGACCAGGCAGGCTATATAGGCATGGGACCTGTATAATAAAGCATAGGGCCCGGCTCTCAGAAGGGCTCTGCACTTGGTTTAAGGGTCTGCTGTTGCCACCTTGAAATTCTTAATAATTTTATCTTTGACCTTTAAGTAAAGTCTATGAGATCATGGAGCATGTGAGTGAGCAGTGGGGATAAGCCTAAGGATGCCCTTGCAAGGTCAGGCTCTGGATTCTGGGCCTGACAGGTAATAGCATCATTAAGCAATGGGCCTGGTAGCCCTGCACACAGGTACAGGCCTCAGGGGAGGTTGGGGACAACCTCAGTCCCCAAGATGACCAGGTGTGACCTGGGTCCAGATTGGCAGCCAGAATAAGATGCAGTGAAGATGGCAACAGTGGTCCCAGCCACAAGAGAGAGGAGAGGCTCCACATATGAGCAGTGCTGGGCCGCATGGGAAGTGTATGGCTAGACCTTCTAACCCCAGAGACTATCCTTGTGGCATGTGCATGACTATTAACTCTCCAACATGAGGGCTGGACAAGAACTCTTAGTGCACAGGCAGTATACTGTGTTAGCAAATTATTACAAAATAAAAAGTCACACATAGACATTGCAATAAACATATCGGAAAGAGGTTTGAATTCTTCAAAAAGTTTGGAATATCCCGTTTTAAAAATTGCTGCAATTTTGGAAAGCAAATACCTATAGGCTTAAAAATAAAAATTAAATGTAAAGATCATCACATTGGACCGAAAAGAACATGATTTCTGTATGAAGCTTCAGATAAACCTATTATTAATAAGGAAAACATTTTTAAAATTAATTTTTCTTTCCTAAGGATATAGAGATAAAATGCATTAACAGACATTTTGAATTATATACATATCACAAATCCACTTTTAGCTTCTTAAATTGACTCTACAAGTTACAGGAAATGTCAGATGCAGCATTAAGGTATTATTCTGTAAATTTAAATCTAAAATTAAATTTAGAATTAAATAAAATTAATGTATATTAAGAGTTAAAAATACTGTTAACAGTTCTAGTAGTTACATGATTAAAAAGAATCTTCTTAAAGATTACCAAAAATGATTTGTGGACATGTATTTTCCAAGAGGGATTAATGTCACTTTGAAATATATTGTTGGAAAAGTGAGTTGCCATAAGTATAAATTTTGATGACCTAATAAATGACTTTGCAGAAGTGAGCCAGAATAATCTTTTTTTTTTTTTTTTTTTGAGACAGAGTCTCACTCTGTTGCCTGGCTAGAGTGAGTGCTGTGGCCTCAGCCTAGCTCACAGCAACCTCAAACTCCTGGGCTTAAGTGATCCTCCTGCCTCAGCCTCCCAAGTAGCTGGGACTACAGGCATGTGCCACCATGCCTGGTAATTTTTTCTATATATATTTTTAGTTGTCCAGCTAATTTCTTTCTATTTTTAGTAGAGATGGGGTCTCATTCTTGCTCAGGCTGGTCTTGAACTCCTGAGCTTGAGCAATCCTCCTGCCTCAGCCTCCCAGAGTGCTAGGATTACAGGCATGAGCCACCGTGCCCAGCCCAGAATAATTTTATGATCAAGATCTTGACCTCAATTATACAGAATCCTGGTGAATATGTTCCTCAACATCCCTTGGTACTAAAACAAATTTCAATTTTTAAAACTTTAATTCTGTTAAAGTTAAATCTGTCTTCTAATATTTTATGTATCTTTTATTATTTTCTTTACTACATAAGATTATGACTCCAAAATAGTTTTGCAATGAGTTTATATTGTTATTCATCTATCACTATTACCTTTTTATATTTTTTAAGGAAATATTTTTTAAAAACTATGTTTAATATTTAAGTACCTTTAACATCACTTTTTTCTGCCTTTTTATCAGGTACTCTACATTATCATTTTGCAGGAGGCCTCACAAATTATGTAGCCAATCATGCTACTGATAAAGTAAATTGCATAAAAACACACAGCTAGCGAATAACAAAGTAGGAATTTGAACCCAGGGTGTCTGGCTCTAAATCTTGAGCTCTTAATCACTAGGCTATGAATACTATTTCTACATTAAGGAATCAAAACTCACAATGGCTGATGGAATGTAGAACATGATCAATAAGTGATAAATAAAAGTAAAAGGGAGGATTACATCTCACTGGACAATGCAGGCTTTGTCTCTGGAAGCTTTTGGTTTCCAGAAGTTATGGTTATTGCTAATAACCACAAGACAATACTAGTAAGCACAAAATAATACAATTTTAAAGTACCTGCATTAGTTTGCTAAAGTTGCTGTAACAAGAAGTACCACAAATTGGCTAGCTTAACCAGCAGAAATTTCTCATAGTTATGAAGGCTAGAAGTCTGTGATCAAGGTATTGGCAGGGTCCATTTCTTCTGAGGGCTGTTAAGAAAGTGTCTCTCCCACGCCTCTCTCCTTACCTTGTACACGGCCATCTTCTCCCTGTGTCTTCACATTACCTTTCTTCCATGCATATCTCTGTTTCCAAATTTCCCCTTTTTAAATGAATACAAATTATTTTGGAGTAGGATCCACCCTAATAACCTTTTTTTAACTTGATAACTTCTATAAAGACCCTATCTCCAAGTACCATTGTGAGGTACTGAGGGGTTAGGACTTCAACATATGAATTTTGGGGGACACAGATCAAGTTATAACAATATTATATGTTTTAAAGTGATTTCACAGTTTGCTTTTATTTTTGCCTATGGTAGGGCTAAATGAAATGAAGAAACACAAAGGAAAATATAATATTTTCTACAGTTAATAAAAAAGACATTGACATCTTCAATTATATAGAATCCTGGTGAATATGTTTCACAATGTCCCTACATACGAAGGCAAGTTTCAATCTTTAGGGCTTTAATTCTGTTAAATTTAAGTCTGTTTCTCAATATTATATTTATCATTTACTACCACTAACATCCATAAAATTCAGTATTTTGTAACAATAGCATGTGCTTTCCTAGAACAAATAAAAACTCCTATTGCAAAAGACTGCCTTAGGTGAAGAAAACAGTAACACTGAAAATTAAGGGAAAAATTGTTTTCTCTGTATATATACTAATATATTTTTTCTGTATATACATACATATATATATATACACACAAATATTTCATATATCTTAAAAATATACATATAGCCTCCATAAAGTAGAACGGAGTGAGAAAAGTGTTACTGAAAATAAATTGGCAGAAAATGACATAGAAAGAATTTAAGAAACAAGAAATACTCAAGAACAGATAAGTTTTGCTAATAATTACCTATCTGAGGAAAGGAGTTTATGGAAATTGAAGAGTGGCCTAGAATACTTATATAAGGAGAAAACAATCTGAAATATCATGTTCCATGTAAAGACTTTTTCTTTTTCTTTTTGTCTTTTACCCTGAGAGTCAAAGAACAGAGAAAGAAAAACAACTTTTTTTATTCAAAATACTTTTCACTCAGCCACTTTCTTGAGCTAAAAATAAACCTTGGAGATAGGCCAAAATGTTTAGTTGTATAAAGTAAGGCACAGAAAGGAAGGCCCAGTAAATTGTAAAAATTCATATAATTAGCATTGAGCCTTAATTCATGATTTAGCATCTTATATATTTTCTATCATACTTGAATTGTCATATGATTTCTAGGGGCTTTCAGAGGAATTACAATATACCTACAAGGAATTATTTATCTGCACAGAGAAACAAAACAAAACAAGTGTTGTTAGACCATGTTCTCAAACTATTCATTCAAGGGTGGAGTGTTATAAATCTATGGAAGAAAATCTTCTAAATCTAAGGATTTATGCTGAAGTAGAAAATCTTCCCAATGTTTCAGGGGACAATTATTTGGGAGTAGCATTTATTTCTGCTCTGTATATTCGGAAATGAAGTTTTATCATGCCTGTACTTTTCTAAACAGAGCGACATTCACAGTATCCTGATAATTCTAAGTTTAATAGGTTAATTATTTTGCTTTTCAGGACCATATCTTACTAGGATGAAAATTGGTATTAAGAAACCTAGGTTAATATTTAGTAACCTAAGATATTAGTAAAAATTATTTGATATTCAGATGAAGCATATTTTGTATTTCTCAGCTTATTGTATGAAGAAAATATCAAGTAACACTTGGATTATGAAAAATGAACCTGGAACATTTATTCAATTGTCATTATAAAGTGGTATAACTATAAACCAATCAATTATGCAGTTTAAGTCAATAAGTGTTTTTAACCTACAATGAATTATATGATGGGAATAGAAATTTAAACTAGGAAAATACATTGTGGGTTTGGAGATTATATTTCATGTTAGGAGAAACTGCTGTTTGCTATTTTTTTCTTCCCTACCATACACAGCAGCCCGGCAGAGTGAGGACAGTGGTTTCACATGACAGCTGTGGCACGTAGAATTCTACTATGTGCCTCACGATTCCCATCCCTGGTGTCCACATCCTTGTTAATCTCCTCTCCTTGTGTGTGGACACAAACTTTATCTTGCTTTTAACCAATAGAATATGGCAAAAGTAAAGGAATTTTGCAGATACAATCTAGGTTTCTCATCAAAAGGAAGATTATCCTGGGCGCACCTGACATAGCCAGGTAAGCCTCTTAAAACAGGATCCAGATATTCAAGAAGAGACTCGAAGCAGCAGAAATTCTCACCTGCTGGCCTTGAAGAAGCTTTTTGAACTACCTATGCAGAAGGCAGCTGCTAGGAACTAGGCACATCAATCCTGCAAACATAGGGAACTGAATTCTGCCAACAACTTGAATGAATTTGGAAGAGGACATCAAGCTCCAGATGAGAATGCAAACCAGGCTGACACCTTTATTGCAGCCTTGTGAGAGCATAAAGAGGACCCACTTAAGCTATGCCTGACCCATGCAAACTGTTAGATAATAATATGTACTGTTTTAAGCCACTATTTGAAGTAATTTTTATACAACAATAGAAAGCTAATACAGCAGTCATAAAAATGCACTAAAACATAATTGCAATGAGGCCATTATAAAAATGCCATTGCCTACAGTTTTTATATAGAACTTACAGTCTAAATGTTTAAATAATTATTTTCAGTTGCTTATACAAATATAACCAAATTCACATACACACTTGTGAACCCTAAAATGAAAAATGTATTACATTCAAATAACAGTTGTTAAATTACAGAATCCAGCCTGGCTTTAGGTCAGATTTATGCTAGCATTTGCAAGTATCACAACTTGTAGGCACTTGCCCATTTTAAAAACACAGATGTGTCTGTTTGCTCCCTGTTCTACCTTAGGTCACATGGCATGAATTCAAGATGAGATATTACACTGTGATTCTATGTGAATAGTAGGTGAGCTGGTGATACAAGATTTTTGAAGTTTGGATGGATTAAAACTATAAAAACCAAGAAAAATTTTATGTAATTTATATTAATAGAGAGTAATTTATCAGGGCTGAAAGGCCATAATTATTTGGAGGAATAAAAAAATCATTAAACAGTTTAATATTAGGTTTTAAATAAAAGATAAAACATGAAATGAAGCACTAGGTATGTATTTATGTTACTTTTACAATCAAAGTTAAAGAAATGTTTTCAGGTTTATTTGCTCTTTCTCTTGGCTCTATTTAAACTACTCCATCATGTGACCCTTCATCCTTAAATGAAATATTTTTAATGTTTCGAAATCAACATTTAACCACTAGCAATTTTATTGTATATATTCAATTTTACATTAAAGTCAGGAAGGACCTAAATGTGATTTGTTTCACCCATAATTATTTTAATATTCTAAAAGTGACCTAGTCATTTTGGAGTTTAATGAATGTTATCTCCACAATGCCAAGCAGGGATAAAATATTACTTCCATTTCATTTTTCCCTATGTTTCCTTTTAGGAGTTTTATAATTTTTGCATTTTACATTTAGGTCTATGATCCCTTTTGAGTAATGTTGTGAAGGGTTTAAGGTCTTTATCTAGATTCATTCATTTTCTTCATGAAGATGTATATTTGTTCCAGCATCATTTGTTGAAAAGACTTACCTTTGCTTCAATGTATTGTCTTTGCTCTTTAGTCAATGATAAATTGGCTATATTTATACGGATCTCTTTCTGGGATCTCTATTAGGGAAGGGAGTATTTATAAATATTACTTGGGATCCTTCTGTAAGCAAGATTTGTACTATATTGTTCATGTATTCATTTAATCAATAATTTTATATAAATATGTATTTGTGTACATTTATTTCATACTTTGAGTTATATTCAGACTTTGCTTATTTTGTTGCTAAAAATAATCTTGGTTTTGGTCATTGAGAGCTCTTTCAAATTGGTTTTTGCGTTACTTTGACACAACCCCATCCTTTTTTGTTTTGAGCTTTTCCTTACTTTCTGGCACTACATACATTATGGTATTTTATTTCTTCTGCCTTAGTAATAAAATATACCATTTCTCCAAGGAGCCTTTCATTGTAAAATGGTACCTATGCCTTTTGAATGTTGATAATTTATCTTTTTAGAGGTAATTTAAACTAAAGAACTCCAAAACGAATTCTATTCCCAATCCCTGTCCCTGAAACACTAATAGTTTTTTTTCCTCTGTATTCTATCATAGCAAATGTCATGGCAATGTGCACTGTTGCCTCCCCTTCCCCGCAAGAAAACCTGGGCTTCCTCACTAAGTCTTCAAGCTTCCTTAGGCCACATGTAAGACAAACAAACAAAAAATACCCAACAGTTCTTCTTCATTATATTTCACTACAGTGGCAACTTATCTTGTCACTCTGCCCCAAGAATTGCCTTATTCCAGTGTTTTCTACAATGCAGCAAAATTATTATGAACTCTGACAGCAAGTGACTGATGAGATCCAGAATAATTAGTCCTACCCATCTCACCATTACCACCTGGCATCACTTCCCACCTTTCCCCCAGCATCCTGCAGCATTGAATTTCAAGTCTCCCAGGTGCTCCAGGCTATCTCACCTCAAGTCTCTCGCCATGTTGTTCTCTCTGCTTGAAACACTTTTCTCTGGCCCGACAAGGCTAAATAGCATTCACTTTCCAAGCTCCAACTTAAGTTTCACTTTCATGTACTACCATGAACTTCTCTTACTGTACCAATCCAAAAAGAAAAATAATAATTCATACAAAATTTGAAATGTATATTTTCATCTTTCATTAATAGTACAACCTATGTTTAATAAATAATGTGTATGTTAGAGACCAAGAAAGGAGACAATTGAATTTTTTAAAGAGGAATCATTTATGTATTTATGATCCTTTAAACATTTTGTGAATGTTACTTTATTATGAAAGCTATTTGTAATGTAAAGTAGAACTAAGATTACTTTTCATTTGTTTCTTCCTATAAATAGTATTATATTCCCTATGATAGTTCAATAAATAAGAACATATAATTTTATTAATAGTGCTGATCATTTCTAGAAAATGACAGGCAATCTTCTAAATAAAACCCAAGCCACACACAATATATCATTATCTAGCTAGTTAGAAATCAACTTGGGCATTCTTCATGAGCATGTATAATCTTGTGCTTCAAAAGTTAGAAAAAGAATCATATTTTCTTCAGAAATTAGTCAGAGTACGTTGACAGGGCAGGAACTCAACTATTATTATTGTGCTGAACTTTCATTTTACTTAGACACTAAGGTAAACATAGATACATATATTCCAGTTTTCTAGTTTAACCTAGAAAACTTGCTCCAGGCATAAAAGTTAAGATAGTAATGTAGTATAACTAAGTGGTAAGCAAAAACTTGACTGACAAAAAATTAATTTCTGCTCCTGCCTTCTCTAATGTCCAAGATGCTTTCCATTATCATAATCTTTAAATCTTCATAAGAAGACACACAGCTTATAAACATGCTCCAGGCATAATATTTCTGATGAATGGTAACTATTAATTAAGAGTAAAGAGTAGCAGACAACAAACTCCTGAGAACATGGGCTTGGGCATGGTAGCTTTGTATGTTTGAATGCATATGTCAGTGTGAACACACACGCGTCCACGTGTGTGTGTATGTGTGTGTGTGTCTGTAAACACTGTTACCAAAATGGAAGGTTAACTGGAGTAGATTAAAGGGTTGTTCAGTTCAACAGGTTTAACATAGTTTATGTCAATAAATATATGGTCAACATGGTATTTTATCATCAAAATATCAATAAGGAACAACTTAAGGCCAGTATAAAATTAATTATCTACAAATATATGCATTATCATCAACTCACTCTTTGGGAAAATAGAAGAACTGTGAACATATATATCCCTTTCTCAAACAAATTACAATGCAGATCAGGAGATAAGAAAACACACACTTAAAGTGTCAGCAAATAACACAATGTTATGCAATTAGGTCTAAATCAAATGTAATGACTCTAAAAGCTGTAGTAAGTGAATGAAAAATCGCTAAGCTATTGCTCAAAAAAATGTTCATAGAGATTTTTTTTTTTACAATCTACATGTGTCTGGAAGGGTAGAAGAATAGAGAAAATAGGAGCATAGGGGTAGGGAAGATATTTCATATGAAAGCAAAAGCATGCTAGAAGGCATACAGAGAGGGGATTCAACATGGCAGGTTTATAGAATAGCGGAACTTTTCTGAAAAAACCTTGGTGAAGCTTGTTGAGGCCAGATTTTAAGTGACGCTAACATTTGTATAACTTTTTTCTATAACATTCAATGTACTTTAAATGCATTGTTTAGTTCCCTTAAATTCTAGCCCCAAACTCCTCTAATTACTAATTCTAAGTGACTTAGAGACATAATATAGCTAAGCCTAACATTGTGTATCTGCAAAATTGCAATAACTTTTTTCCTGCTAGTCTTGCAAGGTAACCTGTGAGAATTATATAAGACTGCATATAAAAATGTTCTGTATTTGACCATATTAATTTGACCATATAATAATAATAATAAAGTTATTATTTAATAAGTCTAACTTGACTCTTCATATATACATGTTCAATATTTAATAGGGAAATAAAATAACATAGAAAGATTAAAAAATGATAGAAGATTTTATGAAAGTGTGAGTGAAGGAATCAATCTTTCAGGCTTCTCTTTCCTTGCCCAAAAAATGTTGTCAATTTCCAATTCTAAAACTTCAATATACTTCTGTGTACAGAAGTGCCTTTGCAAGTGGCATGTTCAGGCAGAAACTCTTTTTAGTTGCTCCAAAACCATCTGGGAAACTTTCGGGTACAGTTAAAAGCATGTTTTAAATTAATATGACTTTAATAAGTAATTCAAAACAATTATCTCCTGTATCCATCACACTTTAGTTCCTTGAAATGCAGAGATTTTTATTTGAGAATTTGAAATTGTGAGATCAGCTTTAATTTCAGTCTGATAAAAAATGTGATTATCTCACTCCTACTATGCTTTCTCTCTCGTCTCAGAAAACAAAGTATCCAGAATCTGAAAATTTCTTTTAGTAGTAAATAGATTTTACAGAGGGTTTTTTATATTAATGAATTAAAATTGCCTCTCATGTTAGCTAATTTCTCTTATTTTAGTAAAACGTTACTGCTATTTGCTCCAAAAATTCTGTCAACAAGATTGCATAATTTTCCTGTCTGATTCATAGCAGAGTAATCTATCTATGTGATACAAAAATAGTCTACACTACCATATATTATTTAAATTTTCTCAGAAGGAGCTCTTATGCAATTGTTTCTTAGAAGAAGAGCATTTAAGAATTGTTTTCAACAACTCTATTTTTCCCTTTTCCTTTGCATAATCATTCTTTGAAACTCTTGTTCCTTTTTTATTTTATTTTTCCCTATTTCTTGTACATATATCTCACTTGAAGGTTAAATTTTCTGCAAAAATGAAATAATATCAAAAGTAATTGTGCTAAATCAAATGTAATATGTCAAAATTTCGTATGGAAGGATTCTCAGAACACTAAATTAGTCTGATGTCTGTTATTTCATGTATTCATTCCCTAATTCCATCCCATTTACCTATAAAATATGTCACATAAATATTCTATGATAAATCCTCAGCATCTCAGTAGATAATGCCAATTAATAACTGAAGCAAAACCATGTAAGTAAATAAACTATGGGCACTGTTATGACTTAGGACATTTTATATGAAACAGTATTTCTCAACAGGGATAATTTTGCTTCCCTGGGAACATTTAGCAATGTCTGGAGACATTTTTGATCATCACAACTGAAGAGGTCCCACTGACATCTAGTGAGTGTAGTCGAGGGTTGTTTTTAAACATCTTATAGTGCATAAGATAGTCCTCCACAACAAAGAATTATTGGGTCCAAAATATTAATCACGTCAAAATTGAGAAACCCTAATATAGAGGGAACTTATGACTCCTGTAATTTATCATGTTGGTATTTTTTTCCTGATGGAGAAGGAGTCACACATTTGATCTTTAGTTTCAATAACTCCCTTATGCATTAGTCCAAATTGAGATGTGCCGTTCTCCACTTAGACATGTCATTCACTCTATGAAATGTATGTAACAAAAAGCTTCCTATTACCTAATGGCATGGATCTATCTAAAGTATCTACAGAGAGAAGAAAGAGGATGGGAGCATTTGTGTGCATCGTATCTCTGATAAATGATGGCTATTACTGCATTATAAATTACATTAGTGAACAGAAAGGGGAGATGAGTGTATTCTGCATAATTTACACATTAATGTAGTACTTAGCATCCAACACATTCTGTTTGAATTTTAATGGCAAAACAAGATGGTTATTTTCCTCTTAACTATGTTCAGACAATTTTTCTTATGTTGATAGGAAAACCTTGGTCTAAACTCATCTGCCCTACCAACCGAGGAAAATATAATCCTATATATACTCCATCATCATTATGTCATAAGTACTTATTACGCTTACTTTGTTAATTATAGACC
This sequence comes from Lemur catta, assembly GCF_020740605.2. NCBI lineage: Eukaryota > Metazoa > Chordata > Mammalia > Primates > Lemuridae > Lemur > Lemur catta. The sequence goes on from NC_059133.1 coordinate 31,085,230, forward strand.
TTGATTTAAGTGTGCTTACAAATAGTCAGTTATCAGTCATGTTTTTTTGGGGAAAATTTATTAGGTATACCAGCTAATTTGGGCAAATTTATGGACAACGTATGAAAGTACCCATGAGTACACTAAAATTTCATAGATAAACTGATCATCTCTAGATAGATTTATAGGGATTACATTTACAATCAGTCCACCGTTTGATTCAATTACTATAATTGTTTTAAAGGCTTTACAAACTGCATCATTGTGGAAAAGACAATTAACAAAATGTTTTTCAGAGGTAAGAAGATCTTGTCTTACTGTTCTCCCCTAAATTATTTCCTTGAACCTGGAAGGAAACCATCTCCCATATTATGCTCGTTTGATTCAGCATGGTAATTAAGAGGGTTGCTGGCTGGGCGTGGTGGCTCATGCCTATAATCTTAGCACTGTGCGAGGCTGAGGTGGGAGGATTGTTTGAGGTGAGGAGTTCGAGACCAGCCTGAGCAAGAACGAGACCCTTGGATTTTAAACTTCTCTACTCAAAATAGAAAAAATTAGCTGGGCATGGTGGCATGCACTTGTAGTTCCAGCTACTCGGGAGGCTGAGGCAGGAGCATCTCTTGAGCCCAGGAGTTTGAGGCTGCAGTAAGCTGCAGTAAGCTATGATGATGCCACTGCACTCTGCCAGGGCAACAGAGTGAGACTCTGTCTCAAAAAAAAAAGGGTTGCAAATCTGATGACTGAATCACATCTTTATCATTTACTACTAACTTCAATAAATTGGGGAAGTAAAATAAGCGTTATAATCTTCAGTTTCTTAATGATGTAGCAATCATAATGGAAGTAATAACAACTACACTCTATTATTGTGAAGATCAATTCAAGATACATGCAAAGCTCTTAGTAAAATACAGGGCACATAATGTGTTTGGAAAATTTAATTAAATGAATTTTCAAAATACTATGTCAAACAACAAATTCTTTTCCAGTATATCTAACAACCTACTTGCTGTCTTTACCTAGAAGTTTAAGAGCCAAGCATACCAGACTCCCTATGTTAAATCTGAACTCTTTTCCCTCTAAAAACTCCTTTTCTTCCTCCTATGTTCCCAGGTGGTGAAGACATCCATAGAATTGCTCTAATCGGGAACCCAGTCATCTGATTGCCTCCCCCTTTGTGGTTATTCTCCATGCCCTATGAATCACTAAGGGCTTTCCAATCTATCCGTTTAATAGTGCTAGAGGTGGGTCCATTTCTCCGTATTCCCACTGTCCACTGTCACTCCTTTATTTCAAGCCATTATCAGCTCTCCAAAAGAAAGTGCTAGTAACAGTTCCTTAAGTCATAGTCTTGGGTGTCTTCTCCTCCTCTTTCTCCCACTGATATGTTTTTCTACATGGAAACCAGAGTAGTTTTTCAAAAATGAAGATCAGATCATGTATTTTCCCTGCTTAAAAGCTTTAAATGATCCCCTACTGCTCTTCAGTGGAAATCCAAAACACTTAACCTAAGTTATAATTTGATCTAAATTAAAATTTTAGAAGCACTGAGAAATGTTTTATGTTCTTTCCTACAAGCAGTTTAAAATAAATACCATACAAAATGACAACATAAAATGTTAGGAAATACAACAATTTTCATTTTTTCTGGAAGGTAGACTCCCCTACTCCCATCTTCACCTCCCACTCTAGAACTGACTCTCACTGTTTGTTGGTGCCTTAAGCACATGTTGAATATGCCTCAAGTTAACCAAGCACCAAGGCCATTCTTAAGCTTCCAGCTTTACTTTCCAGCCCCTTTCTGATCACTGCTCTCACACTATCCCAGTACCCAGCCATTTTAAGTTGCAATTCTCTGCTTTTTTTGTAGACATTCATAGTCACTGTTCCTTCTGTTTTGAACACTTTATTCTTTCCTCTTTTTTTTTTTTTTTTTTTTAGCTTATTCCTGATCTACTCTCAAGTACTGCCTTATGCAATTCCTCCAGCAAGTTCTTCCCAACCCTTTCTTCCCCAAATATTGAGTTAGGTTCACATCTCTCAAGTCCCACGTGACCATGGGTTTACTGCTAAGACATCCTCCTTACTCAAATTTTACTACTTAATTATATTCCTCACAAGTAATGTTTTCTTTTATGTCCATCTCAGAGATCAGTAAGATCCAGTCTACTTGCTTGTTTTTATATGACTCATGAGATAAGAATGTTTTCCACTTTTTAAATACTTGAAAACATTAAAAGAAGAAGAATATTTCAAGACACATAAAAACTTTATGAAATGCACATTTCAATGTTTTTACACAAAGTATTACTGTAAATCATCCATTCCTTTTCATTTACACATTAATATGGTTGCTTTTGCAATAGAGAATAGTTGCAATAGAAATCGTATGGCCCAAAAAGCCTAAAATATTTACTATCTAGGTCTTTACAAAAATGTTTGCCAACTGCTGGTCTATTATATCACCTGTCAAAATCTCTTAAGAAAGGAATTATATTTTCACAATTGTATCTTAGTCATCTGCTGTTCAGTGCATATTTGTTAGATGAATAAGTGAATAAAAGAATAAATACTAAATGGATAGGAATAAATGAATGTAATGAAGATGAATCAGTTTAATTTATTCAGTTTAAATCAAAGTTAATCAAGTCTGGCTCAATGGAACAAAAAGGAAACAAATGGAAGGAAATAGATTAGGCCACAAAATAAAGGTAAATGTTGCAGAATGAGGCCTTGGGAAAGATAGGAACTAAAATGACTTGAGATCTTGGTAGCAGAACCATTGGATAAGCTCAGTGAAGTAAAATGGTTAATTTTGAATCTTTAGCTCAAAGTTCATATTCCCAAAAGAGATAATCTGGCCACCCCTTGACTAGGGAAAGTGATAACTTTTATTGGAAGTTCCATTTAGATATTATACAAGCTTGGAGTAGGCATTCCTAACAATATTTACATGTAAAGAAAAATCAGAGTTCTGTTACCAGAATAAGGAGTGGTGTTGATATCAGGTAGAAAACAAAATGACAGGATATACCCTGCAATAGAAACAATGTGAGTCAGATTGTCTTAAGCAGAAATAACTGGAAATTGGAGTACAGCTGCCTGTTCTAGAACATCCTCCTTCTATCAAATTGAAGAACAATTTATTCATAATTGTCTTACTCACCCTCATGAATTAACTAGCTTGGTTTCAACATTATTGTTGAAAGTGAAACTATAAGTGACATTATACATGCTGTATACCAAATTTACTCTTCTGACACTAAAATGTACCTACCTGCAAGTTTAACTGGAGAAGATAAAACCATTAATCTGTTGATCAGAGCTTTTATAATAACTGAAAAAAAGGACAAAGATTAGATTTGGACTCAGTGTATAATGGTAAACACACTGGTCATATTTTAAATATGAAATTCTCTAAATCCCAAACATTTTTGTGACACAGAGATGAACCTGATGTATTAGTAGTGTAATGATACATGAGATGTCTCTAATACTGTGAAAAATACAAAGGAAAAACACAAAGAAATGGCATTAATAATCCCAGTATTATTCATCTTCTATTATTTCTCTTTTCATTCATTTATTGAGTACTCTCTGTTCTCTAAGCTAAGTATGACACATCTCATATTAAATGACTGTCCTCTAAACTGTTATGCTTGAACTCTCTGAAAAAACCTTTCTCTCTCTCTGAATGAGACTATACTAATAGCATTCTGAGATCATTTAAGCAATCACCACAATTACCTGATCCTTCCTTCAGTTGAGCACCACATATTTGAGTCATTCAGCTTTTATATTTTTAATTTATATGTACCAAGTTATTTAAGTGCACACTTTGAAAAATCCCTGAAGAATTCATATGTAGCTCAACCAGAGCTCTTTTCATTTTTTTGGTTGTTTCCCAGATAAATTGCCCTAAATTTTGTACTCTTTTCTCATAATGACTTTAAAAGAATCTCTCCTGCAAGTTTCTCCCCTTAAGAGAAAGAGCCAGCGGCTTAAAATGCTTATGTGATAATCAAACATTATATAGTCTTTTTAGTCACTAAACCATATCTACTAAAAAAAGTAGTATATAATGATTTTAGAGCCCAAAAATGAAAGAAATCCAGCTTAACTTTGCATGTCTACTTAACTTCTATGGTAAAGCAAATTAAATTGATTTTATGAAACATAATACTGCATGTATGTTGTAGACATAATACTATTTAGCTGATAAAAGATAAGAAACAGGTTATTTCACTTTTACTGTTTCTACTTTCTACATAACAGTCACTGTCTAAATCCTTCAGCTTACAGTTAAGCTTTCTTATTTCCAATTAATTTATAATTTAGATTAGACAAATCACTGAACAATTTCTGAGCACAAAATTATATTTTCACTAGCCAAAAATTTCATCATAACCTTCTGTATAGATTATGATATATTTCAGACCACACTATAGAAAATTATGGTTTGCTTCCTAATGTCTTTGACATCTATGTTGACTTTTCTGGTCATATATTTTTATTAGCATCTGCCAGTAAAAGAGTTATAATACAATCCAATTCCACTTTTAGATTTTTATCAAGAGAAACATTATTTTCAGCCCAATTACAAACATTATATACTTCTAAAAATATTCTTGGAGGCTGTTTTTTTTGTCATTTTGACTTAAGCATAATTATTGTTTTACTCAGCAATTTTGGTTGATTTGAATTTTACGGTGCAGCAATACCTCATTTTGATGAGAAATTTTCCGTGAATGTTATGTTAAGGTAATCCCTTCATAATCTACTGATATTATTTGCCAGTTGAAATTTTCACAGTTACTTCTGATTTGTTATGAATATTTTCTTGATTTGTTTTTCTTTTTTGAGGCAGAGTGTCCTCTGTTGCCTGGGCTAAAGTGCAGTGACATCATTATAGCTCACTGCAACCTCAGACTCCTGGGGCTCAAGCAATCCTCCTGCCTCAACCTCCCAAGTAACTGAGACCACAGGCATATGCCACCATGCCCAACTAATTTTTTTTCAATTGTTTTAGAGACAGGGTCTCCCTCTGGTGCCCAGATTGGTCTTGAACTCCTGGCCTCAAGCCATCCTCCCACTTCAGACTCCCAAAATACTAGGTTTATAGGCATGAGCCACAGTGCCTTCTTTTTGTGATATTTTGATATGACTTTAATACAAGTTATATACTATACAAAGTTAAAAGTGAAGTAGACTATCATTATGATCTTTATCTAAATACTTTCCAGAATATCTCAATGTAGGCAGACAATATGTTATTATGGAATTTTATTTATTTGCATATGTCCTCAATAGTAGTTTAGATTTTTTAAAGCTAGAACACACATTAAAAATATGTTCTTACAAAACTCATTTAATTAATGACTTACAAATTATTCTTTAGTTTCATAAACAAAAAAGAAATTTTAAAAAATTAAAGGAAAACCACAATGCCTCAAACATATAAAATAACATGTTTGTGTTTATTAACATATGAATTATTTTCCCTCTGGCTGTATATTTTATATGAAAAATATTATATAACAGTTACTGGTTTTTGAGATATAAGGACAGTGTTTACTATAACACAGTAGTACCTGCCTTGAGCTATTTTAAGATTAAATTTTATGAACTGTTCTAAAGGCTATCAGAAAAACATCTGCTAATCCAAGCAGTTTTCATCTTATTCTAAAGCATGCTTTAATCTTCATTCTTAAAGAAGATAATACATTTACATATTCCATCTTAGAAAATGTATTCACGATTTCTTCTCAAATATTAGTAGAGTAGAAAGTTCAACCAGGTGTGAATATAAAAAAAAAATCTTTCAGTCAAGTCTTTCATTTGTATCACAAACCAGGATGATGGATTTGGGAAAATAACCTAGTCTGTTTGGAACTTAGTTTTCTATTTGAAAAAAAAACTCTAAAAGAATATTTTAAGTTCTAAAATTATATTCACATTAATTTTCCATAAAACTAAAGAAATGGAAAATGACAATGTTCCTTATAACTTTTCAGTATGGAATATATTTGGAGCATTTAAAATGACAATACACTCTTTATAAAATAGGGTCCTTTGTAAGAACAATGATAAGCTATTATAAAACTCTGAATTATTCTGCCATGATATACCTTGACATGGATCAAGATTGAAGAAACAGTAAAGCCTACAAGTTAAAAAAAAAAGACAAAAAGACATAAAAGGACAGCCAGCTGCTATTAGAAGCTTAAGAACCACATTCTTTCAAACAGATGTTTCACATTATTTATCCTTGACTGTTTTACTCATTTTAAGAAAACACACATTTTTATGGCTTTTAATATTGATTGATAATGCAATAAAGTGTATATCCTTACGTCTTTAAAGTAATAAAATTAGGCCATTAAAAGAGGGCATAATATCTTAAGGATCAATAACATGAGATTTAAAAGATACTGAAAGAAAGTAATAAAATTTAAGTATGCTTAACTACATTTTTTCAAGCCGGATTTACTATTTTGTACTAGAAATTAAAATACATTGACCACAAGGGTGAACTTCTGTGTCATTATGGTGTTAAGGATGGTGATAGTTGTATATGTCTCCCTTCAACCAAGTCTTTCCACTCCAGCTCCCAAAGAGGAGCTTTGGTGCAACCACTTCAGAAAATTAATTATTGTTGGTTGCATCTTAAGTTGGCTGTGGTGGGTTGCATCTTAAATCCAATGGATGTAATGTGGAAAATATAGTATACTCCAGCGATTAAAAGCATGGCTTCTGAAGTTGAACTGCCTAGGTTAAAATACCGAATCTGCCACTTTTCCTATGATTTTGATCAAATTACTTAACTTGCTCTTTGTCACAGTCTTCTCATTAGTAAAATTAGGATAATAATAATAATGGCAATTTCAGAAGGTTTTGTGAGGTTAACATGAATTAGTATATGCAAAATACTTTAAACAGTAATTGGCATATAATTATGACTGAATAAGTATTAATTCTTATACTATGTGCACATGGGGAAACTGAAGAAACCAAGGGAGAAGCTGTCACATGCCATTCCTGCAAAGCCTAGGAGTCAAGTTCTGGTTTGCATTGAGGTATCTATGATGCCATATAAAGGCCAGTTTCTGAACACAAACTTAGTAACATAAAGGCTGTTCCACTTGATGAATTTCACAATTTCCCTTTCTCTCCCAAGTATAAAAAGGAGTAGAGTAACTTTTTTACAATTCAATGAACTCTTATGTATAGGAAAGAAAATGTTAAAGATAGTACAACTTCTTATATAATCTCACATTTTCGTTTTATATTTATATTAATATGAAGTATGGTTATCATTAATGTTATACTCAATTATCTAATTATGATCATCTTTCAAGAACATAGTAGGATTGTACTCCCTGGCCTTGATTTTAATTCTGGCAAATAGGCTAAAAACTGAGTATTTTTTTAAATTTTTATATTAACAGATAAAATTTTATATATTTATCATGTACAACATAACAGTTTGAAGTATGTTTACATTGTGGAATGACTAAATTTAGCTAATTAATGTATGCATTGCCTCACATAGTCATTTTTTTGATGAGAACACTTTACATTTACTGTTTTAGTGTTTTCTGAGAATACAATATATTAACTACAGTCACCATGTGGTACAATAGACCTCTTAAACTTATTCTCCTATCTAACCAAAATTTAAGATTATACAATTTTTATAATTCCCTCATTTAAAAAATAGGTGAAGTAATATGGTGTTCCTACTTGATAAGAAATATATATATATGCTGATTATTGACTTTTATGGTAGAGAGAGAAATAGTTTATTAATTACACTTTCTAGAAACCAATGTTGGAATAATTATCAAGCAAGAAGTGTTTTAACCATGAAGTTACTATTTAAACCCCTTTATTATAAATCTATAGCATCTGTATGACAATGTGGAGAATAAGCAGGAAATAGAAGGTAGTCACTAAAGCAAATACAAACTGAGTAGGAGAGTTCAATAACTTGCTTAAGACCAAGACTCATATTCTCTGTATCAGTTTTATCCATACTAGATTATTTTTAATAAATGTGAATTTATTTAATTACCAAACATTTAATTCATACTTACTACCTTCCAGGTACTGTTTTAAGTGCTTTATAGATATTTAATCATTTAGTTCTCAGATCAACTCTATGTAATAGGTGCTATCATTATCCTCCTTTTACATATGAGGAAACTGAGGTATGAGAAAGCAACATGCCCAGAATCAGGCAGCCAGTAAGTGGCAGAGCCAGAGTTTGAATCTAGGAGTTTAGTTCCTATGTTGATTTTCTTTACCTCCATGCTATGCTGCCATATTTGAGGATTTTCTTTTCACTATTCATCTACAATTAGTTAAATTTGTTTTTTTAGTACAGATGATTAAATGATTGGTCAAGTTAAAGTCCATAATTCAATCTTCAATTTGGCCTAAACATCCAATTATCAATTCTGGCTCAGCATTCAAACCATTATCATTATCATCGTCATCATCATTTTTCATAATATCTTAATAAATGTGTTTCACTTGGTCACATTTAACTAAGAGTTTCCAAACATTCACTGTCTATCAGGTACCATGGAAATTACTTTGACCTTTATCATCACCACTTTGGACTTTTTCTAAAATCATAGATGAAACTCAAATAGGGAAATAGCTATGCAATTACTCCAAAAGAGCTGATAGCTCAAAGGTAACTTACATTAGATGCTGAAATGCATTATGTGATTAGGTAGCACAAAATTTGTTTTCTTGAGTGCTCTATTTTCTAGGCTTAAAATAAAAATTACATCACCACTCACCTTAACAGTAGCTAATAAGAAGAAAAAAATATTTTCTCTAATGTGGAAGTTAGCTTAACAATGAAAGTTTGACAGTGACTTTTTTTTTAAAAAAGCCTTAATGGGATTAATCCAGAGTATAAACCAGTTACTAAAGAATTATCCCTCTGTTTGATTTCATTGTTCACTAGTTTCTAGCAAGGCTTAAATCACTGGATTGTGACAATTGCTCATCTAATTTACCAATCTTAATATGTTTCCTAATACTCAAAATCCATTGAGAAATGAAAATAATGAGACTAAAAGGAAGACATAATAGTAGAAATACCTTAAAAGTTTCAGTAATTCATTTACTGAAATATTTTTTATTTCTTTCTAAAGATTATTTCATGTCTACCTTATTTTATCAATGATACCATTAGAATATTAATAATATAACCCACACATTAAAAATAAAATTGATTTTACACGTAAAGCTATTTTTGACAATGTTGGCTAGACATATCTATGCAGAGGAAAATTATTGAATGCTTAAAGATAATATTTAATTTATTAACTGCAAATAACTTTATAGAATCAAGTATTATTGAGTTTTTCCCTTTACCACCCCATCCCTTGCCTCCAGATAGTAAGATATTAAGCACTGCTGGTTTTATCAGGTAATCAAACACAACTTCAATTGATTGGCTAATTATTAATAATAAAGTCAATGAATTTTACCTTTATATAAACTGTTGAAAAAATACGATACTGAGGATTAACTTCAAGTGGAATGCTGGCTGAGCATTGTATAGAAAGGTCATATCATAGAAATAACAAGAAATCCAGTGGCTATAAAGCAAATCTGAATAGTAACCTCTCAACAGGCATCTTTTGTACCTGTCTCTCTCTTGTCACTTCAACTCAATCCATTCTGTATAATACAATTTATTATATTATTATTATTAAAGCTTCATTTTCTTTATGGCATTACTATTGTTGAAATTATAAACTAACTTGCATACAAATATAGATGACCGCATAACAAACACCCATGTATCCACCACCTAAGAAAAAATAATTACTGACAAAAGGTAAGCCCTATATATTCTTGTCTCCAATACCATTCCCTGGTGACTGCAGAGGCAATCACTTCTGAATTTGTCATATGCCATTCCATTTGGTTTTATACACTGTCTATATGTGTATAAATTCACAACTAATATATAGAATTTGTTTGCACATTTACATATTATAAGAAGGCAGCATATTTTATTATTCTTTCTTTAACATATTGTTTTTGAGTTTTATCTATGCTGCTCTATAATTCTTAATTCATTTTTAACTAAAAAGTTCTCCAATGGAATCCCATATATGATAATTTATTCATTCATTTTCTTATTGATATGTATGTGTATATATGTTTGATAGGAGGTAGATGATAACGGTGACAGAAAGAAAGAGAAAGAGAGAGAGAGGGAGAGAGTTGTTATTATAATAATACTACAGTGAATTTTCTTGTACAGGTCTCCAGGTACACAGTCATTCTGAGAAATATACTAGAATTGCTGATCTTAAGTTATGAGCATATTTAGGTTTCCTAGATATTGCCAAATCACTTTCCAAATTGTTGTACCAACTTACACTTCTACCAGCTTTGTATGAAAGTTTCTGTTTTTCCACATCCTCTCCAAAATTTGGAGATATGAGCTTTTGTATTTTTGATAATTGTTTCTAAAATGCAAACTCATTCTCATTTTATATTTTCATGTTTTAAAACTCATTGCCAGTCTGAAGATTATGGGATGTAAGAAGGCATTATAGCCTATTAATATTTATAAGATTCAGTCCACACTCTTGATCCAAGAATTTAAAACCTTTCTTCAATGGTCCTACATTGCTTCTATAATTTTCCTTCCTTCTTTCCTTGCTTCCTCCCTCCTTCCCTCATTCCCCTCCCTTCCTGCCTGCCTGCCTGCCTTCCTTCCTTCCTTCTCTTCTTTCTTTTGTTCTGTCTTTCTCTCTCTCCCCACCCCCCTTCCTTCCTTCCTTGTTTCCTTTTCTTTTCTGAAACAGAGTCTTGCTCTGTTGCCTTGGCTAGAGTGCCATGGCATCAGCCTAACTCACAACAACCTCAAACTCCTGGGCTCAAGCAATCCTCCTGCCTCAGCTTCCAGAGTAGCTGGGACTACAGGCACACCACACACCCGGCTAATTTTTTCTATTTTTGCTAAAGATGTAGTCTCACTCTTGTTCAGACAAGTCTCAAAATCCTGGCCTTGAGCAATCTTCCCACCTTGGCCTCCCAGAGTGCTAGGATTAAAGGCAAGAGCCACTGCTCCAGGCCCAATTTTATTTTCTGTGTTAGTGGTTCTCAATGTTGGTTCCCATATCAGCAGCATTAGCATCACTTGGAAACCTCTTAGAAATGCAAATTATAGAGCCCCAATCTTGAATTACTGAATCAGAAACTCAGGGAGACAGGGGGCAGAAATAAGCCCAACAATATCTGTTTAAATGTGATGATTCTGGTGCACACTGAAATTCGATATCCACTGATCTTCACCACAACGTGCCTGGTCTTTCCTGGCACCTCCCTTTCCTGCCCCACTCCCACTGAATGTTTTATCCATGCTGGCCACTGGCAGGAGATGCTTTTTTGTCCATTCTCCAATCAATTTGAAACTTTTGTTAAACCCTGAAACCTTTAGGCTCCTCCAGAAATACAATAAACTTGCTCAATATCCCAGCCATATTGAGTTAGTTACATTCCCAAAATGTAATATAGCTGTTTCACATTTCTGGGCCTTTTACTTTTTTGAAATGCTCTGCCCCTTACTATTCATGAGAAATACCAGTATCTCATAACATTTCTTCCTCAGAGAACCTTATGCAGAAAATTCATTCTCTCCTATGTGCCATTGCTATTTCCTGAACATACCATAACTCTGACAGCATTTACACAGGTCTGCCACAATTACGTTCACCTATGACAGCATTGCCACAATTTTATGTTTAGATGTCTGTCTTCTTCATCTGGGTTGCAACTTCTTTGTTTTGGTACTTCATAACTTATGTCATAGCAAGTGATTCAGATTACATGTATTTAGAGAATGACTGCATTCCGTTCAACATTTATAAAGTATATAATAGGGATCTGATTCTTTTGTAGGCATGAGGAAAATACAAAGAGGACTAAAGCATCGGTCTTGTTTGTGAGTTGCTTATAGGATTTATTATTTAGAGAAGTCTTCCTTCTCTTAACTCCGAGAAAATTCTATCTTAATCACTTTCTGTCATTTAAGTATTTGGGAGCTTGTAATCTTAGCAAAATTTCTGTACTATCTTAACAAATGACACGGTATTTAAGTAGCTTCATATATGTAAAGCCTCTTTCTCTCAAATCAGTTATAAAGTATCTAAAAGTAAAATGTGTGCTTTCACTTACTTTAACATCTCCCCACAAGGGCTGGGACAGGGCTAGCTCAACTACTGTTTAATAATTTTGCCTTGATTTTGTATGAGCTACACCTTCATCATAAAGAGAAAAGATAGAATTATGTTAAATTTTCTTTTCATACAGTTGAAGATTGAAGACATATTGCTTTCCATTTATTTGCGAAATCTAGGTGGTTTTACATTTACCTAACAGCACTGGAAATAAACAATATAATTTTGGAGCTGTTATCTGCCATTATAAATAATAATTTGATTCACACAAATTACTTTTATATTTTCCAGGATTGAAACAAAAAAAATATTTCTTCTCATAATACTTTTTCCAGAGTTTCTAATATAGGAGACACACAATTATCTTCAAATTTCATATATTTTAGTATCTGCATCACTACATATTTACTATCTATGATTCTATGATTAAAACTGGTAAGATTATCAATACTGTTTCTTGACTACTTAGCTAGTTCTGGACTTCCTCGTTAACAGCAACGAGGTAAAAGTAAAAGTTTATGAACATGGAGTTTTTCACTTTGGATCATTACTTTGTCTTTTTTGTTGTTATACCCCTAAATCTGATCCAGAGATTAAATTGTTTCTTGATAAATGTTTCCATGTTTGTTGATTGGCTCATTGGCTAGATAGATGACATAATCTCATTTATTTAATATACTAACCCTGTATTTACTCTTATGTTACAGATAAGAGCATACAGGCTTTGTGAAGCTTAGACAAAATCACACAAAAAGCAGCAGACCAAGCTATTACTGTTTTTGGTTTTGGTCCTGCAGTGCTAAACATTGTGTTTGTACAACTGCAGTCTTACTATCTCCTGTGTTAAGTTTAGATGAGAGATAGAAGTAAGATTACAGTGAATCAAAAGAAACTGTATCTATAGCGTTCTTTTGAGAGCTGAGATTTGATTTCTAGTTTGTGTTCGATGCAATGCAGTTTTATAAAGTGCATGGAAATGATACTTAGTTTACTTGTTAGTGGTCAATGTTATTTATCAGGAGAGTCACAAAGAGAAGAAAATAAAGCAGAAATATCCTTGGACTACAATGCATCCTTCTAAACTGGTTTCTGAAAATGATTTGTAGCGAGACAATGGAACAGAGAAAAATAAATTGTTAATTCTGCAGTATATAGGAGGAGCAGTTGTACTTGTTTAAACATGTGGCAGGGTTATCACACCTGCAGGCCTCACAACAGATTGTAGGAAATGTGACACCCCACATTGCCAGTTTGGGATGGCAAATTTGAATTTTCTCCGTTAAAGCCGTGCATCCCTGCTGCTTTACAAACTTTAAAAGCTTCACTTTTCTTTTGCAACAGCATATTTTCAAGCTTGGAAAACATTCAATGAGCTGCTACAAATCAGGAAGTGAATTTTAAAAGTCTTGATCTGCAATAGCAAAGATTTGTTTCAAACAGTGAAAGCAAGGTGGTTTCATAACATCCTGTCTCATTGAAGAGCTCGCAGGGTAAGTGCAATATGGCATAAGTGAAGTCAGCATGGTACATATTTTTCAGGCGATATAATGTACTTTCAAAGTGGTATTATAAAGCAACCATTCGGAAGAATATATTCAAAAGGAAAAGGAAACAATGAAAAATCTGAGTTAAGGTAGAAGCGGTAGGAGAACAGAGCTTAGGTTGTGAATGCTTCTTTAAGAGGACTGTGAAAATTTTCCATAGTGTGTGAAATGTGATGCTAAGATAGAGCAGAACCAGACCCTCTCATTAAATCAAGTACAAGGAAGGGAAAGTACATTAGAGAAGTCTAATATACTTATTATTACACTTGCCAGGAACTCCCCAAACGTAGTAATTTATCTTGTAAAATCATCGCCATCATTCCACAATACCTCATAGAAAGACATTCTAATCATTATAACAAGATTTTTACTACCAGGTCTGTTTTTCTTCTTTTTTAATCTAGTTTAACTTATGATTAAATGATAAAGATAATAACCACAATGCAATATACACCCTAGTTCATTGTGAGATGATTTATTTTATTCATATAACTATTGCTCAGATTCATCTGTTGCTGCAGGGAATTGAGACCTCAAGAAGGATAACAACAACTTACTTGACACCATACTTGGTTCTTTGTATTGTCTTGCATTTAGTTCTCTGTTATAGGCTTGGAAGGCTCTCTAGACATTAGGTCATCAGTTCTGCTTGAGGCAGGACACAATTTCACTATGCCAGACTGTAAGGCGTCTATCAAGAGGCTCCAGGAAAAGAGATTTACAAGGTCTCCCTTGGAAACCTCTTCCAGTGCCAGTGCTTCTAATCCCACGTCAGTATGTTCTCAAACATCTCCTGTCTATTGATCCATACTCCAGGAATGTTCTGTCAATATTGAAAGCAATGATCATGAGCACGCTAAATCACATCAGCTAAATTTTAAGCTCATCTGCAGATGGCTGGCTGCTTAACAGCATCCTTTATATAATAATCCTTTATAGGTTTAAGCCTTTTAATTGTCCTTGGCAAAGGAGATCATATAATGTAATGCACAATTCTGGATGCAAAGACGATGCAGATTGCCTAAGAGCAGTGTAGCATATATTGGAGTTGGTTTTCCTTTAACGATTATGGATGTGTTCTTATTCATTCATAATTTCTCACTCTACCTGTGCTGTGACCAATGGCCTAAAGTTGAGAAATAGATAGTTGGGGCTAAAGTTCAGTCTTTCCCTTTGGAAGTTGCTTTATCTTACTGAGCATAGCAGATATTCAACCTACCTATGTTAAATAGACATACAGCTTTAGGGGCAAAGACTCTCAACATTTTAATTTTTGCGGATGTTGTTAACAATTGTGACAGGAGCTTAGGCAGCAATTGTGGATGAAAGAGAACTAAACCAATGGTTTGAAGCTCTATGGCTTCTGCTCTTGACTAGCTATGTGGCAGTGCTATTTGTAGCACAGTGGAGAGTCTTAAGCAACATCAACATGGTACTATGTAAGAAGGGAATGCTTATCTAACTATGCCTACTCTGAGCAAGAGAACTTCAGTTCTTATCTCAGGATGTGGTCACCTGCGCAGATATATTTTGACATCTAGAGCTTTTTTTTTAAGTTGGGGATTCATGAAGGTGACTTATGAGAGTGACTGAACTTGACTTTGGCATTAAAGCACATATAAATGGCAGATGACATATAGGCAGGTTATAACGTCAACCTCATATCCATCAGATAAAAAACTGTTGATAACTCTTTTAGTATGCTGTCATTGTTCTTAGTTATGAACATAAATGGATCCTCTGTAAAAAGTCTCACATTATCTTACTCTAACTGTCTGGTTAAGAGAGCTATTTCTTATTTCAGGACTCTTTTCTAACCACAGGAAATTTTTATGCATTGCCTTTTGCAGAGTCTTTGTTTCTGATTTTTTTTCCAAGTTTATTTATTTATTTTTATTTCAGCATATTACGGGGGTATTGAATCCCAGTGTATTTCTTGATCCATTCTTTACATTATTTAGTATCTTTCCAAGCTATTTGGTTTCCTCATTCTTTTTTATTCTTTTTTGCTTTTATACATTAATGATTTCTACCATGCTGATTATCTTTCTTCTTCACAGAGTTTGGTTGGTGGAAAATCCTGTAAAAAATAAAGTTACTTTCTCTCTCCTGCTGTTATCATTGATCTTTCTTTAAATTGTTATTATTTTCATCTCAGGGTAATTTCTATGTTTATAAGGTATGTAGCTATTTATTTCAAATGGAAGATTTCTAGGCATTTTTTTTTTCAGTTTGGAAATTTGAACAATTTTTCTATTGCTCCCAGAATTTTCTAACAGCTAGAATAGTACTTCTACTTACAGAATAGAACTTTTTTGAAGACCGTTTTTCCCTCAAGGATTGATGAAACTTTATGAAATTTGCCAAGTCCCTCTTTTAACATGAATAACAAACTAAATATTTAGTTAGAAAGTTTTCCTCAGGGTGCATACATGAGTTTTATGTAGCTCCACTTCTAGAATCAATCCAATAAGGCAGGCCACTATGCTGCAGCAATTTGATTTTCCAAGACTTAGATAATATGGAAAACAAATCACTGATTTTTGAATTTATGTGATCAAAGGAGTTTTTGTTGCTTGAGAGTGAAGCTGGAAACTTTTTTTTATCTCAGTCCTTTACAGGAAATTATGATATTTGATGCTACCCCCTATCTTCAAATCCAGGTGGAAAACAAGGAGGGTAGAGGCAGAGGAAAGTCCACAGTGTATGAGGGAGTCAAATGCCATGTTGTTCAAGTACCCCAGGCATGATACAACACATGCTAACAGTGGAGAAGGAGAAGATGAATGGAATTTTTTTCTTTAAAAAAGGCTTTGGGATTGAAAAAAATTTTTTTAAAGATTATCTTTGCCCAGTAAGAAAGCAGAGAACATTTCTGTTGCCTCAGCCTGTCCTGGAGGGATGGCCATGAAAGTCTATATATATTTGCTATTTCAGCTACCCTCAGAGTGATCAGAATTCAAGTGTTGGGTTGCTCAAGCACAAAATATCTCACCAATCATACTTCCACACTTCAAAATAGCACTAATGCCTAAATTTAAGCCATACTACATCATCCAGCTTTAAGTTTAAAGTCTATAGGTTTCAATTAATTTATTTTGTCTCATGGTCAAGGAAAACCCAGTTACAGAATGATATTTGCAAGGGTATGGCAGTAGTTCCCAGAAGAATCTCCTAAGCTATCTTATTCAAGACCCTGAGGCAGCTGAAGAATATGTAAAGCATCGTGTTTGAGGCTTATGCTGTATATCTCAGTTTCAAAATAATCTTTTTTTAACTCTCAATGATTTACCCCAATGATTTCCATAAGAAATGAAGGTGGAGGGGTAGGTAGCAGGAAGCCTCCTTAAGAGGAAGTATGAGAATGACTTGAACAAGTTTTTAAACTACACATGGCTCACTTCCCAAGAGATGCTTACACACAACCTTATAAAGCTATACCACCATCTATGGTGACTATATTATTTTCCTATTGCTGCTGTAACAAATCACCACAAACTTAGTGGCTTCAAACAACACAAATGTATTATTCATATCATTGGGCTAAAGTCAAGGTGTTGGCAGCTCTGGTTCCTTCTGGAAGCCCTAAAAGAGAATCCATTCCCTGCCTTTTCCAGCTTCAAGAAGTTGCCCACATTTCTTGGCTCATAGCCAAGAAAGTATCACTTTGACCTCTGTTTCCGTTTGATGTCTTTCACGTGTTCACCACACAGACTATGATTAGTATCCCCTCTATAGTCCAATAGAATTCTCATTACATATGCCACTATTTAAGTACTTCTTACCTTGTACAGTAAATACATATTACAGATACTCCTTGACTTTTAATGGGGTTACGTCCTGATAAAAATCCATTGTAAAGCTGAAAAATTGTAGGCTGAACCATCCTAAGTCAGGAACCATCTGTATATGTCTTTCTTCTGAAATAAATTCTTCGACATCAGAGACAATGCTTAATTTCCTTTTGAATCATCAGTGCCTAGCACAATATGTAAGATATAGTAAGTGCTGAATAAATGTTTATTATCTTAATTAAATAACTAAAATTATTTATATCTGCCAGAAGAAATTTGAGAAAGAAAGGTAAATGACATGAAGAATCAGTTCAAACTTTCTAGGGAGGAAATCCTCATCTGTTTCTAGTTATATAGATTTTGATGCTTCAAGATGAATGAAATTGTTCTTCCATAATTCAACTTAGTAAAAAAATAAAATAAAATAGGCATCTGACTGCTCATCTACCTTTGTCTCACTTATAATTTGGTCCAATTGCTGAAAACAATACACTTTAAAAATATTTCTCTATTTTATTCTTAACTCATGAACAAATACAGAAAATTTTTATTATGGCAGAGAGCAAAGAAAGCAAGCAAGCTCTATGCCTCTTCTTATGAGGGTACTAATCCCATTCATGAGGGCTCTACTCTCTGGATATAATTACCTCCTACATGTACTGCTTCCTAATACCATCACATTGAAGGGTAGGATTTTGACATGAATTTTGGGGGAACACAAGCATTCAGTCCATTATAGGGTGTATATGTATTTATATTATGTATATATATTTGTATGTATATATGTGTGTGTGTGTATTTATGGATATCTGTGTATATACACACACACTAGTGAACTTCAATTTTCAAGCAGAATTTAAAGAAAATGTGAAAGCAATGTTGCTGGGTTCAAAAAAAAACCTATTTTCATAATGTAGAAAAGAGCCATCCTGGTCTCCAAGTAAAAATCGAGTCAAGAATATGTACAAAGCCTTTGTTAAGACTTCAGGATGGTTTTATGTGGGGCATCATAGATCCACTCAGGCAGTCAAAGGCATTTTAAGGATATTAACGTAGTGCCTCATATATCCTCTCCAGTAAATAGTGAAGCTTCCACGAATTACAGAGTGTTGCCCTGCTGCAGCGCCACAAGAAACCTAAAGTAGAGAAGAATTCATTTCAAAGAGATTTCTGGCAGTGACTTTCGTCTAATATAGTGGATTACAACTCAATGCATACTGAAGCCCACAAAATCTGTGAAAGATTTCTGTGCTATCTTGGACTGAAAAGGTCACAAAGTACAAAATGAAAAAAGGACTTTGGACTCTCAAACTTCTATGGTCAGGAGCAAATTAAGAAAGCTACATAGTTAAAAAAAGGACTAAAATAAGAATGATTTAGAAGAGAAAAGATCTGAGGAGATCTAGCCAAGGTCTAGGGAAAATTGGTCCTAGAGAACCTTACTGGGCCATAATCAAAGAAATGACAACATAATCAAGAAATGCTGTGGATCCATGTTTTTGAAGTACCTCCATTCTATCTTCTTTTTGAATGAGAGTTCCTATTGCAGATCTATGCCTGTTCATCCATATTTGTTGGGTGTTTGTGAGATAGGCTAATAGAACGTCAAACTGACAAAAAAAAAATGTACCCAAGGAAATAACCCTGAGGTGCTTAATCTGCTTCCTGATCACATTTAAATTGAGACTCTAGACCTCAAGCCTTAGCCTGATGCCAAAGTGGAATGAAGTTTTCCATGGGTCTTTGGAGATTTTGAATGTATTTTTCACATGAGAAGAATATAAATAGTTTTGTAGCCAGAATAAAGACTGTGCAATGAAAAGAAATGGTCTACCAATTAGTTCATATTTTTCTCATTAAGAGGTGCTGTCTGCCCCTGCAGGCTTATATCTACTTTAACCAACAGAGTATGAAGGAATGATGCAATATTACTTCCAAGGCTAAGTCATAAAGGACATGCAGCTCCCCCTTGCATATTTTGGTATGTTCACTCTCCAGATGCTTCCTTTCTAAACAGTTCTTAGAAACCAGTCACCATACTACAAGGAGCCCAAGCCACATGGAGAGGCCACATGTAGGAACTCTGGTTAACAATCAAAGCTGAGTCCAGCTTTTAAGTAATCCTATTTCAGA
Source organism: Lemur catta (assembly GCF_020740605.2). NCBI lineage: Eukaryota > Metazoa > Chordata > Mammalia > Primates > Lemuridae > Lemur > Lemur catta. Next base: position 31,104,898 of record NC_059133.1, read on the forward strand.
TACTAGAAATGTAGATAAAAATAGTTCTAAATGATTGTAGACATCTGTAGTTCCTTCAACTATTTAAGTCATTTCAGCTAAGGCCCAAGACATTGAGACAAGTTATCCCCACTGTGCCTTAACTAAATTCCTGAACCAAATATGAGATTGTTATTGTTTTATACTGCTAAACTTTGTGGTTATTTGTTAAACATCAACATTGGGCATTGGGCTGTCCAGCAGCCTATGAGATAGGTGGGCAGGCCCAGGAGGTCCCTACTTTTGTCACTTACCAAATGGAGTACAGTTTTTGAAGACTCCTGAGTTTTGTATTAATACTACCAATGGTACTGCAGGTAACTTTGGTAGAATCAGGCCTGACGGGGTGTGTAGGCCCCTATAGGCATGGGGATAGGTCTTGAACCACAACCACATTGGTTACTGCGAATAAGGTCAGTATAGAGCTCTGGGAATGGATAGAATATGAGATTTTTGTTGGTTCACAGGGGACAGCAAACTGTTCTCTCCTCTATGGACAATGAAATAGAGGAATCAAGTTTCTAACAATTGATAAAATATTAGAAGTGGGTGCTGAGCAATAGATTCAATATATCTAAGACATAAAGTCAATAGATGGTCAATTGATCTTCCTTCAAAGGTAATGGAATGAGAAATAAGAAGAAGATAGTATGAAGGCAAGCTAGTGGTAATGGAATATCAAACACCGATATACTAGACAGTGAGTGATTTCATACTACCCCTTTTAATGGAGTCTTAGCAAGGGGAAGTAATTCAACAGTGTTTTCACTTGAATGAAAATTCAAACTTAAGCACTCAAGTTCCCATATAAAAGGCAAAGTAAAATACAATTTCTTTTTCTTATTCCTGGGAACTACAACATGTTTCTCTTTAATCTCACTCTTTAGAGTCTAATAGTATTAGATTACTTCCCCTTCTCTATTGTGTGCTAACCCAGAATATTGCCTCTCTGTGTCTAAGCATAGATGGAAAATGAACACAGCCATACAAAGTCCATCCAGAGATTCTTACATATTTGACAGTTATACACCAATTTTCAGTCTCAGCTATGTTTGCCTCTTCAGAAACTTTTCTCAAATAAGACCTCTCATTTTTCAGCCTTCATTATACCCAGTATCTTTCATGATTGTTTGTAATACTATTTACAAGCATTTATAGAGCCCTTACTATATGCCAGCAGAGTATTAACTGAATTGCATGTAACATTTCATGTGTACCTCTCTAGTAATTCTCTTAAGTAGGTATTATTGAATCTCTTTTATAGATGAGGAAAGTAGTCACAGAGAGATTAAACAATTTTCCCCAACATCTGAACAGAGAAAATCTACCTATGGTGAATACTCTCTTAAAAACTTATTTCCCTATACAGCTTACAGTTACCTGTACTTGTATATATGTGTTTCTGCTTGGTATGATTCACACAAGATTCATCGTATGTGCATGAAGCGTGACAACTTATATGCCATTAAGTGTTTTTATTTATCCAAAACATATAGCAAAAATAAAGAACTAAGTTTAGTGTTACATATATAATCAAAGTTAGTAGAACCCATAAATTAATCATTTCAGTCATGGTAGAGAAACCTCAAGAAAAGGGAAAATTAATCCAACAGTTCCATTAAATCTATTCAATATTAACATTTGTTCTTTTATATGTAGCTACAAACTTTGTTCTTTTGAAAGAACATTCCCTGGAGAAGGAGAGTGAATGTCTTGTACGTTCTGAAATAAATTCCAGGAAGGAGACAAGACAAGAAATAGGAGAAGGCAAAGAAACACGCTCAGTGGTTTCCAAGCTATGGCACTCAAAGTCCTTGGGCTCCCCAGATGCAAAGCCGGGTCTGCAATGGGAGAGTCAGCAGCTGAGAACTCGGAGCTTGCTTCTACTCTTTCAACCACCATAGGTCTCTTTCATCTATTTTATGTTTTGAGAGGATATGGCCCTCTGGCCAGGGAAGAAAGAGCTATGAATGTGAAGGTATAATTCTACTAGTTTCTCTGAAAGCAGAATAACTATCAGGTCCAGGGTTGCAATTTACAAAAGAATAGAACATCCTTTCATCTGAAAGGTTGCTCTCAACAGACAGACTCTTTTAGGAGAATCTGAGAAGGTATCAACAGATAATCACCAGGTTACAATTTGACAAGAAATCAGTTACTCTGGGAACCTGTGCCTACTCTCTCTGTTAGGGTCCCCCTGGAAAAAAAGCTCCTAAGACCCATTCGTCATTCTGGAAAGGGAGAATGATGGTTAAATGATCCCTTCACTGTTTTTACCCTTCACTGAAAACTTGGTACTTAGCACCTGACAGTTTCTCCCGGTCCAAGTCCACAATTAAATCATCTTTCAAAAAGTTAAGCAATAAAAGCTTTGTACCTTTTTAAGAAATTATTTTTAAAAGTATAATTGTAGCCCTGGTAACAGAAAAAATAAAAAAAAGCATACTTCCTCTTCCTTATCAGTAGTGAGGTCAAATTATCAACAAAATGATTTTATTATACCCTCTGCCAGTCTTACATTGTTTTTACAGTTCACTTGGATGGAAAATGCACAATTAAGGTCTTTTCCAGAGTCATTTAAAGGAAAACCTGAAGCATAATGTTAAACTAATTAGTCATATTTTAGATGAGCAGTTTAATGATGATCCTAAATGCTTTTGATTCTTTTTTGAGAGCTAAGTGGGTGTTAAATTATACATGAAAATTACTTCTCATAAAAAATATTTTATTAAAAATCTTTTAAAAGTTGAATATATCCTCATAATTAAATTTTATAAAGGAAAAATCTAACAAATAATGATTTAATATTTCTACATTTTAGTTTTTTATTTTTATTTCTTTATTTTTTATTTCAGAATATTATAGGCGTAATAATGTTTTGGTTACTTGGATTGCTTTTGTACTGCTTGAGTCAAAATTATAAGTGTGCCCTTTACCTAGACAGTGTACATTGTACCCATTAGGTATGATTTCACCCATTCTCTCCTCCTCCCTCCCACCTGCATGATTTCCATCGAGTTTTACTTCTGTCTGTGCACATGCGTGCTGATTGGTTAGCTCCAATTTAATAGTGAGTACATGTGGTATTTATTTTTCCATTCTTACGATACTTCACTTAGGAGGATGGTCTCCAGTTCTATCCAGATTGTTGTAAAAAGTATCAATTCATTTTTTATGGCTGAATAGTACTCCATGGTGTACGTATACCACATTTTATTAATCCACTCATGCACTGATGGGCACTTGGGTTGATTGCACATCTTTGTGATTGTGAATTGTGCTGCAATAAACATTCTAGTGCAAGTGTCTTTTTGACAAAATGACTTTTTTTTTCCTTTGGGTAAATACCCACTAGTGGAATTGCTGGATCAAATGGTAGGTCTACTTTTAGTTCTTTGAGTCATCTGCACACTATTTTCCATAGAGGTTGCACTCCCACCAACAGTGTAGAAGCATTCCTTTCTCTCCACATCTGTACTAGTATCTATTTTTTGGGGACTTTTTGATAAAAGCCATTCTCACTGGGCTTAGGTGATACCTTATTGTGGTTTTGATTTACATTTCTCTGATGATTAGTGATGTTGAGCATTTTTTCTTATGTTTATTGGCCATTTGTCTTTCTTCTTTTGAAAAGCCTCTGTTCATGTCTTTTGCCTACTTTTTAATGGCATTGTTTGATTTTTTTCTTGCTGATTGCTTGAGTTCTTTATAGATTCTGGTTATTAGCCCTTTACTGGCTGTATAGCATGCAAGTATCTTCTCCTATTCTGTAGGTTGTCTGTTTGCTCTGTTGATTGTTTCTTTGGCTGTGCAGAAGCTTTTTAATTTAATCAAGTCTCATTTGTTTATTTTTATTGTTGCTGTGATCGCCCTTGTGGTCTTCTTCATAAATTCTTTGCCTGGGCCAATATCTAGAAGAGTTTTTTCAGCATTTTCTTCTAGAATTCTTATGATTTCATATCTTAGATTTAAATTGCGGATATTGTAAACAAATGGAAAAACATATCATGCTCATGGATCGGTAGAATCAACATTGTTAAAATGTCTATACTATAAGTGATTTGCAGAGTCACTGCAATCCCCATCAGAGTACCAATGTAATTTTTCACAGGTGTAGAAAAAATAATTCTATGCTTCATTTGGAACAAGAAAAGAGCCTGAATAGCCAAAGCAATCTTAAGCAAAAGGAAAAAATCTAGAGGTATCATTTTACCAGACTTTAAGCTATACTACAAGGCTATAGTAACCAAAATGGCATGGTACTGGCATAAAAATAGAGACCTACACCAATGGAACAGAATGAAGAACCCAGATATAAAACCATCCACATATTGCCATCTGATCTTTGATAAGGTAGACAGCAATATGAACTGGGGAAAAAAAATCCCTATTCAGACTCTTAGTGGTGGATCACTAAATATAAAACAAACAAAAAATCCCTATTCAATAAATGGTGCTGGTAAAATTGGAGACCCATGTGTAGAAGACTAAAACAGGATCCATATCTCTCAAAAATTAATTCAAGATAGATAACAGATTTCTAGATTTTAGAAATAATTTTCATCAATTAACTTTTACCAGGCACTAAATTCAAACAAAATAGTTGAAATAATCCTGGGGAAAAATATTTTATTTATTTGAGGGAAAAATAATTTTTATATTTATAAAGTGATTACAAAGAAGGATAGCAGCTTTTGATACAAATTTTCAGACAGCTAAAGGGAAATATGACATTTCAAGGCAAATCATCCTTGAGACTGACAGGATTTGGGAAGAAAACTGGACACATTTTTCAAGCCAAATCTTGTTTAGAAGGAGTATGGTGAAAATCCTATTGTTGCATAATTTGCAACTTATTGGTTTCTTCTTTAGTCATGTTTCTTCATAAACCTTTTTTTCTGAATCTAAAATATTTAGACTAATAAGCACTTACCTTTGCAAGAGACACTTTCTAAATTGAGTAAGTTTTTATTCAACTGAGGTCCTTTCTCCGGTTTTTACTAGGAGGTCTGGAGTTTAATGGGGTGATAAATGACTGGCATTAATCAAACAATAAATAAATGTGTACTTTATGAAGTCCACTAGTAGAGATCAGTTCCTTATACTATTTTACCTCTTTCCCATAAATTCATTTCTCAACAGCAATATGTATTTCATATTGAAGTATTAAACCTCAACTTGAGGTTTAAGAGACAAATAAGATAGAATGCCTGCTAACGTGGTTTGCAGTGTAGGTGGGGGAAAATGTTTTAAAGAAAAGTGGCTCTCTCCTCTGTTATTACAAAAATAGGGTAAGGAAGAGAAATATTATTTTATAATGCATTCAAAGGAGAGTGCTAGGTGCCTTATCTCCGTTATTGCTAATTGCATGAAAACTCTGCAAGATAAATATTAGATTTCATAATTAGATTTCACAATTGAGAAAAATGATGATCTTAAAGAGATTAAATAATTTACTTAAAATCACAGCTTTCATGGAAATGCTCTGACTTGAACCAAGGTAGATTACCCCAATCATGAGGCCCTGCTGTGCTTATCTTCCTTTGAAGCAGCATGTGATCAAATCCCTGGGAATCTGGCAGCAGAGGCAGAGGCTAAGCCTGTGCCCCTCAGGGGACTAGGTACAAAACCTTCCAAATGTCAGATTTTGTGACTGGCAGCAATTCATAACAGTACACCTGGCTTAAATTTAAATTTTAAAAGAAGAAATGTGCGAATAAGGTAACCATAGAGTTTTTTTAATCTCAATAGTCTGATGAGTGATAAAGGAATGAGTTTGATTTGTGTGTGTGTGTGTGTGCATATGTATGGCAAAAACAAAATCTTCACAGTAACATATGTAAGAGTGTTTTTTCATGCAGACTGCTTCAAGACGGAATGAGTTTTAGTTCTCTTAGAGTTGACCTGAAGGTCACACCTCCACATTGATTTATGACTTACTGATAAAGAAATGACATTAAGCTTATTTTAACACTGTCCTTATAAATTAAAACTCAGTGCAGATATAGGTTGTAGTGAGGTATCATGATTAACAGCATGATACATTTCCCATCAAGTTAATCAGGGTTCAAATCTCAGCTCTTAAATTATTAGTGATCTTGAACAATTAACTTCCTTGTACATGTTTCCTCATTTGTATAATTGAGGAATTACTAGCCATTTCACAGTGAGTTTTTGTGCAAATTTAACAATATATGAAAATCTCAGTGCATGCCTGAAAAGTGTTAATAAATTATTTTTGTTATTATTATTGTTACTGTTGTTTTTATTACAACTAATATTGTTGTTATAAATACTCTAATACATGCAGTATTATTGTTGTATGAATCAGTGTTGATTATGAACGTGGATAAAAGAAAATGTCAATTTTTTCTGAAAATCTAAAAAAGAGCATGAGTTAAAAGGGATCGAAAATCCACTTCAACATCAAAACTTTTTAATTACATTTTATTACATATTGTATTATATTCTGCAGAAAATCTTAATAAAAATAATTTTAATTTTAAGGTTAGAGTCAGCTACCTATTTTAGGTATAACTAAGATTCTAGATAATTAAGCATGTTGGCAGAAGTGAGAAGCTTATAGAACTGACGTACTTCATTAATTGTTGTCTTATAAATCTCTGATACATATACACACAGAAACACACACACTTTGGAAGCTTTGTTGGTGGAGTACTTTTTTAAGGTTCTATTTTCTTTCCTAGAAAATAATTTTCTGCATCCTAGAAGTGCAAATCATTTTGGAAACAAATTTATTTTAGAAATACAGAAGCTGTGTAAAACAATTTGATTCCTTTCTTTTCACCAGAGTTAGCAAGATTAACCAGAAAGTTAGAAGAATTAGGGAGGGATAAAATGGACAGAAGTTGCCATTTAATTAAATTTGACCTTTTCTTTATGTCATAATTTGATACTTATACCTTCATGCTATCTTTAATAAGTTAAATGCTTAAGCAAGCTCTTATATATAGGAAAAACAAAAAATTTCCTCAAGTGCCTGAGCGTAGATTCCAGAATAATAAAAAGGTAAATAAGCCAAAATAAATAAATGAAAGGGCTGATGTACTGGAAGAAAACTAGAGGCCATACTATGGATAAAAACCATACTATAGGGGTGAAAAGATATGAAAGGTAACCAGATTGAAGAGTCAAGTCAGACTGTTGAGTTTAATCCCAGAAGATGCTCCATTTAAGGTATAAAGTGGAGCCTGCAGACAAAGTCACTGAAGTAAAGAGGAAATGAAGATCAGTGGATTCAGGAACATGAAACAGCTTTAGAGTCAGAGTGTCAAAGAAGTCATCAGTACTGATGAAGACATCCTGTTGTTAATGACAGAAAATGAGGATAAAAGAAAGATTATGAACAAGGTGCCCAAGCCATCGATGGACATGGGAGAGTGTCTTTGCTGTTGGCAGATGGCTGCAGTATGAAGGGGTAGTGTTACGAGCACAAGACACAGGAATCAGAAGAGAAGGCAAGGGTTTAATATAAGAAAAAAAGATAATGATCTATCAACAATAGTTTGAATCAAAGAGCTATTTGACCCCCTCATTTTGCCCTATTGACTAAAAGAATGAGAAAAGTGGATGCTTTATGAGAACTGCTGGCCAGCCAGGGAGTGTAGTGGGTAACACAGTGTCCTCCAACAATTCACGTCCACCAGAAGCCTCAGAACATGACCTTATTTGGAAATAAGATCTTCGCAGATGTACTTAGTTAAATTAAAATAAAGCCATACTGTATTAGGGTGGGCCCCAAATCCAATGACTGCTGTCCTCAGAGGAAGAGGGGAGGGCACACAGAGATAAAGAGAAGAGAATACCATCTGAAGATGGAGGCAGAGATTGGAATGATGTATCTACTAGCCGAGGAATACCCAGGATTGTCTGCAACCACTAGAAGCTAGAAAGAGGAATGGAACAAAAAAGAACCAACGCTGTTAACATCTTGATTTCAGAATTCCCGCTTTCTTAACTTTGAGAGAATTAAGGTCTGTTCATTTAAGCCACTCAGTTTGTAATAATTTCTTGCGGTAGCCCTACTAAACTTGTACAAGGAAGTTTCTTTGAACTTGTACAAGGAAAACTGGATTTATAGCCACTCCACAAAAGGATTAATGGAAAAGCTTAAAGATAGGCATCATAATTAATAGAGACATGGGCAGTGATAGATTTGGCCTGGAAAAGGCCGGAACTAATTTGCCTGAGTAATAATGACAGAGAAGGAGGTAATAGGAAGGTGCCTTGACCTAGATCATTAATTGTCCATAATAGGAAATTAGGAATTAAGAGTTATAAAGAGCATGCAAAATAGACAGTACTGGAAAAGCCAATAGAACCAATTAATTCTACTGGAGTAGAAAGTCTAAAAACTTTTTCTTAAACTCTTTTCTGAGAAGCATCAGGTGTAGCAGAACTCAGAATTTGGAGTCAGGCAGATCTAAATAATAATGTTCATTTTTCCCACAAACAAGTTACACATATTTGGAAAACTTCTTTACCATTCTTAAACATTATTTTCTTTATCTACAAAGTGAGAATATTAACTCTTTTATAGAGTTGTAAAGATTTACATAATATATTTTGAATTCATAGTGCCTTGCTATCTATATAATGAAGTTAGAGGAACCACTCCATATGGTGGTTGTGAGATTGAATGTATATATTAATAAAATGCATAGTAAACACTTCATATATGTTAGCAATTATTTAATATTAGCTTTTCTTCTCCCTCTCTTAGGCCTGATAATTATAAATTCCTAGACAGAAGAAGCATGAGTTGGTGTTCACCGATAGCAGACAAGCCTGTCTAAGCAGTCCACTTGAGTTTTGTGATACACCAGCTGGGAAACACTGTTTTAATGTGTTTTCACAAAAAATATTCTTCAAACAGTATCAGAACACATTTTAGTATACACCCTTTCTGAGGTGTGGCCAGCTCAGTGAAAATGTGCTGATGACATGAGAGAATGTTATTAATGACATATTCTTGGAATGATATTGTACTGTAATCACATTTTGTCATTGCATAAATGTGTACATAAAAGTAACAATAGATTATTCATCGTGAGAAATACCAAACCATGAGCACTATCTCTGATTTATATTGCTCCCAGATGTTCATGCATAGTAAAAGAGGGTAGAAGCAATGATTTTGTTCAGAGTAAAATAAATAAAAACTCTCTGATAATCTGGGATAAATGAATGACATCAGAACTGCAATTAAGAAATTCCATATTCTGTATTCAATACTGATAAACATGATGTCCAGATCATTTAGAACAGTTGATTTCTATACTCTATTTTCTCTCTTAACATTTTGACCAAATGAATAATTTTATGGCATTTTCATTGAGGCTAATTTTCACAAACACATTGGGCACTGATGTGAGTCAAATTCATTTTCTCTCTCTCTAGGACTTCTAATATAACATGCTTGAGTCCTTTTATTCACTTGTTCAAGAAATAATTGGTGAGCAATTACCATATCCCATGCACTGTTCTAGACACAGAGGCTACAACTGCAAACTAGCAAATGACTTCACTGTCCTCATGAAGATGACATTGAGTAGGGAGGAGGCGGGATAGGTTGGCTGAGAAGACAGACCAAAACAAACAAATAAAATAATAAATAAATGTGCATAGTGAAAGAAATATAGTATAAAGTGACTAAGTGGTGCTGTTTAGAGGATGCCTCATGGAGAAAGTGAAATTGGAGAAAATTCAAACAAGCAAATATCCTTAATTCTGTTCCTTTATCTTGCTCATCAAAAAGATAACCCCTGAAAATGTAAACCAAATGAAAAAAAAGAGATCTGGTAGATTAATAACTTACATGAGGGAAAATAGTTTTGATATTAAACATTATGTTCCTATTCATAAACAGAATGTCCCAAATAAAGCAAAATGTAATAAAATTGTATCATTTAATATACACCTATGCTTAAATGATTTTAGTTCCAATTTTCATCTTAATAAAGCATTAATAAAGAAATTAGGATACAAAGAATGAGTAGAGGTAAACAATTCTTTGATTTAGTAATAATTCAATGAGTATTACATTTGAATATATTTATCATTGACTACTAATTAATTTTACAGAATCTGATACAGGAACAAATATTATTTCCCCAGACACATACAAAATAATATTAACTACATTTGCTGTTATCTTCATTTAAGAATTGAGTTTAATGTATAGTATTCAATTTGGAATTAGTCTTACCATGAAATTGTATTAAAGGAATGATATGTCTGTTTGATAATTTGAAACAGTGTTTTATTATCTTTTCCCTCCACACACCCAGCCCATCTCCACAGTCAAAGTACACAAATGGTAAACAAATATAAGGAGAAACTGTCTATCCTTCTTAGAAATAAAATAATCATAAATTAATAAAAATTTGAGGTATTAATTAAAACTACTAAATTAACTACCTAAAAAAATTATTGTGAAGCTGAACCAAAACTACAAACTCATGCTGTTAGTGACATTATAAATTATGTCCAGATATATGGCCAAAGATTTTAAAGAATACAAATTCTTATGTTTTTATCCAATGTCTAAGAAACTTCTATTAAGGAAATAGTTTAAAAGTAATAAAAATTTGTATATGGAAGATGTTGATTTCAGTTACATTTAATTAGTACCATATAGAAATTAAATTTCCCATACTACATAAACGGCCAATAATTTTCTTGTCAGCCCAGACACACTAAATTGTTATGAAATGGATAATTTTGAAGACTTTTGTATACAAGGACATATCTGATGTAATATAGATTTTTAAAAAACTAAAATGACATATGCACCTTGATTAAATTCTTATAAATTGTATTGCACTTGACATGGATAAATGACAAAACATGATTTGAATGACTTTTAAGACTAAAATTTTTAGATTTTTTTTCCACAATATACAATTTTTTAAAAAGGACAAAAGTCTTTCAAAGCAACATTTGTTTATTTATTTCATTGTCAAAATTATGTCCCCATTACATTTGTTTTGTGAACACACACATCACTGTTGCATAAAATATTCTTGTATTTCCTATAATTGCAGTAGTTATACCAGAAAGTAAAAAACCAGAATCACTGTAAAAGTAAATCCACAGGAAAATTGCAAGGCACAAAACTTACAGAAGTATCTTTTTCATAATAGTTTTAATACCACTATACTTACAAAAATTATAAAATTAATAAAATAAAATATAAAGAATATTCAATGTTTACTGTGTAAGCATTGACATTACACAATGGTATCTTCTTTTCAGAGAAAGGAAGATGTTGGCATGAATATAAAATTGTACACTCTGCCTCTTCTGAGTGTGCTTCCATTAGGTCCCAATATATCAAGTCTAGAAATTCTACAAAAACAATTTTAAGAACATCGCTGTCAAAGCATGTTTAATTTCTACCCTTGTAAAAAACGGCTATTTTAGGGTAAATTTGTTCAGTTGTTTTCAGTCAAACTATCATATAATTATGTAACATACTGACAGTTTCATTTCCAAAATGGAATATAGTGCACTCACTACTCAAATTACTCTTTGTTTTATACATTTGGATATCAGTGTTCTCTTCATACCACTTACCTAACTTTATGTTAGCAACCATAAAATTTAATAGAAAGAGGTTTGAATTAAAATCATACATTCTATTTCTTATGGTGTCACTGAATCAATAGGTGTTCTTGTTCTGGCAAAGTAAAGAAATGTTTGCAAAGTAATGTTACTGTTCAAACAATAGGATTTTCTTGGCCAATGGCCATTACCAACACCAGCCTCTACACTTGTCACTTAGCGAAATTTTCAACAAAGAATGTTGCCCTAGTCATTGGTGATATGGGCTAGTTAAATGGAATAGGAACCAAAAAAAAACGAGTGTGTCAATAGTCTAATGGCTTTACAGCTAGAGTCATTGCGTAAGTAGAGCCAATCCTATCTTCCACTTTTCTTCACTTTTCCACATTTCTTCTCCCTGCTCCTTTCACTGCCCCTGTCTCCTCTTTCAAACATGACAATATCAGATTTAGCTGTTAAGCAATGTTTAACCTGTGCCTTACAACTATCATATAATTTATGGTCAAAACCAGGACACTTTTGAAGGTAAAAGGCGGAGTTATTAATAATTATCCAAGGACACCTGGTGTAAACAGGACTGGCCCAAACTGAGACTCATGGTTTCCCTGCCTTTGGGGTTCCTTAATGCGATGCACTTTCTGCCGCTTGGGCTTCAAACTCTGTAGTGCAACCCCTGTTAATGTTTCAAACATCAAAGAACAAACAAACAAAAAAATAAATAAAACAAAGAGAAAAGTTAAAAAAAAAAAAACTCACCCACTGCATTTATTATTTATAGAATACCATGAATCTCTCAAGGTTAAATACCTCATTAGATATTATTTCCACAAAGGAATGCCCAAAGTAAACCACGCTTTTTCTATTAATATAATGATACATAATTTGAAAAGCACGTAGCATATACATAATTAGTGCTTACCAAATATCTATTTCTTCACATTTACATGTTGCAAAAAGTATTGTTTCCATTTGTTTTGTTTATTTTTACCAAATTCCTTATCAAAAACAATGAAGACGAAAAATTAAGAGTATTGTCCAAATATTAAGTTCATCCATTCACTCATTCAACCATTGATACTTATTCTTTCTTAATTTTAAAACCATCTATTTTGTGCTGGTGACTATGCTAGCTTGCAAGGTGACATTGTGTACCCTGCCTACAACAAATACTTTGTATATCATCCAATATTTTTCAAATTGTAAGTAATACTCTATAGTAGATTGTGTGGATAGGGAAAGGTTAAGATGGTGTACCAAAGACATCACTGAATACAATAGCTTAAATAATGAAGTTTACTACTGTCTAGTATCACAACAAAGCAAATGTGAGAGGTTCAGAATCTTTGTTGTCCATAACATAGGGCTTCCAATATTGGGAGAAGATCAGAAATAAAATTTTTAAAAGAATCATATGTGGACAGGAATGTGGACCTGTCACTTCTTTTCACTTTCCATTGGCAAGAACTTAGTTCTATGGCCACACCATACAGCAAAGGATGCTGGGAAATGTAGTCTGTAGCTAAGTGGCTATCTGCTCAGCTAAAATTCACAGAGTTCTATTAATAAAGGGATAAAAAAAGGAGAATCAATAATTCAGGTCACTTTGCCACTAAACCGTAAAACAATAGTAAATGTTTAGGCTTTGGTATACCTTTAGTTTAGAACGCTCAGTAAGATATCAGAAAAGTACATTTGCATCATTTTTTAAATACAGAAACCATGTGTTGCAGAAAATATTTATCATGTCAAATATTATGGGAAAATGGTCAGTCTATATGGCATGTAAAAAAGTATACATAGTTTTTGAAGAAGAGCAGAACGTAAGTGATTCCATGTGGAATGAAAGAGGATTAAGGTAGCTTAAAAGATAGTATTCTTTAGTATACCAGAAAATCATAGGTGACAGAGGGAGAAAGGAGAGGATATTTATTGTTCATCTACCACATATAAGAACTCATGCAAAGTACTGTCATGCACCCCATTTCACAGACTAGAATTCTGAGGCCCAAAAGGAATAAAAAATTTGTTCAAAATCAGTTAATAAAAAATGCATGCCAGTCTTTTTCTTTGCACTAAAACATATATTGATATTTTTAAGACTATTTCACACTATATTTAATGTTTGAATCTGTTGATATAATTTTTTAAAAAGTAGAAAGAAATTATTTAAATATTGCTAATCTCTATGTATATCATATTTATCTCTTTAAAAAATTCTTCTGTAAATTTGGTTGTATAGCGTTTGTATTTGTGAAGATTATTAGCAGATTTTATTGATAAAATATTTATATTAAAATCATGAATTAACTGTAGGATTTCATCCACCTTACTTCTATTTTATTTCAAACAATGGAACTATTTAATTATAGATACTAGGAATTGATCCAGTAATATATAGTGAACCATTTCTGAATTTTCTGATTAAAAAAAATTAATTCCCTAATTCTTAGGCCTCTTGCCTCTTGGTGGGAGCCCTTGCAAATCATATGATAAAACACTGTGATTAACTTAAATCATAAAGACATGAATAGCAAAGAATATAGGCAATTATAATTTATATCCCTCTTCTCTAAACATCCATATCCATTTCATTTTAAACCTTTATATTAATATAATCAGAGCTTTGAGCTAAAGTCTATAAATTATTGACATATTTCTTCACTTGCTAATTGTGTGCAGATACATTCCTGGCAATGTAAGAAATAATATAAATAAGTAACTTATACCCACTTTATTTCATAAATGATCCATAGTGGTTTATATAAAGGCATATAGTACATAACTGGTAAATAATTAATGGGGATAGTAAAAAGAAGAAATATAGATAACACAATGAAATAGTATAGAGGTTGCTCAAAAAATTAAAACTGGAACTACCATATGATCTAGCAATCCCACTACTAGGAATATGTCCAAAGGAAATAAAATCAGTATGTCTAAGAGACATCTGCTCTCTGACGCTTATTGCGGCACTATTCACAATAGGCAAGAATTGGAATCAATCTAAGTGTCCATCAACAGACGAATGGGTAAAGAAAATGTGGCATATATACATAATGAAATACTATTCACCCATACACAAGAAGGAAATCCTGTCATTTGTGATAACATGGATGAACCAGAACATTATGTTAAGTGAAATAAGCCAGGCACAGAAAGACAAATACTGCATCATCTCATTGATATGTGGAATCTAAAAACGTTGATATCATGGAAACAGAGAGTACAATGGTGTTTACCAGAGCCTGGGACTATTGGGAGGTGGGGAAGATGTTAAGCAAGGGATAAAAAATTGCACATACATGGGAGAAATAAGTTACAAAAGTCTATTACACAGCATGGTGACGATATTAAATAATGATATATTCTATTCTTGAGGAATGCTATGAGAGTAAATGTTAAGTGTTCTTACCACAAAAATGATAATTATGTGAGGTGACGCATATGTTAATTAGCTAGATTTAACCATCCCACAATGTATATGTGCTTTAAGGCATCATGTTGTACAGGATAAATACATACAATTTTATCTATTTAAAAAATAAAAAAATTAGGAAAAATAGGGACACTTGCATAATAAGTTAGAAAACAACAATGTTAAAGACAAAGAAATTTTGAACACTGTACTTAATCTACATGGAAGATCTCTTTCCCCTGCTCAGAACTGCAGAGATACGTAAAACCTGCTAGCCCAATAATCACAGAAGCCGTATTTACATTAGAAAACAGATCATGTTTCCTATACAAATTTGTCTAATAAAATAATTAAGGATGGAAATTGCAAAGGAAATTGAAAGACAGCCCTAAAATCTGAGTAGTTATAACCAAAATTCTTTTTTCTAAGTAGCAATTTCAAGGATACAGCATGTACAATATGCAGAGAGAACAATCCACAGAGAGCATATTAACTCTGGATAAACAAAAGAGCACTGGGCCGGGTGCGGTGGCTCACGCCTGTAATCCTAGCTCTGGGAGGCCGAGGCGGGTGGATCGCTCGAGGTCAGGAGTTCGAGACCAGCCTGAGCAAGAGTGAGACCCTGTCTCTACTAAAAATAGAAAGAAATTATCTGGCCAACTAAAAATATATATATACAAAAAAATTAGCCGGGCATGGTGGCTCATGCCTGTAGTCCCAGCTACTCGGGAGGCTGAGGCAGTAGGATCGCTTAAGCCCAGGAGTCTGAGGTTGCTGTGAGCTAGGCTGATGCCACGGCACTCACTCTAGCCCGGGCAACAAAGTGAGACTCTGTCTCAAAAAAAAAAAAAAAAAAAAAAAAAACAAAACAAAACAAACAAAAAAAAAAGAGCACTAAGCCAACAACACAGGTTGGAGATGAGACAAAATCAAAAAAAGTGATCAGAATGGGCTAAGGGATTCGCCAGGTAAGAAAGATTAAAAAAAAATTGATCACCAAACCACTTAAAACTGATTACAATCTTACTAAATTGCCATTTTAGCAGATTAGATGTGACCGATTTCATATTCTAGGTTTTATCTCAGTTCATCTTTAAAAGCAATATCTCAGCTAGATAACTAGCTGTATGGCCTAAGCCAAACTGCTTTTCCTATGCGTGCCTCAGTTTCCTTACCTTTAAAACATCGCCCAGTTTGCAGTGAGAGAAGCTAGCTCCCAGGGTGTGGTGGGGGTTTGATGAGCTAATATTTGTAAAGCACTTAGAACAGCATATGGCACGACATAAGCATTACATAAGTGTGTGCTGTCATAATCTTTAAAACACTGGGCAAAAAGAATCCTGTGGTTAACGCATGAATCCATTAACAAATGCATCAACCAATATTTCGATTACCTCTTAGATGTTAGTTACCATATTAGATGCTAAGGATGAAACAGTGACAGATACAGTTCATTTCTTCAAAGAGCTTAAAGTCTAGAATGGGTTAGACAGACAAGTAACAAAGAAATGTTAGTATCACGTAAGAAGTGCAACAGTATATATGAAATGGGAATAATGATAATACCTACTTCTAACATTGGCATGAAATTTCAATGTTATTATATAATTCCTGAAAAGATTTTAGTACAGTACTTGGAATACAGTAAGGATTTAATAAAAGTTAGCTCTTACTCTCGTGTTGTAGTATTTTTTGTTTGCTTCTTTTCATGCTTGTCTTTTCCACCGGCTCATGAGTTCCTCCAGAAAAAAATATCTCATCCTAAATCAACATTCAACATTTTTGGACAGTATATGCCTGATACTCTTAGCATTAAAGATACAAAGATTAATAATACAGGGTTCTTATTCTCAAGAAAAAGACAAACTTCTATATATATATATTTTTTGTTGTTGTTGTTGTTGAGACAGAGTCTCGCTCTGCCACCTGGGCTAACGTGTCATGCCATGGAGTCAGCCTAGCTCATGGCAACCTCAAACTCCTGGGCTCAAGCCATCCTTCTGCCTCAGCCTCCCAGGCAGCTGGGACTACAGGTGTGCACCACCACCCCAGCTAAATTTTTCTAATTTTTTCTATTTTTAGTAGAGTTGGGGGTCTCCTCTTACTTGGGCTGACCTCAAACTTCTGACCTCAAGTGATCTTCCCACCTCAGCCTCCCAGATTGCTGGGATTACAGGCGTGAGACACAGCACCCAGCCAAACTTGTATGCTTTAAAATTACAACATACTGTGGTAAACGCAGTTGCAGTGATATTAGCAATGAACTGTGGAAATTTAGAAGATGGAGCAACTTTCCCTGAGGAAACCAGAGATTTCATAGGATTGATTACCTCATCGGGATCTTAAATTGAAGGCACGATTTTTCCAGGGAAGGAGTGGGATTGAATGAACTGTGTAATGAAAGGATCTGATCAATCTAGAGGTTTTAGGGAAGATTTCAAAAGGCAATAGAAAAGAAAAATGAGGGAGGGTAGCCATACATTGGAGGGCGGACATGTGGGTGATGGGGGCCCCAACCTCTGGAGTGATTTGTACTTTAAGGTAAGAAATTTAGATTGTGTACGGACAGCAGTATGAAGCATTGGAACAATGTCCTTAACCTTGCATACTTTTTGCATTCCCCTTTCTGCTTAAGCATCTGTAAATTATAATCCTCATATGGTAAGCTTTGTTTTAAGGAGAACTCTGAAATATTGTAGGTTCAAGGGTCTATAGGTTGATTCCTGCACCTGATGTTAAACTCCATCATTGTGCTTAAGGAACACTATGTGCTCTAGAAACATTTGTGGAGCTAAATTGAAAGCATGGGCTTAGCCCTACACTGTTTCTTAGTGATCTCAGAATAAAAATCATTTTTGATAGAACAGTCCAGACTTGAATATATTTAAACCTGTGTCCTAACGAGAGAGTCCTATTATCTCACAATTTGATGGTTGTAACTAAGAGGGTGACTGACATTTTTGACTGTTGTGAGGACTGACGTGTGATCTTGAAATAAGTGGGAACACATTTTCCTCCAGGGTGGATGAGAACTTCCTGTTAGAAGTTTTGCTTGTTGAAAGTATCGATGGACAAAAATATTTTGATCTATTTCTGTTTATTTTGATATCATAGAAGAGAGCGATTAGGCATGCAATTGTAGAAGCTGCAGGAGTTAGAATATGTTGTTGTAAGTTTCTATATTTGTATTATGAAAGTCAATAGTGCAATCAGTTCTGAATTAATCATCAAACTAGGAAAATGTAAGTCTGGAAAATTAAGATTTTAAATTTAAAAAGTGGATTTTTTCTCTTTACACAACTATCCTGACAATTTTTTCTAAAATATTTTCTCAAGCATATAATAAATGAGTTTATTATCCAGTTTTGCTTCATTGCACTGTATTTCTAATCCATTATTTGGCCAATATGGGTCTGAATTTTGTAATGGGTGTGCCTTGGTATATAGTAATTAAATTATGATTAAGTCAGTTTAGATGAGTATCTCCTTGTGTTTATGTTTAATTTTGAAAGTAATAACAGTATTAGTCATAGTAGATGTTAGACACACCAAATTTCCTAATGAGGTATCTCTATTAATACAAAAATATTGAAAACTATAATTTAGTAAAATTCAGTCCTAGCAAAATATATAAATCCAGTCATGATCTCTCCAAATGCAGACCACTATTTTCCACTACATATGATTTTTTTTTTCCTAAAAGTCATATGCTTCAGGTATGATTTACATATTCCTTCTATTTGCTGTGAACTAAATTACCATAGAGTAAATTCCAATTCCTAGAGCATTGAGCTCATTCATGCACATGGGTGAGGTGGGCAGGGGAGAAGCAAAAGACCAGTTGCTGATACTTTCCATTTAATTAGAAAGTAACTCATTGTCTGTTTTCTAAATTAATGGGTTTTCTTTTTTTTGCCATTATCTATAAAGTCCAGAGGCGCAACATACCTTGTTGCACATAATTCATACTCAACTGGGGATTTTTATAATTGCCACAGGAGGTTTCCCTCCATGCCCTCTCAGCCACAAAAATTTAAAACATTCTTGTATAATATGATACAGATAGTATACGTTTATGTATTCACATGATTTATTATTTTTTAAATTGTTAGCGTTTAGTAATGGAAATCCCCAATAATGAAATGTACTTTTTCATTAATATTATCCTCTGACTTTCCAATGCAGTTGGATCTGATCATATCCATTTAGAGCGGGGGCATTTATTACATTTAATTTTCACCAGCCTAAAATAAAATAAAATAAAGGCATCCATTGTCTCAGTTTTTCTATGACTGGGCAGGAAAAACTCTATTTCATACTGTGACTTATGGTTTATGTCATCAAGTGGCTAATTCTGTAAGATAAACAATATAAAAATATACTCTATGCTTACATGAGAATAAACTATGAAAGATGTCAGGGAAGAATAACCATTTTTCAACTCTAAAAGAAATGAAATTTGATCTTATGTCACATTCTCCAAATGATAATAGGCTAATGTTCAACAATTTGTCTCCTCACTGCTACTTACTTTCCATACTTTTGTAGGGAAAAAAAAACATGTTTCTCTGGACTTAAGCACTGTTTAAAATTTATGTTCAGATATTCCCTTGATAGCCATACTGAATTGTGTGAATAGAGCACTTCAGCAGATTTTCAGTCATTAGTATTTTGGTACATACAAATGAGAAATGGAAGAGTTTTTTGTTTTTGTTTTTTAAAAAAATTCTCTTTACATAAAGACAGCTTGGGTTTTTATACAGGCTTTTCAGAAAGATAAGAATCTATATAAACTCTAAAAAAATAATTAATTTACTTATACTGAATATCACATAAGGAATGTCTTTATTGTAATCAAAATGATGTTGAACATGAGATGAATGGTTTCTGAGGAATTAGTAATTATTCTAACAGGATCTCTTATTTCATTAATCTGGACAAATGTATAATACCACTTACATAGAACACTTCAATTAAAATGCTGCATTTATCGGCTTTGCTTTTAAACCTCTCAAATACAGAGTGCTGGTTTTTCAGAGATCCAGCAGTAAAAAAAAAAAAAGATGTTCTGTATTTTATTTACAGACTCTATTTTTTTTTTTAGCTTAAAATCAAGTAGTACAACCTAAGAGGCACAAGGTGCCTAGGAATGTGCTCTCGTTCCATTGTCCTCAAAAGCGATTTCACAGAAGCAGGCCATTTAAGGACATGATCAATGGCTCAGAAATTTCTGGCAAAACAGCTTTGCCCTGAGTTTTGACAAGGATCTGGCCCTAGAGGAAATTACGTAGGCTGTTACAGTACCAGTGAAACAGGTGCCCCAGATACTTAATTCCCTTCCAGGTCCCACCGTGGGGAGAAAGGAGAGGAAGTAGAAGGCTAAACAGGGACACAGAAGCAGAACTAATTGATAATAATGACCTGTTTTTTCCTCATGAAAGAAGGATTACTCATTCCACTCCTGTTTCTTGTCTACTTGGATTTCTATAACATGTTTTTACTATCTTTTATGCTACAGTGAGCTTATGCCTTTATCTTTTTTTAATATCCACACTTTAAAATTTGTTGTGGTTTTAGAAAATAATGCATAGTTATGTTTCTATAATGTGCTAACACTGCCTGTTAATGTTTCTCACATGCCTCATTCATTTTCCTAAATCCTGGACAAAATCCTCAAAAGGAAATGTCAACTACTTGCAGTGTTTCCTCTTCAATAATTTTCCAACACTGAAACCTCAATAACCTGGCAGAGAATTTTCTCCAAATCATAGCACAGCATTTGGGAGAATCAATAAAAAGTCAATGTTTTCCAGAAATTTAGGTTTCTACTTTTCATTGCCTTTCAAAAATAATCATCACTAGATTTATAACTCAGCTTTGTAACAATGCCTGAAGTATCCCAACCAGAAATTTGCCAGAAACCTATCCTTCAAAGGAGAAGGAAAAGAGAGAGGTAAAGGAAGAGAAGTTATTTTAGACTATTGTATAGATTAGAAAACCTAATTATTTTTAAGCTACTATTCTTACTTTTCATAGATTTTATACACAGCACACACAAGTTTGAAAGGCAAAAATTAGGAGTTTCAGAGAGAAAAAAATTGGTACAAGGTAACTGTCCCTAAGGATTCTCTTAAAATCACAATAAAAGAAACACTTATTTCTTAGGGCTTTCAGAATTTTTCTGGGCCAACAACTATGCAAAATTTGCAGAGAAAGAAGGAAAAATAGAAGTCTCTTTCTCCTGAAATGTTGGCTTCCCAAGAAGGAAAGTAGTGGAACATGTTGGTTACACACATAATTTTCCTTCTCATTTCAATTTTCTCAGAGAGGAAATAGCTTGAGTGGCATCAAAGGTATACATTAGAGAGTATCACAGACCTAAAACAACTAGGATGTTCAACTCTACAGTTATTTCTGGATTTGGCATGGGCAGAATACTTTGAGGCCTCCGTGCAAATGAATAGATCATACCAAAGAGTTCGTGTAGAGTGATGCTTTCTTGAAGTTGTTGTAGAGGGTTCTGACTCATGGGCCCTCGGCAGTACCCCTTATTTTACTCTTATCCTTTGAGTAGTACCTGGGTGTACCTTATCTTAAGATACTCTTTATTAAAGCCTGGATGGTGAAGGGTAAGGTCCAGACCATACATAGGCAGAATTGGCTGTTTGGGTCTGACTCTTGTGTGAACTTTTAATGTAAGGAGATTAAAAAAACAATTAGGGGGTTAATTAAGAGGCTAGTGCTAATTATTCTCAAAAAAGCTACAAAATGTGGTTTATGTATATAATGGAGTACTACTCAGCCAAAAAAAACAATGGTGATCTAGCACCTCTTGCATTATCGTGGATAGAGCTGGAGCCCATTCTACTAAGTATCACAAGAATTGAAAAACAAGCACCACATGTACTCACCATCAAATTGGTATTAATTGATCAACACTTAGGTGCACATATAGTAGTAACATTCATCAGGTATCAGGCAGGTGGGAGGGGTAGGAGGGGGTGGGTATATTCATACCTAATAGGTGCAGTGCACGCACTCTAGGGGATGGACACACTTGTAGCTCTGACTTGGGTGGGGCAAAAGCAATATATGTAACCTAAACATTTGCCCCTGTATTATTCTGAAATTAAAAAAAAAGCTCTAAGTATACACACATACACACACACACAAAATATAAACACTTATTTCAAGTTTCCATGTAACCTATGTAGGTACATTACTGATCTTATTTCACAGGTAAAGAAAAGAGGCACAGAGACTTTCCCTAGGGGTTAAGGCCAATAGCTGATCCAAGAAGCAAACCCAAACTGGTTCCCACTTTAGCATTCTTAAACATTATGCTACTGAAAGGATAATACCCCTACATTAAAAATCAATTAATAGATTATTGCCATCCAATTAAGAAGTGTTCCAAGAATTTAAGTTTTCCTGGTTGCCCAGCCCATATCAACGAGGTAGGAAAATTTGCATTAAATTTGGCATGGGCACCCTCCCAAGGAAGACAGATTATGCATTTTACATACATTTTAACTTTGTTATATTTCTTAGAAACCTAAAATTTAGAGAAATAATTTATGTAAATTTGGGCTTACTTGTTCTCAACTAAATCCTGAATGCATTAATATTTTCCAGTGAGCCCTAATACTATACTAAGATTTATGAATAAAAAAGTGTTTATTTTTGTTAGGCGAATCTTGAGAACCAGTAGATACTCCATTCACCTATTGGAGATTCTTAATGTATCTCAGGTATTAAAGGCTCTGTGCTGTCCTGCAATGAAGTTAAATGTTGTTTCCCAAACTCCTTTGAACAAAGAATGTTTTGTTTCTGTGTAGTTGTTGTTGTTTCTTAGACACACCAATTCAAATTCTGCATAGCTATTTATTCCATGGAACACTCCATAGAAAATTCTGGGCTTAAGATCTACTCAAATATATTTGCCTATCACATTACCCTTGTGAGAAAGACGTACCGTAATTCACATTTTTTTCATAGTTAACAGAGGCATTTCCCCCAAATTGTCTTGTGCCTTACAATCATAATGTGTCATAGTTTGTCGTAATTTAACTGGCAGCACTTTTTCTTTCTTCATGGTACATAAAATAATGGTGTATCCTACAGCAACGGTATCTTAGACTTGATGAAATAGCCGTGGAAAGATGGAACATACAATGTTTATGTTTTGTTTTTCTTCTTTGTATGTATCCAACACAAAATTACAAATCAAGGGTATTTTCATCTAGCGTAGTGCCTGGTACATAATAACCACTCAAGTTTTTGCTAAAGTTAAAGTAAAGAATGAAGACAGCCAGTTTTACTTTTCCTACATTTTACTAAGAATTAAAATCTCTTAGGTTTCCTCACTGGAATGAACACACACGCAGTTTCTGGAATTGGGCAGCGTTTCCATGGCAAATTATTTCTTTCCAGCCTCGGTAAAGAAAGTATTTGGCATCTCCTTTGTTGACATTAAACAATGTCATTTCCCAATTTCTATGCAAGAGAAGTTTGCTCTTGCCAGTTTAGAAGAGCTTTGCATTATAAATGCTTCTCTGGTTCCTGTTTACTCCCCCTGTGTATTTTAGTCTCTACTAAACACATTCATGTAATTCTAAAATTCAATTTAATTTTGATAGCTTCAAATTATATTGAAAAGTCAAGAAAAGAACATTGCATTTTTTCATGTTCCCTTCTAGCTGGATGGCTGATTGATTCACTATTAATTTGATACCTTAGCCAAATAGAGTGAGTACTAATAAGCACTTTCTATTGTAAAACAACTGTTACAATGATGGCATTACAACTAATGGCAGATTTTCTACCATCTAATACAAACTCATTATACTTTACCATTAGCAAGTACTTGTCAATATCAAATTATCTTAGATTACTGAAGATGTAGAGCTTAATAATTATTCTGATATTTCAGATAAGCAGATTACTTTTAAAATTGAGATGGGTACCAAACAGCAACTTCATTATTTTAGAAAAAGTAATGAATTACATGGACAGTATAAAAGATTATTTGTTAACTTTCTGCCTATAGAGACATGGATTTATAAGGTCCCCAAACCAGTAAATCAAGATTTTTGATTTAATAAGTTACCAGTAAATTCCATTAGGTAACCCCACCTCATGCTTTTTTTCTCCTTATCATTATTCTTAACTTTACACATTGAAGGTTCTAAACTCTTCAGGTTCTTGCTAGAATGATAATTTAGTTCTCTTATTAAAGGTTATTGTCTTACCTCACAGTGTAGGAACTAAATCTCTTGTCATTTCCCATATTTATACTGTATGTTGTAGAACAAAGTTTGGGAAGAGGAAGGAAAGTGTGATCCATGTAAATAAACAACCATTATTTCAAAATGATATTCTTTTTTTGATCTATTAAAAATGATGGTTAGAAGTAGTTGTTAAAAATAAGTTTTTATATGCTTTTCTAAGATATTCATTCCAAGAGCATTTCCTTTATTGTATAGTATTGTGGTTAAAAGTGTGGTTACTTAAATAACTATTAAGATACCAGAAACGAGTGACTTCTACTTGAGAATATTTGTGTTTGAGGGATTATCATAAGGCAAAGGAATGGTGGAAGGAATAATGGAAGAGTTTGTTTTGTCCCCCTAGGAGAGCACAGAGATGACTAATTATCAGAAATACTTTCAGCCAAAGAAATTATAGCCAGCCCAGATTCCTTAAAAAAGTCTACTGCAGTGCCTCAGAGAATACTGGATAAAGGATTAATGAAGAGGAGGCCCTAGAATCTACTTAGGACAACTTGAAAAATATTTGGAGGGCATCTATGGGATGAAGAAAGAGAGTATGAATTTTGTTCTACATCATTTTTGTTCTAAAGTGCTAACTTAACCAGTTTTTCTGCCAATATAAAATAGAAAACATACATCTTTATCCTCCTTCCCTTCCTTTGTGGTAATTACTTCTTTCTTTCACCTAGCATAATAATGCAAAGATCATTGTTTTGGGGCACAGACCAAATTTTTTATTAGACTTTAGTATTGGACTCTAATCAAGCATTAAGATAGACAAAAATCAAGCTTCAAGCTTTGCAAGCCTTTGTTCGACTCTCATTTCCCTCCTTAATGCTCTCTTTCCCCAATTTTCCCCAATTTGCTCTCATCTAGACTTTCCTTCATTATTCAGAAATTAAGAAACTCAATCTCTCTGTTTCGAAGCCTCCCCTAACTGCAGTGGGGGGAACATGGTGTCTTCCCAGTACACTTGGGGGCTCCTCCATCAACTTGTCACTGCCATCAAAGTCACTCCTGAAAGTATTTTCCCCATCATCAATGATTTAACAACATGGATATTTAACTGGGTGAGTTAAGTTCATTTTTTAAAATTAAATTATCACAAAGTTCTATACGGTAAGAAACTAGCAGAGTTGTTCTTGACCCTGTCGCTCTCTACTCTGGGTTTTCAGAGCCAACAAAATGCCTGTCTGAGCCAGCTTTCCCCCTGAGTACTTCCATGCCCACTCCCATCCATTCTTCCAAGGTGGAGTTGCTTTCTGTGTGGATTCTTCCCACACCGGCCTATCTGAACACAAACTAGAGGTCCCAAAATATTTTCATGAAATTTATTTTTAATTTCCTCTCTTTCTACTGTATGGAAAATATCATGGGAGATTGTAAGAATAAAATACTTAGGCATGTGTTGCTTTGGGAGAAAGCATCTCAGCTTTTGAAGTCATAGGCTCTAGCACTTATGAAAACCATATTCTAAGTTAACAAGAGACACTCAGGAGAGTTCTCCTCCCAGAACTCTCACCATAGAGCCTTCCACCTAGTTTTACCCAGGCTAAGATTTCAGTAGCAATCACATGACGACTATGTCATACATTTTATTAAATCTCACCTATCTGTAAGTACATACTCAATTTAATACCACCAAATTCCTTCTGTCTTCTTGAACACCTACTTTATCCCTAACACCGCTAAATATGCTTCCAGAGCCTGCTCAAATATCACCCTCTTGGTGTAGCATTATGCTACCGATCTGGGCACCCTTTGTCTATTCCTCTGTTCTTCATCAGACTCTATTCATACGTCTAGTGTAGAGTTTAGAAAGAATAGCACTTGTCAGTTTACATGAGTTAGTGTAGTGCCTTTCACACAGTAGTCTCTCAATGAATATGCATTGTACGATTGTAAGAATGGATGAATAAATGAATGAATGGTTAGCTGAACAAGGATCTTCTTTTTCCAGTGGGCTGTAAACTCATCGTGTACTGGCATTTTGACCACAAAGTTCAACTTCATTCATCATTCTCTTCCATTGTATTTTTAGTATCTCTTTGTCATATGACAAATGCAGCAATTATATGCAAATTTCTGGGAACAAAGATCAAAGTGTGTGTCTCCCCCAAAGACTGTTCAGTTCTTGAGAACACGGTGCTCTGTTGCTCATAATTGTGTTGATTGCCTGCTCATGCTTTTAACAGTAGTCCCATAAAACATCCTGGTCTTCTTGTAGCCTGTCATTTCAATTTCTAACTTTTTAGAGTGTATTTTTACAAGAATAAAATATATGCACTCTGGACACACATGAAAGTATTATCTATGCACTGGTAAGAGGCACGTGCTCTGTGGAACCAAAAATTTTCAGACCAAATTTCTAACAATTGGTCATTTAAGAGAAATGAAAAAATTTTCTGAAATTTGTTAGTGCTTAGCCACCTGTATTCTCTCTAAGATAGGCTAGTCAACTCTCAGAAATTTTTATTAGACATTTTATTTATATTTAAAACTTTTTCATATTTTTAAATGAATATATAATGGAAAAACAATATTTTTCCCCTCAAGCAGTTCCTTAGGTTAAGAGGCAGATAAATGTCTAACAAAGAGCTCCATCTAGTGGTAAAATTAGAAATATATGGAAGACATATTTTTCTATAACAAAAAAATATTGTTGCAAATTACTTTTTCTGTTATGTATTTTAAACATCTGTGTGTGTGTATTAAAGAAAGCATCTGATTATGAAGTAAAATTCAACCTCCCATATGGTAATATTTTTTCTGTATTTTATAAAAATGGCTGTACCAAATAGTTAAACTTATTTACTAAATTTGAGACTTTTTACTAATGTACTTAACTGATATTTAAATTATTATTCATTACCACTTTTATATATCATACATATCAATACCAAATATAAAGGAGCAAAATTGATGGATATTTTTGTTTTCAATCCCCGGAGACATCACATTTTCTTTTTAAGTTGGGTCTGTTGATACACTACTTGACAGTGGGCTTTGACCTTCTAGATTAGGTCCAGAAAAATGTCCTAAATTTTGCAACCCTCCTTTCTTTCTTGCCTTTCTGTTCTTGTGAACCAGAATTCAAGTTCATGACACAGAACTTCAGGTAGGTAAATTAATGGGACCACAGGATATACAGACCTAAATGCCCACCACTCCTCAACGTTTGCTATTACAAAGCTAAAGTGATATGTGTTCTATTCTTGGCTGAAAACATCTTGTGGGTCAAATCGTACATTGGCATGTAAACAAAGATAAGAATGTTTTTTAGATGATTGATGCTCATGTGGGTGTATAAAAAGATGCTGACACAACAAATTAAAGCATATATCTTATAACAAATGCACTACCTTCTGTCTGTTGCTGAGTAACTCACTACCTCAAAACTTAGTAGCTTAAAACAATAGTCATATTGTTAAATCTCTCAGTTTTATGAGTGAGAATTTGGACAGAGCCGGGCTGAAGTTTCTTCTGTTCCATGTGGCCATGATTGTGAGAACTCAGTGAAATTCAGCTGTTCTGCAGGCTGCCTTTGTAAGGATGGCTGGCAGGTGGAGCTCAGCTGAAAGTGTTGACCAGAACATCTACACGTGGCTTCATCAGCATGGCTGCCATGGGAACCTGGACTCGCTACATGGTGGGTTAGGACTATAATACCCAATATTCCAATGAACATGGAGGAAGCTGCATGTATTTTAAAGATCTAACCTTGGGATTCACATAGCATCACTACAGTCACACTCCCAGTTGTAAGCCCACCCAGATTTACTCAAGTAAATCCCCTACCTACTGATAAAGTGTCAAAGAATTTGCAACCTTATTTTTAAACCCCTAAGCACCTAAAGGGAATAGTTACTATGAATATTTCATGTGCAGAAGAGACAAAGAAGTTCTGATAACTGTTTTCAGCTATTTGAAGGGTCACAAATGAAGTTAAGATGTAGTCCACATACGGTGGTGCTCCACCATCTGCAGTTACACTCTCTGCAGTTTCAGTTACCTGCAGTCAACCACAGTGTGAAAATATTAAATGGAAAATGCCAGAAACAAACTATAAGCTTTAAACTCCACGCTCTTCTAAGTAGAGTGATGAAATCTTATGCAGTACTTCTTTGTCCTGCCAGGGATGTGAATCATCTGTTTGTCCAGCATATCTTTAGTGACTAGTAACGGACTGAATTGTCAGATCAAAAAAACATAGAATGTATAGGGTTCAGTATGATTGGTGGTTTCAGGCATACCTACATTGCTAAGTGAACCTCAAGATTCCAATAATCACACTGTATTTAAAGAGATTAGCTTATTCCTCCATGGCTAAGAGGGTAAACTGTGTGGGTTTGGCAGAAAGATGAGATTTTTGGATTAAGAGTTATGTAATTTATAATATGACAAAACACTCACCTGGTTTCCATATTGCCTTCATGTTGTAGTACAATATCTAGCTAACTCTTTGAATGAAATAGTAATCTGATTCAATGTAGTTAATTGTGGAAATGTCTATAGCAGTATTTCTTAATTCCTCTGCATATTAAAACCTTTGTGGGGAATTTTAAAACAGACAGTGGTTCTATAGCTCTATCTCTAAAGAGTCTGATTTACTTTATCTGGAGTGGGTCTAGCCATGGGTGCTTTTTAAAGCACCTCAGATGATTTTAATGTGCAGTTGGGGTTGAGGACTGATGCTTATAGCATGGTGATGTCCGGCTTTCTGGACTCACTGTAGAAAAACCTGGGCACCTAAGCAAGTCCACTGGAGAGTCAGGGAAAGCAGGTAGTCATAACTTGAAACAACACCACAATCCAAGAACCAGAAGTAAATTGCACTGGTTTTTTTTTTTATGCCAATAATTAGACCTGCCAAAACTTTATATAGAGCCTTTAAAACTTTTACCTTGCCTTTTCAGAGCAGTTAAGGAAAGACTGTACATTTGTAGCTCTCATGTAATCCACATGGAGAGGAAGTCCTTGTTTTATATTGGTTTCAAGTGACAGGTCTGTCGTTTTTATTAAATTTGGATAGACATGACCAAATTGAGGATAGGGACAATATCACAGTTATTTTGGGGACCATAGTGCCTAGCACTCTGCCTTACATTGTAATACTTCCAATTATTGCCTGTCAAGTTGAATAACAATAAATAGTAGAAACTGATGAGATAGTTTAAGGACAAGTAATAACAGGTAAGATTGTAGAGGGTCTTTGAAAGGAAACTGATATTTATGAACAATAACATTTCTAAAAACATGTATATACTATAAGCCATTTTATTTGAACTTAAGCAACATTTTTTATATTAATTCCAATATTATTTCTTAGATAGTCCCTGAACCACTATTTTTTTTTTGCTGGAATTTTAAAATGA
This sequence comes from Lemur catta, assembly GCF_020740605.2. Taxonomy (NCBI): domain Eukaryota; kingdom Metazoa; phylum Chordata; class Mammalia; order Primates; family Lemuridae; genus Lemur; species Lemur catta. Next base: position 31,134,564 of record NC_059133.1, read on the forward strand.
AACAAATAATCTAAATAGTTCGAAGAAACTAAAGCTATGATTTTTAATATATTTTCAATTTGGTTCTTCATGTGTTATTCAATATGAAATTATTTCAGATTCAACTGAAGGGTAAAATTAAATTTGCCGTTTAAAACTAGTCAGCCGAAAATTTTAAGTCTCTCAGGAAGCATGTCACATCTTAATTTCTGGTTTGATTTGAGAGTGAGGATAAGAGACAGCCTACTATGAATGCTAATGTGAAAACTAGAATTTTTCATTTGTGTTTCAAGGGCTGCAATTGCCACTGGAGTGAATCATTAGTTCCAAGTATCAGAGCAAAGTTCAACCAAAATACCTTAGGGTTTATTTATGGTAAGTCATCACAGTGTGATAATATAAGACTTAAAGACAGGGATCTCTAAAAAGAATGTTTGACAGTCTTTGAAATTTTCTCATAACTTTAAATAGGAATTATTTTGTACTGTGATCCATAAAAAATTGATACACTGCTGTGCTAAATTCATCTTGTAGATCACTGCACATGACAAATTACTTGACAATTGTACTTTCTACTTCTGAAAAAAAACTTAATACAAACGACCTAATTTTTTATTTTTGTGAGTTTCAGTTTTTCCTTTTTTAATATGTTTTACTAACTAAAAGGATTTTATGTTTAGCCCTCACAGGAATGATATCATAATGCAAAAGCAAAACTGGAAAAGCAGTAGAAAATATGCCTATATGGATAAACTAGAGTAAATAGCCATCATTTTTTTGTTTCTAAACAAAGTGTACTTAGAATTGCAAAGTGTACTTAGCATTGACTGTTACCTACTTGAGGGCGGATATTCATCACTGCATTCCCAGCACTGAGCACAGGGCATAACATAAAGTAGAAATTTAAGACTTTTTTAAAAAAATAATTTAATTAATCATAAAATTTTAATTTTACAATAAGTACAATTGCATTTTTGGCAGGATTAGTTACTGTTATAAGGGCAAAATTGATTCTTGACATATACAATTTCTTCTGGATGCAAGTGTATGTCAATATGATTATTTTTATAATAGCATGAGATTTTATTTTTCTGTTTCTGTAAATGCCCTCTTTTTATTGTAAATGTCAATTTTAAATTGTGAAATTAAGCAGATACTGCAAGATGTGATATCAACTATGGTGACAATGACATTAGTCTAACAAAAAAAAAGAATTCCCAAATATGTTTATTCCTTTTAAGCTCATTTATTTAGGAAAAAAAAAGAGTAACACATCAGATCCACATAATAAATAATAAGAACAACCTCCCATTGGTCTTCTTCATATAAGCAACAACAGTTGTAGTGACTTCTTACCAGGACAAATAAAAGAACAAAATCTTCATTTTGAGAGTGAAATTAGATTTTAATTTATCATTTCTTTTCCAGATTGACACACACTCTCTATTCTCTCCCAGGAAAACTTACTTTCCTCTGTCTGTGTTTCCTATCATCATATCCTCTTTGAGTTTTTCTATTTCTGTTGCTGGGCTATTTTGTAAGAAAACAGGATGAATTAAGAGGGTTAGCTTCCATCATTAAGCTTCATTTAATCTTAGTAACAGCCCCATAAAGTACAGATAGGACATTTCAGAGTGATTATGTAACATAGTGAACGTTATTCAGTAATTTGCAAAGTTGAGGTTTGAAAACAGGTTTGTCTGACTTTAAGCCTCTACACCAAGCTGTGTCTCTGTTGGAGATAGACACATCTGGGGTTAGCAACAGTCTCCTTTCCATTTTCTAACTAATGAATTCTTAATTTGGAATTCCTGATATTGGAAAAGTGACACACTACCACTTGTTCCAATCTTAGGAAGTACAAACATTGCTCAAGGCTGACTGATTTGACCTAAATAACGTCATTGCTTTGGACCAGGAGCTGCTGAAAGGGACTCATCTGTGATATCAAGTGGGAGACTAATTTTGGTCTTGGGAGTCAGGATGACAATGAGAAAATCTGCAGCTGGGCTGCTCCATGGCAGTGTTCATTCTCAGGTCTGTCAACCTCCCCTTGCCCCCAACATTACCAGGCGGCTGATTGTGAAGAGAGCAATCTCCAACTCAGAAAATTTATTTTCCCTCTGTGAGAAACCTAGTGGTTCTTCTATGCTGAGACTATTATAAATGTCACCTACACAAACCCCACTATACTTTTCAAATAAAGACTAATCATTTTTGTATATTTTAATACATATTGACTTTGCCAGGAATGCAACTACTGTACAGCAAAGGAAAATTGTACTTTTTATTTTTTCTGGAGATTTATTCAAACTTGTTGACCATTTTAGAAAATCATGTCATTGTTCAAAAGCACTCATGGTATTATGGTATTTTAGTTGGCAAAACAAAACCCCTTCATCAGTTTACATTGTTTAACTGTTGGATTAGTGGTCATTCTGTGTTTAGGTGCCAACATCTACTTGTTATGTTTTCTAGTGTAGTTGTGCCCAAGTATTTACATATTGAAATGTATTATCTATTTATCATCTATTTCTTACTTTTTACTTGTCTTTTATATTACAAATGGTACATTATATGGATTTATCAATTACATTTGTGGATGAGCTATATTACTTAAGAATTTTATTTTGGGATATTTGTTACAAAAAGGAATTGGATCTGAGAAGAATGAGAATTTCTGCTAGTTCATGCTGTCCTTAATGTGGAAATTTTTCTTTTGAAAGCCTGAGCTGAAGAGAAAAATATTCAGACAACAGCTAACAATTTACTAGTATACTGCTCAAGAACTCATGAGTATCTACAACGCTCCCAGTATCTACAATGCTTTAGGGTAAATAAACCTTACTGACTTTTTCTTTTCTTCTGGATAGCCCTTGTTTTATCGTTGTTCTCACAATTTGACCATGGTCCAATTATTAATATAATTGAGTCAAATTGGGGGTTTGCCTCAATATCTTTCTGTGTTACAATTCTACTCACACATTTTTATATATTTTCAATACTTTTTTAATAGGAATATCCAGCTTAACACTCTCTTATATGTTTTTATGCCAAATAACCATAGTTATTTCTTCTACAATGTTTCTAGGGGTATAGGAGGGCATAATGGTCCTTTGAATCAACCTCTTTTTCCTAGAGCATTCCCCACATGACTCATGATATATCCTATTTTCATGAAGTTTTATATAATTTATCTAATTTCCAAAATGTATTTCTACCCATATCTGAAGAAATGGATGAATTTAAAAGCAGCCGTTGCTCAGAGAACAGCTGGAAGACATGTTCTCTAGGTATGAGACTTCTTAAATGGACTATTCAATGTAGATTAAGAAAAAGATCTCATCAGGAGATTTATACAAATAAGCAGTGTTTACATATTTATGACTTAATTGCATTTATAGTTCATCTACAAAACACTCTTGTAAATCGTCTCACATAAAAAATCCTGAAGTTGGGGAGCTTGCTACTGTGTAAGACAAGTAAGAAGATTATAAATTGGTGTGTTCAGTCACCATCAAGGTTCTCTTTTTATGCTCATACCAAGAGGTGAGAAAGGAGGAAGTGAAAACATTTTCCCTCTCTTTGTTACTTCTTTCTTCCTCTCCTTCCTTCTCTTCACTCTTCCTTCCTTTCTTTCTTCCTTCTTCGTTTTATTCTTTCTTATCTTTCTCTAGTTCTAAGCAGATGACTAGGGTAAAAAAGAAATAGAATATAGACTACAAATGTCCTAAAGTCTTAAACCAGTGTACAAAGCCATAAAGATATTTAGATTAAAAATATAGCAACAAACTTAGTTGAACTTAACATTGTAATTAAGGCTTGAAATGAAAACTAGAGGCACATCTGCAGATATCAGTAAAGTGAAGAATATGGAGAAATATCAAATGAACTTTGCTGCTTATATTTCTTGAAAAACGTTATTGAAATTGAGGCTTACATTTAAATATGGTGTTTATAAATACTTATGTATAGATTGGTTTTTATGTAAAATTTAAAATTGAAAAAAACATAATAGAAAACACTCTTCATACTCTCAATCATATCTGTATATAGTCCAGCCTTTAAAATCAGGGCCATAAGGAATGTGCAAGTACTGATAGCTACTGGCAAAGTTTCCAAGAGAATGGAAACACTGATACTAATTTTGTGTTCCGTAAAAATTATAACAACTTCTTAGATTAGTGAAATACTAAGGATTTTTTCTGGCTTCTTAAAATATTTATTTCCCTTAAATCTGAAATTTTTAAAATGTGGGAAGTGCTTCCTTAAGCCAAACCAGTCAAACAATTCTAACACTTTTCATATCTCTGCCAAAATAATAAAATAATTAAAGTTTAGAGATATTTGTCTGTACTTTTTCCAATTTTGTTGATGTCTAGCCTTCAAAAATTTTACAAAGATTAAAACTCTGATTATACCAAGTGTCAGTGCCCTTTTAGCTTGATTTCAGTAAATGGCTTTTTAAAATTTTATTTAGCATGTTAACAAATTGGCTAAAAAGTATTTCATTTCCATCAATTGTCATTAATAGGCCATTGTCAACTTGTAGCACATGTTCAGGGAAGTAAGCCCTGGGTCCTGTATCTTAGTCAGTTATCTTTTCCTGATCTGAATTATTGAGTACAAAACATTCTTATTAAAGTTGCAGACAGAATCAACTTACATGGTTTTATTAGGAGTGATGGGAATTCAGAATGCCATTGTAAGACAGAAAAGTGGTCAGAAATAAAGAAAAGGAAACACATTGATGTCATTGCACTATTTGTGCTATTCACATGCCCACACAAAGGCTGTAAAAAATAGGAAAAATTTTCACCTAGAAAAACTGGAAGAAAAATTTTGTCTAGTTTTATTAGCTTTGAGATTGACGATTGATCAATTAAAAGTCAGGACATTCATTTCACAACTTGAAAATCTAGCACGGTCTATATAGCTTATACATTTTTAATTACATTTAGGTTATTAAGTGTGAAATGTCCAATTTCTTTAAGTACTTAGTTTGACAGTTGATATCTCTGACATTTCACTTTGACACTTGTTTTTATTGTGAAGGTACATACTCATTCTTTCAAATGCATGATTTGGCTTGTGATTATCTTTCAAGTTTTTTAGAGCAATTTTTGTGAAATCACGGATACGTCAAAAATTCATGTTATTTTCTATTATGAATTCCATCGTGGAACAATTGCAGTGCAGACAACTTGAGATATCAACGAAGTGTTTGAAAAAGATGCAGCTAATAAACTCATAGTATGTCGATGGTTTGAAAAGTTCCATTCTGGTGATTTTGATCCTGAAAATAAGCCACGTGGATAACCTGAGACCAAGGTGGATAATGATGAGTTGAAAGCTGTAGTGGAAGTGAATGCATCTCACCCTATGTGTGAAATAGCAGCAAAGTTTGATATTATTATTCCAACAACATTGGACCATTTGAAACAAATCGGCAAGGCAAAGAAGTAGGACAGATGGGTTCTGCATGAATTAAATGATTGTCAGAATAGAAATTATCTGGAAACTTCTTTTTCTTTGCTGTTGTGACCTAAAGGCGAACAATTTCTACATCATATTGTTACGTATGATGAAAAATGAATTATTTTTGAGAATCCTAAGCATTCAGCACAATGGCTAGATAAAGATGGAGTGCGGAAACACAGTCTAAAACCAAATATTCATCAAAAAAAAAAAGCTAATAGTGTCTGTTTGGTGGTCCGGTGCTAGTATTATCCACTGCAGCTTCATGAAACCTGATCAATCGATTACAGTGGGTGTCTACTGCAACCAGCTGGACAAAATGATGAGGATGCTTGTGATTAAGCAGCTGAGATTGGTCAACAGAGACAGGCCAGTCCTCTTACAAGACAAAGCCTGACCACGTGTTGCACAAACAGTGGTGCTCAAACTGCAGAGGCTGGACTTGGAAACTCTCTGTCATCCACTGTACTTACCAGACCTTACACCAGCTGACTACCACTTCTTGCAAGGAAAAATATTCAATTCTCCACAAGCTGTAGAAAACAACTTTTGCGATTTCATAGCCACTGGCTCTCCAGGCTTCTTGGTGCTGGCATAAACAAGCTACCATTAAGATGACAAAACTATGTCTATAGTTTAGGTGCATACTTTGATTAATTGTACTGCTTCTTGTTTGATATATAATAAACTACACTTTTGATTCAAAATAGGACATTTCATATTTAATGACCTAATATATGTTTGATTTTTATTGTCAAAGTTATTTATAAATGAGTTTATCACAAATTTAATACATGACAAACAATAAGGTGGGTTGCAGAGTAAGCCCATATTTTATTAATACATGAATCCGGTTTCTCAATTTGTTTTTCTACAAGATGAAGGCCAATAAGACCCATTCTTTTTTTTTCTGAACCCCCTTCTTTTTGATTACTTCTTACCATTTTGAGGAATTAAAACCTCATTTGATATCCCAGTCCTGCATCCACCCCAGCTCTGCCATCTTCTTGTCTTCTTTACAAGTGGAAAAATAAGAGAGATCTTTCCCAGATAGATTATGTGCAGAAAATTAGAGTTTTCTTGCTAAGAAAAAGGTTTAAAAGCACAGTGATCCAGTATATGTTTATTTACTAACAACTATTGAAAGAGGACTAATTGTAAAAATATGAATGCCTCCCGCTATGGAATCCTACTATACTGATAACAGCACTGTGTTCTGATGCTCTACTGCATGCTTTACTAACCTGCTTTACAAACTTTGTATAATTCAAACCTCACCAATGCCTTGCTAGACTGATTGTCATGATCACAGTTTTACAGATGAGAAAAATGAGGCTTATAGAGATTTGGTAATTTGCTCAAGAACCACAAGTAGACAGCTCTAGAGAATGCTTACAGAACTATCCAAAAGACCAGATAGATGAAATATAAGACAGGCTCCTCATCTAAATAATGCCACAGATAAGATAGCATTGCTTTAGGGCAAATAAACCTTACTGACTTTTTCTTTTCTTCTGGATAGCCCTTGTTTTATCGTTGTTCTCACAATTTGACCATGGTCCAATTATTAATATAATTGAGTCAAATTGGGGGTTTGCCTCAATATCTTTCTGTGTTACAATTCTATTCACACATTTTTATATATTTTCAACACTTTTTTAATAGGAATATCCAGCTTAACACCCTCTTATATGTTTTTATGCCTTGAATTCTACTTGTTTATAGCTATTACTCATGCTTTTCCAGGCTTCCGTTTCTTCTCCCTGTAAGTTCTGGTACTTGCTAAGTGTCATTTTAGTACCTCAGCCAGGGTATTTAAAATTAAAATCATCTTTCTCCAAACCCCCGACCATATCTTCTTCCGAAAACATATGTTTTTTGTTTAAATAGTCATAAAATGGAATAACAGATATCAAGCACAACCAGAGCAATTATTAAAATTCAGTTTGTGTAAGAAGAGAGGGTCCAGAGAGTGGGCCAGACCTAGTGAAAATGTGCAGAACAGCGGCTGTGCTGTTTAAGAGTTGGAAGAGAAGAGAGGCTATAGGTGGAAATAGAGTTGTCTAAGTGAGGGATATAGCAAGGCCCAAGCTCCATCCTTGGGCAAGAGGTGCTTTTCTCTTTCTAGGCTCTGTCATCTGCAGTAACTTATAGTTGGGGGATCCAGTAAAGACACTCACCTGTTGACCACTGTTCGCCTACATTATAACATGCCCACAAATATATCACAAGATGATCACCTCAGATTCAGCAGTACAATACACACCTTAATTTATGAAACAATGTTAAACACTGGAGTACCTCTAATCAGCCATGTAAATTGTGAAACCATTATGGCTCGTTGTTTCTGCTTCAATGTGAAAATCCTGCGTTGACGGAAACTGAAAACAAAGCTAACCTAGGAGTGCCATCTAGTGGCGAGATTTATTATGACCGCAACAGATTGTTCATTCCCGCCAGACGTTTATTTTCTTAAAATAAAACGATGAAAATAAATTGGAGGGAGAGAGCTGTCCAGAAAACGGAATACCCTCTCTAATTCTTAGCAATTAAAGGAAGAAGTTTAAACGTAGAGATAAAGGTAGGAGGCGATGCTAATCCCTGCCTCCTCTCTCCTCTCACAGAAAAATACCCGACCCAGGCCAGAGGCGGTGAAGGGGAAGAAGGGCCTGCTGTCCCTCTCAGAGGAGCTGGGCTCAGATTCCTGGGTTGAAGCCCCCTCTCACTGGACTAACTACTATGAGACAGAAGAAATGACAAAGAAAATAACCAAGAGTTGGGAAAAAAAAAAAAAACAGTGCAGCTTTCTTCCAAAGAATTTGATGGTGGTAAAGATGAGACTGTAATAAAGGGAATTTTAGAATGGCTGCTGTGGACGGTGCAAGAGAAAGAAGGCTGATGGGAACCTGGACTTCCAATGACTGCCCTCGGTAAGGGCTCGGGGAGGCACCAAGACAATGGTGTTTGGAATCCCATCTACACACCCAACACGCCTGCTGTTGGATTTGGCGATCTCATTCTGTGTTCTCAGTTCTTGGTGGGCTCATGCCAGAAGAGTGACCAGACACACCAAAGTAAGGCAAGCATGAGGTGAAATGTATTGAGGGGGAGCAAGATGGGATTATAGAGCAAGAGCAAGATATAGGTTTACAGAGCAAGATACATAGGCCACAGATGACAACTGGACCCCTCGTCTTGGTAAAAGAGACCTTGGTTACGGTGTGTGTCTTGTTTTACACTGTGGGACCTCCCCATGGCTCAGACAGCACCATAGAACCACTTTGATTGGACAGTTGGGAGTCACAGGACCTGAGTCTTTTTGCACGTGTGGATCTCCCATGAGCCTCTCTGAAAGCCAGTTATTCCAGGTCACTCTCCAGACTCTATGTACCTATGCTGCTTGGCCCATTGGGCTACAGTCTCATATGGATTCTTTTGCAGTTGGCGCACTAAGTTCTGATTGGCAGATCCGTTGGGTGTTCCCTCCTCCCCCAGGTGTGGCAGTTGCTCAGGAGAGGATTAAGGCCCACTTTCATCCCTAGGAGACCCCGAATTCCTCACTATTTACCTAACACTACCTGGGGCAGGATTTCAGCAACCCCCAACTGTGTGACTAAGAGGTGCGGGCTGATTTGCATATATGCCTGTATATCTTAAATAAAGTTGAGTGTATTAAAAAAGAAGTGTGAAGCTTTTGCCAACCTCTGTAGTTACCTAAATTTAATCCAGACAGGTGGGAAAAGAGTCTGTCTCTTGCTAATTTATGAATGGACTTTGCAGAGAAATAGACTCTGAAGTTTAGTGCATCCAAATTTTACCCATAAGGTACTTATTAGAAATGTTGTTTTCCAGGTTCCATCTCCTGAGATTTGAGGGTTGATCTGAGATAGAATTCAGGGATTTGCATTTTAAGAAGCACTCCCATTCTGACGCAGGTGATGTGGGACCGTAATCAGAGAAATACTTTCTGCTGAGCCAAGGGCAAATCAACACTGAAAGTCGATTATCTTGAAGAAACTAAAAGTGATACTGAAGGGAAAGTGAAAAAGTGCAGTACTTTTTGCAGCTGCTGTTCCCTAGCTGCTCTGAAGAACCATGAGATTATAAGAGGACTAACTCCTCTGGTTTGCCTAGGATTTTCCAGGCTTTAGCAATGAAATTCCTATACCCCAGGAGACCCTTCAGTCCCAAGCCAACTGTACAGTTGGTCACCCTACTGAAGAAACCTCCTTAAAAGAGCTGTGTACAGTTGTAGCTACCAGAAGAAAACTCTCTGCAAAGATTCAGAAGTCCTCCTGAGATGATCCAGACTGAAAATACTAGCTGCTGGGGAATCATCATTTGTAATTACATCAAGGGGAGGGGTCAAGGCCCCACCTGGAGCGGCTACCTTTGCTCACAACAGGGAAGAAGCCATATTCAGAAGAGCTCATTGATTGGAGTCACCATAGGGGTAGTAGATGGTCTGTTTTGCTAGAAGAAACAATTTTTTTTTAACTTTCTCATTCTCTTATTTCCCAAATCAGTAAATCAATTGACAAAAGTTGGGGGGAGGGAATGTGCAAAATGAATTTGGCATAACTCACAGGAAAGCCAAACTGTGCTGATTTTGAGTAATGTGAGACTTGAATTTGTATGGAATCTTCTGAAACCTCTGATTCCATAAATGTCATTCATTTGCATCCTAGGGACACAGTTGGCAGTTTATCAGTATAACTCTTCCAAAAGAAAATAAAAATATCCCATTAGGAAACATGATGAGTTTTGAAACCCAGAAGTTCAAGCCAGTTCTAAAGACCTTGATTTTTAAACCTAGCACTAAAATTGTCAATAAAGGATGTGATAGAAAAAGACAGGCTTACACAAGAGTAGAGGTGATTGACTCTTTTCAAATACAGAAAATAAAGTTATCAATGTTGTAAAATTTCTTATAATTATATCTACTTGAAGATGTATGTTTGATATCAATGGTCTCAGATTCATTGAAAGAAATCAGGTCTCCCTTCTCCAATTGAAAATTAGAAATTGCTTGGCTGGATTTCCTTTTAAAAGACAAAGGCTTTCTAGAGATGAGCTGTCCAAGGATAAGGTATGCCTTGCTTGCACCTATGGAGACTGAATGAGTTTGAATAGGTATGGCAGAAATGACTGGTTGATCACCCAAATGCATGAGCATCTCTTCTTCCTGGACACAGAGACACAGACAATGTTTCCTTGCCTCCCTGTACTCCCTATATGTCCCTAAACTGCATCCATATACAGTATATGTGGCCATGTACTGAGTTCTAGCCAATAGAAGGGAAACAGAAATTATATGTGCTACTATGAAGACTGGTCCATGAAAACCTACTACACGTTCTCCTTAATGCATGCTTCCACTCAAGCCAACCAAGATCGGCTCAGAAACATTTGTTGAAGATGACACGACCTCCATTCACCTGGGAGCCCAAATGACTGTGAGGAAGGGAACCTGTCTAATTGTTCACCTGACTGGCCTACGAAGGGGAAAAAAAAGTTATATTGAGCAAGAGCTTGTATGCTTTTGGGAGTATTGTTAGAGAAGTTAGCCTGTTTTTACTAATTTAAACAAAATCCCAAGACAGACTGCCTTATGGAGGTATCGCTTCCAGGGCTTGCTATGAAAGAAGAAATCCAGGGAATGAGCATGCATGAGAGCAGGTGCTAGGTGCTATGTGCTCAGGCATCTCCATGCAAAAGGCAGACACGCTTCCGTTAAGGCCGTCTTTCCCAGCAGAGTGTGTGCTTAAGTGTGAGGGGATATTGCAGTGGGAAAGCAAGATTTCTTTTTAATTTATTTCTGCTAAAGGTAATAAACATTAAGGTCTCATAGTACAAATAAATAAATAAATTGAATTACAGGTGAAAAGCAATGTGTCATGCTGCTACTTAACATTCTTTTATTTCCCCAAATTGAAATTTGAGTCAAACATAAGTTTTAAGTTACAAGTCATTTGAGAGGCTTCTGAATGTTGTCTCCATATTTGAAGAAATACGTATGTCTCCTAAGGACTCATAAAGTGGAGAGTGGGTCAAATGTGCCAACAGCTTAAGAAAAGGAAACCCTTAAGTGGGGGAAGTGTTGCTAATAAGTGGAAAGGTTACGTTTTTATTGAGTATACACAGTTATGGTCACAGTTTTAAGTTTTGCTTCAAGCAGCATTGCCAAGATTAAAGTTATAATTAAATCCTCATTTTACAAAGATGTCAGTTAGTTTATTCAGTGGTTTTATGATTTAATTAATGACTAAGACAACTTATTTTAAGCATGAGTAGTTTTAATAGTAAAGTATAGTTTAGATTACTAACTTGATGTTCCAGAGGGACTGCTTCCTTGTGAAAGGGTAATTCACTATAAGACTTCCTTATGTTCAAACCTGTTCTCTCTTCATGTAGTGTGTTTTATGACTCAGTCGTGTGGTTTCCACACAACTATCTTAATAGCAGCTGCTTCCCAGCCTCCTCCCGCCCCAAATGTACACACACACACACACACACACACACACACACACACACACACACACATTTTCCGTCTTACAGATTTAGTTCTGTATTTGTGGTGAAACTATTAGAAGAGAGGCAAAACTAAACATGAATCTACAAAGATATACCACCTCCAATGAACACAGTGACTACCTCTTTTCACAATTTCACAGAAAGAACAAATCTAAACTAGTAAGAAGTATTAACGGACCTGAGAAAAAAGAAGGAAAGTCTGGGGCATGGGCACACTTGTAGCTCCAACTTGGGCGAGGCAAAGGAGATATATGTAGCCTAAACACTTGTACCCCTATAATATTCTGAAATAAAAAAATAAAAATAAAAAATAAATAAATAATAAGGAAAGTCCTAAAAGACATATAAAAAGCTTTGTTACAGTGAGCTCTGGCCTTTTGTAGCATCTCATAGAGATTTGTTTTGGTGGCAAAGAGGGGAGAGTATTTGTCACATACAGATGTTGGCCTTTTCATACTGCCAGGGAAAACAAAAGAAAGGAAGGAGATGAACCTGATTAATAATAATTTAGGGTAGCAGAGGTTAGAAGGGAGTCAGAGTCATCAATATATTTTTATTACCTAATATTGGTCAAAACTAAACACTTACAGAGGATCACAAAATTCCTTAACAGAGCCTACACTGAGTGCACAGACTTGATGATAAAAACTTTTAAAAAACAGACATCTGCTAAGTCTATGATTGGCAGTAAAGTACCGTTTTCTCTCTCTCTTTCTCTCTCTCTCATACACACACACACACACACACACACACAGAGCACAAACAGCTCAACAGATCTATGGCTTAGATTGGGCTAGGCATTTGGGGGATATACAAGTATGGCCCTGAATTTCACAAAACTTCTACCAGATTGAGAAATAAGACTCATGCAATGAAACAAGAAAATAATATATGACTAAATGCAAAAACAAAACCACAGGGTATTGGGAAAAGAACACTGTCCTGTGATATAAAATTAGGAGATGTAAATTCTAATCTCAGCTCTGCAGTTACCTAGTCTACTGACACTAATGAATTCCGTTAAATTATGCAGGCCTCACCAAGGTATTGAACTACATGATCTCTAAAATTTCTTACACCTCTAAATTCTAAGACTTTAATTTTAAATAAGACTTGGAAGAGAACAAATGTGTTCTCAGAGGGCATTTAGAAAATATCAGACTTGAAATGAGGCTTAAAGCAAAAGTAGGTCCCAGAAAGTGTCTAAGAAGAACAAGGTAGGCATCCAAACATGGGGGGAAAAAGCACGACATATGAATCTGATGGGATGAATTGCATGGCATGTCCATTTAACCATGACAGGTCATCTGAGTGGAACACATGATCCATGTCAGAGGCAGCAGCCAAATGAGATGAGATCCTGATATGTTTTGAAAATCAGGGTGAGAATTTTGACAAACATCTTTAAAGGACAATAGAAAGGACACAATTAGAGAGTAATGGATAAGGAACCAAGTGTTGAGGAAGTAGTTGAGGGAATAAATGAAACAGAATTATAGAGGGACCCCCAAATGGTACCTTAATGGGCCAGGGCTATTGTTGAATAGTCAGTCATATAGTATGTTTTGAATGAAAATATAATTGTGTCAAATGAGATAGAGATATACTGGTTCTAAGCTGTTCCCAAGGCAAACAATGCAAGTTTAAGGTGCGCTGTGTTTGCTTATTTCATGAAGAGTAGACTCTTGTAACCAGCAGCACCTCTGTTCGGCCACCCTGTGTCCATTCACAAAAGCACACGTTGGGACAGCCACCGTCATTGCCAACATCATGGGAAACAATAATACGAAATAGTTACTTGTATTTTCTAAATGTTTGCAATGTATGTATTCAAAAATGAATGTATATTTTTATAATAAAAAATGAGTAACTTTAGAAAGTCAGTGTTTAACAAAGGCACCAATTAAAATGTTGAAGTATATGAGGCAATGGTGGTCATATAATTATGGGTGAGACACTTTGTGCTGTAGCCAATAGTCCGATTTTTAAAATCTTTAAACTGCCCATAGCGTCAAGCACAAAAGGATCACTTTTCAGAGGAAAAGGGAGAGGTTCTTGCCATTATACTGCAGAAATTGATAAAATTTGGCCCAGTCAGACATAGCTCAGTGAAGAATGTCATGTTCATTTACAGCTTATGAAAACAAAAAGAAACAAGCAATAGAGGAAACAAAATTAATCTGACGAAGAGGAGCTAAGAGGAAATTTAAGAATTTAATACTTCCTCCATGTGAAAAATTACTAAGCCAAAAGTGGTTAGGAGCCGTTGTTTTCTGTAGACAGGAAGCAGCAATGCACTTAAATTGTTGCATGCCATTAAGTTAAATATAAGGAAGTGTTCATCTACTGTATGAAATAGTTCTGAATACAGGAAAGAACAAAATGCAGGAAAATTATGGAATGAGTTTCCATAGCCATATTGAGAGATGACAAAATAAGCCACCTCTCTGAGATATGAATCTGTCAAATGTAAAATGACAGAATAATAGCACTCAGAGATGTGGCTGAGGAATATTAAATCAGGAGCCTGTGTAAGGAAGAATGACAAACTATAAAAAATTAGAAATGAATACTGAATACATTATGATATTCAAAATTCCTCCCTCTAAGAAACTAGGATAAATGGTTCATTTTTATCTTATGTACTCATTATAAAAATTCTAAACAATGTAGAGAAGAAATAACAGTTTAATTACTCAACAAAATGTTAGTTAAGCTGTAAAAATGTCACACAAACTACCACTATTCAGAAATAACCATTTTTATCATTGGATGAATATCATTACAAATATATTTCTATTTATTTAATAGACATTTAAAATTTTTTCAGCTTTGTTAAGGTATAATATCATACAGAAAACTGCATCTATTTAAAATTTACAATGTGGTAGTTTTTGAAATGTGTATACCCATGAAACCATCACTACAATAAATATAATGATATATCAGAAAATTTGGGGGTAATAGAGATGATCGTCATTATTTTGATTGTGTATTTAACAGATATTTTTAAAAAATTAATAAATGTTAACTCAGACAGTCATCCTAAAAACGCTGTAAGGTTAATACTGTTTTTATCCCCATTTAAGAAAACTAAGACATAAATGGATGGGTTAAATCAACCTTCCAAGGTCATACAGTTAGTAATTGTCATCTGAATTTGAACACAGGCACTCTGGAGTATACATTGTCCTTGCAAATATAATGTCTATATGTATATATGGATAGAAGTGGTAGATAGAATTTCTTTCATAAAAGTTAAAGCACATTAAAAATTATATTTTAAATAAAATAGTCCATCTTTTACTTGGGTTTAATAAAATACAAACAGATGTGAAAATGAAGGAATCATTGTATTTTAAATAAATTCATCTTCATCACTAAAGATATTACTTCTACAAAATCTGTTAAGTTTGAAAAAATAAATTCTTATAAACAATAACAGAATAAAGGGAAATTGTATCTTTAATTTGGTTTATATAGCATCCCTTAACAGCTTAGGCTAAGATATTTTTTTAACTCTAATGGAGAGGCCATGTAAGATAGTGGCTGGGCATAATGCCACTTTCTGGGAAGCTCTCTTTCTCTGAAGGTGTATTTAATGTGAGATGGGGGGGGACGGGTAGAGGGTGGAGATCTGACACATAGGGAGAAATTGTTAAGTGTAAGTCAGTGATTGAAAGTACTTATAATTTTGCCCGCCCCCCCACCCCCAGGAACATTTAGCAATGTCTGGAGACATTTTTGGTTGTCACAATTGGGGAAGTGTTTCTAGCATCTAGTGGGCAGAAGTAGGGATGTAAGCCTCCTATAAGGAAGATTTATTTGGCCCCCAAAGCCAAAGGTACCACTGCTGAGCAGGTCCTGAAGGAGGCAAAGCCGTGAGTCAACCAAAGCCTTGAACAAAATAAAAGACAGCAGGGACACTTGGCTTCTAGAAGCAGTAACAATGAAAGCCAAAACAGAGGGTAGCTTAGCTCACTGTAGACAGTGGCAGAGATCTTGTAGGGAACGATGGAAGCTTACTGTTAAGAAAACAGGGGTTGTCAGAGGAGAACCAAATGTCTAGAATTATATCCTGGATCTTGACTCATATTTGAGTTCTCCCCAAGACCTGCTGAGACATGTTCCTTATACTTATTTACTGATGAAACTATGAAATAAACTACTCTCACCTGCTATACACTGGGCATGCCTCTGTTTGTTTGTTTGTTTGTTTGTTTGTTTGTTTGTTTGTTTGTTTTTGTAGAGACCTAAAGATGAAGTATTGCCTTTTGCCCAGGCTGGTCCGGAACTCCTGGTCTCCAGCAATCCTCCCTCCTTGGCCTCCAAAAGTGGTGGTATTATAGGTGTGAGCCACTGTACCTGGCCTGAATATACTTTGAACTACTAATAAAAAATTCCACTCAAATAATTCCTTCATGTCACCAAAATATATTCAGGTTGTTTCCCATACATGTCATTGTTTTCCTGTACATGGTAAAAGTAAACTCATAGTATTGGCACTGTTTGATTCTTAAGTAGACTATTCAATAGCTAGTGAGTTAAAATAGTTAAGATTATTTAATACGAAGACAGATGAAGGTTACCATCTATACCACTTTTATTTAAATATTATCAATGACTGAAACAAGAAGAGTCATTTATTAAAACATCATACCTTTTAAAAATTCATTAATATTGTCTTGAGTATAAAATAAAATAATAACATATACATAATTTGGAATGTCAAGGTATAAGAAAAGTCTATACTTTTAATATAGTCTTGCTTTTTTAGTATTTTTAAAGCTTTCAATGAAATTTATAATTTTGGTAAATTAAATGCTTAAACAATCTCAGTTCTCCCTTTGAGATAGGCTTGCCTAATTTTTCATATCCTTTTATAATCATCCATTAGGATATAGTTATTTCAATTACAGCTGAAATTTTAACTTGGCATTATGTTATTATAAATTAAATTTTATTAATTAAACAACATAAAGCCCAAAATGGGATGGAATCTGTTATAATCTACCTTATTAAATGTAAGAGCATTGGAAAATTATATAATCTCTATAAATCTCAAGATTTATTTTGTATAAAATAAAAATAAAAGAGCCTATATCATAATAGTTGTTAAAATAAATTGAGATAACGCATACAAAGCATGTAGCAAGGTTATCGGCAAATGTTAAATGATCATAAATGTTGTCAATTATTGTTGCTGATACTTTTATTATTATGACATCAGAAAATAATTTTTATTAAGTCAAAAGTTCATTAAGTTCAATGACAATAGCCACAAAACTGAATATTTGGGAATATGACTAATTTATTACATTTTTGTAATCCTATAGCTTATCTTAAATTGACTCTCATAAATTGGATAAGAAACTCCCAAAGTTGAAAATAAGTGACTAGTTTTTTAATAACATTCCATTTACTTACTGGAATCTTGGGAAATGAAAGACCAGCAAGAACTAATTCTTAGCATGCTTCTTTTTAGATTGACAGCAAAGAAGAACTTGAGCCACCAAAGTGCAATTTTTAATGATGCTGGAAGTAAACTTCCATTTTCATATGACAGATAAAGATGTAAAAGTGGCTGTCTCCAAAATCAAAATTTTAACAAAACAGTGTTTATGAAGACAATTGCTCCACTTTGACAAATGAATAAGGCACTAATACCGATTACAACACTGAAGACAGAGAATAAATACCAATTGCTACTAAAAGGAGATTAAATGAAAAATACTCAAGTTAATTATCACAGCATTGCCAGCTTCTGGGCTGAGCTGCACTTCCCATTTTAGAAATTAAGTAAAAATCTGAGTAATATTACGATGTAAGCACAGACCATAGATATAGCTCTAAATATTCCCAACAGAAGCATTAGGAATGGGATTTTGGGGAGAAGCCTATGTAAATTTAGACCTAATTTAAGAGTTAAAGAATAAAGGAATTAAAGAAGAATTTTCATTTATTTAAGACTCCATTTCTTTAAGGATTCATTTTTGTGGATAGAAACACAGAGAAAATTAAGTAGATTTTTCCGATTTTAGCCAGAGGAAAACTGTGGCAAAGTGAGTCATTAAATGACTTGTTCAGATCATTTGGCAAGAAAGAAAGAAATTTGAGCTGTTAGGTTTTTGGATTGCTATTCCAGTGTGCTATCGTTCAGTGATTTTTTTTTTTGTAAGAACTCAGTTTCTTCTCTGTGGAAGAAAATTGTTCAGTGCATTCAAAGTAATTGTCAGGCCATTATGTTATTTAAAAACCTTCAGAAGGTGTTTTCCTCAACAATTTAACAATTTGAAAAAAGTCTAATTTCAAACTCCAGATTAAATTGTTAAAGTTCTAAAAGATTTCAATTGGATCTGAAGGAGTAGTCCAATTCTTCTCTATTTTCAATAAAGATCTTTTAAGGAAGATAGATTCTGTACACTGATCTCCCTACATTCTGTAGAATGAATTAACCTGATACCTTGTCAGGTTAGGGCCAAGTCTATCTGCCCAGAGTCCCGTTGTATTTCTCTGTTTAAAGATAATTAACATTGTAAGTATATGTGCTATAAATGTGACTGACCTCCTGAGGAAAAGAATGAAAACCACTTTGAATATTTTCAGTAGGAAAAAATGATTTTAATTTTTTATCTAGTACTTGTTTTTAATTTGCAATTCATTAAATAATTTAATCATCTGAGGTTTTTTTTTTTTAGCTCCTCAAAATCTATGACCTCTGATATTTTATTCAGTGAGGGGAAAAACACATATACAATATAAAAAAAAGAGCCTATAAACAATATGCTGAAATATAGCTAATTACAAAGTGCAATATTAACTTTAAAGATGGAGCCATTAAGTCTTTCCAGTGGAAGAAATGTTGTTTCAGGAAAAATTAATTTTATTTTGGTGTGATTTGAAAAATTAGTCCCCAGTATTCAAGGCAATAATTGTATAATATCACCAGGGTTGTTTAAAATCATTTTTCTATGTTGATATTTCTGCTATTTTCCATATATTGTTTATCTTGTTATTCATTTGCTAATCTTTAAAAAATTAATTTGACTTCCTTAGAAAAAGAAACAGCAAGTATGCTAAAGTGGCACAGCACTATTAGCAACAATATTGCTTAATTTTATATGCTACATATTTGAATTAAGATAGAAGGTGACATCTGAGAATTGTAAAACTACCTACCATCAAGAAAAGTCTGGGTCGGGTGCCGTGTCTCATGCCTGTAATCCTAGCACTCTGGGAGGCCAAGACAGGCAGATTCTTTGAGCTCAGGAGTTCGAGACCAGCCTGAGCAAGAGTGAGACCCTGTCTCTACTAAAAATAGAAAGAAATTATATGGACAACTAAAATATATAGAAAAAATTAGCCGGACATGGTGGCGCATGCCTGTAGTCCCAGCTACTCGGGAGGCTGAGGCAGGAGGATCGCTTGAGCCCAGGAGTTGGAGGTTGCTGTGAGCTAGGCTGACTCCAGGGCACTCTAGCCAGGGCAACAGAGTGAGACTTTGTCTCAAAAAAAAGAAAAAAAAAAGAAAAATCTGAAATGCATTTCTATCTAAACACATGATTAAAACACATATAATTATGAATTCCCAAGAAACACCATAAAATAGCCTTCTTCTGGAGGAGGAAACATAATAACCAGTATGTCTCAATTTCTTTTGCTCCAACATGAGGGCAATGGTTTCCTTTCACAGACAGTAATTTTCAAGCAGCTTCAAAAAACAGAACTCAGGGTGTTGGGTAGAGGGGTGGGGATAGAAACCAACAACTTTCTTATTTTTTGAATCTTTCTTCCATCAATTTTAATTTGACTAGATTTTTGTATACTGAGAAAATTTTGTATTGGAATTTAGCCAACATAGTCTCATACATTATACTGCCTTTACAGAGTCCACAAAATTTCCCCACCCAAATTAAAGTGATCTCAATTTATTACACCAAAACATTGTGCCCATTCTTTATCGCATTTGTGAGTGTTTTTCCTGTTTATATCTAGTATTCCTCTCCTTATACCATTCCTCAATGCTTTCTCTGTTAAAGCAAGGTGGAATGTAAAGCAGGTTTGCTGAATGTAATTAATGCAAAGGAAATGGCTATCCTAGCAAGAGAAACAAAGTAAAAGCTTTCAGAATTCCCTCACTAGTGAATGAGACTTTCATGGCAAGATATAGATAGAGGCTAGGAAGCATGAAGGAAGAGAGAAATCCATTCATAAATAAATTGCTTGAAAATAATTTTAAAATTATAGAATTATCTAAATAAAATTGTTTTAAAATCCATATATAATTTCAATGATAGAAATCATCCATTGCTGAAATCTCAATTAAAAAAACACAAAAAAAATAGCAAAAGCTGAAATCTCTGGAATGAATAGTGATTTGGATACATTAAATAATAGAATATATATGAATTATACTATTCAGTCATCAGAATATAACATATTTACTATTAAAACTCAATAAACTTAAATGTATATATTATTAATTCAGAAAGCACTTTATGCTCTTTGAGGTTTGAAGACCATATAGACACATAATATCAGATCTTATTTTTCTGTACTTGAGATGAAAAATATGTAAAATCCACAAAAGTCTAAAATCTTAGAATTAGTGGGAGCCTAAAAATTCCATCTAGTCCAAACCTCTTATTTTATAGACTAAAAGTGTTCTAAGAATTGATAGTTCAAAAGTCAGTTAAAGTCAGAATATAAAGTCAGAAGAGAGGTGTGACTGGGAGATAAAAGAATTGGAATTAGTGTTCCCTGAGCTACTTTGAAGATTGTGATATAAGTGTGCTGTGAAAACAATATGCTAATGTTGCAAGGGCAAAGAATTTACAGTCAAGCTTGGATTTACATCTTATCCCCATCACATTTTAACTTTGTGAGCTTGGGTAAATAACATATGTTGAGTATTGATTTTAATTATCAGTTTATTTTTATAGCCTGTTTTATTTTAAAAAATATGAAGCAATTTAGAAAAAAATATGTAGTAAATGAGAGGATATTTCCCCTAATTTCTTTAGTTTGAAAATTTTCAAACTTATAAAAATTTGAAAAAACTGCCACATACCTTTCATCTAGATTCCCCAATTGCTAATAATTTGCTTCATAGATACAGATGTAGGTAAGATACAAGTATAGATAGAGACAGGGAGTTACACACATAGTTGTAGACACAGAACCAGACATATGCATAGATATAGATACAGATGTAGATTTGTCTTTTTTTCCAGAAAATTCAAGAGTAAATTGCAGACACAATAATACTTTATACCTAATTACTTAAGCATCACAATACTTTATGCATTGTCTCCTAAGACAGACATTCTCCTACATGGCCTCAATAACATTATCACACCCAAGAAATGCAACATTAATGCAAGAGTAATCCTCTTACATAGGAAATCTTCCCAAGTATCTCAAAAACATAGTTTATAGCTATTTTCCCCTCTGAATGAGGATCAAATAAAAAAATTAAATGTTACATCTAGTTGTCTTTTTAGTTACTTGAATCTAGAACAGCTCTTATATTAATAGATTACGACACTCACATTTTTACACAGTCTAAGCCAGTTGCATTATATAATAGAATGTCTTGTAGATTATGTAATTGTGTTTTTATTATTACCTTCAGATTAAATACTTATGTCAACAATACTATTTTTAGATGATGTTGTGTCCTTCCAATTGTATCATATCAGGAGAAATATAATTTAAGTTTGTCCCGTTATTGGTGATGCTAATCTTAATCACTTGGTAGACATGTCCACTAGCTTTCTCCACTGTAGAAGTACCCATTTTCCTTTTTAATTCATATGTAATCTGTGGTGATATTTGTGAACAACTGAACATAAGGCCCCCAAACAACTTTTTACTCAATGGTTTTAGCATGCATTGATGATCTGAGTCTGAATTACTTATTACACAGTTGGTTATAAAATAGTGATTTTTTTCTAATTCTATTATTTCTATCATTACATCTAATTTATTACATTATATTATTCTGTAATCCATTATTTTCATCATTCTCTTGATTTTCAAACTGTCCCACCTTTGGACAGACTGGCTCTTCTATCATTTTCTTATGACCCTGTGAATCTCTGAACTGTTCTTTGGTTTCTGATGCAAAAGTGTTTCAGGTTCACCTTATTCTTTTCCAGCCCAGACTTGAAATCATTAATTTCTGCAAGCTTTTCTGACTCCTTTAAATGGGCATGATTTTTAGAAACCAAAATCTAGGGACTGGGGTTGCTCATTGCTACTTATTTTATGAGATACATACATACACATATATATATGTATATATATATATATTCGTACTTATAGCTCTGATTACAATCCATCACCATGGATTTTTTTCCTCAAATTTCATCATTTCAAATTTGTATCTCCCTTTTTCCACAGTGAAAATACTGGTTCATATCATCACCTATATCTTTATTCATTTGCGCTATCCTACAATTCACAAGATATTGCTTTAGACTCACTACAACAATGCAACTAGCAACAACAAACCTTCCAAATAAGGTTCAAGGTTTATTTGCAGGTATGTATGTGTGTACTTATAATGAGGTCCCACTAAGGGACATACAGTCAAAATATCGTATCAAAGTCTACCTACATCATTTATTTTCTTTTGAATGAGTATGTTATCAGTTTGATATAATGTTATGTTTATGTTTGTTTTTTAAGTTAAAGATTTGCTTTATCCTTTAAAACTTTTTTTTTGAAAATGGAAAATTTTTGCCGAGTTCGAAATCAAAACTTTATAAAAACACATGTTCTCACCACAAAGAAATGATAAAGTCATTAAGGGTCATGTTAAATACCTTGAATTGATCATCCATATATGTCTAATGAACCATCAAATTGTACCCATAAATATGTACAATTACATGTCGATTAAATAATCGATAAACTGTTTTCTTAAAAAAAATCACCTCTTAAAAGAAATAAATTACTAATAAAATTAAAAAAACAATTATTTGGCTTATAAATAGCTACTGTATACTTATTGTTCTATTGCTATGATTTCTAATTTTAATGTTCCTTAAATTTTAATAGGTAGTCAGTTGACCTAGTTAGTAAGTTTCTTTAGGACAGAGACATTGATTTATATAATTTCATTGGTTTTTCACTTGGCCTGATATAATTATGCATATTTAGAAAATGTTTTTCAAAATATTTGAAGAATAAATAAGTGAATTAATGAATTCTAGCCCCACCCCTAAACTCTGCCACTCACCTTTCTATTCTCTGTTTCTATGAGATTGACTTTTTAGATTACATGTATGGTGAGATCATACAGATTTTAATGTTCTCACCACCCAAAATAATGATAAGTTGGTGAGGTGATGGATATGTTAATTACTTGATTTAATCTTTCTGTAAAGTATACATGGATAAAAACATCACATTGTACCCCATAAATATACAGTTATTAATTTCAATTTTAAAAAATTAAATAAAGACCCCGAATAGCCAAAGCAATACTGAACAAAAAGAACAAAGCTGGAAGCATCACATCACCCGACTTTGAATTATGCTACAAAGCTATAGTATCCAAAACAGCATAGTACTAGCATAAAGCAACCATGTAGACCAATGGAACAGAATATAGAATCCAGAAATAAATACATGTATGTATAGTCAACTCATTTGTAAGAAAGGTGGTAAGAACATATACTGGGGGAAAAAACAGTATCTTCAATAAATGATGCTGAAAAAACTGGATATTCATATACAGATGAATGAAAATGATTAAAAACTTAAGTGTAAGACCCGAAACTATGAATCTACTGGAAGATAGTGCTGGGGAAATGTTTCAGGACATTGGTCTGGACAAAGATTTATTGAGTAAGAGCTCAAAAACACAGCCAACCAGAGCAAAAATGAACAAATAAGACCACATCAAGCTAAAAAGCTTCTGGATAGAAAAGGAAACGATCAAAAAAGTGAAAGGACAACCTACAAAATAGGAGAGAATATTTGCAAACTATTCAACTGATAAGGATGAATAACCAGAATACATAAGGAACCCAAACAACTCAATAGCAAAAATATAAATAATTTAATTAAAAAATAAGCAAAATATTTGAATAGACATTTCTCAAAGAAGACATAAGATGGCCAACAGATATATGAAAAAGTGCTCAACATTTCTCTTATGTTAATCATAGAAATGCAAATTCAAAACATAATGACATATCATTTTTACCCCAGTTAAAATGGCTTTTATCAAAAAGACAAAAAATAATGGATGCTGGTAAGGATTCAGAGAAAGGGGGATGCTTGTACACTGTTGGTGAAGATGCAAATTAGTATAGCCACTATGGAAAACAGTGTGGAGGGTCCTCAAAACACTAAATATAGAAGTACCATATGATCCAGCAATCTCACTACTGGGTATATATCCAAAGAAAGGAAATCGGTATATTGAAGAGATATCTGC
Organism: Lemur catta; assembly: GCF_020740605.2. Classification (NCBI taxonomy): domain Eukaryota; kingdom Metazoa; phylum Chordata; class Mammalia; order Primates; family Lemuridae; genus Lemur; species Lemur catta. The sequence goes on from NC_059133.1 coordinate 31,159,006, forward strand.
ACTCTCATGTTTATTGCAACAAACACTACTCACCATAGCCAAGGTATAGAATCAATCTAAGTGTCCATTAATAGACAAATGGATAAAGAAAATGTGATACATATACACAGTAGACTATTATTCAGCCATAAAAATGAATGAAATCCTGTCATTTGCAACAACATGAATGGAACTGGAGGATATTATGTTAAGTGAAATACGCCAGGCGCAGAACGACAAATATCTCAGGTTCTCACTCATATGTGGGAGCTAAAAAACTGATCTCATGGAGGTAGAGAGCACTGGATGTTTACTGAGGGTTACTAGAGGCTGAGAAGGGTAGTAGGAAGAAAGGGATAAAGAAGGGTTGGTTAATGTATACAAAAATACAGTTAGATAGAAAGAATACAATGTAGTGTTTGGTGGCACAACTGGGTGACTATAGTTAATAAAGGTGCTTTTATGCTTATATCATTATATCCCATATACCCCATAAATATGTACAACCATTTTGTGCCCATAAAAATTAAAAATAAAAAAGTTAAATGTAAAAATAAACAAATTTATTTTTTAAAAGGAATTACATTTCTTTAGAATGCAGGAAAATGTGCCATTCTACCATTTTCACATAGATTTTTTAAAAAGAAATCTGTATATTATTATCCACAAGATGGTGCTATTTCCCCACCAGCAAGATGAAAAATAGTCATATATATTAATAGTGTGTATATGTAAAAATATATATATACATACACAGCTATAAAATGCAGCATATTGGAGAAAAGGAAAATATTTTCCTATTTGAAATGGAATCACATAAAAACTGTTCTAAATAACTGCTCTTAATGTCTATCTTCCCCCAAAGTTTCTTTTATTAGAATGGAATTCTATTTCCTAATACTTCAGCTTCATATTCAATTACTCAATGTTTCCACATAAATGCCTAACAATCATCTCAAACTCAGCACATTCAAAATGTACTTTCGATTTTCATCACTCTCCCCAAACCTGTTTCGTTTATTGTTTCCATATCCCATTTAATAACAACTGCATCATTCCTGCTGCTTGGGCCAAAAAACCATTCACCATCCTGTTTTTCAGCCTTTTGATTTTTCTGTTCTCTCTCTCTCTCCCCCCCAACCCCCATACAACCAACGTGTCAGAAAGTCCTATTGACTCTACCTTCAGAGTATTTCCAGAATCTAAGGACATCTCCTCACCCCTGCTGCTATTACCCTGTTCTTGGCCACCATTGCCTCACAACTGACCTCCTCACTTCAGCCTTATTTCCCAGCAGTTTAATCTTAGCAGTGAAAGGAATCCTTTTAATCACCAATTAGATCATGTCCCTGTCCTGCTTAAAACCTGCAAATGCTCCCATTTCACTCAGAGTGAACATCTAAGTCCTGTTTCCCTACTGCCCTTCTGGCTTCTACTCCTACCATCCTCACCTTCTCTTGTTTGACTCAAGCTACATGTGCCTCCTTTCTTTTCTGCAGGTACAGCAAATTCACACCTTTGCTCTAGTTATTTACTCTGGATTGCTTGGAATGCTGTTCCCCAAATTCTTACATGGCTACTGCCATACCATTTTCAAGTCCTTGTTCAAATGGCACTTTCTCCATGAGTCCTAACCTGCCCCACCCTCAGCCCCACCCTCAACACCTCTGTGCTACTTATTTTCTAGCACACTATGTAGATTACTTACTTATAATTGTTGATATCTGTCTTCCCCACTCCACAAGGACAGGAGTCTTGTTTGTTTAATTGGTTTAAATTAAAGGTCGAGAATGATGGCACTAATAGCTGCTCAAGACATACTTATTGAATGAATAAATTATACTCTAAGCAAATATAGTGTTCAATCAAGACAAAGTTGAGGGTTTTCCACATGAAAATATGAAAAAAACTAAATAAGATGTCAATTATATTACACAATTGGTATCAATCTTAATTCAAAAGGTTTATTTACAACCCATAATATAAAACACATTTCAATAAATGGCTAACAATAAGCAAAATAGACAATCTCCAAAGTTTGCCAAAGCTCCCTTGGCAATACATGCTATAATTCGATCTAACTCTTCCTTCTGTAGAAGATGGTAGGAGTTAAATTAGGATGATGCAGTGAGCCAAACTAGGTTTCCTAGAATGTGAATTTCCATAACACAAATGTATCTGTCACATAAAGGCATACACACTTTTACATTTAATTTCAGTTTTTAGTTATACGGGAGACTGTTTTAATATGGCTTTTATGCCTACTCTGCATTGAGTAACTGTAGTGGAATCAGATGTGGCTAAAAGCGTCCATTTTTTCTGATTTAGTAAGACATGCCTGTGAAAAGTCAATCTAGGACATGCTGATTTTTAACAATTACACTGAAATGGGGTCAGGGATTCCAAACCAAAACAACTTTTGGTTACATTCTGTTCTGTCATAGTCTTTTAGATATGATTTGAAGCTAAACTATATGTTCTACCAATCTGACTATTTTTCTTAGTTTTACTAACTGCTTTGGCCAAACACACTTGTTATTAGCCAGTTATTTGACTAAATTGAAAAATAAGTAGCTAGTAAGCTCTAAAATTAGGTAGACTGTCAAAACTGATTATATACACTCAGTGAAAGGCTCTTTATAAAAGTCCAAGTTCCCATTTCAATGAATAGTCACTTAGGTTCCCATATTGTGGAACTTTGATTGCAACCCTGTCCCTCCACTCCCATAATCATGGTCACAGCCTTCGCTGTGATCATTACCATGCTCTATTTCAGATAATTTTTTAAATCAGAGTGGTTGAATAATGTTATCAAGTATTATTAGTTCATAATTTTTTAATGCATTTGTCACTTGAATTTTTAACCTTTAAAAGTTATTTAAAGAAGTACAAAATCCTAAAATAACATAAAGTATGTTTGACTCCTGTTTTCTAATGACCTATGCTACTAGTTTATAAATTAGCACAATTACCATCAGATAGTGTTTTGGCCTCATCTAGTAAGTTAATTCAAGGCACTTAGATGCTATTCTCTGATCAAGGCCTATTGCTTTATAAGAATAAGCTTTCTACTTATTTATTATCATGTATATAATTCCTGATTCAAACTCCTGAAATAAACATTACCTAATATAAAAATTTGACTTAGGGGTAATTTTTTTTTTTTTTTTTTTTTTTGCTTCTTGACACATCTGCTTTGCTTCCCTTTCCTTTGCATAAACGAACAGTTTCAAGACCCCTGTACTTAGGTAGGGCCATATTGCAAGTGTTGGCCAAATGGCTGTGAGCAGAGTGGCACTTGTCATTTCCAGTCTAGAGCTTTTGAAAGCAGGTGTGAGTTTTCTATGCCCTCTCTTTTTCCCTGTTGCAGTGGCCCTGGATCCCATGCTTTGAGGGGATGTGTTCCAACATAGTGGAACTTCAGTCAGCTAGAGTCCCTGAGTAACTTTCTGGAGCAGTGGTTTCCACTGACCTCAATAGACATGTGTTAACATTTGAGAGGGAAATATTTAGTGCAGCATAGTCTAGCCTATCCTGACTAATTCAACCAGTAAAGTAGATAAGTATAAAATTATGTTTTATTACCAATAATCTCAAGGTAAAATTTGCTTTCTCACTCTTCAGCCTATGGCTATTAGTATCTATCACATATTATTTTAAAAATTTTAGTACAACAGTCCCACTTGAAGCAGGCACCCTAGTGTAACTTTTTAATGATCAAATTCACAGTACCTTCTATTTACTATTTGCCAAGTAACATGATAGGAGTGGGATAACAAACAGGCATAGACCCTACTCCAACTGAGTTTAGGATCTAGGGGAAAGCCAGCTAATAAACAAAAAACATATCAATCCAATTATGACAAATTCTCTGAAGGAAGAGAGAGGAGGCCAGTGAAGGGGTATGACCTTATCCGGGAATGCAGGGAGGGCTGGAAAGGGAAGGCTGAGTAAGAGCTGATACTTGATGTTTGAAGCAGGGATCGAGAGACTTGATGGAAGACTTAACCTTTGAAAAGATCACCATCTTCCTAATGAAATATATCTGCAATTACATCACTGTCTGGATCATAAGAACACAGATCATTTGTAGCCAACATTGTAATTGCCAACAACTTGATCCAGGGAATGAGTACTTAAACCTAACATTTTAGGTAAGAAAAGAAAAGCTTATTTTCATGCCTGTAAATTGAAGTCTAAAGTTGGAAACAAGCATGAGCACAGAAAATTAATTCTCTCTCACCAACTTAAAAAAATTCGAGAAACTGAACATTTGGCAGGAAAATTCTAAACAGCCTACAAGTGCCAATATCAGAAGAACAGTCTTTACACTATGTAGAAAATTGCTAGTTAGTCCTTCTCCAAAAATTTAATTTTATAAAATGAAAGCAAGTTCTATGTTTTAGCTATAGTAAAAGAGTATACAGTTCTCTCAAATCGTTGGAAAATGTGAGATTTCAAACAAATTATTTCAAACAAATTTAAAATACAATCTTCCTAATACACTACTTAATACTTTGCATTGATAGAGTGATTTAGACTTTCGAAAGCATGTTCATATACATTCTCATTTGATTCTAATTGATAAAATATATACAATTAAATAAAAAATACAAAAACTATGACTTTAATACCTTCAAAATTAAATGTGAACCCAAAATCAAAAATAAACCCAGTCTGTCTGAAACCAGAGTAAGATGAAATCAGATTTAAGATAGTATTAAATGGCAAAAGACATTTGATAGTATTAAATGGCACAGGATAATGTACAAATAAAAGAAAACTAGAGTTGGAGAGAGTCTTTACAGATCAGCTAATTCAAACTTCCCAATTATACTAATGATCATAATAACTTCATATAGTTTATAATGCATTTTAAAAAATATGGTGGGATTTTAGATCCCAGATCGTAAGTGGAACATTGATATGAGAGAATCCACTTTCAGGGCCCACATCCCACCAGCAAGTGTCACTTTATAACAAGGCTTTCTCCCTTTCGTCCCTGACTATCATCTCAATGCATTGAAACCTATAAGCCTTTAATTAAAAATAGGCCAATGCAACGGTATTTTAAATTTACAACCAGATGTTATGCCCACCTACAACTCTTGCTGAGATTTCAGTTCAGTAGTTCTCCTAAAACTGATAACTCTCTCCCTTTCCACCTTTGATCCTTTCATTCTATTCTCAACACAGCAGTGGTAGTGATCCTGTTAAAACATTATTCAGGTCATTCAAGTTCAAACAAGACGTGTTCCCTCACTACATCCCTGACATCTACTACTCTCCCTCCTTCTCACTCCTCGCTAAACATGGGGACCTCATTGCTATTTCTTTAACATGCCTTAAGACCAAGGTTGGCTACATAAGCTGTGGGTCTCCGTATAATATAAAAATGCAAAACCCCTTGTTCAAAATTTATTAAGAATTTCAAGATAATGAGAGTCTTGTGCACAGAGTTTCGTGTGACAGCACAGGTTGCACACTTAGAAACCTGCTTGCTTCAGGGATTGGAATTTACCTTGAGTCCTGTGTGGACACTCCTCCCCTAGATATCTGCATGCCAGACTAGTCCCTACTCTCTTTTTGCCTGCACTCCTATTCTCCAAACCTCAGTTCTTTTCTTAAATGCCACATTCTCAAGCCTTTCTGCCCACCTTATTTAAATTTGTAATCCCTATACACACACACCTAACCTATTATTCTCTACATTATTTTTGTTCATAACATATTTCTATTGAATAATTTATATATTACTTATTAAATCTGTTTAATTTTTCCAACCCCCATGAGAATACAAATTTCAAGAGATAAGGTCTTGAAATTATTTTTAATTTTTACTGCTGTATCTCCTGTATTTAGAATAGTAACAGATAATAAATGTGGGGAATGAATGAATGAATGAGAATATGATTTGCTAAAGTACAGTGCATTGATAACCCATGGGCTGAATGCCAGTCCCTCAAATGCAAGAAGATTCCCAGGGTTTACTTTGGAACAACCTGAGATATCAGAACATGTACTCTAGTGTATATCATTGCCTGAAACCTACTGGTGGAATTGCAGCCCTAAAGAGCTGAATCAGAAATTCTCAGATAAACCATTGTTGCTAGGATACCAACCTTGGTCCCCTTACCTATCTATTAGCCAATTGTGCCCCACTCTGTCTGGAATGATGAGATCTGAAACCCCTAACTTCCCCCTGCCTAGGAATAGTCACATTTTATCCCTTCATGTAAGTTTGGCTGGTAGGCAGCATTAATTTAACTGTTTTCCTTTTATTAATTTTTGATACATCTATTTTTCTAAATATATGCCTACTTATTATTTTTTTATTTTCTTTTACCCCTCCCGATATATGCCTACTTATTTAGAAGATAAAGAAACTGCTCTCTATACCACATTTATAATTAGGAATTTAGATTTAACCAGACTGTTATAAGTGTCATAGATAGCTTCAAACCCAAGAACAGAGTCTCAAACAAGGTTGTTTTTCATACACAAGAGTGCATAAACATAGTTGTCTAGCATCTCCCTCTCAGTACTTCACTAAATAGCTTGAAATCATCTGGGAATAACTTTTTTTATATGATAAACAAAACTTAGTCTTCCTGTAGCTTCTATCTATTAACCTCAGATCAGCCCTCTGAACCATTAGATGGCACTGCAAATCTCTGGACAGTTGTCTAGTTCTCCTAGAGTCTGATTAATCCTGTTTTATTCTTCCATTAATTATGAGCTAAGATCATCAACTGAGAATGAGAAGATTGTTGGAGGTTTGTTCAGAGGGGAAAACATGTGCCATTATACTCAGAGAAAATGACTGGGAAAGAAAATGTACTAAAAAATTATAATGGAATGAAGTGTCAGTGTTAAGTGCACATTTGGGATTTACCGAGATGGAAAGGTGAAGTCAGCCCTGATGTGCCTGAGTGTATGTGTGGCATGAATTTGTATGTGTGCGTGTGTGTGTGTTTCAGTCCAATTTATCTGCACAGGTATGGATATAGAACATGCAGCTTGTTGGATAGTGTCTTTATTATGATGGGCCATGATACCTAAGCTTTTTGTAAATATTAATTAAACGCTGTGGTTTGTATTCATGAACTAAAAATGAAATCACTTGGATTATGGTTGTTTTTTTCTCCGTTCCCACAATATTTACATGTGATTAGTCTGTTCAGGCTGCTATAAAAAATAGACTGTGTAATTTAAAAACAACAGAGATATATTGTTCACACTTCTGGATGCTGGAAATCCAAGATCAAGATGCTAGCAGATTCAGTACTTGGTGAGGGCCTGTTCCTCGTAGAGTGCATCTTCTATGTGTGCTCACACGGCAGAAGGGGTGAACAAGCGCTCTTGTTCACCAGAGAGCTTTTCACATGGGATTAGTTGTTCACATGGGATTAGTTCACAAGGGATTAGCACAAAGGTCACTAATCTCATTCATGAGGGCAGAGCCCTCATAATCTAATCACTTCCCAAAGACCCCACCTCTTAATACTATCAAATTGAGGATTAAGTTTCAACATATGAATTTGGGAGATTCAACACACACATTCAGACCACAGCAGCAATGGAATCAGCCAAAAATGATAGAGAATGATCCTAATTATAGACTATAGAATGTAAATTGTGCCAGTAGGTGATAAGGGCATTATGGTTTGATACGTAATGAAAAGTGATGAGAATTAGGGGATTGGAAATCTCAAATAAGGTCAAAGAATTTTTGGATTGGGAGTGTTAAAATATATTAAATAAAAATGAAGGCATAGATCAGAGAAAAGGGTGATCGAAATCAATATATCAAGAGGGGCTATTGTTGGTGATAACATGGTGGAATATTACCAGAGACATCTCTTAAGGTTTTCACAAATTAAACGATCAGCATCCTGTGTGCACCCCTTCAATCAACAACAAATCTACCCACTGCAACATCTATTCATCTATACAGCTTTCTAGATCTTATATGCAAGCATGCCAGAAGAGAGGTTATCAAATGATAACATTAACATATATTTTATAAGAATTTTGAAAGGGCATGTCCATCAAAAAAAGAAAAAGATCTTAGTCTAACATAATTTTGTTGAGAGATGACTCTGCCTGGGTCTCTTGCATTTCCGCACATTGTACGAGAGAGGCATAAACTGCCTCTTGTTTTAGGTAATCTTTTCAAGAGTTTTTTTTGAAGGCCTCTCATCTCTTTTCACTCATCTTCCCCTTTAGAGCCTCAAACCATTCGTTCAAATTTAGCTGAACTTTCTGGAAATTCTATTTTCTAAAATCAGGTATTAATTTCTGACTAGAACTTCTTTGGTTAGAGTTACCTTACATGATGTTGTAATTTTCCCTTAATATTCTGCTAAATCCTACTTTACCAATCAGTTCTTTCTTATTGTACAAAATGAAGTTCAGAGGCAAACTGGCATAAGAAAAATTCATGAGCTTGAGTGCTCAGGAAATTTGCATTTCTATTCCAGGCCTGTCTCTGTACATCAGAGTGGTCTTTTCTTGCTTATCTTTTCTAATAAATTGGAAAGGCACTCACTCATTCAAGAAATATCCATTGAATGTTTTACCATGTGCCAGTCACATTTTTGATCCTAGGGATAGAGCTATAAACAAGATAAGCAAAATAGTTTGGCTAAACAATGTGCTTATAATTAATTTCCTAATTTTTATTAGGGAGGATTTGGATTTCTTCTTATGACAGGAAAAAATCAGTAAGGGAAACAGGAAAACATAGTCAGTGAATTCTTAACAGAAAAATAGCTAGAATGGAGCTTACATGCTAGTTGGTGTAGACAAACAATAAAAAGAAAGCAATAAATAAACAAGAAAATTTCAGATAGTTTTCAGTGCTGAGAAGAAAACAAAACTAAGATGGTGATGAAGATGGAGATTAGTGGGGGAAATTGGCTAGTTTTTAGAAATGTTACAAAGATTAAATATACTAATGTGTTAAGATGAGGATTGAATTAAATGCCCCTGGCACTGAGCGTAACGGGGTGGAGGGTGTGCCAGGAGGCCCCACCCATTGACAAATCCATCTGGGTGGTTTGCTGGTGGTGGCCATGGCATGACTATTATGTGTTTCCTGGGACAAGATATGATGTGTTTTCATAAAAGGGCCACTGGGAATAAGAAAACAATCATTCGCAAGGCAGTCAAGTCCCCTTTTGATGTTCTCAGTTAGAGTAAGAAGCCAGGGAACCTGTCCATGAACTGGTCCTCTGCCCTCCAGGAAGGTCTGTTCAGTTCCCTCCAATGTCCTGGCACAAAGATGTTTTGAGGAAGAGCAGGATGGCTGTGTTCATAAGACTGGGTGAATTTCTACTTCCCTCAAGCACTAGACAGGGCTCGATTGTGCTTGAGTTTTTATCAACCATGATTGTGCATATTTATGGTTTCAATCTCTATAATACTTTGAGGTAGTAAGTTCTATAGTTTTGTTACTTCCATATGAATTAATCTTTTCTTTAATCATCTTCAATCACTTTCAAATGCTAGGGGAATACTGGACAGCAACATTTCACAGTGAAAACAAGACTCAGACTTTACTGACAATGTGGCCTTAAATCTCAGGGCTCAAAAACGATGATTTCTGACCTGTCTTCCCCCACAAGCGATTATGAAAATCAGATGAAAATAATGTGTGTAAAATCATTTTGCAGAATGTTAATATGCTATTTTTTACTATTATTATTATTCTCTAGTTCTAAAAATAGCTTATATAAAATTGTTTTACCTAATAAATTAGTTTTCATTCATTTATTCATTCCACATACATTTCTGGAGCATCTACCGTGTTCCAGGAACAGTTCTGGACTCTTGTGATTCAGAAACAAATCAGACAGCAAAGTCTTTGCCTTTCTGGAGTGTAGTTTTTCAGTGGAGGAAGTTAGCAGATAAATGCATAAACAAATGTATGATGCATAAAGGAAAATTGATTAATTGGACTTCATCAAAGTTAAAACCTTTGCTCTACAAAATACCTTGTAAGACAATGAAAAGAAAAGCAACAAACTGGCAAAAATATTTGCAATCCACATATTCAACAAAAAACTAGCACCTAGAAGATACAATGAACTCTCAACAGTTTAAAAAAATTTCAGTAGGAAAATGGGCAAAAGACATGGACAGACATTTCACTGAAGAGGAAATGCAGATGATAAACAAGCACATGAAAAGATGTTCAATTCCATCAGCTATTAGAGAAATGTCAGTTAAAGCCACAATGAACTGTTACTATTAATACATACCTAGAATAGCTAAAATAAAAAATAGTGACAACCCCAAATTTTGATGCAGATTCAGAGAAACTTAATCACTCATACACTGAGTGGGAATGTAAAATGGTACAGTAACTCTGGAAACCAATTTGGCATTTTCAGTAAAAACTAGACATGCAATTACCATATGACCCAGCTATTGTACTCTCAGACACTAATCCCAGAGAAATTGAAATTTATATTCACACAAAAACCTGCACACAAATGTCTGCAGCAGCTTTTTCAGGGTAGCCAAAAACTGGAAATACCCTAGACGCCTTTCAGAGGATGAATGGTTAAACAAACCCTGGTACAGCTGTACCATGGAATACTACTCAGCAGTTAAGAAGAATAAACGATTTATATACACAACAACCAGGTGAATCTCAGAGAATATAAACTAACATCATCCACCAAACTTCAGATGCTTTCAGCCCCCAGCCTGCGACCTGTCTCAGCTGATCTGTGCTCAGTGGAGCAGAGACAAAGGCATACAGGCCAAAGCCTGACCAAACTGCAGATTTGTAAGAAAATTAAGGGTCATTACCTGGAGTCATGAAGTTTCTAGTAGTGTGTTTTGCAGCCATAGTACCTGGAAAAGAAAGTAAGCAACTTGTCCATGTTCCACCAGCTTTGACAAGCTAGAAAGAGGTAAAACCTGAAGATGAACTCAGATCTGCCTCAGTGCAACCCTGGCCTACAGAAAACTCTGCATTACTGTCTCCTGTCATGAAAATTTTCCTGGAGAATTAAGCCCTTGTTAGTTCAAGACTGCTCAGCTTCCTACAACATCATTTTACTAAAAAATTTCTCTGTCTCTAGGAGATACTTAAGGATTTCCTAGGCAGGTTTTAACTTACTTTTCTAGAAGAATCACCATGAGCTCCTTTTCCTTCATCCAACTTGACTCCTCCTTTATGAGCACAACAGCAAACACCTGCCTTCATTTCACCCATCCCATTGCTCCTCCTGTTCTTTTCACTCTCTTAGTATCCAAATCTTACACTTCTGTGGAAGAAAAAGCAACTCTATCTTGTATATTAAGCCACTATATTGACTTCCGATGTACCCCAATTTGGGGAATGCTTCTAAGATTTCTACTTTCATGTACTTACTGTAAAACCTGCCCTTAGGTCAAAATAAACTTGATTTCCTGCGGCTTCTGTTCGTAATTTCCTATGAAATGCTTCTGAGAAACTGGATTTGTCAGTCTCTTTCTCCAGCTGGCCTCTCAGCTTCCTCCGCCTTTGGGGCTGAGGTTTGCGTGGCCCTGTCACCGACGGACAACTTTTCAGGGTTCAGCTCAAATCACACTTTCTCTGAGAAGCCTCACCTCAGGATTCCAGCCCTCACTCAACTCTTCCCTGGCATTCTGGCACTTTTCCCTAGGATAGCAACTTGGAAGTGAACTTGACCTACCAAATATTATATTTCTACTTAACTTTTTTATGAATATGACTAGGGTCAGATTTAGTGAAGGATACTAAAAATCTTCCCTCCACTCCATATGCTGTTATCTTCTGTTTTGAATCTTCTTCTCCCACTCATTACACATTCTTCAATTTCAGGTTTAAATGTCACTTCCTCAGGAAAGTTTTATTTCATCTTCCAGTCTAGCTTAGGTTCACAAAACAAAAACAATAAGAGCATAACAAAATATTACCCAAACTATAAAAATTGAAACAAAAAAGCGTTTCCCAACCAATACTCCTTTGAAGATCATCTGTCTGATTCAGAGTTGCCTATACTTCTCTTTTTTGACAGGTTAGATATTCTGTTTGGTCAGAATGGCCAAATGACTTTTAAGACAAGGACACCTAAGATTCAGCTTCCAGTTGCTTTCTGTGTGGTGCTGTGATGCTGACCCCATTATTCATGTGAGTGATGTTTGTGGTGGGGGGAGGAAATCAAGGGGAAAAGGCTGTATAATCTGTCTTGGGCTATGAAAGGCAGAAAGAAGAAAAACACTGTAGCAGTTAAGATTGCAGAGAAATAAAGATTTTAGTAGGAATATGACATTAGAGAAGGGGGTGACTCTCAGAAAATAAGTCCAGAGGAATCTGCACAGCTATGAGGAGAATAACAGTTTTTTTCAGAAAACATGCCAGAAAGGGTTCAGATTAACATTTCTTTTTAATTCAAAGTGCTATACTTTTTCTTCACAGTACTTATGAAAATGTAATTAAACAATTATTTGAATAATGTGTTTTTCTTTTTCTTTCTTTCTTTCTCTCTTTCTTTTTGTCTTTCTTTCTTTTGCTTTTTTTTTTCTTTTGAGACAGTCTTGCTCTGTCACCTGGGCTGGAGTGCCGTGGCGTCAGCCTAGCTCAGAGCAACCTCAAACTCCTGGGCTCAAGTGATCCTACTGCCTCAGTAGTTCGGACTACAGGAGCAGGCCACCATGCCCAGCTAATTTTTTCTAATTTTTGTAGAGATGGGGTCTTGCTCTCGCTCAGGCTGGTCTGGAACTCCTGAGCTCAAGCAATCCTCCCACCCCGGCCTCCCAGAGTACTAGGATTACAGACGTGAGCCCCTGCCAGGCTGAATAATGTGTTTTCGTTTAGAATTTATCTCTCCCATAAAACTGTAATCTCCCTGAGGGCAAGATTCATGTCTCCTTAGTTCATTGTAATACAGGTTGAGCAGCCCTAACCTGAAAATCCTCAATGCAAAATGCTCCAAAATCCAAAACTTTTTGATCACAAGTTGGAAAATTTCACACTTGACCTTAAGTGGTAGATTACATATGTTATTAAAAATATTGTATAGAATTACCTTCAGGCTATATGTATAAGGTTTATATGAAACATAAATGAATCTTGTGTTTAGACTTGGATCCCATCCCCTAGATATCTCATTATGTATATGCAAGTATTCCAAAATTTGAAAAAAACCCAAAACCCTCCTGGTTCCAACCAATTCAGATAAGGCTTAGTCTGTAATATCACCATCAAAAACAATTTCTCTTATGTAGTAGTAGGTGTTCAATAAACATTTGTTGGTGAATGAATGATTATCCTAACTGGACTGTATATTAATATATCTTAGGCAGAGAGTATCCCTATGCTCTTTCCACCCCAATCTATCACAGAGCCATATAAACAGAGAGGTTTTTTTGAATGTTTACTATTGATGACAATAGCTACCATTTATTGAGAAGTTAACATAGGCCAGATCATTAAGTGCTTCATGTTTTTTTGATCCAACTTAATCTTCAAAACCACTCTTAGTTATAGGGACTATTATCACCATGTTCCAAATTACATAATGGAAATGCAGAAATATTAAATGAATTGCCCCAAATCACTTAATCTATAAATAATGGTATCCAGATTCTAATGCTTGCTGGGCGAGGTGGCTCATGCCTGTAATCCCAGCCACTCAGGAGGCCAAGGTGGGAGGATCACTTGAGCCCGGGAGTTGGAGGCTGCAGTGAGCTATGATGACACCACTGCACTCCAGTCTGGGCTACAGAGCAAGACCCTCTCTCTTAAAAAGAAAAAAAAAAAAAAACTAATACATTTTTTTTTTTAAGATTCTACCCAAGCCTGTTTAATACCTATGTTTTTGTTTTCTCACCTACACTACATGTAATGTGGAGATAAGGTCAAGGAAAGAGGAGATCATTATCAATCAAAACCAATATCACCTATTTCACAATTATACCTATATCTGGCTCTGGTTAGTGATAAAAGGTGTATGATAGGGTAGGGGGCACATAACTAGGTCCTAGAGGCAGCAGAAGAGTTTGGCCCTAATGTGCACACTCTACTTATACTACTTTTGTGATTTATTTCTGCATATTTAGCCAAGAAAGACCTGAAATAGGATTTGCATATGCACGTATGCAGAAAGAGACAGAAATTAATGTGAGAAGGAAGAAGAAGAAGAAAACACCAACCTGGCAGGCTAAAAATGGAGGCAATTAAGGCACATACCTAAAAGGAACCTTGACCACATTCCATTGGAACCTAAATATTCTACATAAGATTTTGTATTCACAGTGGATGGCTCATGTAGCATACAATAGTTAAACATTATTAAACTGAAATAAATGTCCCATATAGTCCCCAAAATTTCAGTTCCCGAAATAATCATCATGGTTTATAGGAGCTTTTAATAACAGAGCATACCCAAGGGATACCATTAAGTGAAATGATGTTTTTCTGGAATTTTAAAAGATAATCACCACAAGAACTACCTTCTTTAAAAGCCATGAAAGATGTTGGGGAAAAAGAAAAAAAAAAAAAAAAAAACCTCTGATTTTAGAAATATTATGGTCATTTGATGATTCAATGCATATATTGTAGAAAATATTTTATTCTTGATAATTACTCAAAAAATTTCATTCACCAGCACAGAAAAACTCTGATAACTCAAAAGTTTCTAAATGCTCTCTGTAATGCAGAATTATTGACCACTCAGCAGACAGTAGAAATAAAATCTGAATGGAATTAGACACTATAAACTGGTAATCTGAAGATTACTATTAGAAGAATAGTAGTTCTGAATTAATCCACCCTTAAGAGATATATTTTTAAAATTAGATTTTCAGTTTCCGGGCTGAGTTGTGTTCAGTATTATGGCCTTTGGGCGCCACCCAGTGGACAAACAGGTATAGTCGGCAGAGATTTAAAAATGGCAATATTCTTTACAGTCCAAGACTCATTATTTAACATATAACCAACCTCATGAGCATCTGGATGAAATCTCATCATGGGAGAACTCACACTTTTTTTCCTGCAGCCTAGGAAGCCAGTAGGACACTTGTGGGCACCCTAGAGGAAACTCCTCCATGTACTTCTGCTGCAGCCATATGGTTAGAATCAGCGGGTTCACCCAGTGCCAGTTTACAACAATGGGCGTGTATATGAATAACATGCAAGCAATCAGACTAGCTCTGGGTTTCATATGCTCCCTCTGTCGAGGGTGCTTTTTACACCTTATGGAAAAGGTAAGTTAAACAAGAGCTAATATTTTTCTCCCCAGTAAGGCAGCGGGACTGCAGCTAAAGTGATGTCAGAGTTTCCATTTCAGCTCCTTATTTTCAATGCTTTAGCCCTCTGCCGTAAACATTAACTCTATGAAAAAAAAATACATATACATACTTAGTTATATTGCATCTCAGGCCAGGAGAACATTCTTCTTATTAAACAAATGGTCTTGAAAAGAAATTAGATTGAGTGTCATAAAATTCTATTTTAGACGAGGGAGACAAACATGGGAGGGGAGGAGGAATTTTCTTTTTTTTTCTGAACTGAAATGTGTTTTCTTTCAAGTGTTTGGGAAGAAAACAGCAAGAGAACTCAGAATATAGAAAGTTTGTCCAACCCTGCTTATAAGAACATATCTACTTATTCAGATCATTATCATGCTGCACAAGGAGTTTATTCTGTGAAAATCAGGTCAGAGCAGCATTCCTCCGTTCTATCCTCTTAATGGACACAAACAGGTAATTTAGAAAATATGTTTGAACAAATAAGCAAATGCTACCCTCACCCTAGCCAGTGCTTCTTGGGCTCCCAAAGTCACGGCCCAGGCAGATTGAGGTTTCTGAGGTATGGTCTCTCCCCATGAAGTACCTGTTACCATGATTTAAAAAAAAAAATAAAGCCAGTCTTCTTTTTGGTCTAAAAAGTCCAATTCTGAGTACTCAATTCATTGGGGGGAAATTGGTTTATTTTAAAGATGGAGAAAACTCAACTGTCTGATTAAGACCACAGTTCTTTTTTATATGATCTGCATTCCCTGTGTAACAGGGGGAATCTCAGCTCTTTGACTCTGGAGGTTAAAAAAAAGAGAGGCTAGAAATAAATGAAAAAGAAGGAGAAGGAAAAGAAGAGGAAGAAGAAAAAGAAAGAAAAAAAAATCATGAATTTAGTATTAGGCAAAAAAAAATGTGGTTTCGGCATGGAAACTACCTTTTTAACTTGTGAATGATTTTTTTTTTTTTTTTTGGCTTGGAAAAGAAATAGAGCAGGTTTTTTTCGGTGAAAGGATTTATAGAGAGGGCTTTCTTGGCATTCTATTTATTTCAACTTCTATTTAAAGAGAGAGAGAATATTTGTCATATATTTGACCTATTTTATAATATTAGGGCCATGTCACAACAGACTAAAACAATTACATTGTAAAAATAGTGTCTTACTTGCTACCCGCCCCCCACCTCAACCTCAAGAATACCAAAGTACCAGACATAAATTTATATTTCCTGACTTGTGAAGAAGGATGTTAGTCATGGTGTCATCTGTATTTTTTCCTCGTGTCTCTCTGTGTTTCCTCACACTCACCAATGAGGCCTATAGATGCTTCAAATTTTTAAAAAATGTGTTTTGTATTTTCATATCATTTACTTTTCTCATCTTTCTAAGAAATGAAGAACCTAAATACTTTTACTTGAGATCGTAAGAATGAGGGTTATACAGGAAGAGTGATTCAAGACTTCAGATTCAGGGCAGGCAGTTAGGACACAATACTTATTATCATCTCCCTGAACCTCAGACGTTATCAGTCTGCAAGCGAAACTTAATCCTGAACATAAATTGCATTTCCTAAAAAAACATAATCTTGCCTTAAGACACCAACCTCCCTGATTACAGGGAATGTCTGTGTTTACACATTTGTACAGAGCATGCTGACTGTATTAGTGTCCTAGGAAACAAACTGTGCTGCTCACAGACCTGCTGCAAGCACTAAGGAGAGAAAGAAAAAGAAATTTGAAATCAGACCTCCGATCTCTAACTCCTTTCAAATTCCTGAAGCACATTAGCTTTACTACTGCATCATGTGCACGGTAGTATTTCTTCTAATGAAATCTGACTAAAAGTTTAAATGAGTTTAATGCATGAAATGTATAAATAAAATGTGGCCTTGATTAAATTTAGACTTGATACATAACTTAAATGGGTAGCCCAAGAACAGCACTGGTATCATGTGTCCAGACTTTTTTTGGGCTTTGCAAAAGTAGTTTGGATTTTATCAGTTAGTGTAGAGCACTTTCTATCAGGAGCACAGTGTAGGTACAAAGCTGAAATATGCAAAAGTACTGTGGAGAAAGTACAGTGTAATTGAAAAAAGATGAGTGTAAAAATAAAACAAGATATTAAAAGGTGACCACAGAGTGGAATTTTGAAGTGTTGATTCATAAAGAGCAATTTACATAGGTAAAGTATTTGACTTGGAATATCTTCCGGATGTCCTTTAGTTTCATGATTTAGGGAAGTCTCTTAATTTTACGAAGCCTCAGTTTTTCCCATTGGTACTTGTGGAACAAGACGCCTTATTTGCCTACTTCCTGGTTTGTTGAAAGAATCAGAATGAGATAACAAATACAAAATTATTTGGATACTGAAGAGTTGTTTACAAATCTAAGGCATTGTCATTATAATATACTTTCTTAATTATAGAAATTTCCAGTTTTCAAATGTTCCCAACGTAAAGCAATGATAAATGTTTCAGATGTATCATGTCCCAATTACCCTTATTTGATCATTATATGTTATATGCTTGTATCAAATTATAACATGTACTCCATGAATATGTACAATTATTATGTATCAATATAGAAATTTCCTATTCACATCTAAGAGTCATAAACCAAGTACTCTTTACAGCTAGCATATGAGATAGATAACCCATCATATATAATGGTTAGGGTTAAAGTTATTAGCTAGGGATAAAGAGACTTAAAAAAAAAAAAAAAAACCTCCCAGGCAAACCTCAACAACTATATAGGAAACTTCATAAATTAGTAAGAAAGTGTATGGTTTTTGATATTCAAACATCCTCAGCCTCAATCCTGCCTCTGCTGCTTACTAGCTGTAAATAATATAGCCATACAATCAGTTAACATACCTTCATAAACTGCTTTTTTATCACTTGTAAAATGAAGATAAAAGTACTTGCTTAATGGTTTTGCTGTGATGATTAAATAATATATGTGTAGAAGTTTTAACTTATACCTGGTATTCAATAGTAATTATTGAAAAAAAAAATCTACCTTCTTTTTTTGTGTTATATACACCATAGCAATACCATAATGTGCACTCGAAGGTGATCATATTCATAAATAAAAGGAAATTATTCCACTTCAAAAAGTCAAAGAGTTTTTCTTTATTAATAGTTTAAAATGGAAGACCAATCCTGAATTCTCCCAAACTGTGAGATGGCAGGGGAGAATAGATGAAAGTTACTGAAACATTAGGACAGAGGAGGATACAATGGCAAAAAGTTATCTTAAACCTCCACAAAAGAAATGTTTGATGATTCTAGTTTTGGGGGTTGTTTTTTTGTTTTTTTTCTGTTTTAAAGATTGTACAATGCCACTCAGTTTCAGGCATTTAATAGAATGAAACCAGGTGAGTTTGAGCCAATTTTGCCTTTCATTTTTCAAGTTTGTTTATTACTTAAACCACAACATTCTGAGGTCTCACAAGAAAATCTGTTTCTGTGACATTTTCAGCATGATTTCCAAACCAGGGAAAGAGGTTCAAATAAACTTGGGCCCATTTCAAAAAAGCATCTGAGATTCTGGATGTTTATTTGAAGCAATCTGGACTCCTGACCTTTTGAAATCCTCCCATCCTCCCAGCACCTATAAAGAGAACCTACAATGAATTGACTGTGCAAGGATCTAGTGCTTCTGGCGTCTGAATGGATAAAAATCCCATTGGTCTTAAGGAAAGTTGTTTCCAAACACATGCGGTGGAATCAAGCCGCAAGCACATATACTGATACCCTCCTTTTAGGAAAATTTATCAACCAATCAGTGTCCTAGTTCAGAAAACCTGTAAATAGATTATTTATTCAATATGCTTTGTGAGTTTAGAAAGCATTCCTAGGTTGACACCAATAAGAAGAGGGTCTTGTTGGAGTAGGTGGAGGGTTTAGTATTTCCTGGAGCACTATAGAAAAATTCAGACCAAACTGCTCTCCTGTACAGAGCTTCCTTTAACATCAACGTGGGACTTTAGAAACTATGCCAATCCTCCCCCAAGTTCTTAAAACTTTTCAAAAACTGAATTCTGCCACTTTTGAAACGATGAACACTGAGAAATTGGATTTGAAACCACAGCATTAAATGCTTAAAATTCGATCCTTCTGTCAGGACCTGGGATAAATTAAACTGATGTACATTATTTTTAAAGAAAGGAAAAAAATATGGGAAGCGGGTTTTGAAGCCTGAAGGCATAGAACAAAACAAGTTATGCAGGTGATACAAACCATCTTAGTTCATTCTTTTAATGGCTTTCTACTTCCATATGGGGGCATACTGGAAATAATTCTTAGGAAAACACGTTTGTATGTGATAAATAAAACATTATTTTAGAGGTTTCTGTTTTTATTTTCAGAGATTGCTACTTTTTTATTGAGTGTTCAGATTGCTGTTTAATTTTTTTTTTTAACTTATAGTGTTTAAGTTTCGGTTTTTGTTTTTGTTTGTTTTTTTTTTTTCAAAGAGAGAGTGCTAGAGAATGTGTATCGATGATAAGGGTATAAGGTGAACGATTATCCAGTGTTTCCATCAAATAGACTCAGTGCAGCCAGATAATATATACTAGGATTTAATCAAAGTTTTAGGAATTTAAACATAAAATGGGGAGAATTTCACTTTAGCGTATTGTAAACTTGTTAATAAGTTATTTTACTGATATTGCATAGATTTTATTAATTTCCAACTCTCAAATAATAGTATTAGTCTAAAGATAAATACCTTGCTTTAAGAGCAAAATCCTCTACCTTATTTACTTTGGTCATTGTCATTGGAAGAATTTAATTTCATAATGGGAGCAAAACTGATTAAAAGCTTCCCAATGTAGAGAAATCTTGAAAAAAGGAATTTCATGATAATGATTCAGACAGTAATGATAATAAAAATTCAAATAACAGAAGAGACTCAGTTATAGATAATAATCATTTAAATATTTTAAATATTTAACAATTTAAGCCCACTGCAT
Organism: Lemur catta; assembly: GCF_020740605.2. Taxonomy (NCBI): domain Eukaryota; kingdom Metazoa; phylum Chordata; class Mammalia; order Primates; family Lemuridae; genus Lemur; species Lemur catta. The sequence goes on from NC_059133.1 coordinate 31,179,215, forward strand.
ATATTTCTGCCAAAGAGCATGACTTTCTTCTCCATCATAGATCATTCTGGCATAAAGTATAAGCTTGTTTTCAGAATCCTGAACATTTGCAAAATAGTAATTAGAAGAAAGAAGATGTCTATCAATTTTTACTTTTGGAAACTAAGCGTGTATATATTCATACCAACATTAATACTATAAGCAGCATTATTTGTCAAATTATAAATACTTAAGTGAACTTCTAGATTTAATGAGGTTTTTAAAAATATCTTCATGAATTTCACTTCAAAGCTTTGCTATATTTTTGATAAAATATTTAAAACATGAATTATCTATACATAATAGACTTTAAAAAATAACAAGATGTAGCAGAATATAGACCTGAGTGTTCCCTGAAGGCTACAGACTATTTAGGACTAGATATGTTCAAACTGAAGTTGAGACATTAGATAGTTACCTGGAAAAATTAGGTGAAATAGAATTCACGCACTATATAAATATTTGAGACAATAAAATTTTCAAAGCTCAACGGAGCACTTCATCTATTTCACACAGAACTTTTTGTGTTTTCTCAAAAATATTCCTGGAACAAGGCCCAAATATCAAAGATGAAACAAATGAATACTTACTGGCAAACTATGCACTAGTGTAGGCTGTGATGCTGCCACACCCATGTAAACTTCTTGTTTCAGTCTTCATTCCAGACTGTTGCATTTCATTTTATAGCATCAAAAGTGAGCAGAAAACATATTCCTGAATGAATCAACACAACATGCAACCCATTGGTTTTTTTGTTTTTTTGTTTTTAACCTCTGATCTTAAACAGTGCCTGTGAACTGAAGCAAAGACTAAGACAGCTTTCTGGTGAATTTGATCTCTGTATGCAATCATCAATTAGTTCTAATCATTCAAGATCTCATATCCTTAGTTTTATAATTTGGAGCATAAAGTACCTAAGTGCTTTATTTCATGTTACTTTAGTTAGACGCGAGATTCAAGGGAAAGCTGAGGAATGCTGCAATTCTCAAGGTTGTAAACACTGGTGTAAAGTTAGATAGTTCCTAACAGAGGATATTTCCTGGGATTTTTTTTTTTAATCAACCAGATTCTCCATACATATATTAAACCTCAGGTCAAAAGGCATTCTCCTTTTAAAAGTGGTTTAATTATCTGTATATCCTTCCTCTTTCCCACACATAACTGATATGGTTCTTAATCTTTGTTAATTTATTTACTTTTTGTTTATTGATTCTAAGTTATTTAATTTTGCAATGTATTGGATACCTTTAATTCTTTTTTAAATGCTAAACTACAAACAAATGGATTCTCAATTTTTTTTCACATATATGATATCTAAATGGAATTTATATACTATGGGATCCCTTGGTGAGACATGAGTAACAGCCATCTGTCATCATTGTATGTCACAGTTTTTAAGTATTCACTATATTTAGAGAGGATGTGTTTCAAACTACAGTACATATAAGGTCATGTGAGAACAGATTTCCATTATGTAAAGGGTTTATAATAAAGAATGGCATACCAATAATTTTCTTACAAATTTTTCCCACAAAAAATTCTCAAACATTTGTTACTGTGAAATCATTTAAATAATTTAGTCTTCATCTAAAATTATTTTTTTCTCCATTAAATTTTATTGTGTACATAAAGGCAGGTAGCTCATCACAACTGAGTACTTTGGTCTTACACAAATAGAAGTTTATCCATGTACTCACAAAGGGCCACTTCATACTACAGTAATACCTTACACAGTGGGTGTTGTTGACTGACTGTCAGCTGGAGGAAGAACTATTTTTGTACTGTTATAATTTTTATCCAAAAGAAACTCAAAGTACTTTTCAAATTAAGCACTACCTTTGAGTTGAAATCGAGCCACCCCAGAGAAACTGCATGGGCTGTCAATCATTGCAGAGACACTATATAGCTGATGGGGAAACAGTGTATTTTTGGCAACCATGGTAAAACCCATTTCATACCAAAAACACAGTGGTGTTTTTGATCTCAGAGAGGGAACGCAAGACTTGTTGGCTTTTTCCTGAAGGATATATCCAAAAATCTACAAGACCGAATCCATTACTCATACAAAACTCTTGTGGGAGTTGACCACATGACATAGAAAAGAGACCTTTTCAGAAACATTCAATAGGGAATTTTTCTCTTTCCCTAAAGTTTGCAAAATCCCTGAGGATAAATTTCTTACTGGAATGTAATCCTTACTAAAATTTATTTTCATTGGTTATTCCAAATGCTACCTTCCTATGGAAGCTGTGCTTTATTATTTAGTTAATTGTGCCTATTGATTTTTTTTTTAAGAATGTGTGTGTGTGTGTGTTTGTACGTGTGTGTGTATATACCATTTGCCAGTTCTTTTCTGCAATGGTACAAAATAAATGAAGTTTCTAAAAAGTTAGGAATTCCTAAGAAATTAAGAATGTACTTTTAAAAATCAGGTCTTAATTTGTCAGTTCTTTATAGAGAGTTAAACAGGAGGAATAAAGTCTTTGTACCTTACTGTAATTTTTGAAATACAACTCTAATTCTTCTTTTAACTTCCAGTCCGTAATGAGAAACATAATAATTCACTCATTTATAATTCTCTCAATTGTTATAATAAAGATTGTAGAGAAAATGGACACTGGGAAATTGTTGTATCCAGCTACAATACTTCATGAACTTGGATTTTGTTCAACTTGACTTTGGATCCCAAAGAATGAAAGTGAAATAAAATTTCTATAGCATATACTGTGTACCTAAAACTCTCTAGGAGCTTTTCTTTTGTCGTCATGACAATCCTTTGGGTGCTGTGGTAGGCTATAGTAGTATTGTTCCAATTATTCTCTACCCTTTCCTATGAGACCATGATACTTTCCTGTATGTGAGGCTTGGATATGTGACTTCCTCCTATTTATTTAAAAGTCAGTGAAAGTGATGCACAGATCAGTTAAGCAGACCGTTTCAGATCTATCCCGTAGCTTTTGCATTTCCCTTTTCTCTCTCCCATGAGACCAACACATCTCTGAAAAGGTGGCTCCTTCTGCCAGAAGGAAGAAAACGGAGCAGAGATATAGCGAACCTGAAAAGGAGCAGTAATTCAAGCAAGAAAAGGACTTTTGTTGTTGTAAGCTACTCAGATGTTGGCAATTTTTTTTTTGTACCTTAACAAAACACGGGTAAGCAAGATTAACAATCATTTTATAAAGGAGTGCATTAAGGATTAGAGGGATTAAGTAAATTGGCCAAAGTAATACATTTAGTAAATTAGACAGCAAGGAAATGATTGCAGAGTTATCTGACTCCACCTCCCATATTCTACCCTACAGTATTTCAGGAGGTCAAAATGTATGCCAACTCTTTATCTACAATATTCCTTATTCGTTTAATTCAACCAGATAACAAAACAGAATTATCTATTACTCCACTGGATCCCACAGTTTTTCCAAAGTAGGTCCTTACAAATCCTGCACTGCCAGTTTGAAAAACTCCTTTATTCTCTTTTCTTCTCTTTACTTCCCTATTCTATTGTCATTTATTTATCAACTGTTTTTATTTCTTCCAAGATTAATGTGTTTTTTTAGTATTTTAGTACTCAAATTTCAACTTCGTAACTGGGTTCAATTCCTTTCTTTGCCACTTATTGGCTATACTATCTTGAAGAAGTCACTTACCCTCCGTGAGCCTCAGTTCTTGTTGTATATAATAGAATGGTAATACGTTTTTACAGGTTTTCTTTGAGAATTAATAATCCATGAAAAATATAGCCATAGCAGGCACCTAACAAAGATTAACTTTTTTCCCCTAGTATCTTATCCCTTCTGTTTGATGAGGCAACATCTGTCTAGAATAGACTGCAAAATGTCATGCTTCTGTAAAATGTTCAAATAACATTCTTGAAACCAACCCAGTGAAAAAAAAATTTTCATCACCTTGATTTTCCTCAGTTTACATCTTTTTACCTTTAATTTTCTCCAAAGAGACATGCTTCTTTTATTTTGTTTGTATTTCTAACAGGCTTTGTAAATTGTTTTATAACATTGGTAAATTTGGCAATATTATTTATGCTTTTTCTATTAAATAAAAATATCAGGTCTTTTATATTGGATTCATTGGGCATCATTATGTTTCTATTCCAACATATGCTATAAACATAAAATATTGCAAAGCTTTTTTTCTATAACCTTGTTTTAATCTAATTATCAACCAGAATTGAGAGGTACTATCAGTGTGCACTTTCAGCCTTGTTAAAGTATAACATCAGGGTGGTGGATCCATTGTTCATTAATGCTAAATTGCTTACCTTTACATTAATTTTAGCATCACCCGTTATGTCCATGTCACTTCAACAAACTTCTAATTTTGTGAGTGCCATGAAAAGAAAAACAGGAGACTTGAAGTTCTCAGCCTGGATCAAAATTAGGATTACATCAATTACTAGAACAATGTTGAGTCTCAGTTTTTCTTCCTGTTAAATAGGATAAAACAATCTATTCTCATAATACACAATGTACTTTTGAGTTTCAAATGAGAAAACAACAGAAAATCATTACTATGAAATATAAGAGTAATATTACAGTGTTAGGAATTTGTCTTATTTTACCTAAGGTAAAAAAATAAACAGCCTTTCCTCCCTGTACCATTTGTCATCTCAGCAGTTCAGCAAGCTTCAATTTAATATGTTAAACATATTATATATAAAAAAATTATTAAAATATATTTATAAATATATTTATATATTCATAAAGTATATACTTTTTAATATGCAAAAAGGTGGACCGTGTTTCCGGATTCATTTAAATCATGTTAATAATAGATCACTATAGGAATTATTTAATGATTTTGACTTACATGAAAGGATAAAAGCTTTTTATGAATTTATGAGATTTTGAACTATAATTGAGTAAGGCAATAGCATATTACAACTTCCAGTTATAAATTTCACAAAAAGAACAGCTTTGCTGATCCTTTACCTTGTATTCAGTTTTACCTTTTCATTCTAAGATGTACATATTATGTTCAATTTCCTCTTCCATCCTCTATCAAATTTAGTGTCCAGGTTATTCGTGTTTCTGTAACTCATCACTGTTCATCAGGAATTATTAGTGGTAGTATTTTCTGCTTAAACAAATGTGAAACAAATTTAAAAGCAAAGAAGCTGATCTTGGAGTAATCCTAGAAGAAAACATGGTTTTCAAATTCTCCACAGCCTGCACAATAAATTAGGTTGAGGACAGAAAGAATTTTTACAGAGAAACTCAGCAACATATGTAGAAAACATATATTTTTGCCTGGGTGCTCATGTTTCTAGATTGTTCTTTCTCTAACACTAACAAAATGATACTTGATTCAACGTGAGTATTTTCAACAAATGGTAAATAACTGGGTACCAAATGTCTGCTTGTCACCTCTTTATATATTGCTAGATATTGTTAGCTCATCTCTGCATTATCTTAGAAATTTTTACTCATTCTCATACCTGTAATAATGTATAATCACATTTCTTTAGTGTTTTTTTTCTCGTAATGATTTAACTTAAGTGGTTTCAAGTATAAATTTACAAACAAGAAAGAAAAATGTACTTTAGTTAGCATTTGATAGAATCTACTATGTTGGAAATTACTCTTTAATTATCACAGAACCTTGCTTATGTTGTTTAAAATGAAAGCAACGGAGTTCATAATCTTGGCTAACCATGCTATCTGTCCATGGTCTTTGAAAGATGGCATATTTTCAAATATCCCAGACTGGCTCACAGTGCTGTCATATGTCACATTGGATTACCTTAGCCAGCTTGTGTTATGTTACATCAAGGATGTGACTAACGTTAACCACATGTAATGCAACAGAGCAGTGCTATCCGCCAGGGAAATTTCAAAATGGCATGGTTTTAGAAACCAGGATTTTAGAAATTTCTGGTCATTAAGAGAAAAAAAGAGATCTTTAAATTATTTTAAAAGAGATTTCTATTTCTTTTTTTTTTTCACTCTCACTTTAAAAGGAATTGGCAGTTGCAGGCAAATTACAACTTGCCATGCTAAGTATTCCAAATGAAAGTTAAGCAGCAGAGAAACTGATTTATAATATCAAAGTGAGGTAGATTACAAATAATCAAGTGAAAGTTAAATGCAAGTACTTTAGAAAACACTATTCAACTGAATATTTGTAAATTAGAAAAATAACTTTGAAGAAATATGGAGCAAATGTTGCACAATTTAACTTTACTTCAGGTTTCACTAGCTTCATTTTATAAAATGATTATATATTTGCATATTTTTTAGAGAATAAAAGGAATTACTTTGCTTATCAACAATATAAAGCAATTATTTGCTTACTAGCAAAATAACAAAACCAGCGATGCAAATCATGTTTCTAACATAAATAATCTAAATTTATACAAATCAATTAATAAAAATGCATTAGAAGTATTGTTAATAGTACCATGTAACTAATAAGGTTGCTCTATAGGGTTCAACAAAGTCCTAGTATTCTGTCAATCTTCAAAGAAAGATTCGAAGCCATTAGAGTTCGTTGGCAGTAACAGGACCAAAAACTCAAATGAGAAAGATTCTGGCCTGATCTGCGCCCACACTAATACTGGGCGTGCAGACCAGCCCTGCTTTTTCTGAAAATGGAATCAGCAAGAACAATGTCTCTCAGCTAAGCCTATTTATGGATATGCAGGATTAACCAACTATATAAAGACGATAACTAGAATTATAGTCCAAATTAGAATTTACACGTACTTCCTACCTTTTTAAATTCTCTTATTTCCAGTAAATCCCATCTTCGACCACTTTGAAATCGCTAATCCTTTTGGTGTCACTTCTTCATCTACCCTGGATCCTACTTTAATTAGTCTCACAATAGTACGGACAAAAACGTATGTTTTTGTTCCTATTATCCACTCATATCCATGAAAATTGTTCCAATTAAAGAACATTTTCTGAGCCACATATTTTGGAACCAAATTAAATTTAAGTTTTCTGGTCTCAGTAGGGTTATTATTCTACATTCTTATTCTTATTACTCTACATTCTCTTCTTAGTTACTATTATTTAAGCAGTATTTCACAACAGGGAAATGGTTTGCCCTTCCGTGAGATATTTGACAAAGTCTGGAGACATTTTTGGTTCTCACGACTCAGGGGTTGCTACTGGCATCCGGTGGGTAGAGGCTGGGGATGTTCTAAACAGGCTACATTGCACAATATAGCTCTGTACAACAAAGAATTATTTGGCCTAAAATGTCAATGTACCCAGGTTGAGAAACTCCGAGTTGGGCTTCAATTATACCACCTATATGATTATGCATTACAATTTTTACTACAAATAGCTCCTTTGAATCTTTGAGCTATATATCCAAATTTCTATATAACATCTCCACTTGCATGTACCAAAGTTGCTCAAGGTCAACTTGTCACAAACTAATACTAAATTCTATTCTACGTGTCCTCAACTCCTGTCTTATTAAGTGGAATCCCTATTCACTACCTAGTACCACAGCCACTGGGGCACCTTTTCCATCTCATCTCTCTCCCTCATCCACCTGCTCAGTACATTACAAAGAAGTTATACCATTTCTGCAGTCTAAATGTTCTCAAATATGTCCACTTCTCTCCACTGAAACGTCAAACAGCTTGTGTAAACCACCAGTATTTCTTACCTAAACTCTTTAAACAGCCTACTATTAAATAACTGGACTCCCCATGTCCACTCTTAAATATCCCCAGTCCATTCACCAAAATGCATCCACAGTGATGTTTTTTGAAAGCCCACATCTCATCGTGTAACCCTACTTTCTCCCATATACTTAGTGACTTAAATGACTCCTGCTTTGGTCTCTGCTTGCCACTCCAGCCTTCATTTCACATTTCCACACGTTTCTCCTTTATTTAGATAAGTTCATGCTTCAAACATATTTTATTAATTTCACACCCCACATTACATTTCAATAATTATTCTTAACTTTTTAAATTATTTTGGACTGATATTCATAACAATCCTTAAATGAAACTCAGAAAGTTAAAATTCATTGCCATTACTTTCAGCCAATATCTTTTTTTATTCTTGAGTTCAGCTTTTTAAACTGTATCTGCATGTGTTTTTCTAAATGAAGTATAGGTACTGTATTTCCCATGTTTCTACACATATAAACGTGTCTTCTTACTGCCTTATATATCAGTCTAGTAATCAAATTTTTGGCCATAACATGCTTTTTCATTTTTTTCTTTTTTTCTGGCATTTAGTACTACAGAGATGTCTGAGACCAGGCTTAATTCTTTTGTTTTGTTTTCTTTGGTAGGTAATTAGTTTTCTGTATTCTGGAATTTTTTAAAGAATTATTAAATATAATTACCTGTAATTAAAAATATTTTCCAATATATGTCCAATTGTATGTCTTTTCTAATATTAAAAATGACAATAGGATAAGAATATGATTAATTAATTAAGAAATTAGTATGAGTTAGACACTGAGCTAAATGCTTTATATATAGTATTTAATCTTCACAATTACCATGTGATTACTATTGCTATCCCCACTTTACCAATAGGATAACTAAAGCTTAGAAAAGGGTTAAGCAATTTTCCCAATGTTGCACAAATAGGGTTTAGGTGAGGCTATATGACTAATTCTTGCTAATGGAATACTGGCAAAAGTGACACAAGGCAAAACAGCGTATATTTTCTTCACAATCTCTATTATCACCTCACCAGTTGGCTGTTGACACCCAGAGTGACTTTGAAAGTTATTGTCATAGATGGCAGAGCCTCCATCAGCTGGCCCCTGGAATGACTGAATGGAACAGAGGTCCTTCTCGACCCCAACATAAAATACATGCATTGGATTCTTAGGTGAGTGAAATATAAATTTGTATTATGTTAAACTACTGAAATGTTGTAATTTGTTATTGTATTTCTTGCTATACATTTACTCATATAGTCAAAAATGTAACAAAGCTACACATTTAAACCCTTCTAGGTAAAATAGGGTATTCGGTAATACCCTATTCGGTATTTCATTCGGTAATGAAATAACATACCCTATTTCATTTGGCAATGAAATAACATACACTGTTATTTCAGTGTATGTTAAAGGAAAATACAATCTATTTCATATCAAAAATTTATTCCATTGAGTTGATATTGGTAAGATATCTGTCCCAAATGATTTGCATAGTGATAGTATAAATATAGCCTATTTATACCTAAGTGAAAAGATTGCATATGTCAAATATTTATAGTATTAACAAGCATATTCATAGCTAATTATGTAAAAGTCAAAATGTACTGAGGATCTTTAGTTTGATTATATAAAACCTTTCTGCATCTAGTAGTCCTTTTGAAATTTTTAGAAGTATACTATTTTTGTTAAAAACTTAAACCCTCTAAATTGAAGTTCAATTATGATGATCTACCCAAAGCAAATTATGCTAAAACACATAAAAACATAAACCTATGCACACAAATATTTATTTCAGTTATAAGATTAGTTCATATAAAAATTGAAAACAAACTATAAGTCCAGGAAAAGGGCATATATTAAGAAAATCATGACACATAGTTTTTTGTTTAAATATTATTCAGTTATTTTATTTATTGCTTAGAAGAATATGTAGTGTCATACATACAAACATAGGATACTATAAAAGACAGTGAAAGTGTGTACAAAAATTGGAGCTTTGGTATAATCATGCTATATCTGTGTTTTAGTTTGTTCTGTGTGTACATCTATATCTATGTATATGTTTATACTTTTATCTCTATTTGGAGATTTTTCACTTGTAGCTTTTTTTATCTTCCTTCTATTATGTTTACCAAAATATTTATAACTATCGTTTATTGTTTAAAAGATTAATTGTGTATAATATTTATATAAAACCTATCACCACGTTTATTTTAAGGAATGAGGGATATATTTTTATTACATCATAATGTGTTCTTTTTACTAGGAGTCACGAAACAAAATTCTCCAATTCCAGGCATAACTGAGCTGCTCCTGGGCAAGAATTTAATTTTCATTCTGGGCTGTGAATCAAGTAATTGATGGTCTCCCTCTGGCTGCTAGGAAGCTGAAAGCCAAAATTTGGGTTTGCTTCTAGCATGTGTGCAGCATTTTGTGGTACATGTTTTATGTTCTAACTTCCACCTGACACCGTTCTCATTTTTAATCCTTATTTTACTTTTATCACATTTCCATTGTTTATTTTCAACTAATTTTACATAATTCTAGTGTTGCATCTTAATAGTACCTTCTTTAGGGAACAAGAAAATCTAGCTTTAAAGCATGTTGATAGCCACATGGAGGAATAGCTAGAGGAGACATTTATATTGTTGCATAGTACAAGGAAAAATATGTTTCAAGATGAAATGAAGCACATATATATTATTGAGTTAGCACCACATTTACTTCTTGTTTGTGCTCATTTCTTATGTACTGAGATTTCATTTATTCCTCCAATCAATCATTTTAATCAAGGATATACCTTGACTTGCAAACTATGTATCTCAGAATTCATTAGCAACATATAAGATCTAGGAAGCTGGCATGAAGGATCTTGCCAGTCGATGTGTCCAATTTAATTGTCTAAAATGAGATAATAGGTAACTTTTATATATATATTTTTTCTTTTCCTTTTTGTCTATTTCTCTTTATTATTATTTCAGCATATTGTGGGGGTACAAAAGTTTAGGTTACGTATATTGCCCTTGCCCCCCTACACCACTGAGTCAGAGCTTCAAACGTGTCCATCCCCTAGACAGTGTGCATCGCACTCATTATGTATGTATACACCCATCCCCTCCCCCCCACACATCTGCCCGACACCCGATTAATGTTATTCCTGAATGCTAACTTTTATTTATTTATTTGTAGAAGGCAAGGCACAGACTCTGGACTCATAATGCCTGGATTCAAAACTCACCTCTACTATTTGGTAGTTGTGAAGCTTAAGACAAACTACTATTTGGCCTCAATTTCCTCATCTGTAAATTGGGAATAATATTAGTATCTATCTCAAGTGTATTTTGTGAAGATTAAATGAGCCAATATATGTAAAAGTGCTTAGGATAGAGTTTGGTACTTCATCAGCACTGTATGTGTTAGTTATTATCTGTTTGTCTCCTTGCAATTAAAAAAAACTGGTTTTGGATGTTTGATAATAGCTGCTAATTAAGAAATCATTAAATGGGGTACACTCAATTTAAGTACACCTACTATTGTAACATTGACTGAATCTGGAGAATTAGCTCTTATCTTTTGCCAATTACATATTGTAGCTAATGTTACTGCTTAAACACTAGACACTAACTAGTGTTCACAGCAGGGAAGGATAGTTAGCAAAATCTCCAATTAGGATTTTGTTTATACTTCCACTAGGAAGGATGATTTGTTAGTTTAAAAGAGACCTTTCACGTTGATTACAGGTGTCAGCACATCCAAGTTTTGGCTGTGCTTGAATACCTGCTGTGAGATGCAAGACACAAGAAAATCAAGCCTAAGTGTTTTAATTCAAACATATTTTAATTTACAACTATGTTGATTGCTTTAACCCTGGCTGAGTCACTTATTTGAAACAAAAGTTAAAACCAGTATTTTTAACTACATGAATAATTTGACTTAAATCAATGAATTTCCTATTGCTTTTTTTGCTACTGAAAAATAGCTGATCTTTAATAAATAAACATCAGGCATATTTATTACATTACCCTTTTATAGAAATAAACTATGAGTTTAATTTATCTTTAGAAGGGGAGAAAAGGTACATGTGGTTGTGGGCATGATCAGTACATTCTTGAGGTCAAGGAATTCAGGAATTAACACTGTAAATTAGACTTAGGCAGAAATACATAAAAGAAATAGCCAAAAATGTACTAAGCTAAAAAAAATGATGCCTTCCTAGATTCCCCAACATGTAATCTTATTAAGTAAGAGAGTCGGAATTGGTGTGAGAGGATGAAGGCTGACTACCTTCATGCAAAAAAAAGAAAGCCAGATTGTGACACTTCTATATGTCCTAATTTCTGTAACTCCCCCAAAAAGTCATTATAGGACAATGCATAACCTTAAAGTGACCTCACAAACATGTACACAGGTATATTTCCTTCACAATCTTATAAAGTATATTCCCTTTATAATATGCTTAAGATATTTACTATTTTAATTTTTTTTTTTTTTGATGATTAGCTCTTTAGGATTTAACTCCCCCAAAAAATTAACCAAGTATTTTAGACTTTTTCACACTGATATAAGCTATCAGTTACTGAGGCTATTTTATTGAATGAATAGAAATGAAAAACATTACATAAGTGGAAAAAATTAAAGACAAGTAACAAGTGTACCAAACTAATATTTCTTTTGTTCTTAACTTTCAACAAAATGCCTGTCTCTTTTATTAACTTTAACTTTGAGGACTCTTAGCTCAGGCTGTAATAAAATAAACAACCTGAGGTTGTCTTCCTTGTCTAAGTTAATTTGAATCAGAAGAGAATATTTACCTTTTCTTGGAGTTTGTGTGATTCAAGGTTAGTCTATTTTGGAAAGACTGAGTGAGGCAAACCTAATCCTTTTCTGAAGCTCATTAATTGGAAGCAGGACCACACTGCAATAGCCTTTTCTAAACTGAGAAGCAAATTAAGAATTTAAATGAGGTGAAATCTCCAAAACAAGATTCTCCTAGTGGCCTCTTCTGTTTATACAGTAACACTCTAAACATAAAGCTGACACCATCCGTGTTAAATTTCACTAGTTAACTGATAAGCTGTAGCAGAGAGTACATCGGCACTCTGGGTAGTCCTGTCACTCACTCTGAGAGAGCCCATAAATAATGTATGAGGATTTCTACTTTCTTGGCAAACCTCTTTCTTTTTAAGTCAGTGGAGGAATAGATAGATGCATAGACAAATAGATAAATAAACAGGCTAACTCTTCCGTTTAATCATCACAGAGTATTACCATCACATTTGAACGATTTAAATGTTATTTAAGCTTCTCCAAGGGAATGAAAATGCATCGACATTTTGTACTGTGTCTACAAAGATCTGGAATGCATAACATTCCTTGTAATTGTGCAATTGACCACAATGTCACAATCTTGCACTATTTCAGCTGTCTCCACAATGAAAACCAAATTGTAGGTTAAAGTGACTTGAATAATGAAATGAAATTCTTGCACTAGTATTTTAAGATTTGTCTAGATTTTTAAACTCTCATTAACCATCAAATATATTTTTATCAGTTATAACTAACCACTAAATTTCTCAAATCCATGAATTAGTTACAAAGTGACTTTTTGACATGTTTCAGCAATATAAAAGAATAATTTCAGGGCATAGTACTATCCATCATCTTATTCAATATATACTTTGATACTGAAAACCACCAATATCTTGTAGGCTGAAGCATCTGGAGAACAACTCAAAAGCACAGAAGAGCAACCCAGTTCCTCAGAAGAGGCATCATGATATGGTAGAAGGAATATGGGCCTTGAGTTATGAAACCTGGAATGTTGTCCTTGCTCTGCTACTAGCCAGTTGGGGAACCGTGGGCAAGCCACTGGGTTACCTCTGAGCCTCCAGCTGTTTCATGTGCAAAATGAGGATGTTAGATGATCTCCTTTGTTCCTTCTATCTTGACTCTATGAGAATATGATATTTGAATAAGTTATGCACAAACCTGGAAACTAGTCATAGAGTTTAGATCTGGAAAGCCCACCGGTCCACTTTACATTCACCCTCAAACTTCTCAAAAGAGTAGTCTACACAAACTGTCTTCAAGTCCACCCTCTTGCACCACCTTCTGTCCCTTTCGGCTAGACCATGATGTAGAGTCTGTAAATTACATGCAACAGCATGCAAGACTGTGGTACATGTTCACATGTATTTTGAGGGATAAAGGTCAAAGAGTTTCATTAAATTTTCCATGGAACCTATGGCCTGAACTCTAGTGTCCAGCTAGAGTTCCATCTATATAATCTGACCACTATATAATTCCATCTTTTCTCACAGTTTCAAATATTTCTTTTTGAAGGTTTCCAAGTCAACATTGAGATTTAAATCCCCATAAAATTACTAAGGTTTTGGAGTCAGAAATGAATTCAAATTCCTGCTCTGTAACTTAAAAGATACAAAAAATTGGGAAATTTATTTAAGTCACAAGTTACTCATTTTCAAGATGTAGGCTATTCATTGAAATATTAAATGTCCATTGAAGTATTTGGGGGCACCTATTATGTGCCCGTGATGGGGTAGATTTTATATAGGATGATTAAGTATACCCTCTTTAATCAGGTGACACTTGAACAGAGACTTAGAGGTAGAAAAGAGGTGAACTTTTGGAAAGGAAGAAGGAAGAGCATTCCAGGCAGAAGAAACAAGTGAAAAGGCGCTGAGGGAGATGCATGCTCAGTAAGGCCCAGGAACAGCAAGAAGTGCATCCTGGCTAAAACAATGGGTACAAAAGTTAAAGAAAAATTTTATCTCAATACTGTATTTGTTGGACTGTATTCCTTCCACACTAACTTCCCTATTTTACAAAGTGAAGCACTGATGCCCAATAAGGTTAAACTACCTGCCCAGGGGCCACATAATAATCTTGGTAGACTTGTGCTCAGTTCAATTTTTCTTCCCATTATACCACAGTAAACATAGATGTTAAATAATTACATATTTGATTAACAGAGAATATAACAGAAAAGTTTTAAATGGGGTAGAATAGTATCAGACTTTATAGTATCCCAAATCAATAATTTTGTTAGTTCTTAGAAAAAAGATGTATTACAAAATTATGTCAATAAATACATATATACTTAAATAATTATGCCCTAAAACCCCCAGCGCATCTAACTTATAAAATTACTTGCAAAATATCTTTTCGTCATGATTTAACCTTCTAATTTTTTTTAAAAATAGCTTTATTGAAGTTAAAGTGGTATAGAACAAGCTGCAAATATTTATACTATACAATTTTATAAATTTTGACATATGTTTATATCTGTAAAAGCATCATAAAAATCAAGATAGTGAATATATCCATCACCCCCAAAGTTTTCTCATGCCCCTTTTTAATTTTCCTTTCTGTCTTTTCCCTCAATCTTTTAGTATTTGCCTCATCTCACTCCAGCAACCACTATTCTGCTTCCTGTCACTATAGAAGAGTTTGAATTTATAAGGGTTTTATCAAAATTGGTCTATATAGCATATAGTTGTTTTTGCCTGGCTTCTTTCAGCCAGCATAATTGTTTTGATAGTCATACATGTCACTGTATTTCTCAGAAGTTCACTCTTTTGTATTGCTGTATATAATATAACATTGTTGGCTATAACACAGTTTGTTTACCCATGCACCTTTTGATGGGAATTTGGGTTGTTTTCACTTTTTGGCTAGTAAAGTATTCATGAACTTTCATGTACAAGTTTTTATATGTACATATGCTTTATTTTCACTTGGGTATCTATTAATAGTAGTGGCATGGGAAGGTCATATATAAATGTTTGTTTAACTGTTTAAGAAATTGTCAAACTATTTTTCAAAATGGTTGTACTCTTTTCCATTCCCACCAGCAGTGCATGGGAGTTTCAGTTCTTCTATATCCATGACTCAACTCGATTTGGTTAGTCTTTTTAATTTTAGCCACCCTAATAGGTATATAGTGGTTCACCTTTTAATTTTAAAACACCACTATGTGCCAGGCATTGGCAGTAGGGTTACAAAGATTAAAAATATATATCCCTTCTTTCATGGATGTGGTAGTAAATGAGAAAATAATATTGAAATATATAATTTTAGTACATGTGGTAAACTCTTCAATATAGGTATATAGAAATTCTTTTAGGAACATAGGGAAGTGAAGCAAAAGAAAGATTAGCAAAGATTTTTAAAGATTTGGAATTTGAAAGATACCTTGACATGACCCAGCTAGAAAAGAAAAAGCAAAGACGTGAGAGCATAAAAGTGAAGGGGAAAGATGCGTGTGGATGGTGCATGAGTGGTGAGGGTATGGTTGGTGAGATGGGTAGAGAACAGATTTTATAAATTTTTTTCTGCCCTGCTAAGAGGGTCAAGTGCCTTGAGGCTGGGGACAAACATTTCCAGATTTGTGCTTTTAAAAACAAAAGCCAGAGAAAACTCTGAAGAATGGGAAGAGGCTGAGCAAAAGGACACTTAGGAGGCTGTGCAATGGTTTAATCAGAAGAGAAAGTTGAAGCTCTAAATTTTATGCTTTAGTTTCCAAATAAAGAAAAATTCCACATGATGTGTTTTGAGAAATATAATTTTAAAAATTCTCTCTCTTTCTCTCTCTCTCTCTGTGTCTCATCTCTGTAATAAAGGCACTGATTTCCCAAAGGACCAAAGCTCTTTATTAGACACTTATGATGGAATCCCCTGCATAGGAAAGTCTTTGAACCCTTAGCATCCATTTATTCTCTTAGAGATTTCAACAGCTATTTAGTCTCTTAATAAGAGAAAACCCGCAAACCTGAAAAACTCCTAGTATAAGCCTTTAGAGAGTTTGCAGAGGGTTTTCATTAGGTTATATACATTTTAGCATGCAGCGCCACATTCTCTCCTGTAACTTCATTAAGTAGGAATAATTATTCTTGCAGTATATTTGAGAGTTCCATAGGGCAAAAGCCACAGCATATGGTTTGACTCTGATCAGTCCCCTTAATAAAAAAATAAGTTTAAGTTAAAGTGGTATATGGTATAAATTTATAAGTAATATTACTGCCTGGGGTATATAAAAATTCTATCATTTATGGCTAAAAATTGTAAAAAAGGCCCTTTCCACAAATTTTATTGTTCCATAAGAATGAGCAGTAATTTTACGGTATAATAAAATGGCTACATGTATGTATTACCAAATCCATCTCAGTATGTCCCTTATACTAAAATGAGTTGAAACATATTTGTTCCCTTCTTTTAAACGCATTCTGAAGTACGGTATAAACATAATCCCCAAAAGGTTTCCCATACATTAAATAGGATATGTTGCGCTATGGCAATGATTACTAACTTGCTTTTGATACAGAAAAGAATAATTACCTGTTCTTTTACATACAAAAAACTGAGCAAGTCTGAAGGGAACAGTTGTCTGTATTTTACTTGTTTATGAATTCATTTATTCAGCAAAAATGTGTAAGACAAAGAGGTTAGCCAGATAGAATCAGTCCCTGACTTCATAATGTTTACATTCCTATATATCACTTTTAATACATTTTCTACTATTACGGTTCTTTAATACCCCTCTACTTCAGGGTTTCTCAAACTTGGCGCTACCAACATGTGGGGCAGGATAACTCTTTCTTATGGAGGATTGTCTTGTGCAATGGAAGATGTTTAGCAGCATCCCTGCCTTCTGCTCACCAGATGCCAGCAGTCCACCCCCACCAGTCGTGTCAACCAAAAATGTCTACAGAAATTAACAAATGTCTCCTTGGGGACAAAATCAACCCCCATTGAGAACCACTGCTGTTCTCAAACAAGAAGAAAGAGCTGTGCTTTGCACTCCTAATGCTGCTTTACAAATTATTTAACCAAGCCAGGTGTGGCGACTCATGCCTATAATCCCAGTCTTTGGGAGACCAAAGCAGGAAGATCACTTGACGCCAGAAGTTTGAGATGAGGCTGAGCAACATAGTGAGACCCCATCTTTACAAAAAATTTAAAAAGTAGCTGGAGGTACATACGGGTACCAGCTACTCAGAAGGCTCAGGCAAGAGGATTGCTTGAGCCCAGGAATTTGAGGTTAAAGTTAGTTATGATCGTGCCACAGCACTCCAGTTTGTGTGACAGAGCAAGAGCCTGTCTCAAAAAAAAAAAAAATTAATTAAATTTTAATCCCAGACTGTTTCTAAATGATGCCCAAAATCTAAGTAAAAAGTAAAATTAAAAGTACATTACAGGCTGGGCGTGTTGGCTCATGCCTATAATCCTAGCACTCTGGGAGGCCAAGGCGGGTGCATTGCTCGAAGTCAGGAGTTCGAGACCAGCCTGAGCAAGAGCAAGACCCCGTCTCTACTAAAAAATAGAAACAAATTATCTGGCCAACTAAAAATACATATAGAAAAAATTAGCTGGGCATGGTGGCACAAGCCTATTGTCCCAGCTACTCGGGAGGCTGAGGCAGAAGGATTGCTTGAGCCCAGGAGTTTGAGGTTGCTGTGAGCTAGGCTAATGCCACGGCACTCACTCTAGCCTGGGCAACAGAGCGAGACTCTGTCTCAAAAAAAAAGTACATTACATTGCTATTTTTAACATGTCAATTTTCCTTAATATCTTAGTATTTGATGGTACATAGCCAATCAGATGACTAACTGGATATTCCAGTTTCCATGTGGAAATGTAGGTAGGTTTTTCTTTTGAAATATATTTTTTCAAAGTATTGTTTAAAAGAATACAGCATTTATCTCATTTCTCTTCTAAAATCTCATTGTAGTTCAACAATTGTGTATTACATAAATACAGTTATGTAATGCAAGGTGGGTACTCTACAACATTAAAATTATTCTATTAAATTTAATTGAACCAAGACAGACTATGAGTAACTATACATAAAAAGAACCTGTCAGTTCTGAAGGAATAATCAACCCACTTTTCCAAGTGGTGAACCCAGCTTTATACTGGCTGAAAAACACAGCTTTTGAATTTTGCATAAAATGTCTCAGAATATTCATAAGCTTTTTCATGCATCACATAAGTGTTTCTGAAAGCTGACTCAGTTATTTAATTGAATCTAGGTTATTTAACTGGATCTAAGTTAAATAGCTTTCCAGTAGTAAAAGCGGGAAATCAATAAAAGGGGAATAATATTAAGAAAGTATTAATTACATTCTGAAATTTAAATATGACATAATTTTATCCACTTTTTTTATCCTTTTAGAAATTAATTACAGCATAGATATGCTTTTGTTATGTAGGTAACATATAATATTTTAATGTTACTTTAAGATATCCAAAGTGGCTATATTCTGTAACTTTTCTGTTTAAAGGCACAATCTAGGCCAGGGGCGATGGCTCATGCCTTTAATCCTAGCACTCTGGGAGGCTGAGGCGGGGGAACTCCTGAGGCTTGAGCTCAGGAGTTCGAGACTCCACCTCCACCAAAAATAGAAAAAATTTAGCTGGGCGTCCCAGCGCACATCTGTAGTCCCAGCTACTGGCGAGGCTGAGGCAGGAGGATCACTTGAGCCCAGGAGTTTGAGATGCGAGTGAGCTATGATGATATCACTGCACTCTACCAGGGGTGACGGAGCGATACTCTGTCTCAAGGAAAATAAAAAATAAAGGTGAAATCTATTTTGAAATTTGGAATTATTTAAATTAATTCTTCCTTTATGTGCTAATACAATATCAAGTTTAACCCCTTAATAAAACTCAATTTTATAAATGGACTGACTGATAAACATTCCTTCTAGCCTTTCCTCAAAAAATAAATCTCAAGTTATTGATTCAGAAGCAATCTTTATTTACTTCAGTGGGATAAGATTGCATCATAATCCAACCAGCCAAAAAGAAAATAAGGTGTCACGATCTCTCTATTCCTTGATCTGAAAGAGGTTCTTGATATAGTGTAAAAAGGGAAACTCACAATGGTTGTTCAAGAACTCTTACTTTCGGAAGTGTGTTGAACTCAGTCTTCATACACAATTTGTTTCTTTCATTTTTTCCTTACGTTCTTTTTATCTCATGTAGCCATGGAGGGATGAAATGGTAAAAGGGGGAAATTGGAAAAAAGGTCCAGTTTGCCATCTGATCCATTCTACTTTGGCTAACTATATAATTCTATGGCTACCATTTACTCTAAAATAAGTAAATAATGATGACCAAGGCAGCTTTATGGTACCACACTGTATTCACAAATTAGATGTAAAGCTTCAATCTGTAGATTTTTATTGTTTGGAAAGGTATTAACCTAGCTACATGTTTTTAAGCATGCAGTATACATTGTACATGTGACTAATGATCACTCTGTTTCCTCCTGTCCTGGTCCCTTGAGAGAAGTTCTGATATTTCATATCCATATTCTATTGCCATTTTCTAAGAATGAAGATGACTGGTTAAAATCAATAACGTTTGCCTCTTGATATTCCTTTCTGCACTTGCAAGCATATACATGAGTATTCTTCTCTTTGATGCTTAAGTCTGACAAGATCCCCAATAACTGGCAAAAAAGAAGAAATTCTCTACTAAAAGGACAGCTTAATACAGTAAAACGAATAGGAGCTTTTTCATTAGAAAACTTGTGGTTCAAACTCTGGCTCCACCAATTTATTGACTCCTTTGAGTCTTTAGTTTGTTACTTGTAAATGAGAACAATACCTTTTGCTTCAGTTGTTATGAATCAAATTATCCCCAATTATCATCTTATATAATATATTATTATATGGTATGATTTATTATTGAAGATGTATTTATGGAAATTAAAATTTACTCTCTCATGATCGAGGAAGATTTCATGAAGGAGAGATGGCTGGAGGATATATGGAATTGGGGAGAAGAGGGAAAAGGAGCATTTCTGGGAGCATAGGCAACGCAATATTCACAGCACACATGAAAGATGATAAAAGCACAAGAAATTTATTGGAATTCCATTACATACACAAGCCCCCCTCCCATTCTGTGCTGTCTCCCATAATCTACCCCACAACAATAAGAGAACCACTAGAAACCTGCCTCAACTACTGCTCCCCTATAATCTATACTCTACATGGCAGACAGAAGGATGTTTGTAAAAACATAAATTAAATCACATGACTCCCCTTCTTAATATCTTTTAATGGCTTTCAATCACAGCTATAGGGAATTCAAACTCCTAGCCCTAGCCTGTGAGTTAGTATGGGATCTGGCCTCTGCTGTCCTCTGATCTCTTCTCACCCCTCTTTTGACCCCCTCACACTGAGATTCTGCCATGCAAACCTTTATTTTGGTTCTTAAAACACACCTAGCTCATTCCTTCGGTACCTCTGCATCCTCTGCCTGGAATTTTCTGTACAAATATTCACATAACTTATGCCACATAACTTGTCATTCAGATCTCAGCTAAAAAGTCACCTTCACAAGAAGCCTTTATCATTTCCTAATTTTTAAAATTATTTTTAATTTACTTGTTATGTTCCTTTTCACATGATAAGACTATAAGCTCTATGACAACCAGAGCATGCCTGCCTTCTTTATGGCTACATCCTCAGGACCTAGTATAATTCTTCATCATGGCTGGTGCCCAATAAATTATTTATTATAAGAAGGAGTCAATGAATAAAAGCCATGAGTGCATGGGGACTTTTTTTAAATTTCAGAATATTATGGGGGAACAAATATTTTGGTTACATAAATTGCTTTTGTACAGTTTGAGTCAAAATTATAAGTGTGCCCATCACCCAGATAGTGTGCATTGTACCCCCTAGGTATTAATTTACTCATCCCTTCCTTCCCACTCACCTGCTTAATTTCTGATGAGTTTTTTTCCATATGTGCACATAAGTGTTGTTAGATTAGTTCCAATTTAATGGTGAGTCCATGTGGTGTTTGTTTTTCCATTCTTGTGATACTTCACAAAAGAATGGGCTCCAGTTCCATCCAGGTTAATACAAGAGGTATTACTTCACCAATGTTTATGGCTGAGTAGTACTCCATGGTATACGTACACCACATTTTATTAATCAACTCATGTATTAATGGACCCTTGAGTTGTTTCCACATCTTTGCAATTGTAATTGTGCTGCCATAAACATTCGGGTGCAGGTGTCTTTTTTATAAAACATCCTTTTTTCCTTTGGATAAATACCCAGTAGTGAGATTGCTGGATCAAATGGTAGGTCTACTTTTAGTTCTTTGAGGTGTCTCCCTACTATTTCCCTTAGAGGTTGTACTAGTTTGCAGTTCCTCCTTCGTTGGGGGAGGGATTCCTACATTGCCGATTCACTTTCTGTGTCTAGGAAGATTTTTAAAACCATATCAAAGTATTTTACATTTTTATTCATTTGTTTACGGTTTGTTTGACCCACAAAAGATAAAGGAGAAATACTAACAACAGTATTTTTGAGCAAATTATTTGTATTTTTCCAGTTCTTGGAACTTAACCAACACTTTCAGAAGTCCACACTCAGAATGTTTGGATCGACTTACAAAATACGGTGTTTTGAAAATGATTGGGCAAATACTGAACGTATGGAAATAAGTCAAATAATTAAAATAAACAGCCAGCAAAAAAAAAATTCATACATTGAGGACTACTTTTTTATTGGTAAAAAGCAACACCATAACTCTTATTAAAGAGAAAGGTGTCTTATTACAAAACCTATAATTCACTTCCTTTGTGACATTAACTGCAAAGAGCTTTATTTCAGCACATGTGTACAACACCCCCTAATTCACAAATCCTGTTCAGTTAAATTGAAAAGATGGTTTGAAACTGCAAAGTTATGAATGGGTGCTCTTTCTCAGATATCTCTTGTTTGATTACCTTAAATTGGGGTTACTGTAACAACTGAAAACATGACATGATAGGATCTTTGTTCTTACAGCCCAGGACTGTTTAATTTAACTGTATAGCTTTGACACATCATTTTACTGCTTTGAAGCAAGGAGGGCAAGCGGAATTTTCTTTTTTTCAAATAGAAGTTAACTTTCAGTAATAAAGTGAGGAAGAAATTTTTTGGATTATTTCTTCCTTTGGGCTTGTCTATCCTCACGTCATCACATTTTCAGGAAGAAGGATTGGCTGAAAGCTGGCTCCAACTAAATCCTCTTTAGTGTTATTTCACCAAAGGACTGGAAAGTGACAATTCCTATCAAGCAGCTGGTTTTTTCTTTCCTTGCCAGACTCCAGGGCAATCATACTAAACTGGGAGAAACCACAACTCAACTGTTGGCCTTCCACTTAATTTTTCATACAAATTTAAGGTCAGTCTGTGGCCTAGCAACCAGTGAGGTGCTTGTGACATGGAAAAAGTTACACAATTATGCAGCTACTCTGAATATGACCACCTGATTACTTGACAATTAAAAGAATGCTTTTAAGATGTTGGTAGAGAAGGAATTCAGTGCAATGGTGTATTTTGAAAACTGTACTAATTGTCATGAGTTAGTTATATTCTTATAATTATAAAGCTAATATAAAAATTAGTTTTTATTTCTCATGGATTATAGTTTTTTCCAGTAAAGTTGACATGATTGAATTAATTTTTGTAAAAGCACTCATTCATTTTAGAAATGTCAAAATTCCAATCAATCTATTAGTGATAAAGTATTTATTTATAGATAGTTATCTTCTTATATATAGGGAGAACTATGTGTGTTCTTGGTTCTGAAATTTCCATTTAGAATCAAACTGTCATGTTGCTTCTATCTTTTAAAAAATTTACTGTAGCACATTATTATTTTTAAGTAATTGAATAAAAATGGTCTCGGACTTGCTTACATTTTTGACAGAACCTTGAATACTTTGTTTTTTTTTTAAGGTTGATAATTCTCTTTCCAATTATTCATGGGGAGGGAAATGCAAGTATTAAACTGCATTTGTTATGAATCAGCTCTTAAGCTGCTCTTAAGTCTTTTGGTTAACATCTTCTATGAATTGACTATGTGATGCCTGATACAGTCCTGAACTCTATGTTTTTCTGATGACTAGATTTGCCCTTCAGTAACATTTGCTCATCATCAATATTCTATGAATAAAGTGACGTTTCATTGGAAGAAACAGATTGAAAACTTGTGTCTCCTATTTTGTCACATCTGGGTGAAGCTCCCAATGCGATTGTTTTTACTTTCTTTTAATCTTACAAAGAAATGTTAAAATTGAAGGACTGACCTTGTGTTCAAAGTTATTGTCAGAAACAGTGAAGTCATAGGCTTCTGTTTTTAATAATGCCTCACAAAACACAGAGCATCATTAATCATAAATGACTGCAGATTTCCTAGATGCTGGCATTGCCATGAGGCTTGAGCATTTTTAAGAGTCTTATAAATTTGAGCAGACAACAGCACAGCCCCCTGACATTGCATAAAAATTTAGCTGTGATGAAAAGATGAAACAAAAGCTGAAAGCATTAAAATACTTAAAAACTGAGGATAGTTTTATTGCATTTCAATAAAATATGAGTCTAATTTTCAACTACTTTCAGTTTTTATGTTTCACTAACATATCAATCAATCAACAACTACTTATTGAGTGTCTTTAATGAGTTCAGCACCATTTAGCACCATAAGGAATACAGAGACATGAGAAATTCATTCATTGAAAAAACTTTATATTGACTGTCTGAGTATGAGGCTGTGTGCTGAGTGCTTTGGAACTATTCTGTGCTTTGTAAAGATGAGGAAGGCATAATCGCTTTCTTCAAGAAACCTACATCTAGAGAGGTGTCATAGACAAAGTTTGTGCCCTCCCCAGTTCATATGTTGAAATCTTAACCCCCAGTGTGATGGTTAGGAGGTGGAGACTTTGGGAGAGTGAAGCCCTCATGAATTTATAAAATTGTGAGTTATACATCCCTTATAAGGGATTAGTGCCCTTATAAGAGACCTCAAAGAGCTCTCTGGCCTTCTTTCCACCTTGTGAGAATACAACAAGGAAACAGCAGTCTGCAACCCACAGGAAAGCTGACCATACTGGCACCCTGATCTTGGACTTCTAGAACCGTGAAAAACAAATTTCTTTTGTTTATAAGCTACTCATTCTGTGGTACTTTGTTATAGCATCTTGAAATAAGACAGAGGGCAAATTTTTTAATATATGAAATTTAAGAAAAATACTAGATAAGTGAAACATTTGGAGCCATTGGCTTATCCCTTGGCTCTTATTTTCCAAGAATATTTCATGCTTGAGGTGGGGACCACCTTGGGTCCTAAAGAATAGATAGGATTTGGATAAGAAGAGAGAAATAGGTGATCTTCAAGAACAACTCTAAGAAAGGGCATCAATGTGAAAAGATGTGTTTTAGGAGAAAGTGAGTAGCATTCAGGAGAATTTATGGGGAAGAAATAATGTTCATAAGAGCACCAGAAATTATAGTATTCAACTACATTCAATAAAGTGCATTAAACACTATAGATAAGATGCATAACTAGACTCCATCAGGAGTGAGAAATGGAAAAGATAGAGCATGTATTCTCAAGGAAATTTTAATCAAGCACTTAGGAAATATACAAAGAACTGTGATGAATATTGAAAAGAAAGTTAAAAGCAGTGCTATGGGTATTGAGGACAGGAACAAGTCATATGTAACCTGAGAGGTAATGGAACTCTTAATGAAGATGCCAGGTGAACTAAATATTGAAAATTATATACAATAATGTTAAGCAGAATTAGTTTGTGAAGTCAGTCCATATGGAAGGAGCAATGTAGGCACAGAGTGTTGGGAAAATGAAAGGTGAACTCACGGAAGAGTACAAATTCACTTTAATTTGAACGTGTGCACATGAAGGGGAGAAGCTAGAAATAGTGATTGGCTGGTAAGTGTTCAGCAACCAGCTCTCCCCAAAATGTATACATGTATATATATGTACATATGAATGTATGTGAATTTATAATACATTTTAATGTTGTAAAGGATATATTAATATAGCTTGCAATTTTGTAAATAATAATAAAACATACAGTACTTTTTATTGTAACTTCCATATACTGAAATGATTCTTACAGAGTGCTTTCATAAATTTTTGATGCACTCTTGTATCCAAAAACAAACTAGAGTTGCAATTGAAAATCCATTACAGTGCCAGCATAAATACTGGCTGACAGTTTTGCTTACATGAATAAGTAAGATGAAAGTAAAATAATAAAGACATGTTGGACTATTATTCATGGATTAATAAAATGAGCAATTTTTTGTTGAATCATAGGTAATAGTTTTTGAATACTGAAAGAATACTTCAATTTATTATTATATTCATGATTTGAGGCTACAGCCATGACACATGTTTAAGTTTGGTCTGCATTATTACCATTTTTCCCTATCACTTTCTTAACTCTAGACCAAGGCTTATCAAACTACATACAAGCCAAGGGCCAAATCTGGCCCATCACCCATTTGTACAAATTAAATTTTATAGGAACACAGCCACTGCCATTTGTTTCCCTATTAGTTTTGGCTGCTTTCTTCCTGTAATGGTCAGCAAAGGTTTTCTTAAGGGCTAGAGAATACATATTTTAGGTTTGGGAGTCAACTGTCTCTGTCTGCCATTGCAGTGCAAAAGCAGCTAGTTATAGGCAATACAGAAAGAAATGAACGTGGCTGAGTTTCAATACAAAAACAGGCAGCTTGTCCACAGGCTATAGGTTGCCAACTTTGGCTCTAAACAACCAACAAAAAAATACATTTTAATTTCCAATGTGTAATGTTTTCTTATTTCTCTGGTGTAAATACTCCCATAATGATGACTTCAGCTTACCAACTTACATTACTGAATGAATAGTTAGGAAAAGATGTGTAGTAACACACCATTACAGAGTATTTCCACCATACATAGGCAATAAATGTTAAAAACCTCAAAAGATAACTGTAAAATGTAGCAAATTAATACAAAAATAATGATTTTGAGTGTTACCTTTGTTTTTAATAAAAATAATTATGTTTATATGATTTGATTTTTTGTAAATGGTTGTGTTTAACAACTGGCTCACAAAATTCCTGAAAATTAAACACTTAAGTCTTAGAAACTGCTATGAGCTGTCTCCAGTGCACCAATGTCAAACTAAAGACATAGGGATGTAATTCACCACGAGAGGTAGAGCCTTAGAAGAGTTTTGAAAATATAAAAGACATGATTATGACTGTGCTTTAATGAATACTTATCTGGAAGCAGTATGAAGGATAAACTAAACAGGGGACAAATTGAAGAGCAGGACATTCGTTAGGAAGTTCTTATAGAGGTTTAAGAGGATATAAGGAGACAGTAAATAGTAGTAGAGATGGCAGGAATAAAAAGAAGAGGCTAAGATTTATGAGACTGCAGGGAAGTAGAACCAATACATCTTGGCTATTGTTTGGATTTGGAGGAGGAAGCAATGGGTGGAGCTAAAGATGATTCTCATTACAAGTTTTTTTTATCATGTGAGATTGTAAGTAGGTCAATTCCATTGAGAAAATTATGATTATTAAAATATTTTTGAAGAGTTTACTTTAAGATCACTAAGGTAATGTTAAAAAAAAGTAAAAATAATTTGATGTAAAGGAAAAAAAAACTGTTTCTAGTATGTCTGATGATCAAAAAGTTTTGATTATTGGTGTCCCATCACAAAAATGTGGTATGCATATGGATTTGTGTGTACAGTGGAGGCAAAGAGATGATATATTCAAGGAATCTGTTGTTATTATAAATACAAATAATAAATTAATACTGAAATGTTTCACTTTTTAGCTAAAAGTATTTTATATAGAAACATTCTAATATGCCAAATGAAAACTAAAATATTTTTATATTTTTCTTGCTCAAACTAAGATGTATATCCATGAACACAGTTTTCTCAACTTGCAAAATAAAGATTATTTTAGTATCCTACTAATATCTTCAATAGGTTCAAATAAAGCATTTAATAACAGTGCCTAACACAAAGTAAAGGGTCAGTAAAATGTTAAAAATTCGTATTTTTATTAGTAGTAATGCAAATAGCATATTCGAGAGCTATGTTTTCTTTCAGATATATGTAACACAATTTATCTCTATCTGTGTAAATGTGAGTTATTAAACTAGAAATATCAAGGAACATTTTATACTTCATTACACTTTGAATTTGATAAAATCCTTAGGATAAGGGGAAAACAGTATTCAAAAAGAAATATGAAATTTTTGGTTAAACATGGGTCCAGGAATTGGGAATTTTGGATCTTTCCCGGATGATCTAATGAGTTGCCTTCCCCTGAGGGAAGTCTATATATTTACCACACAAAACAATATTTACTTTTCGAAAGATTCATTCACTTTCAGGGGTTGAACTCCCATCTCTATGGTGAAGCCATCTAAGTCCACACCTCCAGTCCAGACTTCTCTTCTGACCTTTATCAGGAACATTCACTCAAATGCCATCTTTTTCACTTCAATATTTCACATGCACATTTCATTCAGCATCTTTTAGCATAATCTCATTTTCCCCCCCACCCACTCCCCCAATCTTTTCCACCTTTATTTATTCCATTCACCAAAGACCCAAGACAGAAATCCAGGAGTCAGTATTTACTCCTTTTCCTTTACCTTCCTGATTTAATTACTGGTCAATTCTTCATCTTTGGTTTTCTGAAAGTCTCTCACATCTATGGTGACAGTAGGCCCCGTTTAGGCATGCGAAGTTCTTGACTTAACCCATTATCCCAGTTTCAATATGTTACACTCTTTTACACTCACAAGGAGTCCCAGCTGGATGATAAAATAAATCCTATTCATTTCCCTTTTCATAAAACCCTATACACCTCTTCATGGATTTGTGCAATAGTCTCCTAAACGATCTCCAGTCTTCCACCTTATTCCACTTCAATTCAAAATGAAAACTGTAAATTGAATGGTCTTTCCAAAAGGTTAATTTGACATTTTATTCCCTTGTTTAAACCAACAGAGTTTACAGCACTTGTCTGATACCAGGAAGATAAAATCCAAATGCCTTAGGCCAGTCTTAATAGATGTTTCCAATGTCAAACCATCTTTGCCTTTCTGTAATAATCTTTTTAAATCTATTATTTTAATAACTATTGAATTGAGCTTTTATTTAGGTTGGTGAATCTGTATTCTCAATTAAAGTAGGCCTGTAATTTTCCCCTTTTTGTGCTATCTGTATCTGTTTTGGCATCAAGATAACATTAGCATCACAAAATGGAAACAGCATTTTTTAAATGTTTCTATTCTTTGGAAAAACTTCTATAAGAAAGGAATTTCCTTTTTCACGGAATTTGATAATAATACATTTATGAAACCATTTTTTCCTGGGGCTTTCTTTCATGGTTAATGGCTCCTTTTTAAAAATGAATATTTTTTAGGATTTTGTTTATTTCATCATGTTTTTCAAATTTCTAGCATGTGGTTTTCAAATTTATTACTTTTAAATTTATCATTTGAAAATATTTGTCATATCTGTAGTTATTTGTTCTTTTTTATTGTTTATTTCAATTGCTTACAGTCTTTTTTCATAAGTATAGAAAATTGTCTGATTATTTTGTTAATTTTTAAAAAAATAGTTCGAATTTCTTATTCTTATTTTTGTATTGCCATTCTCTTTATTATTAATTCCTTCCTCTATCTTTATAATTTGCTTTCTAATTTATTTACTTGCTTTGTTCCAGCCTTTGCAGTTGAACTCAGTTCTTTCATTTTTAAATATTTCTTGGTTTTTGACATTTGTATTTATAATTGTTACTTTCCCTAATTAGTGATATGTTACAAATTTAGGGGGTTTATTTATTATTTTTTTTACTGTGGTTTAGTTTTAAGCATTTCACCATTGTTCTTGTCCTTGTTAATCCAAGAGTTAGTTAATAGAATGCTTTTGAGCTTCCACATCTATGAGAGTTTTTAGCACCATCCATTTTATTGCATTATGGTTAGGCAACATATCTATAGGACGCTGATTCATTGGAATTTATTTACTATTAATTTGTGACCTAGAATTTGATCAATTTTTGTGAATGTTCCATTCATTCTTTAGAAGAAGAATGTGTTTTTGCTCTTTGTTGGGTGTTAAGTTGTTTATGCTTTTACTGGTTTCAATTTATAATTAAATTATATGATCTATGTACCTGCTTATTTTTTCAGTTTCTGAGACATGTCTGTAAATAGTTAAAACTGTAATTGTTGACTTACATATTTTTCCTTGTAATCGTCAGCAATTTGTAAACAAAAGAAAAAGAATATCTGTACAGAGAATTATTTACCATTTATTATTCATATATGTAAAAATATACAGTGAGATCTGACAGCAGTCTACAATTCCCTTGTTAAAGAAGTAGTGTGGCTAGGAAAGTAGTCTGTGTTCTTCTTCTCTTGTCCCATGCTGTGTTTTGCAACTCTGATCCCCCCTTCAGAATGGAGATACCTAGTCCCTCAGATGTTGGGGTTGTGGGTAATTGGCAGGTCCTAACTGAAGTTCCTCTCTGAAAACTGGCCTCACCACGTTGTGCTTCCCAGCCTGCATCAAATGATCAATATGGATATTTAAAGGCCAACTCTCTTTTTTTTTTTTTTTGAAACAAACTCTCACTCTGTTGCCCAGGCTAGAGTACAGTGGTGTCATCATAGCTCACTGTAACCTCAAACTTCCGAGATCAAGCAATCCTCCTACCTCAGCCTTCTGAGTAGCTAGGATTACAGGCACATGCAACAACATCCATCTAATTTTTTTATATTTTTGTAGAGATGGGGTCTCGCTCTTGCTCAGGCTGGTTTCGAACCCCTGGCCTCAAGCATTCCCCACGTCTCAGCCTCCCAGAGTGCTAGGATTATAGAAGTGAGCCACTGGGCCTGGCCCTAAAGGTCAAGTCTCTTATCTCAAGGAAGGACAACGCTGAAAAGCCATCTCAGCTCCAGAGCATCCTATGAACTGAGACTGTTGTTACAACTCTACCACAACTAAACTCCTTCATCTGCACAATTTACCTTTCTCACTCCCTGATAGCACCTGAGTGCTCCTGAGAACACTCTCCGACAAAGTACCTGCACACAAATCTCCATTCCATAGTTTATTTCCCTGGAGGAAACCAACATTACAAAATGCCCTTTCATTTGTGAGATTGAGTGGTTTTAAAAAACAAAAGCATAAATGCCAAATGGCTGATAGTTTCTGTAATGTGCAGTTCAACATCTGTTTCTTGGGTGATGTCAGGTTCTAAAGAAGCCATTGTGACAAAGATAAATGTAAAATAAAGAGCACCGCAATAGGATCACAAATGACTATTAAAAATTAAAGCGTTTGGGAGCCAGGTAGAGAGTCATAATAGATATATGTAAAAGTTGCTGAAAGAAAAGTTTGAAAAGGAAGTCAAAGAAATAACAGTGTTAACAAGGTTTTATAACAAAACCTAACAGTGATGAAAAAGGTGAAGGAAAGATATTTCAAAACACAAAAAGCAGAGAAGCAGTGAAGAAACCTATATAATAACATAGTGCATGGAAATCTCAATATTGACAGTGCCTTCAGACTGAGTCACTGAGCTAAGTGACCTCATCCTTCAGCTCTCACCTTAAATTTCCCTCCTCAGAAAAGAATTCCCTGATTATTCAATCAAAAATAGGTCTCTCTGTTACTTTCTCAATATCCAATTTTTTTCTGGTTAACAGCACTTACAACTCCTTTACTTATTTGACTACATTTTTAGTCTATCATTTCTAAGTGGCTGGACTTCCATGAATGAAGAACCACTGTCTTTCTCACTGATCATTATTTCTTGAGTATCTGGAACTAAACGAACCACCAAGAAGAAAAAATAGGTATCAGAAGGAGAACACAAGAGATCTTTGCAGTAACGTGTGGTGTAATTTCAGCTATATGCAATGGGAATTTGAAACTAGAATGTGTTAAAATGCTCTTTATTAGATGTGGAAGCTAAAATTTTCTAAGTCTTATAGGCCATCACTTTCTGTTGCATTCAGGGGTAACTATTAATGTATATTCTGTGACTAACACCAGACTAGATGAGATGAACCAAAAAAAAAAAATAGAATTACATATTGTTAACTTACAGCATTGTTGGATAAAGAGATAGACATATAGAGAACAAACTGAAAATACGAAAGGCAGATAAAAATCACGTAGACAAATGAATGGTATTCATTCAAAGTTGTTAGGTGAACTTAAGTGCCAAAACAATAAGAATTTGGGGACATCATCTCCACTGACTGAATAAATTGAAAGGTGAAGAATGGTAAGTTCCCAGATGGCTTTAGTTTGGTTTGGCTCTGAAACACAAATGCTGTATTCTTAAAGGGAAAATGATATTTCAGCATTTCTGTTCCCATGAAAAAAAAAAAAAGTGAAGAATTGTAAATCTTTGAAGAGGAAGTTCATTTTCACCAAGCTTTTTACTAGGTAAAGTTCCAAAAGGGCAGATATAAATCCATTTATGCTGGATAAACACTTATGAATATTAGAATTTCCAACAAATGGCAAGGAATTCAGGTTTTTTTGAAGTTTCTCTTAAGTTTTTCTTTTTAAAAATTACTTAAAAGACATAGCTGTTTCTTAAGCAAATTGCTGAAATATAGTAGCCATAGCATATAAATTATAGTTCTCTTTCTCTTTTGAGCTGTCAAGTTCTATTTCATAAATTATCCAAGTTTTCTAAAGTGTACATTGGAAGACATTTCCTAAAATAAGCTTCAGTGTGTGTAGTGTATTATTATAGTTTATCAATAAATGCCCTGTCTCTTAATATACAGAGATGACCTAATTCTTCTTGAAGAAGTACATAGGTACACAAAATAATTTCATACTTATTTATTTATGTACATTAATTAGAATGAACTTAGATACTTTTTTTAGAAATCTATTTTTCAAAAGGACAAATAGTAACTTTTTATAGTATATACATGCTGACTTAATTTATGAGTGTATTTTAAAGATTTAGTTTTAATTAATTTATATATTTTTAATATTTTGTTGGTTTCACTAAGCCATTACAACATCAAATATTATAAATACTTTCTTTTGTCTATTAAATGTATACAAATGTTTTTAATTGAAGAGATATATTTGGCTAATTATTTACTACATATGTCAATAATTTGTATCTTTAATCTCACGATAACTATACTAATATTTTCCACTGGGCTGTATTATACAATAATGCAACACATGATAAATAAATATGTCCTGACCATAGAATATTTTGCTACTTAAAAACAAGGGTCTTCTTTGTGCTGGCAAGGATTGGTACTTTTGAGATGATATTTAGTCATTCCTCTTCCAGCATCTGTAAGTTTCCATTCACTCAGATGAGTAACAAATACCAAAGAGTTTCCTTAAAGAGAAGGCCAGAATTGGTATCTGCTTTCTGTCCAAGACAATGAGGTTGAAGCAAAAAAAAAAAGTACCCATTTTCTAATTTTTACAGTACAGTCAAATCAGGTCAGAGAAAAGCTAGAATGAGAATTTCCATGCACTGCATGTTCATTATATAACCAGCCCTGTGCTTGACTTCTTCCCAGCAGACCAATGAAGTAGTAAGCACAATTATACAAAGATCTGAGAATTTAAATAAATTACAGAATCCTGTGTACCTAGAGGGACAAGGAGCCGGGATTGTAAATTTGGATGTTTCCCTCTCCCCCTCCCCTACACACATAGGAATAATCTGCTAACAGCTTACCCAGGAAAATTCATCTATCTTCCATACAAATTTTTATGCAAAAATTTTAAAAATCATACAATGCTAAGAGAAAAAGTTAGAATTGCAGAACTCATAAATGTAGAAAACTTACTAGAACAAATTTACTAGAGAAAATCAAAAAGCCTTAGAAAATTATAACCCAACATTGCTACATGAACACCACCACAAACATCAAAAAATACCTTAATGTAACAATTGCCGATTTAATGGAAGACCAAATACAAAAGAACTCTGAGAACAGTTGTATAGGATGCAGCAGGTGACAAGCATACCACAGGAGAAAGAGAAAGGAGAAACTGGTAGATCTCGGAAAGTGAATAGAAGTAAAATAATAAAAACAATTTCAGAAATATGGCTTAAACTAAAGAAAGAAAAAGAAAAATAGACACTAAAGACAAAATGATACACATAAAAGACAGGAAAAGGTGATTGTAGTGTACATATAATTGAAATTCCTCAGGAAGAAAACAAAACAATGAGACAAAACAAAAAGTTAAATATGTAATTAAAGAAAATACTCAGATATAGAACCATCAGGTTATTAAGTATGAAATGCCTAATTTCCTTAAGCACTAAGTTTGACAGCTGTTATCTCTGACATTTCACTTTGACACTTCTTGTTTTATTTTTATTGTGAAGGTACATCCTCAGTCTTTCAAACACACATTTTGGCTTGTGATTATCTTTCATATTTTTTTAGAGCAATTTTTATGAAACGATGGGCAAGTCAAAAATTCATATTATTTCAAATATGAGTTCTGCTGTGGAAGCAATGCAGCATGGACAGCTGGAAATATCAACGAAGCGCTTGGGAAAGGATGTGGCTAAAGAATGCGCAGTACACGGATGGTTTGAGAAGTTCTGTTCCACTGATTTTGATCTTGAAAATGAGCCACGTGGGCGACCTGAGACCAAGGTGGATAACGATGAGCTGTAAGCTGTAGTGGAAGCGAATCCATCTCAAACTATGCGTGCATTAGCAGCAAGGTTTGACCTTACTATTCCAACAATATTGGACCATTTGAAATGAATTGCAAGACAAAGAAGGTGGATAGATGGGTACCAAATGAAATAAACAAATGTGAGAAGAGAATTCGTCTTGAAGCTTGCCTTTCTTTGCTGTCACTACATAAAGACCAACCACTTCTACACTGTATTGTTACATGTGATGAAATATGAATTCTTTTTGACAATTGCAAGTATTTGCACAATGTTTGGATAAAGATGAAATGCTGAAACAGAGTCCAAAATGGAATAGTCATCAAAAAAAGCTAATGGTGTCTGTTTGGTAGTTCCAGCACTGCTATTATCCATTACAGCTTCATGAAACCTGTTCAACCAATTACAGCAGATCTGTGCTGCAACCAATTGGATGAAATGATGAAGATGCTTGCAATTAAGCAAGAGAGACAGGTCAATGGAGACAGGCTAATCCTCTTGCAAGACAACACTCAACTATATGTTACACAAACAATGCTACTCAAGCTACAGCAGCTGGATTTGAAAACTCTCTGTCATCCACCATACTCACCAGACCTTGCACCATCTGACTACCACTTCTTCCAGGCTTTGGACCACTTCCTGCAAGGAAAAATATTCAATTCTCAACAAGCTGTGGAAAATGCCTTTTGCAATTTCATTGGCACTAGCTCTCCAGGCTTCTTTATTGCTGGCATAAACAAGCTACCATTAAGATAACAAAACTATGTTGATAGCTCAGGCACATACTTTCATTAATTGTACTGCTTCTTGTTTGAGATATAATATTAATAAACCACACTTTTGATTTGAAATCAGACATTTCATATTTAATGACCTAATGTATCACTTCCATATGTTAAAGACCACATTGTATGCCAAGAAAAAATTGCTGAGAAGAATGAGACATTTCTCTGTAAATTCACAGGACTTTCAAAATAGAGTCCAGGCAAAAAATGTTATGTCACATATATGAGAAAAATAATAAGGCTGGCATCATATTTGCACCCAACAAAATTCCATGTGAATCTTCTTCATATTCCTTTGAGCTCTCCTTCAGGTATAAAATTAGAAAACAAATAGGAAGCAGAAAGAATAATTGGGACTAATATCATACAAAATGCTCATTTCATTAATAAATAAACCTCTGAAAGAAAATAGGTAAAGAATGTGAATTCATATTTCCTAGAAAAATAAATCCAATGATCCTTAAATATATTAAATGATGCTCAACATCAATCGTAGTTAGAGAAAATGTAAATTAAATTATTGTTTTCTAACTATAAAATTAGCAAAATTCAAAATTGGAAAGCACATTTAGCTGTCAAGTCTACAGAGAAGTAGACTATGGGAAGCAGAATGTGATTACTTACAGAAAGCAAATTGGCAATATCCAACAAAACTACAAATGTATTCACTCTCTGAGCCACTAATCTTTGGAATTTATCCTACAGATATGCTAGCACAGCTATGAAATGATAATCATACAAGTTAATTTATTGGGGTATTTGTTGAAATAACAAAAGTTTTAAAACAATCTAAGTATTTAAATTTAGGGCACTGATTATATGTCATAATATATCTACTCGAGGGACTATTAGGCAGCTAGAAAAAATAATTTAAAAACCCTTTATATACTAAAGTGGAAAGAAGTCCATAACATGTTTATATACAAATATAGAACAATGTATACAGTATATATTATATAATACTATAGTATACAATGTGTGTGTGTATATATAGTATACTACTTTTTGTGTAAGAAAGCAGGATAAATTTTACATGTATATAACATTTTTTTTTTTTAAGACAGAGTCTCTCTCTGTCACCCTGGCCAGAGTGCTATGGCGTCAGCCTAGCTCACAGCAACCTCAAACTCCTGGGCTCAAGCAATCCTTCTGCCTCAGTCTCCCGAGTAGCTGGGACTACAGGCATGTGCCACCATGCCCGGCTAATTTTTTTCTATATATATTTTTAGATGTCCATATAACTTCTTTCTATTTTTAGTAGAGACAGGGTCTCGCTCTTGCTCAGGCTGGTCTCGAACTCCTGACCTCGAGAGATCCACTCGCCTTGGCCTCCCAGAGTGCTAGGATTACAGGCATGAGCCATCACACCCGGCCTATAACTTTTAATGTATTTAATTTCCTTGTAGTTGAAAAAAAAAACACTGTAAACATACAAAAGAATCTTAATAAGTGACTAATCATGAGAGTGGTAGACAAGGACAGGGTTGGAAGAGAAAAATCTAAATGTAATGTTTTCACAGTGTTCCAATTTTTAAACTATATGAATGAACTAGTTATTCAAGAAATTGAACTAAATTTTAAAGATTGAGAGTGAGTATCCTAAGAATTTTCCATTATAAGTGCTATGGAATTTATGAATTTGGGGGGAAAGTGTATTCTGTATAAATAAGTCTGTAAAAGACTAGCTTAAACAAATTTAGGCATTCTTTCCTGCCAGCTTTTTTCATGTAATTTTGTTGTCATTGTTAATAGCCAAGGGGTAGTTAATATTTGACAGCATTTGCCAAATGTATCCAAATTTACTTCTTTCTTTTCTTCCTTTTTTTCTTTCTTTCTTTCTAAAAGTACCTATTAATATCTTAAGGAGCAAAGTTTAAGAAATTTTATTCTGTATAATAAAATGTCATGTTGATAAAATGTTCAACCACGCAGCAACCTTGGAATGATAAATTTTCTGTGGTTATTTACTTAAATTGAAGATCAAACATTGTGGTATTCCTTCAACGTGTCCTTAGTAGAACTTTACAATCTGTCCAACAAAAACAACAGATCATTTTTAAAGCCCCTGGACTAGGAATAAGCTTGCTTTCTACATTGTGTTTGGAATTTTCCCATTGGCAACCTGTTTTTACTTCCTAGAAATAAGGCATTATGCTAACCTTTCCAGAGAAGGTCTGTTCCCTTAGTATGTAAGGAGGTGTTACAGAGGTACAGGTGTGGTCTATTTTTGGCTAAGGTGACCAGGAAAAGTTTACTGAACATAATGTGAATCATCCCTTGAATTATTAAAATGAACGAAGGTTTGGGGAATGTCATTCCAAACAAAATTAAAGGAAACCCGGGGAAGCACGATTCCAACCTAGCTAAGATGACACAGCAACACAGCTGCTCTTTCTGGACTCTTGACTGAGAATTCCATTGGTCATTTTTTCCTTTCCTTTAACCAATCTTACCCTGTCTCATTCACTGTAGAGTCACAGTAAGTTCTGATATTAAATATGGCAAATCCCTATTTCATGCTCTTCCTAAGAAGTCTCCTAGCTGACCTTGGACATTTCCCCTAACACAAATTTTATTGAATTCCATGAAAAACTCTGTTAGTATTATGGTTAAAATTGCTTTTAATTAATGATTTATCTGGAGAAAATTGAACTTCATCTTCATTTTATTTGTCTTCTTTCGTATCTATTAATAAAGTTTTAAAGTTTTCTTTTCAGAGGTCCTGTACACTGTATGTCAGATTTATCTAGGTACTTGATATTCTCTGAGAATGTTGCTAGCAGGATGCTCTATTTAACTGCAGTTTCCAGTTGCTTTTGCTGGTATACAAATTGGAAGCACAAAGGATTTTTATTCATTAATCCTATACCCAGCCTTAAAAAAGAAACTTACATTATTCCCTAAAACATTTTCTGTATTTTGGTGATATTCTAAATAAATGATCCTGTCATCTGCAAATAATGACAATTGTCTCCCTTTCCAATGCTATACATATATTTTTATATTTGTCCACAAAATATAAAGTGCCCAGGTAACTCTTGAAAAGAATAATAAAACTTAGTAATTATTTTTCCTTTCATATGCATTATATCATTCACTATTTACAACAGTCATGCAGAGCTGATGTTATTTATTACTATCATTTTATTTATCTATTTAATATCCCCATTGCATAATGAAGCACAGGAAGTGACTTCCCCAATGTTGTTATTCATTGTATGAGGATCCTACATTGTAAAATCAAATTACCTTAAGTACGAAAACAAAATAGACTTTGAAATTGAAAACTCCAGTAACAGATCAAGAATTTTCAGAACTAAACGCTCAAACAATGTAAGAAAACTCTGCTCTTTTTTTCTCTTTCTCTCCCCTTCCCTTCTTGCCCTTATCTCCTCTCTTTCTAACTCTTTTGTTCCCTCTCATGAATCAGCTAAGTTATATCCTCAGAATAGGTAATATGGTAACCCACAGAAACGTTAGCTTACATTACTCTAGGTAACAATAACAATTTCTCTTTCCATAGTTTAAAGAAAGAAGTCTAGAAGTAAATCTCAATATCCTGGCTTGATATATGTGCGCATCCTTGTACCAACCAACATAAGCACCTTGATTGTAGGTTTACAGAACTTAGAGTACATGCCCAGGTGATGTGAATGCACTTCAGTGGGAGATTTTTATTTGCAGTTCATTGTCTCCACTGGAATTGGGGCCCTGATGAACCCAGGCCAATTTGGCTAATGCCTTTCCCACTGCCTAACCTTGTCTGCTTCTTCTCACTGAGGTGATTTTTGGGGATTTGGGAGACAG
This sequence comes from Lemur catta, assembly GCF_020740605.2. NCBI lineage: Eukaryota > Metazoa > Chordata > Mammalia > Primates > Lemuridae > Lemur > Lemur catta. The sequence continues at coordinate 31,218,048 of NC_059133.1, forward strand.
ATTCTGTTCCTATATCCCAGCGGCTGAGTATGACCCTGATTAACCTACCAGGGGCTAAGACTTGGCAGCCTATCTGTAGGAGTACTTCCACTGACCCATCTCCTACTGCTTTTTTTCCATGTACAAGACTAGAACTCCTGGATAGTTTTAACCACCCAGTCATCAAACCCATTTCATGATCACTTCAACATTAACTGGAATATCTGACGTACATTAATCTCTGAGCCCAGCCATGCTTAGTACAGAATCATCCCTCCCATCCATCCCATCCCATCCCATCCACTGAGGTGACAGGTCATCTTACAGTAGAGAAAACATAAGTCATAGCACCCACTGAATTTTCTTTCAATTATTTTGGGGAGTATTTTTTAACCAAAGATTTTTCTGGGATCTATATACTACTTTAAAAATTTCTTCCTTTAGTAATAATCAACATGTGATACAGTGTGACATGAAAGAGCCATGGGTTTAAATCCACCCTCTTCATTTTCTACCCAGGTAAAATTAAGTGAGGCGTTCTTTAAACGCTGAACCTCTGTTTTTTAACTTATAAAATATGCATAATAATTCTTATGTAATAAGGCTACTTTAAAGATTAAAGGTATATAAGTAGTAAACTTATATACCTAAATGAAGTTTTGGTTATTTTTTAAAATATTCAGTATGTTAAGAGCATTGTGGAAAGATAGTACAAAGACATACCAGATACAGTTTCTCAGTTAAGAAGCACATAATCTAGTAAACACCAAAGAATAAACAGGAACAAACTAAAATTCTAATATAGAAACTGGTTAACAAAAATTTAAATGATTTTTGAAGACATAATTATTTCTCATTTGAGTAATATGTGGAATGAGTATTATGACAATCTCAAACTAGTATTTATAATTAAGGTAGCTGTGCATAAATCCTTATCATTTAGAGATAAATGTTCTTGGCATCTAAATCCATGGAAAATTGACATTTCAATCTCAGGTAACAATTCACCACAAAAGAAAAATAGAATTCTGCTTTCAGAAACCTTAATTAATTTTCAAACTCAATAAAACCCATCATTTAGTCAATGTTCTAGATTGTTGCTCTGAGTATAGTTGTATGGGCATGTTCAAATTTAAAGAGAAGTAAATTAAATTGAATGAACTGACAATTTTTCCCAGAATGATTTGAAACTGATGCTTATACTGATAGAATTAATGAAGCCTTGGCACAGCCAAAACATAGCCAAAGAACACACTCAGAAGAAATTATTATGCTTGAATCCCCAGTCTTATGGGATCCCAGTCATAAGCAAAGATTCCACCACTTTTGTTTTCTCAAAAGATTACCAGCCAGAATAAAACACGAATTGGAGGTTTTACCATACACCTTATCTCATGAGAGAGCCTGCTGTGTTGTCCTGGGTACTCTGGAGAAGAGAGAGGTGTCAAATGTTTGTCTCCTAATGCTGGGCTCAACAGTCAGAAAAGTTCTTGGATTCCCTAGCAGGATTAATTAGAGAGGGCCTATCATGGATTCTTAATTCTCTAAGAAAACATTAAAAAGTAGCTTCTAATTGGCTTTGTGCAATGGAAAAATATTAACCACAGGGGGTGTATTTAGACAGAACAGTGTTAGGTTAGACCTAGAAACTTCCTGCAACAATCTGTGTAAGATTCCTCTAAATGGAATATGGAGTTTAAACTTAACAGACATTATTTTAGCAATCACAGCTCACTTCTACTCATGAAGGTTTTATAAATTAGATGTTTTAAATGCACACAGAGTAATAGTACCATTACTTTTTTTTCTGTTCAGCACTCTAGTTAGTAAATATAATTTGATGACCATAAAATTTTAAGTCTTGCATTACATGTTAGTTCTAAATAGACTTAACAGTCATTCATTACTTTGTTTAATGAAAATTTAAGTGTTGGCTCTGTACCAAGGACTAGAAATACAGATATATATACAAAGATATATCCTTCCTCTTATGAATATCAGTCAAGTAGAGGAACATGAAAACAATATAAGCAGAGTGTGTGGCAGATTTTTTAATAGTCTGTAGGATCACTAAATGATCAGAGCAAAGCATGAATTAAGAAGGGGAATAACCAAAGGCAAGAGAATATTGATCAGTCTAGAACTAGTCCAAGATGGAGATTACAAGTCCCAGAAGAAGACAATAGCAGTGAGTCAGAAAGCATTACTTGAAAGTAATAATGATCATAATGATAAAATAATAGCTAATACTCACTGAATGCTCCCTCTTTGCCAGATAGCATTCTAAGAACACATGTAATTATTAATACCACATTTAATACTCAGAGCAACCCCAAGGAGTTCATTCTATTATCCCCATTTTACAGATGTAGAAACTAAGGCAATGAGCAGTCAACTATCTTCCCCAAGGTTACACCAATAGCAAGTGTTAATAGAAGACTCGTACAGCTGAAATTCCAACTCAAACTTGGACTCCAGAATCTGCTTTCCTAACTAGGAAACTATGGAAAATAAAGAATAATATAAGTCCCAGATTTCTCTTTTAGATGACTGCATAGATGACATGCTAGCATTAAAAATAAACATTAGAGGAGAAGAAACATTTTTGAGGGGAGTGATAACTAAAATTTGGTTCTGTTCATGTTGAATTGGATGGAGGTTCTTGTAGATCTAAATGGAGTAGACTGCTGTTATAAATAGGAATCTGGACCTGGGGAAGGGGAGGAGGGGATGGGTATATTCACACCTAATGGGTGCAGTGCACACCATCTGGGGATAGACATGCTTGAAGCTCTGACTCAAGCAGGGCAAAGGCAGTATATGTGACCTAAACATTTGCACCCCTGTAATATGCTGAAATAAAAAAAAAAGAAAATTAGAAGTACATATTTGGAGGGTATCACATTGAAGTAATAAACTCACCCAGGAGTGAATGCAGTTTAAAGAGATCTTGGAATGGAACTATGGAGTAGTCAGTATTTAGTGCATAGGCAGAGGGAGGTGAGCTAGCAAAGAATTCTAAATCAAAATGGCCAGAGGAGAGAAGAAAAAGATTTCAAATATTCAGGGGAGTGAGATTCAAGGGAATGTAAATCAAGCCTCAGTCAAAGAAAATAAGGAATTAAAAGTGGTGACGCAATATGATATGTAAGAAGTCTTAATAATTATAGTTTCAGGGAAAAGATGGAGATAAAATTCAGATTTCAGTTGGTTGAATAGTAATCATAAGTATCTGAAAACAGTAAGTGATTTGTTACAATGGCACTGATGACAAGCTAATTATTTTACATGATGACAAAGAAGTAAAAGGGAGATACATGGAAAATCTCTGTACTTTCAATTTTCTTTTACTTTCCCCTCAATGTTGCTATGATCCTAAAACTTCTCTAAAATATAATATCTATTTTTTAAAAAATGGATACAGCAAGTTAAAGTACCTTTTCAATATTTACCTCAAGTACACAGTCCTGTGTTTCTATGATCATCTTTGCTACTTCTATCAGAACTTTGTACCCATCCTATATAAAAATGTTATTTAATCAAGCATCTACATCAAAGTATAGAAAGCAGTTAAACAATCAGAAGAGATGATGATATGAAAAACAAAACCAAAAATAATGTTGAACTCATAAAAGAAAATACAAGGATAAGGTTAAGTGAGGCAGTTAGGTAACCAGTAAAAACGAGTTCATTCAAACAAGATCATTTCTCTATTTAGCCTCTCAGCCATAAGAAATCCCAAATGTTAGAAATGGGTGGAAATTTAAGCAATAAGGAAACCAAGCCTTTGAAGCTAAAATAATCTGCCAAAAGTCACATTGCCAGTAGTGTCAGAATATAAATCAAAACACATCTTGTGATTCGATGTTCCGTGTACTTTTAGCTACACTATACTGTATCCTTATAAACTTTGTAGTCTCAATAATTTACACTTGCATCTGAAAACTCTGTATACATGAATGAGTCAACTGCATCAAATATTTATATAGAGATTGATAAATGCACATGTTTGATTGTGTATGACTGAATATATTACTGAATATACTGCATCTTTTTCATTATCATTCTTGCCTCTAGTAAGTAAAACAATTTGTTAATGGAAATATTAGCTTTCAAATGAGAGTTCTATTTTCAAGGGGTGTGCAAAAAGATGAATCAGCACTGCCAGTTACTATTAGTTTCTTGATATTTTGCCACAATGATTATCCTCTAAAAGAGCTGACAAAAGCCTAAGGAAGAACAATGCTCAGAAGAACTGGGATTCTTTCTCCTTAAATGTAAATATGTCAATGTGTAGGCCTTACATTCCTTCATAATGTATGTATACTCCAAGCATGACATAAATGCTCTAAAAAAAAAGGTGACTTAAATTTAGGGAAACTGGCATTTTATTTCCAGCCTTTGCTCCCAAAGAAAGGAAACCAGGAGAATGAATCCAACACTTAAAACCTTTAGGTTTTTGAAAAAGTGATGTCACCTTATATTTACAAATTCGGCCTATGACTGTATATGACTATGTTAATTGGGCAAAAGAAATAAGCAGATATTTTTGTTCTGTGTATTTGTTCTATTTTAATTCAAAGTTTCCTTTTAAAAACAGTTATAATTGCTATGAACAAAGTCTGTATTGTAAGCCTCCTCATTATAATAAATCATAAACAAAAACTGGAATGTTTTTCATTCCTTAAATATAAAAGAATTTTTTAAGTTAAAAAACTTAAATTTTAAATTTATTAAATTTAATTTCATATGTCATAGAGCTATGAATAAGCATGCTAAGTTTTAGCATTAAAATCTAAGTGTTTTATTTAGATAAACAAAAGGGAACCTTTTTCCCAGAATATGTTCACTATTAGTCATTAACATTTCTGAGATTGACAGCTTGGAACATGTAGACACAAATCACTTTGGAGAATTAGATTTAGCAGTTAGTAAAATTAGTTATCAAGAATGATTTGAGAGGGAACTGAAAAATAAGAAAACCTACATTAAGATCAGTTACAAAAATGACCAAGTAGGTAAAACTTACAAAGGTCAATGCTCAGGTTTATCAAAATAAGAATCTATATTAGAATTTGGAAGTTAAAATTTCTCAGAGAACCCTTAATTTCAAAATGTCAAATTGGAAAATTTTATTACAGTTTAAGCTCTTCCAGCACAGAAACTATGAATTATAATGACTTTTTAAAATTACTTTTCACCTATTTACGTATAGCAAGCACTCAATAAATATTTGTGGAATAAGTAAATAATGATCTACATCAAAGTGAAGTCTCTCCTTGGCACAACGGTTTTACTAAAAATGTTCTGTTTCTCCTTTTAGAAATTCTAGCAAGATGTTTCCTGAGTTATCAGTCTTGCCTACGTGCTCACTTAACCAATGCTGGGAGTTGCAAGTTACTGGAGAAATACAGGTCTACTTCATGTTGTCATCTTACCCAGCTGAGTTTAGAGGAGATACTAGGATGTTCCTTTTCATTCACATGTTTTCACTAATTTATCTTTTAAGAAGAAAGGAATGAGGAAAGATCAACCAAAAGGAAATAAAAAATTACAATGTGTAGAAGCTACCCATGTGTGATATCTGTCGACATGCCCAGCAAGCCCAATCAGGATGAGAGAGTGTGGGGCCAATCTAGCAGGAGTGTTCTTTAGAATGAAGTCCTTTTCCAGATATTTTCCTGGGGTGCTCAGAGTTCTTTTTCTTCCCTCTCATAGTCTTTTTTCTCTTCTCAACCCCCCACATATACTTACTCCCACTTCCCATTTTAAGTGGCCTAAGATATCAGAATTCCCATATACTCCCCACCCAGAATAACAATATTTCCCACTGGGAATCTCTAGTTAATAAGTATCACTGGGTGTGCCTTTGACTTTTTAATAGAAAAGATATTTCTTTATCAAATGTACTATATTTCCATGTGAAACAAAGCATATACAATAAATTATCTGCTAAAAATTCTCCTCAGAGGTTACTTGAAACCAAAGGCAAATTTGGCAGAAGTGCAGAAGATCTAGTTTTCTTTAACCTAAAAATATGTAGTAGTTGAATTCCACAGAAAGATTTGGCAATGCAGTAATACATTTCTAACCAGAGCCTAATTTTTTGTTATTACCAGTGGTTTATGGTCAAAGTATTACAGTCAGCACATAGTAAAAGACATTTGGGAGAGTAGCTAAGTTGGTGCCAAATTTGAATTGAAATTTCATTCCTGGTAGCTTATCTGCACACATCTCTAAAGGCATCTTAGTTCTGGTCCTGTGATAAACAAAAACAAACGGAGAATCACAAGGAAAACAATCTGTATTCGTGGTTTGTTTTCAAACTGGCTTTCTCCCTCACTTGAGTGAACAAACCAACATACAATCAGAATGAGTAGGGGCCCCAAGAAGGGAGTGAAACTTAAGATATCTTACAGTTCAGTACACTCAGAAACGTTAACATTCGCAAACCATTTTTAAAGCCTATAATTTGCTCTAGAATGATTCAGAGTGATGGGCTTTTCATCTGAGCCACCATATTATGCCAGGATTTGGCTTTTCCTTTCAGTTGCTAGAGGTCTCCAGAGGCTAGCCCACTCCACTGTGACTCCAGGTATCTGCTCATTCATTTCTTTTGTAAGCATTTATAGCACAAGAGCCTATGAGGAGCCAGGCATTGTGCTAGACCCTAGGGGTGCAAAGATTAATAAATCATGGTTGCTGACCCCCAGGCACTTACTACTAGTTTAGGAAGGAAATAATATTAATAATAAGATCCTTAGAGTGTAATAGTGCTGTGATGCAAAGAAAACCAGAGAACTATGAAGGGTGGGGAATAAAAGGGTACAAAACCTAGTCCATGGAGTCAGAGAAGGCTTCCTGGACAAAAGGGGCCCGAGTATTGAAGAGAAAGGTAGGCTTTTGCACAGTAAATAATCAATAACTATCACCTATTGTTGTTATTACTATTACAGATTGGTCATTCTTAATCTGAAAATCTGAAATCCAAAATTCAAAAGTTTTTGAGCACTGACATGACACCACACGTGGAAAATTCCACACACAAGTACTTAAAGCAAACTTTGTTTCATGCACAAAATTATAAAAAATATTGTATAAAATTACCTTCAGGCTATGTGTATAAGGTGTACATGAAACATAAATAAATTTCATGTTTAGACTTGGATCTCATCCCCAACATATCTCATTATGTATATGCAAATATTTCAAAATCTGAAAAAAATCTGAAACCTGAAACACTTTTTGGTCCCAATCATATCAGACAAAAACTACTCAACACATACCATAATTATTATTCACATGTCAGAAAAGGGATTTATTCATTTTTAGTCCCAACTGACAGGTCATTGCACATGAGAGATGGGGACATGTTATTTTGGGAGGAAATTAACAAATAGAAAATGCAGAGCAGCAGATGATAAACTTATCATTAAAATCAGTGGTATCATGACGCTGCTGGTATCACAGTAAAGCACTTTTTATGTGACTTATACCAACTGTCATAAAAGACTAGTTGAATCACAATATTAATGTTGTTATAAAGACATAATGCCTTTGGCTGTATCACTCTAGAATAATTTTGTTCCAGGCATGTGGCCCTCATACTTCCTAAGTGAGGAAGCCCCGTATATAAGTGTGTCAATCATAAATGAAAAGGAAGCCATAATCATAATTTAGAGTATTAGACCAAGGGTCAGCACACTATGGCCCATGGGCCAAAGCCAATCTGCTGCATGTTTTTATCAATAATGCTTTATTGGAACATAGACACACCCATTCATTTAACTATTGTCCACGGCTGCTCAACACTTCAAAGGTAGAGTTGAATACTAGGGACAGAGACTTTATAGCTCTTAAAGCCTTAAGATATTTACTATTTGACTCTTTATAAAGTTTTCTGAACCCTGTATTAGATTATTAAAACAATTCATAGCAGGTTGCACATTGCTATCACTTCTTTCCCACATCCAGGGAGAAAATCATCACTAATGCTTTCATCTCTAAAGTATTCAAATACAAGTAATCTATTTTAAGTTATTATTCATTTAAGTTATTTCATATTTTCACTGTATTGTGTTGTTTAGATGTTATACTAATCTTTTTCCTCTTTTGATAAATTTGCTTAAATATTTATTCAGAAACCTGTCAGAAAGTATAATGTAATTTTAAAGCCTATTCTTCTTTTAAAATTTTATAACCTCCTTTGCCCTATTAAATTCAATTTTACTTTAAATATGATCTTTATTGTCACGTGTGGAAAAAGTGCTTAGCCAAATGCTTGCAACCAATTCTAGCTAATATGAATCCAGACCAGTTAAGTGTATGTGGAAAAGCTGGTTAAGTGGTTTATAATTTATAATCCTGGTCTAGAGGCGTTTTTCATAGTAGTAACCAACCTAAGCTGATGAATAGCTGCTTAACACATTAACTGCCATGTGAGTTGTATTTAACTCACACTAGTTTTGAGCCTGAAGCCTCATGAAGCATAGGAAGAATCAATTCTCAGAAACAAATTCAATAAGTATGTCATGAGTCACATACAACTCCCATGGAGAGCAGGGTAAAAACTGATTCTAGCACCGAGTTAGTTACATATAACTTATACAGAAAACAAAAAGTAACAAATTTTTCATTAAATTAGAAAGAATCATTTTGTCTTCAAAGTTTTTATTGTATTTTTGTAATAAAACACTGTGGCCCCAAAGAAAAAATTTTTTTTCTAGTGTGGCTGTCAATGTGTTAAACACCTTTACCGTACATCCTCCAGTTGGGAGGAAATGAGGGATTGAGGGCATGGACTCTGTTTTATAAGATTTGAAGATTGTTTTGAAAGTGGAACACAACACAGTGACACTCCATAGATGAAAGGCAGAACTCTTACAGCTCTAAACTGCCAGGCAGAGCCAACAGGGATTACACCCTGAGAAAGGGTAACAGCAAGTTGGAGTTGCAGAGAGTAGCTAATGTACGGCAAATAGGGTGAAGCTAGGTTTCCTGAACTGCTTTGGATTGGCTAATTTGAATAATTTCTGGTGCTTCAGAGCAAAGGGGTTGCCCCCGGTTGTCTGCTACTTGGCCCTGGGATGATTCGGGCTGGTGCACAGAGGCCCAGGGTATAACAGCCTGAAAAGGAAAGTGGATGTAATAAGGACTTAATCAGCTATTCAAGAGAGAGAACTGACCAGCCTTTAGCCAGGACCTCCAAATTGAGTCAAGACTTCATTACAAAACAAAAACACCCCACTAAAACTAGACTCTGGAGTTGCACTTCTTAGATTCAAATCTAGTTTCAAATATTGGCCAATGATTTGAGCTTGAGCAAGTTATTCAATCACTTTAAACCTTCAGATCTTAAAAACAGAAATAAAAGGAGTAACTACCTTTCAGGGATTGTTATTTGATGAAATGAGAGGTCTATGTCAAGTATTGGGCACAGTATCTGGCCCATAGTGAGTACTCAGCATGTGATATGAATTATTATTGGGGCCAGTTCTATACTTGACACACAATATTATAGTCTTTTATTCCAGAAAATACTACTACACAAAAATGAGCTGCAGTGCAGTTTTTATTACTATTATTATTACATATTCTCCTTTAAATATAGAAAACTATATATATGTATATATGTACATACATATATATATATATATATACACAAACACACACACACAATCTCTGATGCCTAAACTTCCTTTTCTTTTAACAGCTTTTTCTGTTAAAATATTCTAATGGTCATATTCTGCTTATCACTGAATTGGTTGTACAGTGACTCTAAACCAAAAGGTTATAATTTGAAAATAACAGCTCAAGTAAAATTGCTTTTTATTGATTTTTTTTAAAAAAGAAAACCGCATCATATAATTTTACTTTTCTACAATAGCCAGGGTTTAACAATGGCCTATGGCACCTTTTAGAATTTAAAATAAATATGTATTGATTTTTTTCACTTGCTCTTTCACTATAAGAAGAAAACAAAGACTCTAACTGCAAGTAAAATTTCATCTGAAGATTCTGCAAACAAGACTTTTAGCTAAACACATGCACATATCAATTCTTTCTATATTTTCTAAATGTATGATGTTATATTGCCATACGTTTATCATTTAGCCATATTGAAAATAATTTATCTTTATTACAGAATATGAAATATTTTTAGAAAAATAAAGCCTAGAGTTGTAAGTATATAGGAAATTTGAAAAAAGTTATGAAATTATATGGTATCTTTGTTTAATTGGGATATTAGCATCTTTGATTCTAGCATTTCCATGGCTCCAAATTTACTTCATTATTCCCAGCCACATTCATTTTTTCCTTTTTGTTAACTTCTACAGGGAAGAAACAAGGGTAGCCCCGCATGAGATTATGCATTGCGGCCCCACATGTACAGCTTAGCCTGGAAATCTTTGCCTGGCCATTTGGCTGAGTCTTACTCAGCACACCCATTAAACATATCTAAGCAAGTTTCAAATTTAAATACCTGTTTTCACCTGTTTATCAATCATTTTAGCATTCAAACAAGTATGTTAGTAGCATGAATACACATCTGTGATGACATAGATTTTTCCTTGAACATTGTATTAAACATTCCCTTGTGACCAAAAACAATTAAAATTATTAAGAATTAGTTTGGCCAGTGCAAAGGCAATTTATGTGTTTGTACCCTCATAATACTCTGAAATGAAAAAAAAATAAATAAATTAAAATAAATGTCTAAGAATTAAGTGAGATTTCTGTTGGTATATTGCTCTTAATCTCAGATGATTCAACTTATAATATTTCTAATAAATTATAAAAATATACATTATAAACCATGTATATAAAGCACACAAATAACACAACACAAAAGTAAAAGAGCAAGAAAATCACCTGACACTGAAGACTGAAATAAATATCACTGTTCATAAATCTATGGCACTCAAAGTCAGAATACAGTTAGAGATTTGAGGCAGATCTAAAATTCAGAGAGGAGCAAACTGACATTGGTTCCATAGGACCAGGGAAACATAAAACCTGTTCTTAGTAATGGTTTGGCCAAACAGTTGGGGCCTAGATAACCATCCCATCCTTTATCTCTTTTAAAACAGACCATGGGTGTTTATAGAAATGGATCTGATTTAAGTGTCTAGAAAAATGCATGAAATTTAAAAAAACTTTTGGGGAGGAGGAGTGGGGAAAAAAAAAAACTTACAATTTCATCAGAGAATAAATGCTTGTAAGAAGATTTGCAAAAGATTTCATTTTAAGCATCATACTAGCAGAAAGAAAAACTAAAGTCAACTCCACCCTGAATATTTGGACAAACATTCTTTAGGGAATGTTCCTGGATTGCTGAACTTGTTTCATGGCCCATCAATTGGCCTTGCTTCTGGGTTGGCTGCTAATCTAGCTAGTTACTCATTCTCAGAAAATAATAAACTTTTGATTTTAACATTCACTTTTGTTTGGGTTGGGAAAATATGAAAAAAGAAGTGTGTTACAATTAGGTTACTTTGCAACAGTTACTTTCATCATTCAAAACACATTTTTAGCATATTAGAGAAATGATATTGAGTTGACAGCAATAATCCCAGCATATACACAGAATATCCATTTCCTCTAAGTATAAGCAGTCATCAGAGGGGCCATCTTGAGTTTACCATGAGACTCAAACAGTTTTCATTTTCAAAGCATCATTTATATTTTCCCAGGTAAATTTTTATACTGATATAATTTTTTTCACTGTCTATGCTTATTTTGCAACAGTGTCCTTATAACTTTTGCATTGTTCAGACAGGCAATGCCTGAAATATATCAAAATGAAAGACCTAAATCAGAAAACTGGGATTTAAATTTTTAGTTTTTAGAGATGCATCTTTTAATCTTCACTATCTGGATTCTTTGGTCACTGCTCTGATATATTTCAGTCTGTGTTGACATATCCCTAAAACAATATTTGAAAGAAATTTAGTGCAATAAAAAAAAAACTTGGTTTGCCCATCTACTCAAATAGTTGGTTTAGCTGAATAAACTTTTTTTTTTTTTTTTCCTCTTTGAAAGTACATGATTTTATTTATTTTTTTTTTTTTATATATATATTTTTTTTATTTCAGCTCATCATGGGGGTACATAAGTTTAGGTTATATACATTTTCCATGTCCCACCCATCCCCCCGAGTCAGAGTCCCAAGCGCGTCCGTTCTCATTCTCCCGACAGTGCACCTGGCACTCATCATGTAGTCATACCTCCATCCCCTCCCCCCCCCACCTCCCCGGGTCTGCACCTTCAAGCATGACCATTCCCCAGAGGGTGTGCAATGCACTCATCATGTAGGCATACACCCATCCCCTCCCCCCACCCCCCATCCCAGTCTGATATCCAATTGGTATCCTTCCCTGATGTACATTTAGGTGATGATCAGGGAAACCAGTTTTCTGGTGAGTACATGTGATGCTTGTTTTTCCATTCTTTGGATACTTCACTTAGTATAATGGGTTCCAGCTTTCTCCAGGAGAACCAAAGAGATGTCGTATCATTGTTATTTCTTATAGCTGAGTAGTACTCCATGGTATACATATACCACAGTTTACTAATCCATTCGTGGATTGATGGGCACTTGGGTTGTTTCCACATCCTTGCGATTGTAAATTGTGCTGCTATAAACATTCGGGTACAGGTGTCTTTGTTAAAGAATGACTTTTGTTCTTCTGGGTATATGCCCAATAATGGGATTGCTGGATCAAATGGTAGGTCTACTTGAATCTGTTTAAGGTATCTCCATATTGCTTTCCATAGGGGTTGCACTAGTTTGCATTCAAACTTTTTTAATAGATTGAATTGCCACATGAACAAATCTAACTGTAAATTTATCTTTGGGAATCCACAATCATCTGTTTTTAACATTTATTAGTTTTGAAAGATTGTGGTGAAAAAACTTATATCACTATCAAATATAAACACAATGCTAAAGTTTCAATAGAAGTTGCTATCTTTATACAATTCACAATGCTATCACAGAAAACAACTTCCAGTGGTTTGATTAATTCTTTTGAGAAAGGCAAAATCAGTGTTAAGAGAGAATAGTATGGATTTTTTTTTCTGTTTAAAACAACTCAAAGAAATTATATAATCTATATTCACTAGTATAACTAATGAATATGAAACTAGAAAGAAATTAGTTTCTCACCCTATACATATTCGGTATGCATAATGTATCAGGTATTTTTAGATGTAAGTAATACAAATAACATAAAACTTAACTAATAGAGGGCTAAACCCTTTCTACCAAAGGTGTGGACTGTGGACCAGCAGCAACAGTCTCACCTGGGAGCATGTAAACTTGTTGAATTATAATCATAAATTTAACAGGGTCCCCAAGCGATTCAGGTGCACATCATAGCCTGAAATACTATCAGGAGAATATTTAATTATCTCACAAAAATGGAAGGTACTTTCAGGCTTCTCAGGCAGTACCTCTGCAATTCTTTTAGCTTTACACTCATGTTCCCTGCACTCTATGCCTTCACATGGCCTTTTTCAAAGACAGGAAGAGCCAAATCTCTTCTTGTGTCTCTTTTGCTGGTAGGAAGCTCTTTCACCAAAGCCCCTAACAAAACTCTCCTGGTGATAGTGGCCCCTTCCTAGTGATTCTGTGAGCTGGGGGGATGGAATTGTAATGATTGACTAACATGAATCAACATTCACTCTTGGGCTAAGGTAGTGTCGGCATTCCTGGGCACACAGCCACACAGGGGCTCTGCTACTAAGAAAGGCATGGGGAGAGTAGGGTGGGGGATGGGTACCAACAATGACTGCCAATACTGCTTGGCTACTTCTGGTTCTTTATCCAACAAAGACATGTCATACCACAGGAATTCATTTTTGTGAATATGACTGTAATTTGGATGTCAAATAAAAGTCTTAAACTATAATATTAATAATACATTGTCTCTTTTTATGATCTTCTCATAAGCACAATGTAATAAATAAAATGACAGTGGTTTGGTCAGTGCCAGTCAATGACTTGCTTGCTACAAATCCTCAAAGAGAGAAGTTCAGAAGCATTTAAACACTTTCATGGTGTTTCCTATTGCCATGACATTCAAACATGTGATGGCTTCTCTGGCTGAACAGCACGTAGGTAGGCCAGTCCAGGTTTTGTAGAATTAATGTGGTGAGTTGCCTGTGGTAGGAGTTGTGAACCAGGCATGAGGACCATGTTACAGATATGTGATATGTTAGGGTAGTTTGTCAACTGTAACCCAAAAGGGGATAAAAATTAGGGAAAGTGTAAGCAATTATTTATTTATAGAATATGCTCTGAACTTTATAAAACTATGACAGGTTATGTATGAGAATAAGAGTTTCTTTCATCATCAATAATGAAAGAAAGAAGGAAAGAAAGAAAAAAAGAGAGAGAGAAAGAGGAAGGAAGGAAGGGAAGGAGAGAGGGAAAGAAAGAAAAGAGAGAGGAAGGAAAGAAAAGAAGAAAACTTCAGCACCTCAGCCAACTTTCTCTGCAGTGTGCTTAACTTTTCCTTATTTTTTGATTTAGTTATGCTTTAAGCAGCTTTAGATGTCCTCTTTTGTTCAACAACATAAATTGAATAGTTTTACCTAACCTCATAGAAAAAAAAAAGAATCTTCATAAATCATTTTCTCAGTACTATATAAATTGCATCTTTGGCTCATTTTTCCATTGTATCCTTGTGAGAACTTCACTCTGAATATGCACTTGCTTGGCACCCGGAATGCTGAAATTCTTGCACTTTACTGCTGGAAGGAGACTAGTTAAAAAATAGTTGAAGTGATCATGGTTAGCTCTTGCAAAGGAGTTACCCATAACAGCCTTTCTGTCACCCAAACCTTGCCATTACATAGAATATCAGGGCCAGCTCCTGGTGGCCCTTTTACAAGGGATACAGAAGAAAACTGAATTGATAGTGCAGTCAACACATCATATAGATGCTTGTTTTTATTGTTGTTAGAACACTGAACAAACAGTCAAACTTAATGGGCAATTCATCTGAAGTTTGGAACTTTCAACAGAAAGCAAAAAGGTTAATTGATTTATACTAACACAGATAAAGGGGCTTTTGTGTAGTTGGGAATTGGTTAAAGCAAATTTGTCTAAGTACGATTTTTCAGGAAAGAACACATTAAACATTAAATGTCAGAGTAAGATTTCTTTTCTTTTTTCTTTCTTTCTTTTTTTTTTTTTTTTTTTTTTGAGACAGAGTCTTGCTCTATTGCTCAAGCTAGAGTGCCGTGGCGTCATCATAGCTCACAGCAATCTCAAACTCCTGGGGTCAAGTGATCCTCCTGCCTCAGCCTCCCGAGTAGCTGGAACTACAGGCACGTGCCACCACGCCTGGCTAATTTTTCTATTTTTAGTAGAGACGGGGTCTCGCTCTTGTTCAGGCTGGTTTCAAACTCCTGAGCTCAAGCAATCCTCCGGCCTTGGCCTCCCAGAGTGCTAGGATTACAGCCATGAGCCACCATGCCCAGCCTAGAGTAAGATTTCTAATGTGAATTGATATGAATGCTTCATACTTCAACATAATAAAGGGTACAATAGTAAAAAAAAGCACTGGGTAAAGAGTCAGAAATCGAGAATTTCACTCTACTATTTATTAATCGTGACTTTGAGAAAGTTATTTTAAATACTTTCAGCCTCAGTTTTTTCAATAGGAGAATGGGGTAATTATATTTAATCTGTCTAATGTACAGTTATCTCATGTAGCTAAATGAGATGGTGACAGAATATACTTTGAAAATTATTTACATACAATATTATTAAAAAATTAATTAAATGAGCTCCTAGAGTCAATATAGTTTCTAACCTACTGCAAGCAAAAAAAGGTCAAACTATACTGAGCACAAAGGGAACACAAACGTCACTGAAATATTTCTATGGGTGTCTGAGGAAGGTAAAGGGAGTCAAAAGGTATATAAATCATCTCCTACCTACAACTGTCACTGTTTCTTCTCATGTTGACTTCTGAGTTGGAAAGGCTGCCCCATCTCTGCGTTAAGCTTAGCTCTCAGACATAAGACAGATGAAGCAGGTTATCAGCAGCTAGTTTGGGGAGGCTGGCTTATAACTTTTCAGTTTACAACAGGATTTATTTTTCAAAATTCCACTATAAATCCAGACAGATGTATTTTGTATAACTTCTATTTTTCTCATATAACTTCTATTTTCAAGAATATATATGGAATGGAGAAGTGAGCTTTAAAAATACCATTTCATATTGTATCATGGCTATTTGCACCCCTCTGGGGGCAAAGGACAGAGTAGGTACTGAAACCAAACCTGTATAAAATTCAAGAGTTTTGGCCAGAAGCTAAAACACCCTCTTACAAATAGTAATCACAAATCTTTTCTGATGTGGCCTGGGTTATAAAGAAAATGGAAACACTTAATCTTAGAAGACCATAAGAAATAAAGTGTTATCTTTCAAGCTGAGGTTGGAGTTGTTTGTGACCTTGGAGTTGGCGGCAATGGAAAAATCATGTCGAGTTTTAATATGTTATTCACATGGTAGTTTTTCCAAAGGAATAAATGCACATGATTCTGATGACCTCATATGAGATATAAAGGTGTTACATTATAGTGGAAGACCAGCAAGCCTTTACCTGAAACCCTTTTCATGCAGGGTGCTAAAGATATTGCCCACACCATATAAATTATAAAGGGTTTCCCAAACATATAGCTGTCTGCTTTTAACTAAAGCTAAAGCCAGTATGGCTGCAGGATTTTAGCTGCTTTGACCTCAGACAGCAGCAAAAATGAGGCATGAATATTGACTTTGAGGGAAGGAAAACAGGACGTATTTTCCAGTGAGATTATCCTCAAGAGGTAGTGAATAGTAAAGAAGCAATACATGTATATTTAAATTGCATCTGTAAATAAAAAGTTCCTCTGCAATGAAATAAGCAGATGATTAAGTATTTGGAACTATAAAGCAGACACATGTAATAGAGTCATTAAATACAAAGAAAATTAGTCAGACTGGAATAACAAACAGTAAGTGAAGATAGGCTTGTCTAGCCTAGATACAAAGAGTAGTGAAAGTCTGGAGGCATTTATCCTTCCTTGATTAACTTTTACCTATCGGCACAATTTTTAAAATAACCCTTCCAAAGCCATTTTTTGAGGAAAAAGGTAGAATCCTGAAACTCATATTTCAGCGTCAAGAAAATTAACTTTCCCAAAAGGTTAAAGCATTTAAACAAATTAAGAATAGTTTTGAAAGAAAATACAAATATTGTATGCATAATATATATACAAAAACACACGGATTTTTGCCAAAAAAAATTGAAAGCCATCATGCACACTTCCACATGAATGGTTGATTCATTAATAAAATCATGCTAACGAAGCTGAGTAGCTGTTCATGGACACGTCTCAAACATTTGACTTTTACCAGCTTGGTCCTTGTGTTTGTTGGTAATGCTCAATGTAATGGTCAAGACACCTTGACCATTGCTATAATAAAAGCAATAATATAAGAAAAAGTATCCAACCAGACACATAGCCTTTTGAAGAATATAATTGTTACTAACAAAAGTCAGTTGGATCATCTTAATGTCTGTGGAAAATGGTGACTATGATAATTTTCAAGAGATATTTTACAATGGAACAGCTTTGAAGTATTTACATGTGCTCACGGGCTTCATAATTTTTTCTCTGTTAACCTGAGTTGGTACATAAGAAGAACAATGAAACATTCATCTTTTTATAATATTTGAAACATAATTTTTTTTAATTATGAAGGAATAATACATTTACTTTTACATTGCACTCCTATTGTTTTTTAGTAGCTTTAACCAGTGCAAAGAAACACTGGGCAGTGTAATCAGAAGACCCTATTTTTATTCCCAATTCTCCCTCGTTAGCCTTGCTATCTCTATTCACTTAATGTCTCTAAGTTTCAAGTCTTTCCCCTCTCACCTATGATCTTGAACTCACATTCTCCTCATTTCTTTGGGTGACTTGCAAAACATCATGCCGAATGAAAAAAGAAAATCATAAAATAATACATGTAATATAATTCCATCTATATGAAATTTAAAAGCTAAAAAAATTTAATAATATATGAATTAAATAATATGTGTATATTAGTAATATAAAGCAGGACAAGTAAATAATATACACAAAATTCATAGTGGTAGTTATATATTGAATATTTAATATACAGAGTGTGTATATATTGAGTATGTTTTTTTTCAATGTATATATTGACAAAAGGGGAAGAGATACACAGGAAGAGGAACATAAAGGACTTCAAAATTATTTGGTAATGTTCTATTTCTTAAATGAACTGGTAAGTCCACAAAAGTTTAAATATAACTTTTGTGGGTATGGCCTATTTTACAATTTAAAAACTATGCTCTCTCATGTTTCCATCCCTTTACATATTCTTCAACCAATAATATTCTTTTTTCTTGTTCTTTTATTATTATTTTGGTAAAGACACTTAACATTAAATTTGCCTGCTTAATACAATTTTAAGAGTACAATACAATAGTGTTAACTATAGGAATAATTGAACAGATATAGTTTCAGTCATGCAGCCAGTAATATTCTTTCCTTTTACCGATGCCCCCCACCAATCTTTGCCTAAGTCCCACACATTTCCAGTCTCATCATAGTTGTTTCTTCCTTAGAAAGGTCTTCCTTAATGTACACTAGGTTAGCTTCATCATCCTATCACCTTGTGCTTAGCCTGTCTTTACACTCAGCTTGCTTGTTAACGGTCAGTTTTCTCCACCAGACTCTGAACTCCATTGGCGACCATAGCGCTTTGCATAGAACCTGCTACTAAATAGATGATTGATAAGTATTTTTTGAATTGCATTATTCTCTTTCTGGCTAACCTTCTTATAGGAGCAGTTTATAATCATCATAAAAGCTTCCTTGGCTCAAATTTACTCTTCATTATTCTAAAATATGGCTTCTGCCCCCACAAATCTGTTGTATTTGCTTTCAGAGAAGTCACCAGTGACCTCGTAATTGCCTTAGTTATTGTAAGTCCTTAACCAATTTGACCTCTCCGAGATATTTGATACTCCTAAAGAGAACATTCAGTAATTTGTTTAACATTTATTGAGTGTTTTGTGTGTGTCGGAAAATGTGAAAATGCTTCCTTTAGATTCCATCACGTTTCTTTCACCTGGTTCCCTACTGCTCCAACTTTCCTTCCTGAATTCCCTGAGTCACACACACTTTCTTATTTTTACCAAAGATTGTTGCCAGTCCTTGATTCTTGCTTTTTCTATGGGTTATGCTTGCACACTGATGAGCTTCCCTTAGTTAAACTGCTCATCATCCTGCTCCCAATCTCTTAAACGATTGCAATAGCATTCTTACAGCTTACGCCCAGCCTCCAGTCACTCCTATGCCAGCACAACTCCCATGCTTGCCTTTAAAAAGAAAAAAGTCCATTGTTATCCCTTAGCCTTTCACAGTATCTGCCAAACGTCCTTGGAAGCTTCATCAGGTAGTCCCCATCGTACCCCATTCTCCAACGACCTCAAATTATGTGAAAATTATATGACTTTTTTTAAAAAGACAAACATATCCTATGCTTACAGACAGCACTCTGCTCATGTTGCACCTTATATTACTCAGCTTCTTCAGAAAATTCCAACATCAAAGATCTTAAATTAGAAAACGGGGGGCATTAGAAAATTTTTTGAGAAACTGATAAAACAAAATTGAACCAACCTCTCGTCAGATAAATTCACACCTGCAAACACAATTTTCCATGGAATTTCATGAAATTTTTTCTGCCTTATTTATTTTTCAGAGTCGAATGTGAAAATACTATGTAAATGTGAGGTACTCTTCTTCCATGTGAGACAGAAAAATCTTTCTATGCACTTTATTACCTATATCAGGAGTCCAAGTGAAATGGCTTACAAGAAATTTTAAATACATTGTCAATTATATCAAGTTGGCCATGCTTCAAATCAAATCTAGTCTATATTCAGTCTGCAATGTATTGAACAACCGAGCATTCCATCAAATGATATAAACATTCCTTAAACTCAAAGTGGAGAGTATAATAAAGAGTAGTAGGACTAGTAAGGAAATAATTACCTGAGAAAAACAATGACATATGAGATTATAGAAGCCTAGTGGGTTTAAGAGGACACAGTTCTTACAATTAATTCATCATCTCTCAACAACTCTCTAGCCTCTTGTTCAACAATTAACAATGTTGCAAACATTTCTTAAACATTACTAACATTACTCCGTGTTTGCATTGGACAAGACACTAAGCAACACTAAAGAATAAAAATGGTCTCTAATCCTGAGACTTCATTATCTGGAAAATTACAGCATTGTTTCCATCTAGTTCCAAATGAGATACTTAAGCAGATGATTTATTCCTCACAGCTATCCATTCATGCTGAACGTGAGTTTAAAAAGACAGGCTGGTGCTATTTACATTCTGAGCTTGAACATTGGTATCATCAACTCTGATTACCTTGATGAGTCTGAAATGCAGAAAGGACACCACAGAAATACTAGCAAGGAACTAATGAAACCTGGTAGGAAACAACAAATATATATTATTTCTTTCAATAAAATCATGGCATGAAATAATCAATCTTACTTACATAAGACAGCTTCTAATTATGATTTTGCTGCACTGAGTGTCATGAGGTCTGTAAAAGCCAAATAAATTGGGCAAAAGGAAATATTGGCTGGTTTCAAGTCAAGGCAAGTGTTTCAGTCGGAGCTACCCAGGCAGTCCTACTTTCTGAGCTATTCTTCGGCAGCAGTTTGAAGAAAAGTGTCCTCACCGGTAAGGTGTTGAGCACATTGTGGAAGAAATGTGCTCACCACAAAGCAATTAAACCACTCGGCTTTTCACTGCATCTAAGAGGAAAAATGTGTTCACTGAAACTGATGTTTGAAATTTATGGTTTTTTTAAAGCTAAATTTCACATTTGTAATGATACTTTGCTTAATAAAACAAAACAATCACACAGGTACATAAAATTTTTTTAAATGAAATTATAAAAGGAATAAAAGGGCTATGAAACAGTAGCTAAAAAGCATATGTGGCATTCTTGGGCAGTTTTTAGATGTCTATTTACTTTAAATAAATTTAATGTAACTCCATATTTATGAAGGTCTTTATTTTGTATTTTATTGTTACCTAAATGTTACAAGTAACAACCAGTTTCATGCAAAGCTTCTATAGCATATTGAATATGCTCAGACCAGAAAAAAAAGTTAGTCTGATTTTTCATCATTTATTTGCAGCCACACCTACCATTACAAAAGAAATACTGTGAATGGATGTGAGTCAGAGCGTGTGCAGCTATAAAATTCAAAGGACTAATTTCTCAGGTGATTATTATTTTTTTCAGAATCATAAAAAATGTCCTTTAGATAGTATTATATCTACACTTTTGGTTTTTTTTTTTTTTTTTTTTTTTTTGGAGACAGAGTCTCGCTCTGTTGCCCGGGCTAGAGTGAGTGCCGTGGCGTCAGCCTAGCTCACAGCAACTTCAAACTCCTGGGCTCAAGCGATCCTCCTGCCTCAGCCTCCCGAGTAGCTGGGACTACAGGCATGCGCCACCATGCCCGGCTAATTTTTTCTATATATATTTTTAGTTTTCCATATAATTTCTTTCTATTTTTAGTAGAGACAGGGTCTCACTCTTGCTCAGGCTGGTCTCAAACTCCTGAGCTCAAACAATCCACCTGCCTCAGCCTCCCAGAGTGCTAGGATTACAGGTGTGAGCCACTGCGCCGGCCCGGCCTATGTCTACACTTTTCTGCAGAAAAACTTAAATATAATTTAGGTAACTGGGTTTCAGTTGTATAACATATATAAGCAATAACCAGGTTAAAAAATACGTAGTTTAATGATTTTTATTGTTTTGATTTTTACTGTTTAATGACATTTGAAATGATTATGAGGCCTTTAAATTTACAAGGCAGATGCAATTATGTTCATTCCTTTGACATTTATAATTTTTTGAAGTATGGGATTGTAATCTCAGTTTTACAAACGAAGAAAGCAGGCAAGACATGAAAGAACTGAATAGCTCATAATCAGATAACTCGTAAGTGTTAGAGGTATGGTCTTACTATGTAAGTCCAGGACTCTTAACTTGTGTAACATAGTGACTATCTGAGAATCTCATCAAGAATGGGAAAAGTATCAATTGTGTAAAATGAAAAAAAAGTCAAAATGAACAACCCATGGGAACAAATTGCCTAAAGTAATTTGTAAGAACCCAAAAGAACATGATGCATATGTTATACTTTAAGGCCCCTGTAGGCATAATATTGTTCTCAATAGATCTCAATAAATAACAATTTAATAAATAAAGAACAGACATTCTTCTAGCTAACATTTTCTAATAGAATGTCAATTAAGAACGGAGAATCAAAAAGACTAATTTTAGAAAAATTTTGTCATCTCCTTGAGTAAACTAGAGATATGAAATAACAACTCTGAATTTGATCATGTAACAAGTAGTTCTCTTACCTAAGAGACACATGGTCTAAATCAGTAACTGTTAATACACATGCCATGGGAGACCCAAGAGACCCTTCAACCTGCCATGTTATCCTACAGCTGCTGCACAGCCAGTCCTACCCGTTCCATTACTGCTGGAACCTAAATTCCCCTACACTTAGGCAGTTAGCAGACTTCAAAGTTAAGTGTTTGAGAAAGAAATCAGGAGTTCACCCATCCATGATGTTTGAGCAAATATTCTTCCTCTTTCCTTTCCTTTATCCATCTTTACACATAAAAATATGCAAACCAGCTTGTGGACATTTAGCCTAAATTACGATAGACATTCATAAGGGCCGTAATAAAAAAAGTTCTCTGATAAACTCTGAGAGTACAAATGTTGAAAGAAGGTGCATAAAGTAGACACTAGATTTACAGGTGAGAAAGAAACTATCATTATTAGGTGGAGAATTGGAAATACGATGTGTGTTCTTGTTTTGGAAGGTATGTCACTCAGTCTTTGCATAAAGAGTGCTACAAAGAGCCAGGGATTAATATAAGTAAGTATGGGTTTATTAATCCAGTTTTTCTTAAAATGCACTGTAGACTTATAATAAGCGAATCTAGAAGTTAAACCCTGAGTTTAGCAGAAAGTGAAAAAAGTTTTAAAGACAATTAAAAAAACAGAATTTTGCCTTTAGCAGAGTGTCGCATAATGGATAGCAAATAATATTTGTTGAATGAACTAGAAAAACTATTTTTCTACATAAATACTGAATAATTATGAAAATAATACCAAATTATTTCAGTTGAATCCATCACATGCTTATGGGATGCCTGCTAGGTATAAGTCAATTAACATATATTGTCCATGGTGAAAATTCAAAGTGAGATAAGAAACAGTGAATTCTCCGAGGAAGTTACATTCTGATGTTTTCTTTTCTCTGTGAAATGAGTTTCAGTCACAAGTGCAAGAGTACAGTAGCTGATAGTAAAAAGAAATATCTGATATTCTGGGATTTAGATAAGGGAAGAGGTTACTAGAGAAATTAAAGTATCTGTATTTTTACAATATATGAATATTATTATTCAATTATATGTATTATATATATTATATATGATAATTCTATATTATTTAACATATTTTCTGTATTAAATATATAATCTTTGAATGTTATTTTTGCAAAATATTTTTGCCGTTAATTGGACAATGGGATTTTAAGCAAAATTATAGTTGTTATTAGAAACAACCATTTTAAACAAAATAGCATGTTAGAGAAATACAACTCAACATATAAAAATCTGTATTATTGATTTCTTGCCATAATTTTTACAGAAAATGACCATTTTATATTTCTGATTACAACTATTATTCTCTGTGAGCCCTCACTGAAATGTTTTTACATGTGAGATGTGTTAAAACTGTATTAAAGAAGTTAGTCAATTACAGATAATCCATTGGCTAAATGAGGGTTCTGTCAATGGACTAAAGTGGTAGCTGCTTGAAATAGTGTGGTAGATTGAATCTATTCATAAAAATGTGCTCCCTTATTGACTGGTGCTGAGAGAACTTGATAATTTAGCTTTAATTCAGAAACTATAGTTAGTGTCCCAAAACTCTACTTGAAATACCTTTTATTAGTCTTTTTCACAAGGGAGCCAAACTGTTACTTCCTCATAACTGCCGTGCAATTTTCAGGGATTACTTTAAGTGTGAATTGTCGAGTATTTCTTCCAGCTGCCTCCTGTCAGGCTATAATCCCATACTGAGCCTTGTCAGAGGTCACTGAGCTCTTGACTAATGCACTTCATTAGAGGAGGAAGGCAGAATGTCTCCAACACACACAAATGGCAGGAGACATACAGCAGAACTGGGCACTTTAAAAAATCACACTAAACTTTAAATCCATGAAATTTAAGAGTTGCTTTCAGTATATTTCTAATTACTCAGAATAAAAGTTACTGTACCAAAGGTCTGTAATCACTTGGCATTACTTTTTAATATTTGATAAGTTTTGGAATTAAATGCAAGCTACTAACAATGATAGATAAATTATTAATAAGAAAAATAATTATCCCAAAGAACCTATTCCTTTTTCACAATTGTAGCTTTAAATCAATTTTTGTTTTAATTTCTCATTTTTCCCCTGTTAGTTAATATATTGTTATATTTATTTCAATCCCTGAAATCCTTTATATTGACGTCTACTTTCAATGATGGTGGAAATTTTCAAATATAGAAACTGGTAAAGTTTTAAATTTTGAATGTTTTATTATGGAATCTTTTAATATAGGAGTAGTTCGTTTTCTCAATAAGATAATTAGATAAAAAGTTTGCCTACTATTTTGCAATAGACTGTTTAAGAGTAGCTCTTTAAACAAACTACAACATATCTATTCTCTGTATTTATAGTTGTTGATCTTTGTACTGACATTTCTATTATTATTGTGTTTTAGCCATATAGGAACAGTCTTGGAATATATTCCTACAGAATAATATTCACTATTGTTGGTCAAAAAGATATTAATGTTCATTATAAAACATGGCAAAAAACATATTCTTGTTGTTTCTATTGCCAAATTTAAATAATCATGACAGAAAGTAGGAAGAAATATGAGTCTATGAAAGCATCTTATATAGAATAAGAGAAGCTTTATTTCCATATAAGGATTAATTACTTTTAGAAAGAAATTAAAATGTTTAATCACAATTATCAAAACTAAAATGTTAAATTACTCCATCATATATCAACTCTTTGTAAAAATATATTTTTAAAAATTGCATCATCAAAAATTATAAAATGAAATTACCAGTATCTGACTACTATACTCTCTCCATTGACAAGCATGTTATCATTTTGAGAAAATTTTCTTTCCCTTAGATGATTTACTTTGATTTCAGTTAAAAGTGTCTTTTAAAAACAAAAAAGATAAAATACATTAAAACATATTGCAAAATCTTAAGAAGATATATGTGTAAAAGCTCATGTTTTGCTTGCTCATCTGAAATGAGTAAGGTCTGCATTTTTTTCTTAAAAAAATTAACTGGATAATTGACTCCGCATCTGTCATTACAAGTTATAGGAAACTAGAGTGATGTGTCTTTTCCCTTTGTTTTTCAGGTGGAATAATAAACGTGAATTGTTTAGAATGATGATGCCATTGGTATGTTTTTACCACTTTTATTTTTTCTCTTTGTTTTTTAAATTTTTCTCACAAAAAAAGCTATTATATTATTATCCTCCCATTTCTTTCTCTATATTTCTAACTCAGAGGCCTAGAGCCAATTTAAAAACTCATAATCTTAAAACTACACATCATGAATACAAATTGCTATGTAACATTGGTAAAAATTGTGGCATGGTCTCACCAATATTCATTACATTCTGGTCAAAAAAATCCAGAAGTGTACAATTATTTCTCAATCATGGTTTAAAAAGTAATTTATGAAATCAGAGCTTCAAGTTAAGATCTACTGGTTTTTCATAATTACTCTCTGGTTTAGAGAAAGTCATAAACTGATATCATTGAGTTTTTCTAAAGGCATTTTCTCTTCAAAATGCCTTAGATACCCATTAGGAATTCACACACAGAGAATTGTTTTGTGATATTTTGATATGGCCTCTCAATTTTTTCTCACCATAGTTTGTAGTCACCCTCTAGACCTCCATGTCAGTGCAATTGAATAATGTTTTTCCTAAAATCCCAAGGCTTCAAATTAGGGATCAGGAGTAAGCCCTTCTCAACAGAGGGCTCATGAGTCTGGAATTTAATTAAAGTTCTTCTAGTGGTCTGAAGTGTTCTCAGTTACACCTGGGAATTCACTTAAAAAATTTCTTTCAAGGAAAACCTTTAATATTCAACATAACATTTAAAAATTAAATATGCTCATCCTTAGATAAATTATAGAAAATGAAATGTAATGAATTACTAAAATACTAAAAAATGACTGTGTTGGAATGTATCTGTATACAGATACTACACTGTGCACTTTCCAGTGCATATCAGGTGCAGCTCAAGAAATTTCTGAATTTGTAGCCAGGCAATTCCCTATTCCCCTAGAGATTAATTTTCATTGAAATAACACAGAGAGATTGTTTCTTAGTTATCCCATATATGAAAGAACAGTTTTATATTATTAAATTTCAAGTAGAGAGTTTAAAGTCTTAAAAGTATTTTCTGTCTTCTTAGTAGATTAATATACTCTTATGATATAAGCAAATAAAGGATCAGGAAAACATATAGCATGAGGAATGAGGAAATGGGAGATGTTTCACTAGTAGCAAGGAATATTGGAAGGCCAGCAAGGCAGGAATCAAAGTTTTCTCCAGCATTTGATGGGCTCTTGTGTAGAAAAGGTAGTATATCCTTTCTCTCTTGTACCAACATGTAGAACTAGTACTAATGGATGGAAATCAGAGAAATAGACATTTTTATTCAATTCTAAAGATCTGAGTTATCTAACATGGAGAAAGGAATCTCAAAAAGTAGTGAAGTTGTCTCTGTGATGGTACAAGGAAACTTTGGGTAAAAATCAATCAAGAATTGACACAGCAATTTCTGCAGGAGGGGATGGCTTGAATCATATAGCCTCTAGGATATTTTTCAACCCTGAAATTCTTTGCTTCTATATTTAGATACACAATGAATCATGCAAGCAAAGAAACAACTGTAAGCTGGAAAAAAAAATCTCTATGGACTGGTTTTGTGCCTATCATCTGCTAGAAGTTTGACTTGATCAAAGGCAGAGACATAAATAATTGCAATTAAATTTGAAGTGTATAACAAGAATAAAGAAAAACTTTTTATAAGAAATGTTTAAAAAGTAAGTTAGAAAACAGTATGTACATTTTGACTTTTAAAATATCACTTGCTGGTTCATTTCTTCTCTTCCCTTTTTTTTTTCAGGCAGTGGCAGGGAAAATACAAAATGGGCCTGGAACATTTTCATCTATCAGAAAAGAGGAGGTGCTCTATGAATAATGGGAACATGTCAAAAGGATACAGAAGCCAGCTGGAAAGGGGTTTCTAGTTGGCAAATCTGTGACAATTTGGGCATAAAAATAATC
The DNA here is from genome assembly GCF_020740605.2 of Lemur catta. Taxonomy (NCBI): domain Eukaryota; kingdom Metazoa; phylum Chordata; class Mammalia; order Primates; family Lemuridae; genus Lemur; species Lemur catta. Next base: position 31,245,568 of record NC_059133.1, read on the forward strand.
AATGAAAGAGTATAACTCATTGAAAAAAATTAGAAACCTTGAGATCAAATTGTAATAAAGAAGTGAATCAATTGAAATTTTGTAGAAGAATGGGATATTAACATAATTGTGCAAAATACTTATTAATTATACATATTAACTTTGCAGCAAAGACGTCTACCTTAACCAAGTAAACAAAATGATTATTATTAGTACGGGACTAATTGAAATCACATGCCACCTAATAGCATGCAATGAGAACACAGTGATATGTCAGTGACACATAACTTGAATATAACCATAGAGAAACATTAGACAAACCAATTTGAGAGACATTCAACACAATAAGTGGCTTGTAATCTTCAAAAGTGCTATGATTATGAAAGCCAAGGAACAACTGAGGCATTGTTCCATATTGAAAAAGATATGACAGCCAAATATAGCACGTGATTCTGAACTGGATTCTTTCCCTATTATGGACACTGTTGACACAACTGGTGAAATTTGAATGGGGTCTTAAAATCAAATGGTAATAATGCATCTATGTTAATTTCATAATTTGTGATGTTTATGTTGTGGTTATGTAGGAGAATGCAAGATATGTATATTGAAGTGTTTAAAGGTTCAGGAAAAAAAGTACTATGTGTGCTGTGTGCTTTCAACTTTTCTGTAGATTTATGATTGTTCAAAATGTATACTATATATCATATACATATTCATATATATATGAAATACCTATTAAAATATTATGACAATTTACCGTCTTTTGGCTCAATATATTGAAGGGTTGCTACTAATCAAGGTTATCTAATAATAGCATAGATTTTTTTTTATAATTAATGGTCTTTTTGAACTTTTTTCAGTCAAGAATGAATGATTGTCCTTCATAAATATTAAAAATATATATTTTGTATTGGAAAGAGACTTTCAGAAAGAGCAGGGACTCTTGGGCCTTAGGGTGTTCCTGTGGTATATTAATATAGGCATTGCAACTAACTAGATTGTTACTGCAAGCATATCAATTGGCCTCTGTGCAGAAATTATTTAATCTTTTAAATGGGTTTATTAATACCAATCTAACTGTGCTCTAGTTGGGGTTAAATAAATAAATAAATCTATATGTTAAAGAGTTCTAGCACAATGCCTAACACATAGCTGATATCCACTCATTCATTCCATTCATTCACCAAATATTTATTATTAGTATTTGGGTTCCAGGTATGTATTATGCACTGGAACTACAAAGATAACTAAGACACATCGTTGTTCTCAAGGATTTCATAATCTTGTGGGCAAAACACACACACAAATTATAACATGTGGAAGTAAGTGAAATGAGAGTGATATGCCAGAGGATATTACAGAAGAATAGAATAGGGACACGAAACAGTTGCTAGTTCCTATCAGAAGGAAAGTCAGAACTAATGAAATGCGCCAAATTCCAATTCCAACACTACACGATTATTTTGTTTTACTATATGAGACTATAGAAAAATATGCTTTGGAGATGTTGAGAAGTGTGTTTGTGTCAAATGATATTGAGTCTTCATTTTATAACTTGTGATACATGATGTCTGAACAAGATTGCATAATTCTATTGTGCACACCTACTATTCATAGGGGGATTACTATATACCAGACAATGCTCTAAAAATTTTACATATACAACTTTTTTAACCTTCACAATGGACCATTGTAGGTCTTATCACTGTGCACACTTTATAGGCCCTGAACCTGTAATCACTTGCTGATCTCATCTAATCTTAAGGATTTAAATATGGTACTATCTTTTTGATGAACAGATTTAATTATTCATAGCTCCAATTTAGCCCTTTCCCTCTGAACTTGTTTCATGTGTCTCACTGTCTTGGAGGTATAACAGGTTTTCCAAACTTATTAAACTGAGGTAGCTCCTATGCTCATTGAACTGAATTTGCCCCACAATATTTCCCGTCACTTAATGGTGACTCCATCCTTCTACTTAATCGGATCCCAAATCTTGGAGTTATCCTGGACTATATTCTTTCATTCCCTACCAGCAATCCATCCACAAAGCCTATTAGCTCTATTTTCAAAAATATGTTCTCAAATCTGACCTCTTGGCTGGGTGCAGTGGCTCATGCCTGTTATCCCAGCACTTTGGGAGACTGAGGCGAGAGGATCACTTGAAGCCAGGAGTTTGAGATCAGCCTGGGCACCACAGCTCATCTCTATAAAAAAAAAAAAAATCAAAAAATTAGCTGGTGCTGGTGGGATATGCCTGTAGTCCCAGCTACTCAGGAGGCTGAGAAGGGAGGATCACATGAGCCCAGGAGTTCCAGGCTGCACTGAGCTATGATGACATCATTGCACTCCAGCCCGGGTGACAGAGCAAGACCATGTCTAAAAAAAAAACAAAAATACAAAAATACAGGCTTTGGAGATGTGTGAGAAGTGTGTTTGTGTCACACACTGATCTCTTATCATTATCACCATTGCTACCACCCAGTCAAAGCCCCATTTTAAACTCTTGGCTAAATTTTTTGCAAGAGGCTCCTAACTGGTCTCCTCCTCTTGCCCTCTCCCCACTTCAATTTACTCTTAGCACAGAAAACAGAGTGATTCTCAAAAAATGTAAATCAGATTAGGGCACAACTCTGCTCAAAACATTTTCATTGCTTTCCAAATCACTCAGAATAAAACCAAAGTACTGGAAACAGCCTAAGGAGCTTATACATTTTCCATCTTCCTCTCCTCTTAGGTTGCTCAGAGGTTTTACACCTCCTGTTCCCTTCTTTGCAAGCTTTCCCTAATACCTGCAGAATCTTGTCCCTCTCTTTCTTAAGGTCCATTCTCAAATTCCATCTTCTCAGGGAGATCTTTCCTCACACCCTGTTAAAAATGCAAACCTATTTACCCCTGCATTCTTTATCCATCTTCCTTATTTCTCTTCTACTTTTTTTCATCGGAGTCTTTGACTATATAACATGCTACACATACTTGTTGCTGTTGTCTATTGCTTGCCTTCTCCTATTAGAATGTAAGCTCCATGGCCAAAGGAATGTTTGTTTGTGTTTACTGTTCTTTCCTGAGCACCAAAGACAGTCTGGAATATATAAGGTACTTAATAAATGCCTCTGGAATGCTTGAACAAACTTGAGTAAACCTGCGTCACAAAGCAAAGGATAATACCAGAAATGAAACTCGGGTTGCCTGGTTCAAGATTCTGTGCTCTCATTCCTTAGACTGTATTCTTCAGATAATATTTAGCTCATCTCCATCTCAACCCTGAATACCTATTCTTTTAACACTCTCAGTAAATTAAACCACTTCCCAGGACATCTTTGATATTGCAATTTGGCATCACATGTAAATGGAAGATAATGAATACAGAATATTGTTGTTATAGAGGATGAGTTTAAGATGGGACATATTCCTGGAGCAGTTTAAGATATGTCAAATAGCATGACCCTGTGTAAAGTCATGGCAAAACTTTGTATTATTCTAGAGTCAGTGAATATACATACATGCTCCTTAAGTACAGCCAATAAATCTAGCATTTTTTATAGATTACCTGTAACACACATGTACACACACATACACAACCCTCACCTCACCCCCCCCCCACTAAATTGGCACTTATATTCCATAATTTTCTACTCCCTAAACAGAGACACACCTGCATAGGTTAGTATGAAAGCCAAGTTGACAGCATGTTTTATGCACTGGCTTATTTCTTGGCCAAAGATTTGTTTGCTGTCATGGAGACCTGGCTTTAGAGCTGTTTTTAATGTAACATAATAGAACACATATAGAGAGTACTCAGCCAACTTAAAAAGTGTATATTGAACACCTCCTCTGTCCAAGGTGCAATGAGGCTAGAAAGAAGGGTAAGAAGCAGTTGTATCCAGAAAACATTTACAGTTTGGATGGGGAGAGAAAATTATTACATACATAAAATTATTATCAAAGTACAGAGAGCCAGTTTGAAATCTTGACTGGAGACAATTAAGATAAAAGATGAAACCATGAACCAAAGTAGTTAAGAAAGGCTCTGTGAAGGAATGAAAAAGAACACCTATTAAGCACCTGCTATGTGCCAGGTGCTTTGCATGTATTGCCTCACTTAATCATCACAGTAACCATATGGGGTCTGAAGTATTATGTTATTTTTATAGGTAAGGAAATTGTATTGAGGTCTGTCCAATAAGCATTTATTGCACTCTTATTGCAGTAATTTTGTATCTTCAGCCAGGAACACGATGCCAAGCTGGCTGAAGATACAAAATGCATTCTGCCATTTATGAAATTTAAATTCTTGTTGGGGAAGTTGGAAACAAGATAGGTGAACATAATTTCAATTTAATTTTGAACCATTCTGACAGAACCAAGCTTATTTTTGTGGAAATGAGAGGAAGCTTCTACCAAAAATGTGGGGCCTAAGGAAGCTTTTCTGAAGGAGGTATTGTCTGTGCTGAATCATTACAGATGACAAAGATGAAATTCCCCTCCAGATAGAGGAGACTGCAAGAAAAACTCAGTGAGTTCTCATACTGTATAGTGTGCCTATTAGTTACAGTCATGCCAACTGTTATAACAAACAAACCCCAGAAATGTGTATTGGTTCAAACCTGATAGAAGTGAAGTTTTCACATGCTTATAATGTCAAAATGAGTGCTCTTGATTTCAAGGAATCTCTTTTTAGTGAGATGATTCAGGGACCCGGAATCCTTCCATCTTGTAACTCCACCATCATCAATATTTGGCTTCCAAGGTCTTCCTGTATGAGACTGTGAGGAGGGGGAAAGCATAGCTAATCACATATGAGAGTTTTCCATGCACCAATGCTGGAAGTAGTTGGATTCACTTCCATTTGCCTAGAAAACAGTCACATGGCCATACCTATCTGCAAAGGAGGCTGGGAAATGTATTCTATCTTTTTGCCCAGGAGGGGAAGGAATTGTTTTTATGAAGACATAGTGGTATCTGACTTTGTGTATAAATTCTGCTATGAATTCTGTATAAATATTGCTATGAATAAGGTGAGGTGAGAGAGAAAGGTACAACCTCATTATAAAGGACCTTTTATTTCATGATAAAGAACTTCAGTTCAAATCAGGAAACACTCCTTGAGCACAGCCAGGTCCTATGTCAGGTGCTAGGTGCAAAGAGTAAGCTTTGCATTCAAGGTAGTTAGATTTTAGCATGCTAAATTGAAAAAATAGACTGATAAGAGAAGCTTTGATTTTTCTCTTGTAGGTGATGGAGACATGGGGAAGGGAGGGGCACAGAAGTAAGGGGATGGAATAATCTGATTTGCTTTCATATGTGTCATCAGATGAGCACAAGCATGATGCATTTGAGAGTGAAAGACTAAAGGCAAACAAGTAAAAATTTCTGAATTAAAATAGTGCAGTGTTATTGGGATGGAAATTAAAAATGAAAAGTAGAAAGTCAAAATTTACTATAGGTAGAGAAAGAAGGAAACGTTTTATATGATAACTGCATTTCTGACTTGGGTGACTGAGGGGATAGCTTTACGACCAACTGACAAGTGGAATACTAAAAAGGAATTTGGCCTAGAAAATGGGATAATATGATGAATTCAGTTTTCGACAACTTGAGTTTGAAATGCCCATGAAACATCCAGTTGGAGATGTCCATCAGAATCTTGGGTACTAATACAGGCTGAGAAATGGCTCCTCAAAGTTGTCCGCAACCTAATCCTTGAAACCTTACAGGGTAAAAGGGACTTTTAGATACTATCCGACATAGTAAAAGTGACTTTTCAAATGTGATTAAGCATGTTAAGATGGGAAGATTATCTTGTATTATCCAGTTAGGGACAATGTAATTACAAGGGTCTTTACAACAGGATAGCAGGAGGAGCAAAGTTAGACAGACAAGATGTAAGAATGGAAGGAGAGATCAGAAAAGAAAGCAGATTCTATGCTACTGGCTTTGATGATGGAGAAAGGAGCCATGAGCCAAGTAACATAGGTTTGGAGGGTAAAAGTGAGAAGAGGCAAGGAAATGAATTCTTCCCTATAACCTACAAACAAACAAAACCAGCCCAGCTAGCACTTTGGCTATAGTCCAATGAAACTGATTGTGGACTTCTTACCTCCAGAACTGTAAGAGAATTAATTTATGTTGTTTAAGCCACTAAGTTTGTGGCTGTTACAGCAGCAATAGGAAACTAATACAGGTACAAATATTCATTTTCCAACAACAAATATGTAGGCAAATGATAGTTAAAACCATGAATCTAGATGCAATTTCCCAGAAAGGGTGAGGAAAATATAGGGGTTAGCATTCTGAGAATTAAAAAAACTTTAAGAGATCACTGGAGGAACAATACTTAGAAGGGCAACCAAGAATAGATGATTAGGGCAATATCAGGAGAACCAGAAGAGTGTGGCATCATAGAACTCAAGGTTATAAACAGAAGTAGGAAGAAAGAAGTGATCAATCAGCAGGTTCAAATACAGGACAAAGTTCTTTATAATTTAATGGGAGGTGTATAGTATAGTGAGAGGTGATAGGCTGGCAGAGAAATTGGAGGAAGAGAGTATATCATCTTTGAGCATACATATTTCAAAGCACTAAGAACATAAAGGGGCCAATCTATTGTGAAGCTTTGATATCAAGTTCAGACTAGTCTTTTTTGTACTCCTATCCTGTACCACTTCCGTGGAATTCTGTTGTTTGCAATGGATATTCCAGCTTTGTCTTTGTAGTACAACTTGTTTCATTGATACATCAATTGATATTTATTAAAATAATGCAATGTATTGCCGCTCATTGAAATATTTTTATTCCAAGCTTTTTGGAAAATAAGGTTTTGTTCAATTTAAAGGATGATAAACATCAAGAAAATGGGATCTGTGTGGGAGAAGGTAGCAGGCCATTAACAGTGAAATCATGGCAGTATTACAGCTATCTTCACATATCAATGGCTCCTAACCACTGAACTGACTGTGCCTCATTTCCTTCATATGCACAACTCTATATGTTAACTGTCACAGTCCTCAATTTACCATGCAGAAATAGAGATGTGGGAGTTTAACAAACTTAATCAAGGCCATAGCTAATAAGTAGCAAAACCAGGCATTCAATCCATGTTGATTTCAATCCAAATTCTAATTCATTCGCTATTCCATTCCCTGTTGGTCTACAGGATGGGGCAAATAAGAAGGAAATTGTATTTCATAGATAGTAAATCATCAGTCTTCTCAAAAGTGACATTTTTTCATAAAAGTAAGGTCTTCCATAAAGTTTCTATAATAAAAATTTATACCATAGTATTTTTAATACTGGCTAGTTTTACTTCATTGGTTTCGTGCAATGAGCTCTTCAATTGACGTTTGCATGATGAAGATGCAGCATCATTTTCACTTTTACCACTTCAATGACTTTTATACTTAGCAACTGACCTTAATTTATGAAAGGTATTTTAAACTTTATGTCTTATTAAAAATATTTAAGCTGGTGCATATTTTGAACTATTCTCAATAAGTTAGTAACATATGATCTTCTTGAACTGTATATTTTATAAATGCCATAATTACAAAAAATGTGCAAAATGTAATAAAAATTCAATATTTCTCAGATATTTCATATTTTTTCTAAATTAAGTGTTTCCTCTATAAATTTAAACTGTTCCACTTTTTATGTTTTCCTTGTTTCAGAGATTTTCCTGCAATTTCACTTCAAGTATTGGTGCAAGTGCAGCTGCGGTTCTTAAGGAGGTGTTTATACCACTTCTTGTGCGGAGTTCATCTATCATATTCAACTCACATATTTCAAGAATTAAAATTTAGAATGACAGTGGCAAAATGCATTTGACACCGGATAGTTTTCCACAAATGCAATGTCCATAAGGAAAAGTTGAAGTCAGCCAAACCCAAACATAAATTTGAGGAATACTTCTGTATAATCTTTTGCTCAAACAAGTGTAAAAATGTTTAAGATTTGAGTTCTCAGCTAGGCATAATATTGAATATAAGCACTATATTGAAAATACATTATTAAAAAGGACTTAAACATAAAAACAGAATAATTCACTGCTCTTTTCGTAAATCGCTATTTTAAATGTGTTTGACATTCCTACATCCCATCCTCTGGTTCAAGAGGACCTTTTCAACAAAGTACAGAACACTTCGTGTCCCCTTTTTAAAAACTTGGTTGATTATCTTTGCTGACCACAGAATAACATTAAAACTGCTTTACTTCAGCATTCCAAAATCCTTCATGATGTGGCATGAATTTGTTTTCAGACTTACCTTTTCTCTGTGATGGAACTGTCATCTTAACTGTCCCCCAAACATTGCATGTAGTGAAGAATCTGTATATACTGTATGAGCAAAATTTAGAGCCTGACAATTAAAAAAATTAGTTAAAATCTATCAGAAATTCTTATCATATGTTTAATACTTATCTATTAGCCACACATCAAACCCCAGCTTAAGTGCCATCTCTGTCTGAAGCCATTCTAAGTAGCCTAGATCCAGATCTTCACTCCCTCTGATGTCCTGTAGTCACACTCTTGTCAAACCTCTAATGCAATAGATTGTGTATTACATTGAAAGTTTTTGGCTACATGCCTGACTCCCTCATTGGACTGTGAGTTCTGTGAAAGTAGGGACTCTTATTGATTCTTCTTCAATCGCTTCTCAGCTTTTTGGCTAACATAAAATGTAGTATCTGTTCTTATCAGTTCAATGTCTTATTCTTCTTCAGATCCCTGGAGCTCAACATAGGATTAATTCTTACTTTCATATCTGAACATATTGTCTTGTTAGAATTAAAATTATTTTGGATATTATAAAAAATATATGGTAAATATGACATATAAGACCACATCAGATTTTGGGAGACTGAACCCCGTAATCATCATCATAATATTTCTGTAGTGAAACAGAATGTGGCAATCATTAGAGCTTTTCACCAAATATTTATAGTTCTTTCCCCTACCAGGCACACGGTAGGATTATACTTCTAGTGTTGAGGAGGAGCCATGTAACTATTTCTGATTGTGAGTAGAAATGATGGCATCATTTCTAGATTCAAGTATTAATTATTAATGCAAAATCCTCCAGAGTTTTCTCTACATCTCTAGCATGACAGCCAGCAGCATTTGAGATGGACAGTCTGTCAACCTCACTTCTTGAGTGACTATGTCAAACCATAATAGACATGTTATTTTAAGTTACTAGGTTTGAGGATTGTTACTACAGCATAACCTAGGTCATTCCAACATACATATATAAGCATCCATACTAAGTGACAAAAAAAAGACTATACTTATCATGTTGTTTCAGATCATATTTTATAATCAAATGTTTTTTGCCATATTGAGTTTTTCTATTGAATAAGTTATTATATAAAAAATGCTGTAATATTAAGAGTTTTTGGATTTTGGAATTATATAACAGATACAGTGAGCCATTATCTATCAAACTTAGACAATGTAGGAGGAAACAATAGGCATTAAGTGTTTTCTAAAAGCAGAGTGGAGTCTTTTTGAACACAAAGACATGAACTTTGTGATATTTTATTTATTTGTACTATAAGAATTATAATATGTAAATGATAAGAAAAATAAAATATTGAAGGTCAACTATGTAATATATTAATTTCTGATTTTGTTTTTATGCTGATTACCACTGTAAAATGCAAAAATAAAATAGATTTATATAAGATGCAGAAATGTCATTTACATGAGGAAAATTTCTCATAGCTCTATTCTGATTTCTATACATATAAGTAAGATGAGAATAGAAATTTTGTTTTTCATGATATGTAATTACATTAGCTAAATTTATTGACTAACTACTATGTATAGGTACCATTTTAAACACTTTACATGTATTATCATATGGAAGCATAAAATTTACTCTATGGAGTATTATTATTATTAGGCCAGTTTTATCACATTAGGTAATAGAATGGAAGCAAAGAGGAATGTAACTTATCTAAGATCACAGAATTAGTAAATAGATTCATACCCAGGCATTCTGACCCAACAACCTATGCTCTTAATGACTATACTGTAGGAACTATGCAGCAACTCTAGACTAAGGAAACAAAAAAATACCAGTAATATTACTTTCCATCCATTTATCCTAGGTCTTATTTTTCAACACTTCAGTCAATTTTTGTTTCCCCACTGAAATTCTCCTCAAGTTCTTTGATCTCAAGGCGTTGATTTCAAAATTTATACAGGGAATCACATTAGAGAAACATTACACTACACTATTCTATATGTCTGTGTTGTTGATCTATATGTTGTTTGCCAGTCATTAAATATAAAGTATATATTTTCAGAAACATGTAACAGATTCCCATTTTTCTATTTCAAAGTATCTTTCTAGATACACCCACTACTATTGAATTCATAATAATATAAGTAATATCAGCTATCATTAATTGAACATATAGTATCCACCAGATGTAATACTAGGCATTTTGCATTAATTAATTACATTCCTTATGTACACAACAACATTTCAAGTTGTGCATTCTTAATTTTATTTTACAGATGAGGGAACTGAGATTCAACATAGATTTAGTAACTTACTGAGAGGTAGAACTGGGATTCCAAATGGAATCAGCCTACTTTCAACGTCTGTGCTCATTACTCCATGGGACATCAGACATTTGGATGGCTATCTTACAAGTAAACAAACTAAAAAGAATTCAACCTAAGGGTTTTGGGGAGTTTTGCCTTTCTTTCAGAATCTCAAGAAGAATACAATAATAATTGATGTAAAAAGTACACTCCAAAATTTTTTCATTAAAATACAGCACACATTTTAAAAATGAATGAACATTTAAATGAATTAATGGATATTCTTCTCTTGGAAAGCTCTAACAAGTCAAATCAGTTTCTATGGTATGGCAGTAAATTTTCACATTAACATGAAAATTGTGGTTTGGTTTCTTTATAAGTTTATTTTATACAATTTAAATTGACAGTGAAGCATCTCAAAGAGGTAGAATTAATTCTTTAGCTACAAACCAGGTACTTCCACTTCAAAATGTATCCTGTGTCAGTATTCCTTGTACAAAGAAACATGATCTCCTTAGCTCTTTGAGGGGAGAGTATATTTTAATATGTGTTTTCTGTGATTGATCAGCACCAACAAACCCCAGTGCATGTGGCACTTTAAAGAGCTTTGAGGACCTTCAATTAAAAAGATGCGTATCATTTTTTAAAAATTGTACATAATTCAGATGTAAAGATACTTTAATATGACAAATATGATAATGCAAAATCTGATAAATCTATTTCTAATAAATTGTGGTGCTTTTATTTTTGTTACCAGCTACTGCCTAGTTTTTCTTAGAAATAACTCCTCCTAAGCAACCAACTTCAGAAAAACTCATGTCTGAGATAGAACACCAGAAGCTGCATAAATCCCCTTAAAGAGCAATAAAATATCTTTCCAAAGAAACCAAACCCAGATTCCATACCATAATTCAGGCAGCACGGCCCATCATAAACAAAAATTCATTATGCCTGCTGTGTGGAAAAATGTTAAGCAAGAAGAAATAAACAGAGAATGTTTTAACAAATCGTATTAGCCAAATGAAAAAAAAAAGAGGATAAAGCCACAGTTCTGAATGAGACTGCCAATAAAGCTTAAAACCGAGCCAAAATTTGTAAGAAATCTAAACATAGCCAGACCAAGTCTAAGTCTTCCTAAGATATTTTATTCTGGGTTTTTCCTTTCAACTATTTCCTTTAGGTTTAAGGGGAAACCTTGACCAGATCTAGAGATGTGATATTAAATGCACACAGACTGTATCCAAACCTAAACTGAGGATACAATTGAGTGAAATTTAGAGACATGAAACAGAGCATCATTCCCATACAAGAATTAGGAAAATACAATGCATCAGGAGAGGATGAAAATGTTTGTAGTTCTAGAATGTTGCCTTAAAAAAATCCAAGAATATTCATTTATAATCCAGTCTTCCATTAACATATAAAGTTATGAGTAGATGCAGTACATATATTCTGCAGGAGTTCAGCAGCATGTTGAACTTAGTTATGAATATACATTATAATATTTTTCAGAGTAGCCATATATAATCTAAATACTTTCTTATTTGACATAAAACACACAAAGACAACTGGCTGCCCGAGAAAAATCTAATGAAAAATTAAAATCCACATCATGAAATAAAATCTGTCATTTACAAAAATAGGCAGTCTTAGCTCTTTTTTAGTAATACTTTGGTACTTTAGACAGACACTCTGCCTAGTGAAATTGGGCAGATATAAACTGACGTCACTCTGTATGGGTGAGAAGGTCCTTTTCATGTGCTGGTCAATGCCCCATTGCTGTGATCTTGGAAGACACAGGAGGGATAAAGATGAAGTGAGGGGAGAGAAAAAAGAAAAAGGACACATAAAAGCCAGTAAGATTGAACTGCCTCACCTCTGCTTGGGGGATTGTAAAGTTAAGCACATACTTCTTTCTTAGGAAATGTCTCTTATACGTACCCAGGGATAATCCAGTCTGCAAAGTTAGGCTAAATGAGCCTTTGGGAATTATTCTGAGATCTTAATCACCATTTTTAACATTGTTAACTATTGGAGAGAAAAGGTCTATTAAGTTCCAGTCAACTAAATTATGAATACATTCTAGAACAGATCGCCTTTGGAGGTTGTAGAGTGTTGATGTAGTAGAAAGCCTTGAACTAAACACCTATACCAACCCCAACAATTAAAACAGACCACACTACATTCACAACTGAGACACCTAAAAGGAACAAAATAGACTAATCATTTGGAAATGACGATTAGATGATCATGTCTTAGCACTGTCACGTTCTTCTGTATGTTGGCTTTTCTTTTAATCTTCCAAATACTGAATTTTCTACTCATGGATAAATTACTGAACTGTGTACTTTGAAACAATCTGTATTTCTTCCTGGGTTCCATATCTACATATGTCTTAAAGAAAGGAAGAAATGGAAGAGGAAATGAAACAAAAATGTATAGTACATATTGCTCTGCATACCTGCCTTGTCATTCAGTATCCTAAGGCATTCTCTCTCCTACCGTCCCTTCAACTTTTCACTTTTTCCTCCTATACTCTGTACCTCACTCACTTTATCTAACTAATTGTTATCCATTCCTTCTCCCTGAAAGAAGAAGATGCAAAGAGACAGAGAGAGAGGGACAGCATGGCAGGGACAAACTCAGTGGAGACCACAAGACAGTGAGAGAGGGCACTTGTGAGAAATTGATTAAGCATTAGGATGATACACGTGTATCATTCATGTAGATAAAAACGGCATATGTTTATGTGTTCATTGTGGCTTAAATCTTAAAGATACAGGGTGGGGCATTATCTGGTCAATATTTAAGGAAAGTAATTTTTTAAAATTCTCAATTCTTATTTTTAGTGAATGCATAGTTTCATTCTTTTCTTCAGTGCCCTTTTCTCACTAGTAATACTAAAAAGTTGAAGTAAGGATTTAAGTTTCCCTTTTCTGTCCCTACAATAAAATGAGGGTATGTGTTTATATGTGGAAATGGCCCAGAAGAAATAATGAATCTATAGTCAACAATTAGACTGAGAAAATTAGATTCAGAAAAGTTGATACATGGTTATTCATAAATATAGGACACAGTTTGTGGACAGCTTTTTTTTTTCTTTTAACAAAATCCAGCTTTATTGTGACAAACAACTTTGAAGATTATTTAGTTCAGTCAAAAAAAAACTGGTTAGTAACCTCATTTATTGCCCAATTATTATTAAAAACTTATTTGCCTAAGTTTTTTAAAAGTTGGTGTTTTTTTTTTTTTTTAAACAAAAAGGCTAAAAGAATACATTCACGAATATGAAGCTAAGACTAACTAAAATTTCTTTCTCAGGTCTTAACGATTCCAGAAAGTAAGTATAAGATTATTTATTTTTATGACATCTACTATTTCCTGTCTTTTAAATGCTATCAGAATAAACATTATAGCAATCAATCTGTTTCAAGCTAATGCCTAAATATTCTAGGGTAAATAGGCACGCTTTCTTCTATGTGCTTTTCAACAAAAGCCTTCCTATACTATGCTCAATGCTAATGATGTCTAGTTAATTTACTGAAACTGAAATATCCATATTTATATTATTAATAAATCTTTTATGCTTCCACAGGCACGGAAACAAATATTTTGCTGGTTGATTATATATATTTAGGAATCACAATTTTTTAACTTAACCAGATGACACTAGAGATTTAAGTGATGTGCTTTATAGGCAAATACAACTTGGAACTACTAACAAAAGGAAAAAGCTTGTTAAGAATTAAAAAGAAAGGTGAAGAGTACTTCCCGAATAAGCTATCTTACTAAATAACCTATATTATTTTGAACTTTTAGATATCTCATTTAGGGAAAATGTTTGATTTTTTGCTCTGCAAATCCTGTTTATTTTGAATATTATAATATGAAATCAGGTTACTATAAAATAGTTACACTGAATAAATGTTTTATAAAACAAAATTTAAAAAGTTTTTTGGCTATTTATTCAGTTTAAGTTATGCAAGCATTTTTTTTTTTTTTTTTTTTTTAGACAGAGTCTTGCTCCATCACCTGGGCTAGACTGCCATGGTATCAGCCTAGCTCACAGCAACCTGAAACTCCTGGGCTCAAGCAACCCTCTTGCCTCAGCCACCCGAGTAGCTGGGACCGCAGGTGCATGCCACCATTCCCGGCTAATTTTTTCTATTTTTTGTAGAGATAAGGTATCCCTCTTATTCAGGCTGGTCTCCGACTCGTGACCTCAAGTGATCCTCTGGCCTCTGCCTCCCAGAGTGCTAGGATTATAGGTGAGAGCTACCATGCCTGGCCTATGCAAGCATATTGACCAATCTCTTCTGGGAATTAAAAACCTGAGTTGGTCAAACTAATCAAGTAATTATCCCAATTTGATACCTCATTCTCTATTTTAGACAGCAAATGTATTACAATTTTATGATGTACCAGCAATGAATACATTTTGGTTAATATACCCACACTTGTAATACTAAAACCCAAACCCTGTATCATTTATGCAGTTTGTAGTATAATTATTAGCATTCTAATTTTTAATAATTGTTATTTTTGGAAACACAAAAATGTTCATGTATAAAATTATAACTTATACATAAGCAAACAGAATTTTGAATCACCAGATGATATAGACATGAATACATAGAGAATGAGATATAAAGATATAAATGTTGTTGCTCATGTAGTCCAATATTCCTGGATCCACTGCCAGGAACACAAACACAAACATGCTACCCCACAAATGCATTCACTCACATACATATTTCTCCCTTCTTTTTCTCTTCTTTCTTCTGTTCCCTTCTTTCTTCTGCCTGCAAATGTGTCTATGTGATATAGAGAAACAGATGCACAAATGCATTTTTGTAGATGTTTATTATTTGTCAAAGAAGTATAGTATTTAGTCCAATTTAGTAAATATCAGAAGCTGTAAAGTGAAAGTATATAAACAGATAAGAAGGATTTGTGTCATTTTAATATCTATCTCTGTAGGTATACTATGTACACATTCATATACATAGACATCCACAGGGCACATGTTACCAATTAAAAGTTACATAAACTTAAATCTAAGTAAAAGCTTCAAAGCATGTTGGCCTATGAAAAACATATATTGCCTCTAATTCAATGAAAAAAAACTTTTCATATATAAGCACAAGAATTCTATATTTACTGTTTTCTGTAAATCTATAAAGTCAGAGAGGGGAATAAGCAAAGATGAACTATTCCTAATTTTCACTAAGCAATATTATAGAAGAAATAACAGTCACCATAGTGGCTATTTTCATTTGAAATCAGGTTTCATATTTCTTGCCAACATTTGTTTATAATCTTTTTTTGTTTAGCCTTAACTCACAATTTTACTTTTTAAAATTACTGTTCGAGCATTCACCTGTTTATAAAATATGTACCTAGGCATCTACTAAATGAAGGGAACTTTATGACATACTAAAGGTACAAAAAGTTACTCTCTGAAGTACGTATAATGTAGCAGAGGAAACATTTGTATGTCCAGCTAGCTGCAATGCATGAAGTAACTGGGTTATGATCAAAGTGCAGCAGGAGCATTCAGGAGAGAGTGATGAGTTCTAACTGGGGGGTTGAAAAGCTGGAGACTTCACAGATATCATTCTCAAGAAACAGTAGCAGCAGATTTCAAAGAAAATGTCATAACTTGAAATTTACAAAAAAGTCAGGGAACCATGGCATGTCATAACAAACAAAACACAGAGTGATGCTGTCTAGTCATATAAACCAGGTTGATGTTTTGACTGACTTAATCAGTAAGGTCAGGAGAAAAAAAGGGTTTACGCTGTGATTGACTCGACTGGCGCAGACAAAACAATCACACTTGTTTGTGTGTGTAAAGAACCCATGTGCATGTGTGCTCACATCACACAAATAAAGAGAGGGCACGGAGACACACATAGATGATGGAAGTGGCTGTGTTAATGTATTTAATGATCAGATTGTTCTCTTTACCCTGCAATAACTGAAAAAGGGAAGGGGAAGTCAAAAGGAGAAATAGAACAGCCAGTTCTGATGGAATTGTCTGTGGTAAGGAAATACAGAAAGGAATGCTATGGAGTCAGTAGTAGAGAGAGGGTTAAAGGAAAAGAAAAGCAAGATTTGACAAAATGAAAAAAATAAGGAAAGAAAGAAGAAAGGAAGGAAGGAAAGAAAGAAAGAAAGAAAGAAAGAAAGAAAGAAAGAAAGAAAGAAAGAAAGAAAGAAAGAAAGAAAGAAAGAAAGAAAGAAAGAAAGAAAGAAAGAAAGAAAGAAAGAAAGAGAGAGGAAGGGAGAGAGGAAGGAGGGAGGAAGGAAGATTATGGGTCACTGGAGGAAAATAGTAACTATTGAACAAAGACAAAGGTGAGACTTCTGTAAGTCGCATTTGTGGTGAAGGAGAAAGGAAAGGCAAGCTTAGGCCCCCAGACAACATGACTTATACACTAAAGTGCTTTCTTTGATTTTATGTACTCAGGAAAATTTTCAGTTTACCTATACTTGTTTAGTAAGTCTTTGGTGACACAGGTTCTATGTTTTAACCATCTTAAAATTCCTGTTGTGTTTGTCCACTGAAAATGCATGTATATATCTTGAACAAAAATGAACCAGGCAAACCATTCATTGAAAGAATTTGGAGGAAGCTATTTAATCTTAAGTTTGTGCTTTCCTTGGGCTTAAAATGACAAACAATGAAAGATAAGTGTCATTTTAGCAAACTAGTGAATAGTATTTACCAAACCAATTCAGTCCTGTGGAACTACTTCCTTATTACTGCTCTTTGTTCAACTGAGTACCCTAAAGCTGTGGTTCCCAACTCCTGGACCAGTACTGGTCTGTGGCCTGTTAGGAACCTGGCTGCACAGCAGGAGGTGAGCAGTGAGCAAGGAGAGGAAGCTTCATCTGTATTTACAGCTGCTCCCCATCGCTTGCATCACGTTCTTGAGCTCCACCTCCTATCAGACCAGCAACAGCATTAGATTCTGCATTATGGTGAGCTGTATAATTATTTCATTATATATCACAATGTAATAATAATAGGAGTAAAGCGCATAATAAATGTAATGCACTTGAGTCATCCTGAGACCATCCTCTCTCCCCACCCTCCCCTGAGTCCGTGGAAAAATTGTCTTCCATGAAACCGGTCCCTGGTGCCAAAAATGTTGGGGACCACTACAAAGCATTTTACCTATGTCCATAACTGACCTGCATAAACTTTCTTATACTTCTCTTTATTATTTTGATGAAAAACTACATTTGATATAATAGGCATTAAATTATAATATGTGTCCTTTTGAAGGCCTATTTTCTACTTTATAAGCTAATCTACTGCATAAGGTAAAATATCAAGTTTTACATCTTTTGAAAAACTTTTCAAAGGACAATATTTATGGCCCTTTAGATGGCATTCGAAAACATACGTATTAGTAGATAAGTAGCTAAGTTCCCTTCTTGCTTTACATGTGGTAGAGTCCATGTCAGCACACCTAACTCTCAGTTGAGCAGTTCAGGTGTGGAATACTAACCACTTTCTAACCTTTCAGTTCTCTTTAAAATGTGCAAACCTCATTCCCTTTAAAAAGGAGACATGGACCCACTATGAGAAGATAAATTTAGTTAAAAGTGTCTTAATGAATTAAGTACCTGTTACATTAAACTTCATTTTGCAAAATATCTGAAAATAATCTGCGTCAATGCACATAAAACTGGGTAGTGACAAGCGCTCAACCACAAAGCCAATCAACACAATCATTAATACATCTGTGGTCCAGCCACTCTAGTGTATGGGAGTGGGCAGAGATGACCCTACTCAAGTGCCAACATGTGTGCCACAAGATACTCATGCCTTCCTTTCACATGGTGATATTTTCAAGCCATTTCTTTCATGCATTGCTTAGCTACATTCTTGCTACAAAGGGGACATGAAGGATGCTCATAGGGGCTTCCTGCTGCCAAATGTTGCACTGCCTGATAAAATGTGAGCTGTACCGAGGGACACCATTATTTTTTAGTATCCTCAACAATAATGTCCAACTTGTGCCATCTTTAGAATAATTGTAAAGATGGTCATAAAATAGGAAACATTCCTTCTTCTAAGATTAAAAGCCACAGTGCTGCATACAGATCAGCACTTCTGAAACTACTTTGCCTGTATACTAAGTTGAATAAATAAGTCAATAAAGTGTAGATAACATGAGCTAGGTTTCTTGTTGTCAGAGAAAGAAGTTGAAAAATAAGCAAAGTAGAAAGCTAGAATTAAACTCTGTGGTGCTCGACCAGAATCAGAGATAGTACATGAATATACATGTGTATATGTGTGTGCATACACATATACATAGAGAGAGAGAATTGGATATAGATATGTGTGTATACATGAGCTGGGGCAGGGAAAATACAAGATGAGTCTGAGAATAAAAAGTGCCTCAACAAAAAAGGACCAGAACATGTCAAAAATACACAGGAGCCAACCTGAAGGAACGAACTCCGGATAACAAAAGCTTAAACGATTTAAGAGATGCAATAAATAATGACAGTATTGAATTATAACCCAAATAATAAAACACATATCTATGAGCCCATATGGGCATACATAAATGATTTAATAAATAGATAAATGGGGGAGAAGGGAAATCTTCTTTGCAGAAAAATTTCAGATAATAAATACAAAAGAAAGAATGGAAATAAAAAATCACCATTAGAACATCACAGTAATTATTGCTGCAGGTAAGAGCCACAAATGAATACTAGAAATAGTAGGTGAAATTTTAATGAGAAATGGAATATTTGTGTAGCCAGCAAGTATCTTAGTGATCTGGTGCCCTGTTTCCTGTCTGGTCTTTTATCTCACCACTATCCCTTTTGTACAATAGGGACAATCCTGCCTCAGGGGCTCACAGTCACTGTCTCCTCTGCCCGCAGGGCTATTCCTCCCCATGTCCCCTTGGCTTTCTTACAGCTCCTTCAAGCCACCTTCTCAATGAGGCCTTCTTGACCATCTCAGTTGTAAGCGTAGCCCCTTCCTCTACCCCAGTAATTCCCTACCTCTCTGTCCCACTTTGTTTTTTAATTTAGCCCTTATTTCTAACAAATTATTTCACTTATTTCTTCCGACTATAAACTCCAAGGGGCCACAGAATTTTTGTTTGTTTTGTTCACTGTTATATGCCAAGCGTCTAGGACAATGTTTAGCATCAATGAATACATACTTGAATGAATGAATGAATTCTACAAATATTACATTTCCATTATGTTCCCGGTACTGTGAACAAAATGGATATTATCCCTATGTTTGTGAAGGGTTAAAATGTAGTCAGGAGACAGATACTTACGGTAACAGCTATAATAAAGTATGGTAATTTCTATAACCAGGGAAATAGAAGGCTAGGGAAACACTGAGCATAACTACCTAAGTCAATGTCAGCCAAGGGTCAGAAAAGGTCTCCTGAAGAAAATGACTTTTAAGTTAGAACTCAAAGAAAGGGAAAGCTATTAGAAAAGAGAGAGAAAGATAACAGAAAATTTATAGGCCATAAGGGTGGATCCAGGAATGGAACAACGTTCAGTCATTGGGCTGGAGTATCACACAAGAAACGCTGGAGATGTTAGCAAGTGCCAGATCACAAAAGCCTTTGTTAACCGTATTTCAGGGTTTTGACTTTGATCTAGGACAATTGAAGACACTGAAGGGTTTTAAACAGAGAAGTGATTTAATTTGATGTGAATTTTACAGTCTTTTGAAAATGGGCTATGGATCATGACAGATAAGACTAAAGGCAGAGTTGTAGTAATCCATGCAGACATGATGAATAGATTAAATTTTTATTCCAATGTGGAGAAATTTCCCTTTTTATCTTGATTTGCATGGTATATTTAGAAACAGATTTTTCTTCAAACTGTCATTAACTCATGAAAGATAAATTCTCTCTTACTCTTCCTCCCTCACATGTACTTAATCTGCACACATATAATCACACACATATATGTACACACAAATATGTGCACACACGTTACATTGATACCCATTTTTAAATAGCTGTTATTATGGTAAAAGGATTAGCATCTCGAGAGAATTATTCTACAAGGTACTGACACACTGTATTTAATAGTGATACTCTACTTTCTTCATAGTTACATGAGTTTTTTAAAAAGCAAAAGGTAATCTATTCCTGCCAACTGACAGTCCAATATAAAATGCTTTGGACATGACACTATTTTTGTTCATGCCTTCAAGGTCAATTTAATGCAGCTGACATCACATAAGACTGATTTTCAAACTTATATCATGGTCATAAACTATAAACCCCTTGAGGGCAGGATCTATATCTAAGATTGTATTCCTGTATCCTCTCTGATACTTAGCATACTACTTGACAAAAGCAGGTATTGAGATTTGATAAATAGCTACAGTGCCTATATATGACATTTAATTTAAATTAATTCAACAGATTTTAGTGAGCACTTCCTATATGTCATTCATTGTGTAATGTACTGCTACCCATTAGAAATTCACAGAACAATGGAAGACACATTTCATATAGCACTGAGTTTGTGAAACATACTAGCATATTTAATTAACAGGATTATACTGACTATTTTATTAGAAATTTAGCATCTAAGTGCCAATTCGCAGGAGGAGATTTTGGGTGGCACATAGATTGGAAGCTAACTAACGCTGTTAACATCACAAATGAAAGACATTCTTTTTTCTACTTTGTTTTTTTCTTTCTACACTCCTACTTTCATGAAGTCCTTCTCCATGATCTTCCTGGCCTCCAGGGCTCTCTTGTCACTCTATCTCCGAAGCTCTGTAATGAGGTGTCTGAGCCAGCGACAATCCCCAGAGGTTCTCAGTGTTCCAAAACCTCCTCTCTCCCTTCCCCCTCAACAATGAAAACTTGAGACCAGTATTTTAGAAAAGCATTTCTGGAAGGCTGCCAGCTCCTGCCCTGGACATCAGTGAAACTTGATTTTCATGTCATTAATTTGACCTTACTTCTTCTAAAAATAAAAATAAAAAGTGATGGGTTTTTCAGAGGTGGTAGCATTGGTAGCAAAGACAATAGAAGAAAGAATTAAAGTTATTTAATAGGAGCCAAAGGAGAAAGTGAGACAATTCAATGTGTTTAACACTTATTCTTCTCTTCCTTTGAGAGCCATATGATTAATTGTACATTTATTCTTTTAGATTACTCTGCAGTGAAACTGCCTTTGCTAAAATCAAACCTTGATACTTTGCTTTCTTTCTTTTGCTATGTCAGTCTCCTATCACATTAACTATACATTTATTCTTTTATCTCTCATTTCTCATGATACTGAAAGAGAAATATCAGCATACAATAGCTTAATTCACATTGAAATAACCTGGAAAATGTCCGGAATCCAGTGGGCCCTCCTCGCTGTGCCACAAAGAAGAATTCAAAATACTCAGTAGATTCCATCATACAATCACCACTTCATCACTGCAAGCACAATGAGCTTATACTATTTTCCATTCTGAGAAATAAGACCTCATAGTTAGGCTGAACGAGGGGCTACGTAGCACACCTTGAGGGAAGGTCCCTGGTCAATGCCAGTCAGCCAGTCTCCTGTGAGCCATAAGGGCATCTTTAATGCTTATACTCAAAGTTCAAAAAAGTGATTAAGGTCTTAGTGGCAGCAGGTTTCTCTGAACCTTGTACCCAAACAGCCATGGAAATCAACATGGCTGGCACTTCAAAACATATGTTATAAGTGAAAGGTTAGTTGAGGGTCAAGAGGGGGGTGACAATTTACCTCATGTCCTTTTCAAAATGGTTCACAGGCAAAAGTACCTTGTTTTCAAGGTTACCTAATTTTCTCCCTCTATCAATGGAATCAAAAGTAATAATCCAGGGGAGATCTCTTCTTCCTCTAGGCAGGAAGCTTCCACACTATGCCACTCATGTATTCCTTGCAATTGATTAAGATCGCCTTAGATGTGGGGAAGCTGTTTCTGATCCTCTTATCACAGCTTAAAGTAAAACATGCTTGACTGGTTAATAAAAATGGAAGATGGAGTTACAAAGAGGAAAGGTTCACTTGAAAACAAACAAAGCCTAAAGTCCTTTGGTCATACCCAAGAAAGTCAGACAAGCATATTGTAAAAATAGGGAATTGAAAGGTTCCTAGCAACATTTTTCTCATATACTATTAAATATGAATATAACTAAGAAAAAGGGCACTTCATATTAACTGTCTACATTCAAATACATAAAACAAAACAAATAAACAAAACACATTTTCCAGGTTTAAGGTCCAAGTTCTAGGAATGCAATTGCCAAAGGCATCTGTAAAAGCAATTTTTTCATGTGTACTGAGAACACTAAATGAATTCACTGTATTTCATAAGTTATTAATATGTATGATTTTAACTTCCCCTTTCATAAATCACCATTCATTCTCTCTAGTTTTTCCATGTATAATATAATCCATTTTGGATACTGCACAAGTAGTCATTTCTCTAAGGTTTTGCTATAACAATTACAGACAGGCATAGAACATTTGACCTCTATGAATTTTAGGGCTCAGCTAGATTAGTCCCTCATTTTACAGATAGAGAATCTAAGACAGAGAAATGAAGGTCATGGCAGCATCAGAACTGGATTTCTAACATTGCTCTTTCCACAAGAGACCATCTATACCATAATGGTTAAAATACTGGCTGTGGAGTTAGGTTGCCAGAATTTGAATCCTGGCTCTCCCACTGACTAGCTGTGTGACTTTGGATAAATTACTTAATCTCTCTAAACTTTAGTTTCCTTATTTATACACTAGGGATAATAATAGTAGGCGTCTCACTGAGTGCTTTTTAAAGTGATTGGTAAAGTGCTTAGCAGGATAATAATTTACTATATTAACCTTTGTACTACATCAACCATTATTAATAATCTCACCTCCATTTGGGCTGTGAGAGCGGTGACCCACATTTTCTCCTGGGGAAGTTTGCTTGAAAGGATGTGTTTGAAATCAAACAATCACCATGACAAATTCTCAGTTTCAATATTGCAAAGCCTCTTAACAGCAGAGTGTCTGTTGTCACTAAATGTCAGTTTTGGTTAATATCAATCTGCATTACACAGTCATTCAATAAGACATTACAGAAAGAATCATGAGATCTTCAATGAAATAGCCCTATGAAAAAATGATTAAAAAATTTAAGACTAGTTATACAATATAAAGAACATTAAACATAAAATATTTAGTTATTATGGCTTTCAAAAATTTAATCTCTGAAGATTGAATTATTTTGATTTTCATCAGGAAGAATATCTTTTACTGCCACTTATTTTTAAGTAAGGAAACTCACCAACTTATATCCAGCACTTGTTATATCACTCTGAATGTATGAAATCTGAAATCATGCTTCTCCCTGTGGTTGAAAAGTTCACAAGAGGCCCCTTTCCTTTCTCAAGCCTCACATAAATGAAGCAGTTTCAGAACTTTTCTTAAGCACTTAAGAAGAGTTTGCAATGTGGTTCTTTTTAGTGCTGGGAAATTCTTTTTGGTGTTACCCTGACCTCAAGTGGTCTATTTCCTAATGATTTTAGAAATGAAAAACATCATATTCTATTCAAACCTATTTTATTATTTAGACAGTTTATAAATTAGATGGAAAATTTCAACTAAGATTAAATAGCTAGAGTTTTTCCTTAAAGTCTGGAAGAATTGCTGGGAAGGCCAGTTTGCTCTTTGGGGTTCATCCTACTTCATTTTTTGCCCTCCTCCTTCATCTCCTCTCTGCATTGCCAAACTATATATTCTTATATCCCTGAATCTCACATTTGGTGCTTCTGCTGACTTCAGCAGTTTTGCATAATTTATATTTTTATTTTCTCACAGTGAAACCTCTGTATCTATTCTCTCAAGACCCTGAGCAAAGTAGATAGATTTTTTTTTTCAAGCCTCAGTTTCTTCCATGATAACAG
Organism: Lemur catta; assembly: GCF_020740605.2. NCBI lineage: Eukaryota > Metazoa > Chordata > Mammalia > Primates > Lemuridae > Lemur > Lemur catta. The sequence goes on from NC_059133.1 coordinate 31,270,036, forward strand.
TTGATATGAATTATTACTTCAGGACCTATCCAAACTGGGGGATAGTAACAGCACAGAGCTTTAAGAATTCTCACAGGTCAGATACAGATCATTTCAAAACCTGTCTCAGTCACCTACTATACCTCTTGAGAAAGTCATTTAAGTTTTCCAAGCCTTAGTTTCACCATTTGTAAAATGGATGGAAAGTTTAGATTCCCCTCAAGGGGTTGTTGAAAGAATTAAATGACATAATGCAAATAAAAAAAAAAAACTTAGCATTGTGTGTAGCACATTAAGTGACCAAAAATTTCAGCTATTGTCACTATCCCATAAAGCAACTGACACAGCACTTGGCATATGTAGTTGAATATATGGGAACTCCTATTATTAAATATTAGTATTAGGGCATGTCAGAACAATAGTAATAAACGCATACTTACTTTTATAGGTACTAAGAACTTGTGCCACCTTTCATGGGCAACACTACAAATACTAGCTTTTCTGGTGACACTCAACCTCATTCAAGTGAAGGCAAGTAAGATTTGGAAGAAAGATAGGTGGTTCGGGGCCCTCAGACTGCGGCTCACGGTGGCCATGTACTCTGATCACACATCAGGCCTGCCCTCACTGTTGCCTATGGGCAGCTTTAGCCATAGCACATGTGCTTTTCATTAGTGAGAGCTGTATTTTACCTTTGAAGTTCTTGTTTTAAAATCCAATAATACTCAATGTTCAGCAATCCCAATTATATATAACTATTCAAGGATTTTACACAGCTCTTTATGGGCTTACCAATTTCTGTGTCAAATACAAACTTTATTTTATATATGATAAATCCCAAGGATGTTTGTTTTGGAAATTTTGATGCTCTTGTTCAAAACAGATGAACATGACCCAGGAAAGCTAGGTCTAGTAGATAAATTATGTAATTCCATCTCTGAGTCAGGCATTCCAAAGAACCCCTTTTTAACAACAAAAATCTAGTTGATATATACATTTACACTGAGGAGACAGACAAAATCTGTATCAGTATTTCCCAAATTAGTTGTTACCTTACTATATATAAAAGATTCTGTGGTTGACTAGATTAGAAGAATTCCCTATATTATACAACATCTTTTAGAGATTTACTATGTATGTTAATATAGTAAAGGTTGTGAAAATTCCTAGAGGACAGAAGTCTGTTTAAACATGTTTTACCTACCTGATAAAAAAAAAAAAAGACCCAAAACGTAAAATTTGCCTTTAAGGAACACCTATTATTAACCTGAGGAATTACTGTTCCTCAAAACTATTATTGTGGATAATAATATTAATCTAGATGACTAACATAGAAAAATAATAATTTTCCCCCTAAAGGTTGAGTAAGTAAGCAATATTTAGCATCTTGGCTATCACTTCCAACCTCTGGAAAGGAGAGGGAACCCAATCTCTTGCTATAATTTAGATAACTTACAAACTTTGCAGCATACATTTCAACTTTGTATACCTTTGTCTTTATACTTAGGGAAACTAAGGTGTGCTGTGGGCTGAATGTTTGTGTCTCCCCCATTCATGTATTGAAACTTAATCCCCAATGTGATGATATTAGGATGAGGGACCTTTGAGAACCGATTATGGCATGAGGGTGGAGCCCTTATAAGGGGCTGAAGAAACCAGTTTTTCCCTTTCACATATGAAAACATTGCAAGAGGGAAGGTGTCATCTACCAATCAGGAAGACTGGTCTCATCGGAGACCAAATCTACCCTGCCAGCACCTTGATCTTGGACTTTCCAGCCTCCAGAACTGTGAGAAATAAATTTCTGTAGTTTGTAAAGCCACCCAATTTAGGATATTTTGTTATAGTAGCCTGAATGGACTAAGACATAAGGTTTGCCAGGAATTACTTGAAGATAATTTATATAGTTTCAAAGCTTCTAAACTAGAAGTTCTAATTTAGTTCTAAACACATCAAAGTAAGGTATAAAATACATCTTAATAGCAAACTAAAATGGCTAAGGATTAGAATTAATTAAAGGTATTTAATTAATTCATTTAAAATCACTTAATAAATATCGAGCACCAAGCACTGGATGTCTTGACGCTGGATACATGCTGCTGAAAAAGATACAATCTCTGACTCTAAGGACAATGGCAGAGATAGATGTATTTCATGAATAACAGAGAAGACATGAGTGCCGTGATGGAGTAAACAATGTAGTGGACGCTCAGTACATTGGAATTTCAGATAAACAATGAGTAATTTCTTAATATAAATATGTCCCATGCAATATTTGTAACTAAGTGTCCTGTTTTTTTATTTGCTAAATTTGACAACCCTATTGGGATATAATATTGAAGTTGCAATCTGAAGGAAAAGAAAGAGTTCATTATAAAAAGAAACAGAAAACACCAATGAGGCAAAAGGACTCACATGTACAAAGAAAGATGTAAACACGGATACGGTGCCTGCAGGGAACTACAAGCAGGTCAGTAAAGCCAGATTAGAGATTTGCAGGAGGAGGGGAGTTGTCAACATATTATGGATTGTCTGCTTTCTTTAGAGGTGATGGGGAGCCATGAGATGATTTCGTGGTTAGTGCTATCAGATTTGTGCTTTAGAAAGAAACATCTGGAGTTCTTGGGCCAGACTGGACACAGGAAACACACAAAGTGTTATTAGTAAACTTACTGAAGGATGATAGTGGCTTGAATTAATATGGTGGCAATGACAATGAAGAGATATTAATGACTTCAAAATATATTTAGAAACGACCATAATGCTTAGAAGTTCAGATCCTGAAGTCCAGCTGCTCTGCCACTTCTGAGATGTGTGTGGTAATACACCACAGAGGTGAAGAATAAAGTTGTTTCAGTCTATTTGCTTGAAAAGATTCCCCTCTGAGCTCAGTTTCTCACTATTAATATGGGCCTAATAATACATAGGATTGCCATAGTATTAAAAAATATATTAAAATGCTTAGCACAGGACTTGGTGGCTGACTGTTTAGGCAGGAGAAGAGAGAGGTGTAGAAAATGACACTCAGGTTTCTATTAGGGGAGTTAGAGTAACAGAGGAATGAAAAGCAGAAGCAGCCCAAGTATAGACTAACACAAATATAGTCACCTGATCATTGACAAAGGAGCAAAGATGATTCAAGGAAGAAAGGATAGAATGCAACTGAACAACTAGATACCCATATACAAAAGAAAAATTTGAATCTAGGTCTAGGTCTTACACTTTTCACAGAAATTAACTCAAAATCTATCAAAGACCAAAATGTAAATCACAAACCTATAAAAAAAATCCTAGGAAATAACATAGGAGAAAATCCAGGTGACCTTGTGTTTGGCAATGACTCTAGATGTAACACCAAAAGCCCAATCCATGAGAGAAAAAATTGATAAGTTGGACTTCATTAAAATTAAAAACTTCTGCTCTGTGAAAGACACTGTCAAGAGAATGAAAAAACAAGCCATAGAACAGGGAAAAAATTCAACACACATATCTGACAAAGGACTTGTATTAAAAATATACAAAGAACTTTTAAAACTCAACAGTAAGAAAACAAAAAATCAAGTTTTTTTTAGTAGGAAAAAGATCTGGACACCACAACAAAGAAGATATATAGATGGCAAATAAGGATATTAAAAGATGTTCAACATCATATGTTATCAGTGAATTACTAATTAAAACAATGAAATACCACTATACAGCTTCCAGAATGACTAAAATCCAGAACACCGACAACAGCAAGTGCTGGAGAGGATGTAGAGTAACAGAAACTCTAATTCATTACTGGTGGGAATGCAAAACAGTAAAATCATTTTGGAAAACAGTCTGGCAGTTTCTTACAAAACTAAACATACTCTTACCATATGATTCAGCAGTCATGCTCCTTGGTATTTACTCAAATAAGTTGAAAACTTATGTCCACACAATGATCTGCACATGAATGCTCATAATAGCTTTATTCATAATTGCCAAAACTTACAGCAACCAAGATGTTCTTCAATATGAATGGATAAACAAACTGTGGTACATCCATCCATACGATAGCATGTTTTTCAGTGATGAAAGAAATGATCAAGTCATGAAAAGATATGGAGGAAACAGATGAGACTAAGAGAAGGAAATCCATCTGGAAAGGTGACATACTTTATGATTCCAACTATATGACATTCTGGAAGAGGCAAAACTATGTGGAGCCAGTAAAAAGATAAGTGGTTGTCAGAGGTTTGGGAGAATGGGAGGGAGGGATGAATAGTGGAGCAGAAGGAAATTTTAGGCTAGTGAAACTATTTTGTATGCTACTGTGATGGTGGATACATGCTATTATACATTTGTCAAAACCCATAGAATGTACAGCACCAAGAGTGGACCCTAGTGTAGACTACAGACTTTAGTTAATAATAATTCATTCCTATCGACATATCAGTTGTAAAAATGTGTAGCGCTAATGTAAGCTGTTACTAATAGGAGGAGGTAAATGTATTAATACTTTCTGCTCAAATATTCTGTAAATCTAAAACTGCCTTTAAAATGGTTTATTAATTATGTATAGGTTGCACAAAAGCAGGAGTCAGTTGGGATTTTTTTACACAAATTTAAGGGGTCCAAGTGCAGTTTTGTTACATGGATATCTTGCATAGCGGTGAAGTCTGGGCTTTTAGTGTAACCATCACTAGAATAATGTACATTGTACCCATTAAGTAATTTCTCATCTCTCACCCCCCTCCCACTCTTCCAGCATTCCAAGTCTCCAGTCTATTATGCCACACACCACGTCCACTTGTACACATTATTTAGCTCCCACTTATAAGTGAGAACATGTGGTACTTGACTTTGTGTTTTTGAGTTATTTCGTTTATCTGTTTTGAGCTTCCTGATGTCCGGTGTGCCTGTGAGCACACCAGTAGGTCATCAGGTATATAGCTCTGCTCTTCAGAAGGGAGATCTGGGGTGGGATCAAGGGAATGGGCATTGTACTGAAGGCACCTACAAACAGTACTGACAGTGAAGAAAGGACAGAATAGAGGACCCTTAAATCAGTATTTAGGGCGTAACAGAAGAGTAGACTGCAGAGATGAAAAAGGAAGAGGATGATTAGCAGTGTGTGGTACTATGGAAGCCAACATGTGAGCCTCCCTTGAGAAGGAGGGAGAAGTCAGTATCAGAAGTGCCAAATGAGTCTGAGGATTTGTATTAGTTTTCTTGGGCTGCTGTAAAAAAGCAAACTGGATTGCTTAAAACAACCGGAATCTATTGTCTCACAGTTGCAGAGGCTAGAAGACTGATATCAAGGGGTTGATAGGCACTGCAACTCTGGAGGCTTTGAGGGAGAATCTGTCGCACAGCCCTCTCCTGGCTTTTGGTGGTTGTCAGTAATCCTTGGTGTTTCCTGTCTTATAGATTCATCACTTCAATCTCTGCCTGTCATCACACTACATTCTTTCCTTGTCTGTCTGTGTCCAGATCTCTCTCTTCTTATAAGGACACCAGTAAGTGGATTACAGTCCCATTCTAATCCAGTATGATCTTTTCTTAACTTGATTATACCTGCAAAGACCCTATTTCCAAATACGGTTGCATTCACAGGTACTGGGGGTTAGGACTTGACATATCTTTTTGTGGGGATATAATTCAACCCAGTACAGAATTGATCAAAAGAACCTGGACTAAATTGATGATCTTTAAGAAAATAATTCCTATGGATTTGTAGGACTCAAAGCCCAATTACTGAGATTTAAATAGTGAGTAGAGAATGAAAAATTAGAGATAGTGAGTGCAGATACACCATGTGAGGAAGTTTCTGGGGAAATCTGGAAGTAGTGAAGGAGCATGAGGATTTTCCCCACTTCTATTGTAATTATTTTTAACAAATGAGATTAGGTAAATGGTAGAAAGGATAAGTTTAAACATATAATAGATGCCATAAAAACTCTAAATAAGTGGTTAGTGATACAATACAGAACATAGATTAGATTTAGAAAAAGAATACTTCTTTCCCTAAAATAAACTGGAAGAAGAAAACACATTTATGGATATAGGTATATTGAATATAATTGTGTTTGTAGATATAGTGGCAGGAAATTGGCAGAGTTCCCTTGGGATGGCTTTTGTGTGTGTGTGTGTGTGTGTGTGTGTGTGTGAGCATGTGGTGAAGTGGGAGACAATCGAGGTAAGATATTTGAAAAGTGAACAAGCTTTTAAATGTTCATGGTGGAAAATAGGAAGGCTTAGGCATGCAGAGGGTCCCTTTGGGACTGAAGACCACATTTTTAGGGGAGTTAGTATATATTATTTTAGTGGAACTAAATATTTTAGTGCACACTTTCCTGACGTTATTTTGGAGGTGTTCATTAGCCCAGGTGGAAGCAGGTGTGACAAAAGGAAAACAGCAGGGATTTGAGGGTATTGGCCAGATAGTAGTTAAAGAATGGGCTGTGATGTTTAAGCTGGATAGGAAAGGAAGTAAATAAAGACGGGAGTGTCAGAGAAAACATGCAGAGGTCAGGGACTGGAGGATTTGATGGGATCAGATAATAGGCACATCAAGAAATGGTTAAAAATTTCAGTAGTGTTAGATACAGCTAGAGATTGGGAAATTGGAATTTTAGACTTCCACTATGGCATCTCTGGGCTGTCATAAGAAATACAGATGCCTCAAGCAAGGGAGAGGCAAGAGTTACTGGAGTTGATGCTGCAAGGCATTGAACATGGTATCATCTGCTTATTAGAGTTTTTAAAGTATTTTCTAAGTCAGCCTGCACATAAAGTATAGTTGAACAATTTCAAAAACACATTTGTTTTAAAGATATCCAACATCCTGACTCTAAGCAAAGTTCTAAACTGGTGGATTTTATGCATGGCACCCTCTTCTTTTCCTTTTTGGTGTTCCTTCTCACTTTCAGCTTGTCCTATTCTCCCTCATAACAGACCCCACTCACCTTCCTCTTGAGGACCCCTTTGTTTTCCTGAACATTATCTCATTCTCCTAGAACTTCTCTGGTTCTCTAGTTGGAATTTGCATCAGATACCTTAAATCTTTAAGTCAGCTCCTTAAAAATTGTTGACTAGATTAATATCAGCTGACTCATGTTAGCGAATTACGAGGGAGCAAAGCAGAGGGAGCACAGACTGGCTTAAATGCCTGGGCCAAAGCCCGGTCCTACATCTCACCTGCTGTGTGACATTAGGAATCAACGTCTCTGCGTTTCAGTTTTCTTACCTGACAGGGGAATAAATGGACCTACTCATCCATTGTATAGTAAACACTATTGAAGTGTTTGATAAATAATATTAGTGTTAATGAATTTATGTTCTTCCCTCACATACAACCGTCAGGACTCCTAGATACAACATTTTAACAATAAGAACTAACTCCAGTGGAAGGAATTTCACACCAACCAGAATTGATGATTCTCTTGTCTCCCAAATCACATTAAATATAAATATCTCTTACACCTGTGCAGTGCCAGCTACTGGTAAAAAAAGTTAAAAATAAAAAAATAGTGGATTCAATATTTCCTCATTAATAATTTTTAAAAGCTTTTAAATTTTTAAAAACGCTTTGAGATCTCAGATCTTTCGTTAGTCCAATATCTCTTCTCATGTCTATTTTTGGTTTATTTTGAAAAGGCAGACTTTGCAAAATAGATAAATAAATAAATGCATAAAAATTTTAAAGAAGAAATGCCTTTCTATAAACGCCTTGAACTGACTAGATTATTTGAGGGTTAAAACAATCACATCTAATCTGTATCTAAGCATCCAAATTGCTGAAGAGTTTACAAACTCAGTCAGAAAGACAAATGAAAGAGCAAGAAGAAGGTATTGTAGGCCCATAGATGAGTGGCCTCCATGTGGTTTATCAGCTGGGTTTACTCAAGATTGTGTCATTCACTTTAATAGCATTAGCTGAACACTACTCTAGGGAAAGTTAGAAAGGTGCTTTACTTACTGTTACCGTGTTCTTCCAGGAACTGGTAGCTGCTCTTTCCATGAATGTCATATACTAAGACTTTAGACTTGAAGAATGAGCTTCAGCTAGGTATAGGATCCAGGAAAGGGGAGAACAGATTTAAAAAGAACAAGAGATAGATAAGAAGACTGGGAAAGAAACTATAGAGGAGAGATCATGAATTAACAAATATATTAAAGAAGCTCTTATAGTATGAGATTCAAAGTATAATTAATCTTAGGTACTACAAATTACCCTCACATAGGGTTTTTCAACATTTTATAGTGGGCTCTAATGCTGATCTCTAATTTTGTTTTCTATAATGCCATCAAACTGGTTTTATGGACCTCCTTTAATAATTTCTTGACTAATTTGACTAGATGATATGATGGCTGAGGATAAACCTATATGATTTTTGTGTGTCCTTTAAATTCTTTTACACGAAAAGGCTTATATTAAAGATGATCTTTATCTCATGTTTCAGATTTTTATTTTTTAGGTGATCGTTTTCAATGACTTTGCAACATTGCTGTGAGCTTGTTTTAAAAAATGCTTCTGTTAAAGTACTAGGATAAGGCAATCTGCCCCAAAGGGGTTTGTTTGTTAATTGCTTTGGTCCACTTTACAAGGTCAAATCCATTCTCCTAATGACGAATCTCATCTGTTCTGGCAGAGAAAGAAATGTTTTCTTTCACTTCTACGTGTGGCAAGAGCTCATTCATCTCAGTAAGTTCTGAAGAGAAATCTAGCTACATCAGAGAGAGGAGTATTCAAAGGGCAACTGATGGCCAGGAAGATATATGGAATTCACTTTCCTGAGACAGACATTCAAATGGTAACAAGTGATAGAAAACAGCTCTATATTTCAGCATGATGTGTGTTGCTCCTGATGATTAAACCCCCTGTGAGCCATCTGCGTTTAATGGGTTAGAACTACTTTGTAGCTGCAGTTTTCCTTCCACTGCTCTCTTATTTATTTGAGAGGAGGCCGATCTCCACTCTTTAAAAGTTAAGCATGTAAGAAACCCTGCCAAGAGAATCAGAAAGAAAAGGCAAATTTATAGCCTAGTGTTGTTTTAAGCATTTAGCTGTATAAATAAGAAGTGTAGATAAATGTGTACAAGTAGACGCATAAGTGACCTTCTGTTTATCTCAGTTACATTATTTGCCTAAATTCCAGAGCCAAATTAACTCAATTAGTTTATATAATGGCTAATGCTGTCCCTCAGCTGAGCTATTAGGAATGTACATAACTGATGCTGGATGAAGGATGGTGTCTTTTTACCTAGTCAAGCCTTGGGGACTGTGGTTTGTATCCAGTGATTTCTGCAGATAAAAATCAGAATCCAGTGTGGAAATTATTGTACTTCGAAGCAATATACACTATTGGTGTTATTAATGCAATTAAATTGAACTTGTGGTTTAAAATGGGCATGATGATAATGGCTTTCTGTATCTGTGGCTGTCTAACCCAAGACATGTCACATTTTACTAACATCTCATTATTTTTCTCTGACTTACAAAAGTCGGCAGCCATAAGCACTCAATAAATATTTGCTGAATTGAACTGAACTCTGAGAACTGAGAGGTGAGATAGGACTGATTATAAGTGACACATCTGGGATCAGAATCTTGATTCTGTTCTGCCAAATAGTGGTTTCAGCCAACGGAAACATGACATGAAGAATTTTAAATCTAAAAAATCTTCACACAGCTACAAATACTAATCTGAGTCATATAATTACCTGAGCCGAGCAAGTTCTCTCTTGCTGTTTAGTTTCACTCTGAATTTATTAATTTCAAGGTTTTCCTTCTTAACATTTAGTTGTCTTCTAAGGTCATTACAAAATATTTCTAGGGTATTTCCCTGAATATTTTTATTCCTGATTTCTTTTTGACCCAGTAAGCATATCTACAAGACAAGGCTCCTTGGAGCTTTAAAAAACATGGATCAATTTCACAGCAGGGAATAGAGGAATCTAGGTGAGAGACAGCAATAGTTAAACCTTTGTTTATTAAATTTAGGTAACAGTTTTGTATAAAGTGAGACAAAACTTTGGCCACAGTGAGGCAAAGAGTTAAATTAAAGACACAAAAGCAACACCCAGCTGCTTTCTTTTCTTCTCCCTTTCATGGAGTAGGGAGTTTTCCTGTAATGACCTCAGAATCTTCTCTCTCTCTTTTTTGGTCAGAGATCAAGGGGTATACCAGGGTGAAACCTTCCTCTTACTGCACTTTACTCTTAGCTTTCTGCAGATGTGTATTTTGAAGATGCACTTAAAATGTTTCTACTTTTTTTGGTTATACATTTATATAGAGTTCTATTAAAATATGTTTGTTAAATGTTCATATTAGGAAAGTTTCAGTAAATGTCACCCATCCAACTAGATTGAATGTTCCTTAAAGACAAAGGCCATGGCTTGAATTTATTGATAACCTCTATGATTAGCATAGCACATCTTTAAACTCAGCACATATTCATCAAATTGATAGTAGAAAACTTGAAAAACATTATTGAATAAAACAAATTATTTTCTGGTTGAGCCTGAAAACTTTGGCCAAGTTAATAAACATGATAATAATAATAAAATAAGAAAAAGAAATATTTAAAAATAGAGAATAGATGTGAAATGATATAAATAAATAAAGGATTGCAAATATTTAACTAGCATGGACATAGCTTTTCAAAACTTATGTTCTATTTCAAAGAAAAAGTGTTTTAAAAAAGTTTTAAAATGCTATTCATATAAGCTCCTATTTATCTTGCAAGTGTGTTTCAAATGTCACCTCTTCTCTGCAGCTTTCCATAACCTATAAAAAGAATTAATTGTTCTCTTACCTGTTTTCCAATAGCATTTTGCTTAAGATAATTCCACATCATATTGTAATTATTTTTTGTACTCTTTGGTCTCCTCAGTCAGCATGTTAGTTTCTCTAAAGTCTGGGCACAAAGTGGATTCTCAATAAATGTTTGCTAAATTGAGTAAATCTGAATTTAAAGATTAAAAAATGAAGAGAAGGAAGAAAAAATCTAACATTGACTCAATAGAAGGAAAAATTATAGTCTATTAAAAAAGTATTCCATTCAAGCACTTCACAGACTACCATAAAGTATTTTTCAATAAGAAGGAAAAAGGAAAAGCTTTTGACTTAGAGGTTCCTTATTCTCTGTGACCAAAAGTTTCCCCATCTGTGAAAGGGAGATGATAATTATACCCACTGTCACAAAATTATAAAAGTCAAATGAGAAAATAAATATGAAAGTGCCCTGTTAATTTAAAGCTTTATGCAACTTTCTTAAATTATTGATGAGAAAACTAAGGCTCAGAGGAATTGAGAGACCAACCTAAGGTTTTATAGCCAAAATGTGGTAGAACTAGGATTCCTAAAGCCATACTCCTTCCATGATGCTTCCCAAACCATTTCTTCTCTTCCTGAACATCTAATCCCCACCTACTGCATCCTGGGTCCTGAGATCCTCACTAAAATGCCTCACTCATTCATTCAAATGAGTGCAGTGGAGCTGCCTGGTTTAAAAAGTCCCACTCTCGCTGGGCACGGTGGCTCACTCCTGTAATCCTAGCGCTCTGGGAGGCCGAGGCGGGTGGATCGCTCGAGGTCAGGAGTTCGAGACCAGCCTGAGCAAGAGCGAGACCCCCGTCTCTACTAAAAATAGAAACAAATTAGCTGGCCAACTAAAATATATATAGAAAAAATTAGCCGGGCATGATGGCACATGTCTGTAGTCCCAGCTACTCGGGAGGCTGAGGCAGTAGGACCGCTTAAGCCCAGGAGTCTGAGGTTAATGTGAGCTAGGCTGATGCCACGGCACTCACTCTAGCCCGGGCAACAAAGTGACAACTCTGTCTCAAAAAAAAAAAAAAAAAAGTCCCACTCTCTTTAAACCTTACATCCTGCAAATGAGAAATAATCTGATAAATTATTATCTATCGTATTTTACTTATTCTGTAACATATGATGACCCTCCAGGGTAGAAAAAAATTATTTAATTTGGAGACATGACCCTGGTGCAGGGTTTCTTAATGCCACGGACCCCTCTGGTAGTTTAGTGAAGTCTGTGAATTCCTTCTTAGATAATGATTTTAAATAAATAAAATAAAATGCACAGGCTTAAGAGGAAAACCAATTATACTGAAACACAGGCATCCAAATAATTACAAAACTAACTTAGGATGTAGTAATATCTGTGCATCTTTATGAAAAATTAACAAGATCCAGCAACAGAACTAAAAACTACCTCAAGTTTGAAGCAGTTTGGAAATTGTGCTAATCAAATGATGAAATTGAATTCTAATTATTCCAAGATATCTACAATAACTCTAATAAATGTAAGATGAAAATATCTGTTTTTCCTATTGGTGACAAAGTACTGCTAATACCTGTGATTTATTTTCCTTATTCATAAATGAAATAAAATGCTAAATTTCATTTATGGATTCGTGAAAATAAAGATTTAATTATTTTTCTATCTCAGTTCATAGAAACTCTGAATGCTATAGAGAGATACCTCTGCCCCTATCTATTCCACCCTAAGCTATGAACCCTGCTGTAGTGGTAGAGGGAGATTTTGAGATTTTGGATCTTTCATGTCCACCAGCTGGACTGTGTAAGTAGCCTGTAGGGGGATCCTTTTACCTTCTACTGAAAATCTACCATGTTTTGACAATGCTGGCCATTGTTCAGGATTATTCTCTTCAGTCTTTAAAGTGCATCTCAATGTAAACAGATAAGAGGAAATATTATAAGTATATACCATGTGAAGACACGTGAAAAAACTTCAATATGTAATGACTCAAGTTGTAAAGTCAAAGAAATGCTATAAAATAGTGCCATGATGAAATTTCCAAGTGAAGCCCCTTGGACTTGGAAAATGCATAATGATATACAATTCTAAAGCTAAGAAGCAATAAAAAAGGGTTCGTTCAACGCCTTACTATTTTATTCAGTAAAACTGAAGAATTAGCTAGCCCCTGTCTTGAAGCCTTCTTCCCCACTTTAGCAATACATTTCTAGGATAAATGGTGGCAATATGTTTATTTAAAAAGGAGAGACATTGAAACAAAAAAAGTCCTGTTTTAGCATTTACTATACCCTGTAAAATATCACATTTAATCAGGTTCTGAGGTTTTGCGCCATAAATAGGGCAGCACTGCTAGACACTTCACTTCTGACTTCATTTTCACTTGGATCATCTCATCATGATATTACTACCTGGGTTGTGTAAAATGTATATAATAGGACTTACAGGCTAAGGACAAAGATACTATTTAATCTATCATTTTAAGAAAAAAATTTCCCTTGTAGAAAGTTACATTTTTTGTTCAAAGCAAAAGATGAATAGCTATAAAGAAATAATGTCAGTTGAAATTTTAAATGCCTAATTTCTCAGAGACGGGTTAAAGAGAACAATTGTGTTTTAAACAATAAAGATATAAATTTATATTCTAATCAAAGAAAGAAGTCAGCTCAACTGGGATTTTAAAACTAAGCACATTTCTATCTTTCTCTTAAAATATTTGGTAGCATAATGGTAATTATTTTAATAAAAAATGTATCCAACATAATTACTTATTATATACAATACCATTTGATTAAATGTCAAGGTACTGATACATTTAGAAAATTAAAATTTTCAAATGCCTATGAAAACACCATAATTGATCTTTTCACTTATTTTATCCAAGAGATTTTTTAGTTGCTGATAAACTAAAGCTGTAGCATTATATACATAAAAGAGCATTACATAAAACACATGGACGTTATGTATGAATTATACTATGGAAGTCAAAGTAAGCACCCAGTGTTTGAGATGAGAAAATAAAGACAAAAAAAGGAAACAATAACATATCATCTTTGTAAGAACTATATTAAGTGCAATGGTCTGCCTCTTATCCCTCCCTTAAAGATAGAAGAACCAACAGTCAGATGAAACAATAAAACTAACATATTCCCATAATTTATACACACAATTTCATGAGTTTCCTCAAGGTTATATAGGTTAAGTAACTCTGTTATTCTTCTGAGATATGTTGTCAGGACTGAGGGCAAGGATTGCAGGGGCTTTATTTTTCTACTTTCATAAGATGTTATATAAGACGAAAATACTATTTAATAATCATAAGAAATATATGAGAAACCTTCAAAAACCTATAAAACATTTTCTTAAATTTCATTTTATGCTTAAGAAACTGCAAACCTTACCTAATTCTCCCATAAATGTATCTGTTATGCCATGAGCTTCAAGCCTTAACAACATGGCTCAGGAAAAAGATTATAAAAATTTTAAACAATCTGTGCAAGAAAAATGTGTGGAAAAGACAAACAGGGGATGTGACAGTCATAGGAACAAATGTCCATGTGGATCAAATTACTTAATTTACCAAAACTCCCAATAATCAATACTATCAATACTGAAGCCAAATAACAGTGAATAAAATGCTCCTAAGTTTTTTGTTTTCTCTTAAGTAAACACTTTTGTGAGTAATATCAATTCTAGCACATGAAACTCTATTTAACCTAAATTCAGAAAGAGCAAGAGAAAATTCAGGAAATGCATTTTATATACTGTTTTAGCTTTATCTTAGCGCCTATCACATCAAAAGTTCATTTTATTATATTTTGGCAACTTGAACACATAATAAAAATTTCAACTAATAAAAAAGAAAGTTGGGTTGTTAACATACACAAAATTCATTAAATTCTTACTGCCGTCATACAACATAAGACATGGTTGAGGGTAAGAACTTTAAGCATATGTCTGTCCGGCAAGATTGTGAACTCATGAAGGACAATAACTATGGTTCCATTATTTATTTTATTATCCCAACTAGTACTTCACCCACTATAGGTATTTAAAAATGTGCTAAATGAATTATATTTACACAGCATTGTAAATGTAAAACGTCTATTAGAAAGATGTTGCTTGAATTGGTAAAAAGAAACACAGAAGGTCCAACTAATGATTAAATATGACAAGGAAAACCTAGAGTAGAAAAACTAAGGAATCAAAATGAAATCCAAACTTTATGAGTTTTGTCTCTCATTTGGAAAATACAAGATATTAGCTATGGCACACTTAAAATTTAAATTAAGAAAGCCAAATAAAATGAAAATGAGCACTATTAATTTGTGAAATTTTTAAAAAGAAAATCTTACATTTTTATTCTAAGTTTTAGGTCACAAATTCCTATTAATCACTGTATGAATATATCAAAAGAAGTCTTTCTCTTCTAAAACATAAAGGATATTTAACAGCTGCCTAAACAATCTTTTCACAAAAGCTCCTGCATGTAAGCATACTTCTCATGGCCAAAGTTGAACAAGTTTTTCTTGGGAATAAAACTAAAAAGAGAGAACACAAAGGCAATAAAGAACAAAGTTATTAAGAAGTCAAGTAATGTTTGTTTAGGACATCACTCATTTCCATCATCTGCTTAATTTAAAATTTTATGACAAAAAATGTGTAATTGCTGTAAATATTTTCCCACTAAGAAGAGACACTGGATTTAAGTACTTTTTCTGAAATTTAATTTTAAAAATTCATGGGTTCTTGTCCTGTAGCCATTAGGGCTTCAAACCATATCCCTAAAGTTTGTAGGAGCCACAAGAAGATTCTAAGAGAGTACAAAGAGCAGATCCTACTCTGATCCCAGCCATGGAAGTCATCTTCATTTCAATTAATTTACTTTGCCTTTATGAACTTAAGAATCTTTCAAGGAGGTTGACATTTCACTCATCTGAAAAAGCTTGGAATGTGACAGGGGAAAGGGAGGAGAAGTAAATCAAAGGGGTTAGCAATTTTCCAGATGCAATGTATTTTTCTTCTCTTCTTTTCCACCAGAAATTTTAGAAAGCCTTCTGACATTTTAATTCTCTATGCAAAACCACAGTAGCAAAAAAATGCTTAAGACATAATATGTCAAAAAGCAAACACTTACACATTAGAGCATGCTTATAACCCTCAAAATGAATTCCTATTCACTGCTCATTTAATTGAAAATGTTAATTTTAGTGTAGTATTTATTAGATGTTTGTGTATACAGTTTAATCAATAAAACTTTACTTTAAAAGTAACAACAAGTTTTGTACCGTTTTTCTCATTTGCCATAACTAAATCACTGAGTCCATGCTGGCTTTTTGATAAAAAGATGGCATTTATAAAAAGTGTCCTCATGACTATATTTTAAATCACACTGGCATATTTCAATTATCTCCTTTAGCCACATTATTTCAGGAAACTATTCCCAGATATTTCACGCAAATGCTGGTCATTTTACACGAACTTTTTTCTCACAGAGTGGAAATACATTAAAACATCTAGAGGTAAAAAAAAAAAAATTTTGAGGCTTGAAAATAAATTCTCAGCAACAAGGGATATGCCCATTGCTTCTTGGAGCCAGAAATGGCAGTTAACTCCCCAAAACACCCTGGTTCAATATTTACCTGACAGCTTTGGTATCTTGACATTTTCCCCAGTGCATTTCTTCCTTTATCAAGTATTATTTTACAAGGGATTTCTTGTTATACAGAAGTAACATAAATCAATTATAACAGAGGAATTTGTTTAATACATTTATTCTTTTAAGAAGTTGCATGATCATATTTCATTGACTTGTACGATAGAAAAAAAAATCTTACTAGTAAAACAGAGTTTTGTGGAGACTGGTGCATGGTAAACCTATTTCGTCTTTTCAGAGGTTCATTCTCAGATTTTAATGTTAAATAACAACTATTCATTTAAGCTGGTCTTACTGAATATCTTGACCTTTAGCAATTCCACACACAGCAGCTTATTGTGGTATCCTTTAAATATGAAAAATAAGAATGTTTTACTTTGCTATTAAAAGAAAAATAAAAGAGTACTGTATGTTACATGGCCCATGAAATATTGGCGGTGTGCTCCTTGGCTTTCATTCGCAGAACTGCGATACTGGAAGACCTCCTTTCAAACTCTGGCTTTGTTTCAAATGCATGTCCATTGGTAGCCCCAGAAAGAAGAGAGTCAGTGAAAAAATTGTTGAGGGGCACGTGGCTGAACTGGTTCTGGTGGTTGGAAAACCCTGTGTAACTGGAATCTGTCCGAGGTGAGTGGGAATAAGGCGTCATACAGGAGGAAGTGTCACGTGGTAACACGCATGACGTGACCACAGAACCACCACTTGCATTTCCTGCCCACAAATTGTTCTGAATCTGGAATATATAAAACAACAAATATTACATTTACACATTCTCATTTTTGTTCTCTTACTTTTGTTAAGTCATATTTACTAAATTTGGTGAACTATTCATTGTTTGTCTCTATTGGGTGGTCTGTAAATACATTCCAAGTACATAAAACAATGACTGAGAAATAACTGAGAGATTCTTCCAGTTTGTTATACTGTAATACATCACAGAAACCCATACGCTTGGCCACATAAAATATGTTCAAACATGTCAATTACTTGAGTATTCTTTTTATGGTCATGATTTTTAAATGAATTTGGAACATTTAGTCATAATTAATGATCAATTCATATGTTTAGAAGAGCTGTTAAAATATGGTCTTAAGTTTAATGATAGTGTTCATATTTCTAAACAAAATAAAACAAATGCATTTTTTTAAACTTCTTAAGTCAGACTCTTGCTCTGGCAGTTTTTGTTGGAAACCATTGCTGATAATAGATTGTTCTGTAAAGGTATTTTTGTTCAAACTCATTCTACAAAATGCTGGCTCTCTCAGTACTTTTTGTATCCTACAGTCTTGAAGAAATAGCTCTGAGAATGTGAGAAATATATACATATTTAAAACTTTATGATTTATATATGATATAGTGAATTTGAAACAGACATATGACATGTAAAAAAAACTTAGGATTCTAAAACATGGGTCATTACCAAATAATAGAAGCATAGATAAAAAATATGCAAATATTAGCAAAAATATCATATGAGTATAATTAAAGACATAACATATAAGAGGAAAAGCTGCATTATCATTTGCATCTAAAAAGTTTTCATTTAATATTATTAAATCTCTACAGAAAATAATTCAATGCAATATTACCAACAAGCACAAATTTCTCTAAAGTCATTAGCCTGTAAAAGAAACAGTAAGTAGAATTTATATAATGTGAGTTTTAAATAGGAAGTATTCCAATCTTAGTAGACAAGCTATTTAAACAAGAAAAAAACAGTAATCACATGCATTACTGGGAAGCACAGAGAAAACCATGACAAACGGCAGGAACTGGGGAAAATGAAAAAGGAAAATGTTGCATGGCATAGCAATGCAGAGTTGCAGCCTTTGAAGATGTAATAAAATTGTATGCTTTTTGCAACACTATTATGATACATTTGAACATCTGAACTAGAATACAGCAGCAATATACATGTTCATATGCAGCTTTCTTATCTTTTTAAGTCATGATAATAAGAACAGAATCACCAGTGATTACAACACATATGTTTTCCCATATTTATTTTTACATAAAGATTCCTGGCTACTACATATAACCTCTGATGCACTCTTACAACACCTATGCTTGCATCTTACGTTCTATGACAACTTATTTTCAAATAATAGTAGAAAATACGTTAATAAATCTTCTAGGTCACAATGGTAGAGCAGTTACTCTGTAACTCAAGAAAGGATCAATTAACCATATAAAGGAAAACCTTAAAAACTAATTTCAAGTCGTAGGTAGCGCTTCACTGATTGGCAAGATGCTGTATCTGTGTTGTCTTAAAACATAGTTCCTTTTATAAATACACATAATCTTCTTTAAATTTGTTAAGTACACACATGCACATAGAGAGGGAGAGAGAGAGCAAAAGAGAGACTGAGGCAGAGAGATGGAGAGAGATCTATATATCTATATCTAGACATACACGATTTGCGTATCTTACTAATCCATAAATCCTCAAGAGCTATGCCATTTTAATTTTGGCTCACTCTATGTATTACACTTTGGCCAAAATATAATGATTGGTACCAGTGATTGCTGAGTTATGTATCTCAAACCAACAAGAGGGCTGTTAATGTCATTACTCTGTCAAACTAGCCCTTCTAACTTAATCTGGGTGATTTTCGTCTGACAATCAATCAAACACTGTGCTACACGGCAAAAACCACAGTCACATGTCCAACAAAAGAGCTTTCAGAAATGAAAGTGAACTTGCTTGCTTAGTTTTGAAAAAATAACGAAGGACAAGACAGTGAAGGAGAAAGATTATTTACATTTTGTTTGTTAAAGGATTTCTCCATTTATACATACTGTTGCTAGAATTTGTTATTAAAATAATCCTCTCATATTCCAGATGCACAAAAATATATTTACCAACTAGGTAAAAAAGAGAAAGTAAAGGGCAAGGAAGGTAATCTATGAATGTAAATTAAAAAAACATCTTCTCCCTAAAATAATTAACATTAATCTACCTACAAATTGAAAAAAATTCTCCAGAGTCCATGATATAGGCAAATAATTTTAGCTTGATCAAAACTACTTATCTGGGCGCAATCAAGTATGTTAAATGCATTACTTTTGATGAAAGAAGAGCTAACATATAGACACGTTTTCTGAGAAGAACAGATTGGTAAAGCAAATTATTATAGCAGTATTTTAGTTGGGCTTGAGAAGATACCCAAGTATTTTGAAGACAGTCATTTATTTCCATGGGTAAAGATACTCTCACAGATTTTTAGTGATATATCCTGTTTCCATGATGTCTGTCACTTCCTCTCCCCACCCCCATCCTGTCTGTCTGTCATTTTTAAATTTCTGACACATCTTCATTTGACTTTAGGGACCTTGTTGGTTCCCACATTGAAAGTTTAGATGCAAATTATAAAAGATAAAATCCCTGGTAAATTTTGATCTGACTTCCTCTGAAGAACTCCCTCTGGACATTTAAACATTTGATGATGATCAAGCTCACGCTCATGCTAGCTAACGGTTATCAATTAATTACCACGTACCAGGCATTATGTTAAACACATTATGATCACTTTTAATTGTTTCAATACACTAAACATTGTGTGCTTTTACTATCCCTATTTTGAGGAAGCTAAAACTATAGAACAGAAAGCTGAAAAACCTCACTCCAAATTGCATAATTCTAATGGTAGAGTTGTAATAACATAACTAGTTTTATGAGTTGAAATTGCTTATGTATTTATTCATAAGCCCAACTTAGTGGGGGTTCATAATCTCTACTCTGTGAAAGAAAAATCCATGATTATTGCTCATAACTGTTTCTTCCTCCTCGGGCCAACATGGTATAAGGTAAGTCCTTAATAAAAATTTATCAAGTGATTGACAAATCTCTAAAAAAAGAAAATCTGGACTGATCCATCTTGCAGGTGTAACCAAAATTTTATGGACAACTTATGCAAATATATCTAAATTTTGTTCAATGATTTGAACTCTAGAATCACCATACTCAACAATCTTAACAGAAATCATGAAAATTACATTCCTAGACCTTCCTGGCTGTATTTACCTAGGCAGTTTTAAATTTACCTAAGCACTTTTTATCCATCATAGATGCATCTCCTTGGAGACGCTGATTCATTTAACATAGGGTGTGGCTCAAGGGATCTGTATTAAAATAATGGTAATAATATAATACACACATGTACAAGTCTGAAAATCAGCTGAAATTAGGAAACACTATTGGTGTCCAAATTCCTTCCAAATGTGAAAAGTTCTTATACACTTTAATTTGGTTTACTTCCTGTAGTAAGAAGCTCATCTGTTTAAAAACATTCCTTTTTTATTTTGGAGAGCCCTGTGCAAGTGAGCTGTTATCTTCCTTTACCTACAGCTTCTATTTATGTTCCTTAAAATGACACAAAATAAGTCTCACCCTCTTACATGTAGAAATCTTAAAAATGTGATCAGGCAACTGAGACACAATCCCCAAGTCTTTTTATTCCAGGTAAACATCTGAAGTCCCTTGAACCATTCCAGACTCTATTGTTCTGGTCACATTTTTTTCCTCTGGATATGTTTGAGGTTGTCAACACCCTTCACCCTTATCAACATCAATGACAGAATATCATACACTAGATATCATCTGATCACTGTAGGGAAAACCTGGCAGATACCATCTTTGTTCTAGACCATCTACTTCTGTTAATATCTGAAGGCAATATTTGATTAAACAACAAAGTTGTTTGAGCTTATAGCTGACTAAATCTACTGCAGTTAAGGTGGGCTTACTCTGCTCCTTCATCCCTCTACCAATTTATTTGCATTTAGGTGGTCATTTTTAAGCTATGTGCTGAAATCTGTAAGTCACATTATCTAAAACTGTATATTATTTTTTTGTCAACCAAAAAGCTTATCAAAATCTCACTCTGACTCTTTAAAAGAAAAATTATATTTGTTGTTAAATTTTGAACTGAAAGAATTCATTCTTTTTTGGACTATTCCGTAGATACTACAATGGCTGTACCCAGCATCAAATGATTTTGGGGGTGTTTTTGTAGGCTTCTAACTTTCCAATATTCAAGGGCTTTATAACCAGAAACATTATTAAATAATGCCCATATCCTTCTTGCATGTGTTTAAAAGAAAAGAAAAAGACTGCTTGCCTTTACATGTTTTTTTTCTTTGTTGTGTTTAAAAGGGGTGGAGAACCTAAAAATATTTCATGTTTTAATGTGCTTTGCAACGTTTTTTTTTTTTTTTTTAAATTCTGGGGGTATGTTCAAAGCATTGTCCAGGGAACTTAGCCAACTGCCTCCCATTAGCATGAATGGAAGTTCAGCTGACTAACTACACTCCACTTTGAACATTTGCCCCTTAATGTTTTTCTAACCAAATAAAAAGTTAACAATTGTACCACAACTTTAGGATTTTGGAGGAAAGTTGTTTTTTTTTTTTTTTTCTGATTAATTCCAAACTGAAACCCAATTCATTTAAAGTTCATTTTTCTTCCAAGGAATTCAAAGTAACAGAGAGGAAGGAGAGGAGTAAACATATACATATGTATATAAACATATACATGTCTATTAACAGTTCTTCAGTGTGGATATGTATTTGTGATAAACTGAAGTAATACTGTGAATTACAAATAGGAAATTATATGTCTCACTTACCTTAGAAACTTCATATGGATATATTCTTTGTAAATAAAACTACAAAGTAGATTTTAATATTTAAATCTGGTTTATGTTTCTGATATATTTGCTGATTTTATCAGTAATTTCTAATACATTTTTTTAAAAAAAAACCTTTTAAAAGAAAAGTGAGTTTGTTAGTTTTTGCTTTACTTGTAGGTAACGTGATGTAAAAAAGAAAATCAGATAGTTTCATGGCAGCATTTTATCTTCTATATCCTAATGTTAGTGCTACTTAGAAGATACTAACCTATCAAATTTAATAGAAATACTGAACAACATGAAAATATAAAATAATCTTCCCTTAATTTTAAAGCATCTCCAAAATAACTAAATAATATTTTTCTACTAAGTTTAACCCTTTGTCTCCTCTATATATACACTGTTCCTACCTCCTGCCACCAACATCTATAATAATTATTTTCATTAACACATACACAAACACATACCATGTGCACATTCTACCCTCACATTGCATGCTCGCATACTTCCCTGTGGGAGTTAAAAAGTACTTTAAAAGACGGAGATCAGGGATTCACAAAGAGGTACTTGTGATGATGTTTTAGCAATACCTTCTTTATTAAAATCTAAAAGTTGATTCCGGTTTTTCCTCTTTGACAGAATGTTTACATTTATTGACTTTTCTGTATGTTATTCAATAGTTACTATACAAATTTATTAGCACATTATCACTATGTAATTTAATTTACCAGATTTTTTATATGATCTCTTTAAAAGGAAAACATCAGTTACTACAAAATCAGTTATATTTTTTAAGAGACCATTACATACTTCACTAGCATGTCCCTTCCTTTAAAATTTAGGGCAACAAAATATTAATGAGAATCATATGCTTACTAACTTGCAGGTATTTTTAGCTGTTGGCTAACTTTAGGATCCCATTAACTTTTCTAGTTACTACATCAGTAAGTTGCTGTCAGGGAGAAAGAGTAAAAGTGTATCTCTAAATATTGAATTTGCTACGAGTTATGAACACACACTGAGATTTTGCTACTTGAAAAAAAAAATCCAACTTGAATTAATTAGGCAGTGAAAAAAATCAATCTGAGTATGTTTTAGGTATTACCTAAATAAAAGTGAGGGTGCCTTTTCATCAGCACCTACTCATTAGGTCTAATTTTCACCAAAATAAACTTAAGATGCCACATAAAATATTAAGATTTTAGGAATCAATTTATATTTCAAAAGTTCCAAAAGTATATTTTTTCAATATATAGTATTATAAAACTAAAGTGATTAGAAATTATTTATTCATCAGAAAAATATCATATACTATTGACTGCCACTTTGATTTTTTAATAAAATTCCATTTTAAAAATGTATACAAGGATTTAGAACAAATAAGAGTGCCTTTAAACAAATCACTATTAAATGAAACACTCATATGAGACTGATAATCTAAGAAGAAAACTGCTTAACAGAAAAATAAAAGTGTCTATTTCCTGTGAGTACAAAAATTAAAAACGCTATGTTTCATAGGAAATGTTAATGTCTGGAAATTTTAAGAATAACATTATATAAATGTATTTAAATTTTTTATTATTCCAATAATATCTGAAAGATGCTCCAAGTCTAAGATACAAGAACGTTAAGGACAGTTTTTTTTCTTTAGTGCTGGCTGTATTCTTAAATTTTATAGTAATTGTGACTGTTAAAAATAAGGTTTATGGGAAATCTTATCGTATATACTTTAAAATGAAACATTTCAAATCAACCAATTTAAAGAGGGACTAAAATAACAGCACCTAGGTTTGATATCTTATTTATTATTATCAAGCAACAATGATCATAGGATATGTTTTCCAAACATTTGTTGCATTATTTTTCATGTATTTTAATACATGCATGACAGCTGTTGATGGTTCACTAGTGTCTGATTCATTTTTAGTGACACAACTGCCCGATTAAAACAAAATTCGCAATTATAACAAAGATAAAGTACATTTGTAAATTACATTTTTCCTCATACATAAATAACTTATAAATCAAATATGCAAATACTTTAATTTGCACAGAATATTTTTTATCTTAGAGATTCCCAATTGGAGTCACATATGAGCTTTGAGTTTATTCTTAAAAACCTGAGTAAAGCTACTGATTTTACTCATCTTCTATCTGTATTAACTACAAAGTTGAAATTTTACTTTTGTGATTTTAAAATCAACCATAAGTTTGTACAAAAATTTACCTGTTTAATGTCCCTGATTTCAAATAAAAAATAAAACCCATAGAAATATGGGACTTAATAAATATGGCATGCATATAATTCTGGATTACAGTGTATCATAAAGTTCACACTAACAATAACAGTGTAAACTGCACATTTTAAATCATAGATTTATTTTCATAGACTTCCAGGCTTCGACGGCTTAATTTCCTGCTTCATTCTTCTCTATTCTCTTGTAAGATAGTTTTTATATGTATAAGCTAACATTGGTACTCTGCAAAAATTTATTTTTACTTTTGTCTTATTTATTTTGGTAACCTATTAGAATTATTGGTTTACTTTCCTCATAAAATAAAAAACCTTATGTCCAATTCAGTTAAATTCAATGATTTTACAGTGGTCACTTATTAAAAGCCAAAAAAAAAAAAAAAAGCTGTTACTATGTACAATCAAATCAGAACATTACGTTTTTAAAAAAATAAGCTAATTATTTTCATAATCTAAACATGAATGCACTTCACTTTTTTTGGATGATAGTCTTTGTCTCTTTAAAGTTTTTGTATTTCAACAAAATAAAAATTTTAATTAAAAATTAAATATTTCAACAGAATAAAAATTAACAAAAATATTCACTGTGCACGTTCCACCTAATAGATACTGATGAAATTTGTCTCATGCTACACATAACTTATTTTTAATATATATACACACATATATTAAATACTTTACACATATTTACATAAATTCTATAGATTTAATTAAATCAGCAGCTTTATCTATTGTAAAAACTATATTTAGTGAGACAAACCATCATTATATTTCTCCTATGACTTTAAATATTTGTTTACACTATGACTTTAAATATTTGTGTTTACAACCAGTGACAAATTGTGCAATAGCAATATGATTTGTTGTCCTAATTATGGCAACATTTTTTGTCCCTTCATTCATAAGAGAAGTTTCACTGTATCATTATATGACCACCTCATTGGCTGTTTCTCAGAGGTAAAAATATTCATTACATAATATACCATTATAGCTATATTATTAACATTTTTTAAAAGATTTTGGTTATTTGTTTGCTTCAAATATTTGTGGAAAAAATAGAAATAATTACAATAAAAATGTGATACTTTCCCCAAAGGTTAAAATTGCTCCAGATGCCTTTAAAATGTTAAACCTTAGAGGTTGAAGGAAACAAGTTCCATATTCCTTATTTAGCTTAAGCGAAGGTAAACTTCAAGATTAGTGCAGCAACTAGTGATAAAATAAAGATAGGGTGAACAATACCTTCACAATCACTATTATATAAAAACTAGAATTTCATTTTTAAAAACAGTATAATTACAATAGTTGAATTAAAATTTGTTAAACTAGAAATGTTATACAGCTTTAATCCATGCTTTAAATTATGCAAATGACCATAGATTACCTATAACTTGAATTTACCTCTTGGTATGTTCAAACGCCAAGTTTTTTTGTAAAGTCATCAATGAAACAACAGAAAGTAAGATACTGTGTGGGTCCCTTTGTACATTTGGTAAACATAGATTTAGTGATCGTTCTCACTATAGGATACTAAGTAAAACCTCACTCAAAATTTTGTGGGAAAAAACTTCAACCCTTTTACTGTAATTTTTAATGAAAATATTTTCTTTGGGAGAAAATAATTCTGGTGAATTGAAAATGTACTCAAACTTTCCTAAAGCTGCCATATTTTGTCCTAATTTAAAGAGGAAAGTATATTTAACTGAATTTGATCTTTTCTTAGATCCCTAAATAGTAAATTTACTTACAGATTGGATTAGCTTAACTGCTACATTATAAGAGTACTTGTAAACCATGTAGCCACCTAGGGAAGAAGGTACTTTAGAACAAAATTAATAATGACTAAAGGGTATATAATAGAATTCCTACTGTTTGCTGAGCACACATTATGTACTAGGGAATGTCCTAAGTACTTTACATAAACCATTTTAACATTCACAAACATCATACGAACTTTTATCCCTATTTTACAAATGAGGAGAAATGTTCCTAGAGGTTAATTCATTAGCCAAAGGTCAGCAAGCCAGAATCTGAATCCATGACTCCCTGACTGTGAATCCCACGGTCCCTGGCTCTATCCGAATTCCAGGATTTAACTCCATATATAGAAACATGGGGCTTTCCTTTTTAGAAATCAATTTAATCCCACAAAAGCAGAAAACCACAACCACCACCACCATCATCATCATCTACCCTATCATCTACACTATCAACATCACCAACACTAGCACCAACAATATCTCCATTTCATAAATAAAGAATCTGAAGATCAGGAAGTTAAGGTATTTACCCAAAGTAACCTATTTAGTACATGATAAAGTTAATGCTCATGGACTCCAAACCAAACCTAAGAACACGAAAATAATGTTCCTTGTAAGAAATAAAGGATGGCTATAATGCTGCAGAAAATACTTATACCTTAAAATATTTTATTCACTAAAATAATTACTTTTAAAATGCATTGGTTTTGCCAAATAATAAACAACTTTGTATCTAATATCAACAGATCCTTGCTTGCTTTTTAATTTCAAGGACAGAATTACTTGGTTTGTTGGGTCTAGTTTGCACCAAGAAGTATTTTTAGAATTTAGTACAAATATCACCTAGTTTGTAATCTCTCTACAAAGCATGGGATTTTGTCTTGATCGTTCATATATCCCCAATGCCTAAATAGTTCACGGCATATATTTGTTACTGAAATGGAAATAACTTTGGAAGAAAAAATATTAAGCTGAAAGGGGTCTGTAAAATTTTTCTATTCTAACAGAGAAGGAAATTGAGAAAAAATTAATTGCTTAAGACTACAAAATTGGTTGATGACAGAGATTCAGAAACCAGCTATTGTACTGAAAAGTAATTATGTTTTTTTTGCTTTATAATGTACTACTGAACACATATTGAAACAAACCAGTACTTTTATTCACATCTATTCGATGTCTATGTAATTAGCTGAATATTGTGGTGATATAAAGGTGACTAAGAAATGGAGCAGCTTTTTAAATATTTTACATTGTAAACAGAGAGTCAGACCTCTTATGCAGCCCAGCACCATGTCAGTGAGAAAGTGATGTGCCCACGGAGGGCAGATTTCAGAGGCTTTATGGAGGAAACATGGTTTAGGTGACGGAGGGGAATTCAAGATAGAGGAAAGATTCAGCACAAGCAATGAAACTGTTTTTAAAAATGTCACATCTTAAAGAACATGGAATAGTTTAAATTTAATCATAGTATTTAGCATACCACTGCCAAATGGTAACTGATATTTTGGGCCAAAATAAAGGACTTTTAAAAAAAGATACTATTTTCAGTACATCAAAATATACTACCTTGAAGTATATTACTATGAACATTACATCTCTCACTTTCTTTACTTGTGTTTGCTAGCAAATATGAGTAAGCTTAAGAAAAACAGTATCTTAAAACAATCTATGAGGTATTTATGCTTTTCAAATGTTTTATATAATTATTTATAAATATTAAAAATGGAAGCATTTTTGCTTTCCAAAGTGATGTGATGTTTTAGGATCAAAATTGTATTATTTCATTGCTCAGTGATGAACAAAGGAGATAAAGGAGATAATGTTACCTAAAAAGCTGTGGGCTCCTGAACTAAGAAAACTTGGGCTCCAATGAAATGAGTTAATAGTTATAAGAAGGAAGAACAGTGTCTAGCTTTAAATATGCCTCCAAATATTAGTTATTATTTTTAGTGTTACAGCTGTTGTTACTACAGTGTAATGAAGACCAGTTGAAAGACCATATTTATTAGAACATTTCAGAAAGTACTCATTACTATTCATAAATTAACATATTATACGTTATATAGAGATACCTTTATGCCAGGTAAGATGATTATCCACAATGAGCAAGATTTAGGAGATCGTTTTCTAAACCATCTCTGTTTTTCATGTATTTTTATGTGTTTTTGCTTTCCTGACAAATTGTTAATTATTTGTCCTGCTACCAACATTTTCTAGTTTCCAACTGTTCTATAGTTAATAATTTTTTTCTGTAATTTGTAACAGTAATCCAATTCAATGTATTATTGCATTTAGTTGTTGGATTTTATTTCTGTTCCTATTCCTCCCATTATAAGTTTCTATTTTTAAGACATGATAAAAAGAAAGTTTCCTTCAGGCTAAATCTCAGGAGACATGGTCTTGGCCTCATAATTTTTTTTAAAGAAATGAAAAAAGTCTACCGCATATTTTTAAGCTAAAATAAAATCTTCCCTGGCTTTATCTAATACCAACAGTGGGGAGCTGGAGAAACTTGATTTCAGAATTTCTGACAACAAAACATTAAATGACTTGCCAGTACAGAAAAGTACTATGTGTTTTATAGTTTTTTTTATTATTATTCATGAATTACACTGTCAAAATAATTTCGATATATGTTCTCTGAGTTCCCATACTTAAATTATGAGGTGGTATAACCAATGTATACAAAATATGGAGAAGCCACAGGGAGAATTAGTAAATAAAAATTCTATGATTTGTGGTGGGAAATTTTTAATTGATCTTTTGTTGGAGTGAAGAAGATATCAAATGTATAATTTGATGCACCATTTTCTTTTCTGATTTAGTGCCTAGGTTACCTGATTTTGATAATATTGATAATATTTAAAGCTTTGAGGAACAATAATACAATGGCAAGATAATCCTAGAAAAAAAGGATGGCTGGTTAGGGGATACTAAGCCACATTAAGTCTTTATACAGATTTTAATTGGCACCAGTCCCTATTCTGAATGCTTTATTTACTCTATATTAAAGGAGAAAGAGTAGTCAAAGATAGAGCAACCAATAGCCAGGGACAGAGAAGTGAAAAACAGACAAAAGTGGGGTTTAAAACGAAAGGAATGAAGATTGAAAGAATTTGATGCAAAAAAAATACATCATAGCCATGTGTTGTGGGATAAACTTTGTAAGATTGTTTAAAGTCCGTTTGAAAAATGTTCATAATTTGTTACTTTATTATATCTAAAGTCAACACAGTTAAGTAGTTCAAAATAATATAAAGTATATTCTATCTCTATTTTTATTATTATTTCACTGGTTGTGTGTACATATTCCTGCTCCCCTGAACTAAGCTGTAAATAATGCAACTTAATCCTTATGCTCCTTTGGTACTGATTTATTAATCATGCAATTATTTAAATATATTCATCTGGAGAGACAGTCTATTGTAAGAGTTAAGATTTCTCACGTGGGAGCCAAATTGCCTACATTCAAATCCAGGCTTCACCACTAGTGAAAATGAGTAAATATTTCACCTCTCTGTCCCTCAGTTTCCTCATATGAGAAATGGAGATAATTAATAACACCTACCACATAAGATTGTTGTGAGGATTAAATGAGATAATATATGTAACCTGTTTAGAACAGTGCTGGACATATAGTAGGGGTTACAGTCGTATTAACAACTATTAAGATACTGCAGTCCCTGTGCTCATAGCACTTGTAGCCTAGAGGGTACACATTCTTGCAGAATTTTGTTTAGAGCTCAACTAAAGCATTTAAAATATCTGGTGAACAAAATTCCACCAGCCCTGTGATGATAAGTTACCAAGTATATTCATGCGTTTAAATAGGAAAAAACATAAGGTAACATACGTAAGGTAGAAGAGAAACAAGATTCTTCTGATGACAGACAGGTATGGGGCATTTATTCAAAAGGTATATATAACATTGGTCTTCTAGGAAATCCCTGGGGAAAAAGGCTTAGCTGTTGCAGACCTTTGTAGACAGCCCTGTAAGGAACCACATGTATGATCACGAACCAATTCCTTCAGGCAACTGAGCCTGCTTTCATAACTTCTAAAATGAAGCAGTTCAACAATGTAATCTTTTTAGCATATAATATTACATTAATAAATTTGGCAGATTAATCTGGAGGAGTGAAGTTCCCAAAAGGCATAAGAACATAAAGAAAAGAACAATATGAAAGGACTGAATTTACACTCACACTCCTTTACCGTTTGAAAGAGATGAATACTCTTAAGTTTGAGGTTGAGATGATCTAGTTACCGAACTATCAAGGTATTCCCCCAGCATATGTGTTTCATATGTGTTTTCACAGTGGTCTCTAGCAATGCATATCATTAATAACAAAGAACAAAATAATGCATGGCTTATTTCTTCATGTATCAAATACAGTTCTGAATGTCATTATTTAGTAATGATAGGAAAAAGCAATACAATATAAATTAGAAAGACAAAACACATTTTATTTATATATATTACAAAGTATGAAAGAGAAAAAATAGATACTCTAAATGAAAAAGGAAAAATGAGAAGAAAGAATTTCTAACACTTTTTGAAATGAGGTTAGAGAGTTTTCATTATAAAGGGAAATGTTTCGTATACATGATTTTTAATATCATGTCTAGTACTAATTCTCTGTTTTAAGTCATAAAGGACCAAATGTGCCCTTGAAGCAATGAGCAACTTCAAATCCGAAAAGACAGCAGAGGAGAAGAGAGATACTTTTAAGTGGAACTGAGAGCTTAATAAGCCACATCTGACACCAGGTTTTAGTATAGTTCATAAAAACAGAGATTGCATGCCAGGCAATCCTTTATTTACAGTATTTTTAAAAGTTAACAAAGGAAGATAGTCTGAATAATTAAAAGACTTGTATCAGTAAATGATGCTATTTCATTTGTTGCAATGTACAACAAAATTCAAAAGGATAAGACCCTGAAATATTTTTAAATGAATGACAAAAAGAAAACAGTAAGAAAATAAATAATTTAGTAAAATAAAAATTTATCAAACATGGAAAAAGTCTTCTGTAGGTTAAAGTTTCATCCTTGATTATTATATTAAATATTCATAAAGCCTATGCTAACCATTTTAAGAATATACAAATAACATCTACTTTTCTTGATCAGTAGTCTGTGTAGTTTACCATACCTGTGGGTAGCTGTCAGTCCTTGGCAAAACTGATATATCATAGGTGGCAGCAAAATGGCTTTTAGCTTGTTGTATTTGACCATAACGTTCCCTTTTCCTCCACTTGGCCCTTCGATTTTGAAACCAGACCTAATTTTTTTTTAAAAAAGTGAAATTTTTGTTAAGAAATAATTGATAAAGCAAATACGAGGTTAAAAGACTTCAAACCAGAAAAGTAAATGAGGTCAACAAAATTACTAATAAAGGAATTTCTTTATGTCAGAAAAGGATCCACAAATTTACTTTCTCTTGTATTCTGATAAGTGATATGTCCATGAGGCAATATAATTTAACAGAAAGAGCCAGGAGATTTTCGGCAAACTTATTTGATATGTCTGAGCCTCTGTTTTTACATTTATGGAAAATAAAAAGGAATTAGATTATGTGATCTTGAAGACTCCTTGTATCCCCACATAATCACGGATAATCCTCCTCTAACAGAATGCTTCAAGTCTTGAGACATTTATGCTAGACACTAACCCAGCCAATCTGTAACCAATTTAATATATGTGTCTATTAAAAAAATTATATTTAAAACGTGTCACAAAGTGAAGACTCATCTGGGTTGTACTCATGCTTATAATCTTGTAAGATAATTTTACAAAAATTTAAACGTAAAGACTATATTTAAGACATATGGGCAGCAGTGGGAATATCATGATTATTTAGAAACAGAAAAAAATAATATTGCATATTATATTAAACAAGATAAAGATAGGCAAAATAGAATCATCTAAAGCTGAAATGTGGTTTCAAAATACATAAATGTGCTTATTACATACATTATGCTACTTATTTATTTTCCCTTATGGAAAATGCTTAGGTATTTTCACAATCATTTCTCTAATTTAAAACACAGGTAACATAAGTAATGATAGAAACAGGGCAGATAGAAGCAAGTATCAAGAAAGTCTACAAGTTAATGTGGCCACTACCGGGTCACTAAGCTGTCTTCCACAATTTCTCTAATTATCTATTAGAAATATTTATCATAAGAACCATCTTCCTCAGAGGGTTAAATATTCATTAATACATACTTGTAGCACTCCAAAATCTTCATTTTAATATTTTACTGTATTAGAGGGAGATACATAAAATTATATTCAATATGTATATTTTGATATTGTTTAGTGAACATTATATGAGCAGCTTTTGGGAGTCTCTTTAGTCTCCTTATACAATTATGTTTGGAATATAAAGTATTTAGGAAAGAAGCTAGAAATAAAATATAAAGATGCAAGTTGTAAAAAGCCTTTCATTAAAATTTACTTGAAATTTTTACTCTTTTTCATACTCAGTTCTAATCTTCTGTATCTTTACCTTCACAATTATGGCAACATGGCACTTAGAAGCGTTTTCAGCAACTAAAATAAGGCAAAGAGAGCTACCTGTTCATTATGGTTTTTGTACAATTCCAGTAAATATATATTATCCATTACACCCAGGGCTCAAGACAACAACCAAACAAAACAAAACAAATCATGCTTTTTTTGCTGTCTCCACAGACCAGGCACATACTAATAGAATTTAATAATGAGAGTTTTTTTTTCAATGACAAAAAGACCTTGACAATCTCCTTAAAATGAGTGCCAATTACCACTCTCATGTGAAAAGCAGGAAAGAGAACAACCTTAGTAAATTAGGTTCAGGTTGGCTCTCTCTGCATGTTCTTAGACAAAAATTAATCAGAACTTGACGAAATGTTAAGGGAAAAACATGGATTGCACACAGCTGATCACTCTGTGTGTAAACTTATTTTTCTATGGTTACAAGTATAACTAATTTAAATAGATACAGACCAAAAAAACACCACACATGTGGGACTGGTGTTAATATTTGACAATTCTAAAATTCTTCGTTAGCATCAACTTTCTACATATTTACTTCCTGAACTAAGATAAAGTAACTATTTGCTTCCACAAACCCAAGTAAAAATCTGCTGCTTGTTATCCCTGCACCACCAGATGTTGTCTTTAATGATGTAAGGGCCTCACAATAGCTTAATCTTAAGAAGGAATACTATTACTCCACTCAGAGCAAAATTTTTCATTATTCTGTTCATTTCTCCATTCTAATGGTTTATGGGAATGGCAAAATTCAATATTTTCCTAGAGTATTGAAAACACACACAAAGGAAAAAGACCATTCTCTTGAATTAGTGTTGCATTTTAAACTCATTACTTGGGAACTGATAAGATATAGTTTAAGAATATCTAATTGTAGTCAAAATAAAATACTCCTAAAATGTAAAATTTTACCTGGTATGATTTTTGTTTTTCAAATTATTAAAAAATTTAAGTATATTGAATGATCCAACTTCCTAATTTGAATATATGTGTAAATAAAATTGAGTAACACAAAAAAGTTATTTTAAGCTCCTTATTTCTATTGCCTTTGCAAAAACTATATAATCTATCTAGATTTTAAAAATTTCAATGGAATAGCGCATATTGACAACTACTGGGGCTAGGAAATTGTAAATGAGCTATTTGATTTTTTTAAATCATGCATAGTGAAGATATTTTGTAGAATATATAACAATTGGGAGTTGATGGGATTGTTTCATTATAAAATATAATGAAATACATTTATTTTAAAATTATAGATCTATGAACTATTATACAAATAACTTACAAATACGAGGTATATAACCTAAAAAGAACCTCAATGACTGATAAAACAGAAAAACAAAATCAAATATATCAATTACTAAATGAATACCCATAATTTTGTTTTTTGCCCTTTAAAAAATGCTTTTTACAATCAGAGATATGTTATATTCTGTTCTTTTTAAATGATTGTTAATTTTTATGTCTATGTGATAATTCAGGTGTCATTTTGTTTTATGTTTTGTGTGAGTTGTTAAATCCTTTGCAAGGAATAAAGGAATTTTAGTGGATCTACATGCATGTATGTTACACTGCTCTATATCTTTAGCTGGCGAATCACTTTGTTTCTTTGTGGAAAAAATGCATATATTCAATTATTCTAACGCTATTCCTCTTCCAATCCCACCCCTTAAGGCCTCCATTTGGCTCCTACCTGGACCCTGGCCTCAGTGAGCTCTGTTCTCAGAGCAAGCTGTTCTCTGACATAGACATCCGGGTAATGGGTTTTCTGAAAGACCTTCTCCAGCTCTTCTAGCTGCAAACTGGTGAAGGTGGTTCGATGTCTCCGCTTCTTACTGCTGGATACATTACTGTCACATTTATCCCCAAGTTCATCCAGTTCTCCCTTCTCTTGCATCCCTTTTACGGGGGACATTCGAAGACTGTTGCAGTTGTCCATAGCTCTATTCAGTTCCGTGTGAAGGGCTTGTCCTTCTACTTTAGTGATCCCATAGTTCACTGTAACCAGAGGGAAATAAATGACAGTTCTCAGGATTGTGAAATACATCTCGATGAAAGAATTAAGTAGAAGTAATTTAGAGCATCAGGAAATCAGTCTGGTAATGATTTATTGTGCTAGTTTTAAGTCAATCATCACATTATATACAATTATTAATTCACTGTGGGACAGGTTTAAAAACCATTTTAAAATCTGCACCCAGAACTGATATAATTTGCCAAAATTCACAGCTCTATTTTACAGGGTTAAAGTAATGTTTCTGCACATAATTTATAATCAAATTAATGTAGTCAAATTAAAAGATGCTCTAGACTTAAAAAAAACTAAGTGTCCCTGATTTTTGAAAGTGAAGCTAACTTACTATAAGTCATATATTTATTCACAACAGACAAAATTAAGCTACTTAAATGGCTCAGAAAAGACACTTCAATTTTAAATACCTGTATGCCAATATCCAAAAGTTATCATCCCCCTCCACCCAAAACCTATTGACTACAGATTTAAGATGTGGCATCGTTTCCACAACATTTTGATTATTTCACCTATATATTTATGTTGGCATTTGCCTTTTTTTCCAAAAAGTGATCTACTAAATTAAAGAAATGAATTTCATATCAATTTCTGGAAGTGCTTTCTATAGAAAAAATAAGACTTAAGTAAACTTTTTTTACCTTAAAAACTCACCTTGTAGCTCTTTCTTAAATATTTCATATTTCTGCTTAACTTCTGAAATAAGTTTTCAGACAGAAAGCTTTATTTTTCCCTCTGCTAATGCACAGAAATTAAAACATCTTTTAAAATATTATATAGGATGGCGTTTGGAAATCTGCTAATGGATGTTTTAATTTCAATAATTTCCTTCAGATTTGACTGCATGCTTGCAGTATGATATAAAAACAAAAAAAATTATATGATATATCATATAATACCCCCCCACACACAAATACAATGGATGCACACAATCAAATGGGAGGCATTTGTTAACTCAATTCAGCCAGAACAATAATTTCCAATGGATGTTCATACTTTTTTGATTTGTTTCTGTTTTTAAATTATTCCCCGTAACATATTTTACAGCTGTTTTAATTGTGATACACATGTATTAGACTTTAATGCTTATATAACTTAAACAGCTAATAATTAAGTACTGTGAATTTCAATGTCACTAAGAGAGTAAATCTCAAATGTTCTCATCACAAAAAATGTCAAATATTTGAGGTGATGGCTGGGTTAATTAGGTTGATTTAATCATTCTACTTTGTATTAAAAAGTCATAACATTACTTTGTACCCCATAAATATACACAACTATAATTTGTTAATATATAAAATTTTAAAAAAACATTCCTAATAGCTTTCATGCCAAGGAAGATGTGATGTTTAACTAAATAAAAAGAAGAGCCATGACTGATTAACAGTGCGGTTTTGTCTCCGTGGGCAAAGTTAAAGGGGGAACTTCGGCAATTAGGGATGGGGGAGGGGAAGCAGCGGAGAGGCTAAGGGCACCTCAGGAGAAAGACAGAATCTTTCCTAAATTAAGTAGACTCCTACCTATGTTCATCTTACTTAATACTTCTTTGTGAAAATTTACCTAAATAGTGTGGTATTCGTTTAAAAGTTGATGAAGTATAAAAAAATCATCTATTTCTCTTCCTTTATTTGGATTCCCGACTATTTAAAATAAAGTATTACAATTGGGTCCAGCCAGCAGTCAACACAGGACATCGCTGGACCATTAAAGAAAGTCCTGTCAATTCAAATAACTTTATGCACGTCCGTAAGAATTTCACAAATACAGATACTGAAGTCTAAAGAACAGCCAGAAAATCACAAATTTAATGTATGAATAATAAAAATTAATTGTTCGCGTCTTTCTAACTAAATGAAACGATCTAACTGATGATTCTCTATCATTTGCGCCTTTATTTTTGGTTTACTTTTACAGGGCAAAAGTAACCTGCAACATTGAATAAAATAAGTAAGATATGAATTTTTTTTAAAGCTTGTACACAAAGTATTTAGAAAATGAGTTTTTACAAGCCAGAGTCTTGCCAGATTTTGAATCTCCATTAAAATAGGGGGTGGGAGGTTTGTTGTAAATATTTCACACTTAATTCGTTTGTTATTTTAAAGCAACCCGCTCCTTACAGCTTAACTGTGGAATATATACAATGATAAGGAAAAGTTCTCTTGGAATTGTAAACGTACTGTAGCTGTCGCGATCTGAAATAATAGGTTTGT
Organism: Lemur catta; assembly: GCF_020740605.2. Taxonomy (NCBI): domain Eukaryota; kingdom Metazoa; phylum Chordata; class Mammalia; order Primates; family Lemuridae; genus Lemur; species Lemur catta. Next base: position 31,306,863 of record NC_059133.1, read on the forward strand.
ATTGAGTTACAAGATAGAAAAGATAGATGGTTTGTTTTGATAACATTTTGACTTTGAGATACTTGGGCATTCAAAGTTGAAGTTTTCATTCAGAAGCATTTCGAAGGCTTCCTAGGTGACCTTTAATGTGGAATCGGAAAAATAGACAACGCAGAATCTGGGAGTGAATGATTATATGCGGACTCCTTTTAAAGTGATTTGGTAGTGAACTAAAATTTAACTCACGCTGTCCTACAAACACAAAAAAGCAGAAATCGCAAATTCACCCAAATTTATAATCTAGCAATCCTCCAACTTCACGGTGAAAACTATCACCATGTCTTGTTAAATAAAAAAAAGGTTTTGGGTTTTTTGTTCGTTTGTTTTTCACCTAAAGGAGCCCAAAGATTTTTTTTATTCGTGAGGACAGGGACGCACTCTAACGAGCTGTGATGGATTTCAGCTCCTCCCGCCCGGACTGCGCGGCGAGCTCGCAGAGGAAGCGATCTGCCTCCATTCAATTTCGCTCCATTTACCGCCGTATACGTTTACCCCCGAGTCCAGGACAGAGAGACTCCGGGACCCGTTGGGGACAAGACCCAATAGCCAAAGGAGAATCGCGCGGAGGGAACCCGCGGCCGGAGCCTTTCTTTGACCCGCAAAGGTCCGCTGCAGCGGCGACACCGCTTCCTAAAGCGCAGGCCGTTCCGCCGCCTTCCTCCGGCCTCCGGCCCTCCCGCTCCCCGCTTTCTCCCTTTCTCCCTCCCCGCCTGTCCCGACGGGTCCCGCACTGCGGGTTTGCCGCAGGGCTGCCCGGACTCGAGCGCAGGCGACTCACCACCGCTGTCCCGACAGGGCGAGGTCCTCTCCAGGCGCACGTGATGCTCGGCGCGGGGCAGGGGCCCGAAGGCCTGCACGCATTTGCCTGCAGACGCTTTGCTGTAAAAGGACTCATTGTCCAGCGTCTCCATAACGTGCTCCAACGCGCCTCCTGCGCCCAAGTAAAAGTCACTGTTTTTACTTGGCGGGCTCTTGAGGGCAAACTTCTCGCTGAGAAACTCCATAATCCTGCAAGGCTGTCGAGGAGCTCCCGGGGCGCGGAGGCTGGAGAGCGCTGGGGGAGGGGACGGGCGGCGGGAGGAGGGAGGGCCCGAGAGGAGGGAAGGGAGAGCGAGCGCTGGGCGGGCGCCGGCCGCTGCCCGGCTCCGAGCCCTTTAAGGCGTCCCGGTTGCTACGAGGGCACCCAAAGTTGCTTTTATATCTTGAAACTCAGCTGGGCTCCTCGGGCAACCTCCCAGTTCTAATGAATATGAAAATAGGCAGGCGACTAACTCCACCCCGGGTCCCCCTCCGCCCCCACCCTGCCCCCACCTTCCCCACTTACCCGGGCAGGGCGCGTCCAGGCCTAGGTTAGACAGACAGACAGCTCCATTTCAGACAAATGCCAGGAGAGACGAGGCCCCGACACCCAGAAACACTGCCGCCGCGACAGTGGACTGGCATTTCGGAAGAGCTTGGTGAGATCGCAGAGCAGTTAACTCTCCGCTCTCCGCGCCTTCCCGGGCCGCCCGCCCCGCACCCTGTCCCCACCCCGCCCCCACGCCGGCCACTCACTACCAGAAAGACTTAGAGGCGTCTCAAGAACTTGAAAGGAAGTATTGCTCTAAAGGGCTTTTATTTCATCCGCAAATCGTTTACGTGAGATCCACATTAATCCGAAGCCCAAGAAACCGGATGCATTGGCAGCTATTAATCGGAGCGGCCCTGGTGGAGGGGCCTCTTCTCCTAGCCGGGCGGGGCCCGGCGTCCGGGCTCTGGGCGCTCTGCGAGGCCGTGGCCTTTCCTTTCGCTCTGGAACGCAGCGGCGTGTGGACGCGGGGCCAATGCGTGGGAGACGGAGGCTGAGCAAGAGGCATCGAAACGATTATGCCAATGTCAGCCTATCTCCCCACTTCTCCCTTTGCTCCACAATTTTATCATTAGACCCAAATTATTGTAAGAAAACTCGTTAGGACAAGTGCCTCTAAAGGGCTTTTAGTCTAGGCCAGAGGGAGACTCGATACACAAAGGGGTTTGTGAAGAAGAGGAGGAAGGCCTTCAGCGTGTTTTTTTTTTTTAAACATTACGTTTACTTGTAGAGAGTTGCGGTGGATTTACTCCGAGACGCGCGTGCGGGGAGCGAGCGGTGCGCGCGCGAAGCTGGGCGCGGGCAGGTCCAGGGCCTCCATTTCCGCCGGAGGGGACGGTGGGGCGGGCGAGACAGCGCTCCCGGGTTGAAAGCCCCTCTGTGTGACTTGAGGCCCCACTCCGGGCTCCTGAGAAGCCCGCGGCATCGGAGAGAAATGTGTTCAGTGGCCTGGGTACGAAAAGATAGCCATTTGCAACAGGCTCCTTATGCTAGCAAATCTGGTGAACAAACCCCACAAGTGGTGGACCAGGGAGGCCTCTGCTTATGCCTCCTGATACGGCCTTTCTCAGCGCTGGCCCTCGCGGTGGCCGTCGCGTTTCCCCGCTCCAGCCTGGCAATTACGCCGCGGCTTTGAGCACCGCCAGCCTACCCCGACACTGGGGATGGCGAGGCCAAGCCCAGCTCGGGCGGGCATTGGGATAGGTTTGGGATTTTCCACCCTCGTCTGGGGTTTTGGCTGCCCCACGCCTCAGTGGTGAGACCTTTTCCAAGGCCCAACCAGGCCTCAGCCAGGGAGGAACAAGCACGGAGCACTGCGCACCCCAGAGCTGCTCCTTAGCGTTGCCCTAAAGGGGGGGTCGGCCCTAAGCACCTAGATCGGACCGGACCGGCGGAACCCCAGTAAACAGGCCAGGAGCAGCAGCCGTAGTTGCTGGGCCCAAGACCCGACCGTGACTGTTCTCCCGAGGACGGGCATAAACTCGGTTCACGTGGTGCTGCGCGCGGCGTGGCCTGGAGCGCGCACTCAGGTTCTGGCAGATTGACACTATCGCTGGGATTAAACAGCTTCAGCTGTATTATTGTTACTATCTCCAGGGCAGTGCCCGCCAGCACCAACAGCAAACTGTTAAATCTCAAGGAGGGTGCGGTCAAAGAAAAGCACTGGGGGACTGCGCTTCAGGAGAAAGTCAGGCTGTGTCCTGACTGGAGGACATCCTCAGCATTGTGAGGCCAAACTTGAAGCAAAAGAAAAAAAGCCAAGGAAACGCTCCAGCTAGGGTGCCCTGCAGTAATCAGACCTTGCTTGAGGAGGAGCCGCAGTTAAGCGCTTCCCGGGCACTTTCTAGCGGGTTCCTGGCAAGCCCTTGTCGGAATGTCGGGTGTTCAGTTATTCCCTCGCTCCTGAGTGGGTTGGTGACTTTCGATCCTATGCTCTCCCCTTCTGTACCTTCTTACCTTCAGGTATTCTGAAAGTCTGATTTTGTCTAATATATACGGGAAAAGATAAGAGAAATGGTCGTTGGTTTTTCAAAATTTCACAGCAGCAAGAACAACTCCTTTTGCTGACTTGAAATATACAAACTAGTTATAAACTTAGTTATATCACTGAGCTCTGTCAGCCTGTTTATAAATATGTGCTTAAGAGCCCTAAATTTCCTGAAAAACATTCGATGTCTTTTAAATGAAAGACATATGATATGATGCAAGTTCTAGAGTACTTGTATACCAATAAAGGTCCAATTCATAAAAGAAACTAGGGGGAGCCGAGGACAACAGCTTCCTAGTAAACCAGTTTCCACGCCATCACCCAAACTCACTTGGATAGTAGTGGTTGGAGGGATGGAGTGTAAGGTGTTACCAACCCCACTTAATATCCCTGGAGCCTCCTGGAAATGCAAATATATTATACAGAATCCCATGTGTGTTGTGACATGTAACCACATGTGCCCATAACAGAGGGAACAGCTAATGGCAAACTCCCATAACGAATGCTTAATCTGCAGTCTTTGGCAAGAAGCTGGGTCTTTGGTTGCCAAGAGCTGCATTAAATGGATTTTGAGAGGTTGGGATGGAGTTTATGGTAATGATACAGCTCTAGAGATAAGGAGCATTAATAATAAATTGAAAAAAATACTAATTAAAACAATAATAATGAAATAATTTCCAGAAGTCACAAGAAGGGAGAACATGAGATTGAAGGCTATCTCACCTTCCTTGAGATCTACCTGGGCCTTTTCTGTGATACTTTGAGGATAACCTTCTTGGAAATTGACCATAGTACTTTGATAAATGCTTTCAGCTACTCTACTCAAATCCAGCATGGCTCCTATCCCCTCAGCAGCTTTTAAAACCCTCCCCAATTCCAACCAGTCAGCTTGGCGCAGGCCCTGGGGGTGAGAGCATTCTGAGGGGCAATCAGCTAGCAAAAAAGACCCCATTTATTAGGTCAGGTTGTCGTTGGGGGTTTATTTTATGTCTGCAGGCTCAGCCCATCACCCCCAGGTGTCTGTTTTCTTCTTTGCCTCACCTTTCTATTTTGCCTTTAAGAGTATTGTTCATCTCTTTTCATACTGAGGATTGAAACCCAGGACTCAGCTCCCCTTCTTTCACGTCAGTCAAGAAATCTAAGGGGTATAAGCTGCCTTACATCCTTTTCTCATTTGCTTCCTGAACGGAACTTTCCCGATGGGCACCAATTCTTGCAGGAGGTAGTGCAAGTGTGGTGGGGGCAGGGGTAGCAGAGCGACAGAGGTGGGGAGACATCGATTTCCTTTAAAGCCCAACAAAATTTAGGACATCCTAGGATCCTAGCACCTTCAGATCTCTGTGCACTGTGTAGTCATTGATGCTTCTTCACATCTCCTTGATGGGGATGAAGAGCAGCGCCCTGTGAGGGGTGCAGGATGTCAGGAAGGAATGTGAAGAGTGGAGAAAGCAAAATGATGAGGGTTAACAAGACCTATTGCAGGTTCGAGTCCCAGCCTCTTGGGAAAAACTTTCTCCTCTAGTAATTAAGATGTATTGGAGTAAACTAGATCATTCCTCTGGCACTATCGGATGCTAACAGAGTGGAAAGGCTATTTTGTGATGATGATTCTGATGCTGCCATTTGAAGTTTCATCTAACATCATTCCTGCAACCAGTTTGTTGTTATCAGGTGGCAGCTCACCAAAACAGTGATTCTCAGTGTTCTGAAAAAGTTTTCCTTATTTAGTTTCCTTTAGAACCTAGAATTAAAGTAATTGAGTGAATTGAAATTATTTGGAAAGTGCATTGAGATGACTTATTTGACACACACCCCAACCAAAGGTAGTACGTTATTGGAAAGTAAAATTCAGATAAGGGATTGGCAGTCTAAGGCAGCTTGACTCACTTTACATTAAAAACAAAAAATTCTCACTGACTAAAAGCTGCTTTTAATATCCCTTTCCCCTGTGTTAACATGTATCGGGAAAGGAAAAATATTTATTTGTACATATACCAAAGCAGCAATATATGAAATGTGTAGACCACTTTAGTTCCTTTCTTTTTCAGCTTATTGAAAGAAATGTCACACTTATATAGTAACAGTGGGAATGTCAAGATAAGATTGCTAGACTTTTAGTCTTAGCACTTTCTTTTTGCAGTGAGAGTTTGAGGCTTCTTATAAGTAAATCTAGGAAAAATGCATGCTGAATCAGGCAAACTATGCCAAATGCAGAAAAGCTACGGTCTGGAGAAGGGAGGAGGAGCTGGTGGAGGGAAACTCTCATGAAAAAGTACTAAAATAATTGAATGTCATGTATCATGGCAAGAAGCCAGGTGGCCTCGTGTTTGTGTGTGCTCTGCTGCTGTTTTCCTTCCCTGGCTTCATCTTCAGCCTTCCCACAGCTCTGCAGACATAACAGATAGAGAAATATATTTTGCATTGAGGCAGCTCAAAAGGTCTTCATCAAAATAAAAATACACAAAGAAATATTTAGGCTTTTCTTTAAAATATATGCCAATTCATCATCATTTACTCCAGAAAACATACCTATGGACTAATGCATAACTTTTGACATTTTTGAAGTTTCTGCCTTTTAAAAAACCATTACCTGAATATTAATTGATCCTATAAGTCTTTCAAGTGTGTTGTTAGAAAGCTCTCAAATATAGTTAAATTTACCTTGATTTCAATAATAATATTAAATATTTTGATATTTCAGAAACTTCTCATTTTTCAAAGAGCTTTTCTTGTTTTTAAATTTCAACTTGTTTCTGTAACAGTTTTTCACACAGTTGCCTTTTTCTTAAAAGAGGAGAAATGGATTTGACTTCTACTCTCCTAAAGGATCCAATTAAAATGTAAAAATCTAGTATGACTATTTGCCCCTCATGCAAATATCTTGACTTACTAGCATATGTAAGTGTTTACATTAGTATTGTTTACTTTTACTATAGAATATATTTAATTTCAAATATTAAAAAATCATGATTTAGCTGCAATAACCTAGTCACCTTTATTTCTACCTATAGCTGTTGTCATTGTCCAGAAAGTCCTGAATATAATAAAAGACAGTTAGATTTCTTCTATGACACATATAACTTTAAATAGTACATAAGTTAAACTGCATTTAATTCATAAACCCAAATTTCTCTAGCAAATTATTAATCATTTATCTAGAACATGCTTTCTACTGTTTTATTTGATAAGTGAATTGTTTAAATTTCTCTTCAGTATATTTAAATACATTTTTTTTTCTCTGCTGATTTCCTAGATAAGTCTTAAAGACAGGGCTGCTTATTTACAGAAAGATGTTCTGCATTCATATTCACTCCTTGAACTTTCACGTTTCAGGGAAAGATTTCCTTAAAGAAAATCTCAGTATAGATACTGAGGCAAAATGATGGATGTTTCTCCTTTGGACTGGAATTATACAACATAATAAGTGTAAAGTCAGTGGTCATTAAACGAACCCGACCAGAGTATGGCCGGTAGACAAAATCAAAGCAGGTCCAAACAGAGAAACAGATTCTCCTCCCCAAAGTCCCCCACCTACTGTGTCCTTCCCTTAACCAGGAGTACCCTTTGCCTTGGGACAAGGGGACAGGATTTGGGCTCTGAAGTGGTGCACTTAGAACGCATCTCATTGTAAGCCTGAAAACTGTTTGAAATCTAGCTTAACCTCTTTGCCGTGGTGCTTTATAAATTCAACAAAAGGAAGAAAAACACAAACACATTTATGACATGGAAGATTATTTAGAGGGGAAAAAAGGGGGGGAGGAGGAGAGGCACCAGCTTCTTTATTTCTAAAATCATCAAAGAACTTTAGAGAAAGGTAAAGATTAATATTCACTGCTCTCTTTTGTCTTCCAACCTATGCCGTCCGCCCCTAGCAACATGGACTCCTGATGTGAATTTTGATAAGTGAGTTTTAACTTGCTAACTGTCCTAAGTGGAGTTTCCGAACAAAAAGCTCCCTGCGGCTCACGGAGGGAAAGCCGAGCCCGCGGGACGCCCCTGCTCGGGGCGCAGGCAGGACCTGGGGCTGCCAGCGGCGCCCCCACCCGCACCGACCCGCTTCCCGCGGCCTCGCCCCTCGCCCAGCGCCGGCTGCGGCCGAACAGCTGCCGGTCCTTTCTGACCGGGAACTTGGGGACACTCTGTGTGCGAAGCAAACTTCCCGGGTGGACCGCCACCTGGTGCGCAACTCGGTGAAGGACCGCCCTCCGGGCTACAGGCCTGGGAGCGCAGAGACGGGCAGCGGCGCGGGGGACCTGGGGGCGAGGCCGAGTCTTCGCCCCAAAGTAGCAGGCGAGTCACCTACAACCCGGAGTGAGCGCGCGTGTGTAGAGAAGTTTCCATTCTGAGCAAAGAGAATGAAGTTTTGCTTCTCACGCAAACTTAAAAGAGCCTCGAGGACGAACACAGACAGGAGTTAGCGGTTAACCGATTTGCTGCTAATATTTCATCAGTGGTGCTTTCCTCCCTTTAAAGTTTAACTGTTGGAAAAGCAACATATTTTAAGCTTTCCATCCAAATATTAATATTGGCAAATAGATCAGCTAACCGTCCCTTGGTTAAAGACAGTGCCCTTTTTGTTTCACAGGTTGGCAATCAGAATTAAGCCGTATCACAAAATGCTGCAGGTTTAGAGCAAGGCAGGAGACATGGAACTCTCTTTCATGACACGGAGTGTCTGTGGTTCTGTTTGTGAAGGGGCGCACAGCTCACCGTTCCACGCTCCCCGTTGGGGAGTGCCAGCTTCAGCCTGACGGTGAGATGTTCCTTCCTAGTGGATACATCAAATGTCAGGCCGTGGTCCAGACTCAAGATCGTGTCCTACAGGAAAGAAGTTTTAACCTTTACTGAATTTTTTTAACGTCCTTTTTATCAGACAAAGCTGATACATTACCTCGAGCAGGGTGACGCCCGGGGGACCAGAAGACATCTGCTGAAAAACCTCAGAGACCACGTGAGATTACGTCATCTTCTCGGTTCTCAGCATCAGATGCCCCGAAAGGGACCCTTGTTATAAAGTCACAATTAAACACTTTCTTACCTTCGAGGTTGCTCTCTAAGATCACCAGACCTCATGAAGGCGCAATTTATTAATAAAGTTCAAATATAATAGCCAATTAAAATATTTACTGCTATTTTACTAAGTACTTAAGCAAGTGTTTTTTAAAGTTATCAAAAAGAAAGAAAAAAATAGCTTTAGACAATTCAAATATCAAAAAAACTATAAGCAAAGTTTTTAAAAAGGACTCTAATTTTAAAAGGAACTGGTTTGGGGGAAATGTCTTTAATTCAGATACTTATGGGGAATCCAAATAATTCCAGGAGAGTTCATTTCTGATTAATTTTCTTGAAATTCTTTATTTTACACTGTATTTGATTCATGTGCTACTTTGGGGGAGAGGGAGTCATTTTTTTGCTATTTTAGGACTTGCTCAATAATTGACTTAAGCTAAATCTAACTGATTATTCCCTTTTGAGTAAGAATGCCCTTTAATCTTGCATTCTTTCTAATGTTAATAAAACTTTGAATACTTGTCTTACAGTTTAAAAAGAAATGTAAATCTTGGGAAAATGAATTAAAGAAAGAAACTTTAAAAGTAATTTTCATTTCTTATGAAATAAAGTAGATCTATGGGCAATGTTTCTTTTAAGATATATAAGCTTCTTTGGTATCTCTAACTGCTGGATCACAGTTGAGGCAAACTATATAGGATATAAAAGTGTCTCTATTGCATATCATGCAACTTTTTAGCTCTAGAAGTGAACATATGGAATCCTGCAAATCATTTTTTAAAAATTTCCTTCAGGTATTATCCATTAAAGGTGGTCCTTTATCAATATTTTCACCAAAAACTCAAATCTAGATATTGCACTAAGTTTTATAAATTATCCATTATTAGGATTGATAGTTAAAGTTTTGGAATACAAATAATATTGGAATACACATATTTTTGGGGAAGGTAGAATGATGGAATCAAATCAATGGAGATAAACACAAAGTTGCAAATTAAGGTTAAAAAAACATAAAAGAGAGGAAACAAAGATTCTAAGGGTCCAAACAATAAAGATCTGAGGATATTTTGAGACTACAGCATGACTCAGTTACTAAGGAAGCTAAAACAAATTTAGCTTATATTACATTAACAGAAGTGAAGCAGTCACACATCAGGAAAGATCAGATCCTCACTATATGCTGAACTATGCAGAAATATAAAAAAATTAAGAAATGGTCTGGAAATAATTTTTATAGAGAAAAATAATGTTGAGCTTCTCTAGTGTACAATGGCTGGGTCAAAAAAGATTTGTAAACCATATCTAAGACGTAAGAAAGAGTGATTCAATTTAGCCCCAGTTGTGGAACTAAGTGGATTGACTTGAGTTAGAAAATAGGTTTTTTAGGTAAAAGACAAGCTTTTTAACAATGAAATTTCCCTATAACTAATGTGGGCTGATTCTTGAAGCTGCACACTACTGGACAAGAGATGTTACAGAGGTAAATCTGTGTCATGCAAGTTTTTTTCAAATCAAAGTTTCCAAATGATGTCTTTAAAATGCATACCAATAGCCTACATCTGTGAAGTTTCCTTCTCAAGAAAATTACAGCACTACTATTTTCCAAATTTGGTTTAGTTTCTCTAAAGAAAAAAAAATCATTATGTTTTGCCTTAAGCTGAAATTAGACTACACTTAGCAAGTGTCTTTAGTCAAATAACCATTGTATCATTCTGACATGCCTATATTTTATTATATCGATAACTTTTTGGATTTCCTAATGACAACAAGTTTGGCTAACTGATTACATTCAGTTTTTATCATAATGTATATTTATGCATCTCTATTTCATCTGTAACATCAAAAGGGTAATAATGTGCAGACTACATTCAGTCTTACTGGGGTTAAATCCAACTCTATCATCTGCTGGCTGTGGGATGCTGGGAAGCTATGATTCAATGTCATCTATAAAATGAGGGCCAGGAATAGTACCTGTTTCAAAGAGAAGTAAATATAAAGAAAGTCAATGTATCTAAAGCATTTAGAACAGTACCTGGGCATAAAATAAGCACTATGTGTTTGTTCTTATGATTTTTAAAATTCAGAAAGGGCAAGCATTTAATAAAGATTATGGACATAGAAACAATAATTAACTAATGGTGCTATGAAATGAAAAGTGACTTAAAAACAGAAACAAATTATTTAAATTAAGAAAATGAAATATATAATTATGACTACTTAGGAGATGGAAAAAAAGAGAAAGGCTCACATATGGAAAATAAATCTCTATGTGGATGCTAGGTCCTGAGGTGTGTGTAACACATTAAGGCAAGTGTGCTTGCCCTAAACTACTTTTCAGTTAGGATATAAACATAAGTATAACCTCTAACTTAAATTTTCCAAGATTTTTGTGACTCCAGAGACTGGGGTCTTACTCCCAGCTCTGCCAAAAGCTACATATATGACCTAAAACAAGCACGGTTACCTTTTAAGGCCTCAGCTTATCCTGTTAAAATACTTTTTGTAAAACTATGTATTGAAAAAAATTTAATAGAAATACACTTCTTATCAATTAAACGATATGGTCTCTAAGATGCTGCTATGACTGTGTCTCCCCTCAATTCATATGTTGAAACTCTAATCCTCAGTGTGAGGGTGGGGGCCTCATGATGGGATTAATGCTCTTAAAAGAAGAAAAAGAGACACCAGATCGCTCACCCTGCCATGTGAGGACACAGTAAGAAGATGGTTTTCTATAAATCAAGAGGAAGGCCCTAACCAAGAACCCAACCATACTGGCACCTTGATCTCAGAATTCTAGCCTCCAGATCTGTGAGAAATGAACACTTGCTGTTTAAGCCACCCAGTCTATGGTGTTCTGTAATAGAAGCCCAAGCAGACTAATACAGAAGGGGCTTCTAATTCTTTGATTCTAATATACGCCAGGTAAATAATGTTAGAAATCCTAGCTTTTTTCAGCCATTACTAGACTTAGAGGACTCAGCATAGTACTCCAGGAGGTCTCACAGAACTCATTCCCTAGGGTAGATCAGCTTGTTCAGGAAATCACTGTCTATATCAATGTCCTTGTGAGGAAAGCATTTACAAACGATTCTGCTAATGTCTGTACTTGGAAGCAACTTCACTCAGATTTAAGAAACATTGCCATATACAAAACTCAACTCTCAACACACTGAAAGGCTCAGTAGGTCATTTAAGTTTTCTTCCACTTAAGAATACTAATAAACAAATCAGTATATTCATTAAGTAGAGACTTCAGTGTAGGTAATTTTATTACCATTTCATATTTGAATTAATATTTCCCCTATTCATGTCTAACTTTATTTCAAAATATACCAATAATTATTGGTAATAACATAATCTGAGAATACTATTGTCTTCCTATATATGAAAACCATCACATAGCAGTTTTCCATTTAGAGATCATGCAAATAATCCAAAGCCTGTAGGCTGGACAGTTCTCAGATTATGCAATCCTACTTCCCAATCACAATTCCCAGTAATTTCCTGTCTCTCTAACCAAGCTTTTTCAGTTCTGCCCAATAATCTAATCCCTGAGTTGTTCTACTCTCCATTCCCTGGATATGTCACTGTTATCTGTCTCCAAGTGTTTATTCAGGATATATTCTTTGCCTGAAATACTTTCATTAGTATCAATTCATCTTTCAAGGTCAGTTAAATTGAATATGAAATCACCCCTCTCTGTCCAGTCCCATTTGAAAATAATCCTTCCCACCTCCAAAACAATTTTTATCCCTTTTAGGATTCTAAAATAAAAGTCCTTTATGGTGTTGTTTATTGAATCTAGGTTAATATTCACTTAAAAACTAGTTTATGAAGATAATACAATAAAATGTTTTGTTCTCAATAGAAAAGATAATTGCACATTTTAAATATTCAATAAAGATTAAGAAACAAAACCAAGGGATGTATATGCTTTTGTTTGTCTCCTTAGAGATTCAGTGAGCCAATATTTCCACTTGAAGGGTAAGGGATAAAAAGCAGAGAATGTGAGCTACTCTCATCAGTTACCTGACATCCACTTTGGGACCCTGGTCGTGGAAACATTTTATGGGTCTATTTTGGAGTATAAAGCATTAGCTACAGAGTTTTGGTGCTGACATTTCCATTTATTTTCTAGAAATATATCTTTTACGTGCTCATGTAAAACATAAGTTAATATGCTATTTGAAATATGTACCTTTTACATTTCCAAAGTATTCTACACACTTCCAATGGAGAGAGTACGTATTTGAAGCATTGAATTCTACTTCCATTTAAATGCAAATCTAGAGAAATCAGTTTTCAAAAACTTTTAAGAAGTATTTTCCCATTGTTTCATGGAAATATTTCCTAAATATGGTATGTAAAACTGATCCAATTTTAATCTGCTTAGGGAAATTTTGGTTTAATTTTGGAAGATTGTTCTGGGAAGGTTTACTGTGTCAACTCACTATCCATTGAGTATTTATGATGCCCAAGATACTCAGCCACGGGCCTCTCATATACTTTGCCACTTGACCTAATGTCACCCTAATTTAATGGTAAAGAAACAGGCTCAGAGAGTTTGTCACTTATTCAAGATGACTCATCAGAGTGAGAATTAGAACACAGAGCAGTCAGATTATAAAAACCATGCTCTTTTCACTTTTTTCCATATGCTTCAGACCAAAATATGTACTTAGCAAACAAAATTGCTGTGCTGACTTCTTTGTTCTATGTATCACATTGAGTTACCCTAAGTATTCGTTTCAATTTGAAGTTAATAGAAAATCCATGGTTAGATCATATTTGAATGATGCAGAGGGAGATTAGAAAAAAACCTACCCTTACTATGTCTCCTCATGATTTTCTTCTGATCCATGAATTTTGGTAGAGAAATCTTGACTCCAATAAACTTTGGGAAGAAACCACAAGTCCATATCAAAGTATAAAGTAGTAAAGTTAGCATTTTTTAACTTTGAATATGTATATTTAAGTATTTATTAATGGTTACACACTTACAGATGCCACTAATCTAAAATGACCTTATTTTTATACCTTTTTACTTTTGTATGACATATAACTTTAGGGGCTAATGTATCTGAAATTTTTTCCTGTAAGACAATGTCCTCATCATTTTATTTAATAAAAGAAATATGTTGGATATATTAGATTCAATAAAATATATTGTTAAATTAATTTTACTGATTTCTTTTTACATTTGTAATGTGGCTATTAGAAAACTTAGAATTACATATGTGGCTCATATCATATATATTTTGTACAATGCTAATCTAGAACAATTCTATGAGGTTCATAATAAAAGTTTGAAAGTTTCTGTTACTGCCTTTGCTGGAGAAAATTACTTTTTAGTAATTACAATGATCTATTTTTTCAAAAGTTTTACATTTATTCACTTGGTTACCACTGGCAGCTGCATTCCTTCATAAGGAAATCATGTATTTGAAGTGGTTTTTCACTTCTGCTGTTGCAATGTAAAAGTGGTTATAACAACACCTCCTAAAATATAATGATACTATGCATATTTTATTCTCTCAGTAATAGTAAATATAAGCTGTGAAATATAAGAGGAATTTTTCATCATGTATTATTAATTGAATTGGTTCACTTTTCTCAAAAGCTTCAACAAAAGGACCTTTCTGTAGCACCTTGGCTAGTTACTGCCCTAAAGCAAAGATGAAAAGTAGCAGAGAAGCCCTCACTCACTCTAACCTCACAAGGCTACCGATTGTGCCACTCTTCCATGCTGCTTAAGGTGGTCTTCCTTACCAAACTCTAACGAGGCCTCATGATCTCTTCCTACAGATTGCCATTCCAGATCTACTAGAGAGGGCTTATTGAAACTTATTTGCTCCCTTGCCCTAAAGTGCTGGTAGGGATATGAGTTATAAATGAGAAGTCACATGAAAATTTTCATTTTAATTTTTGGTTTGGGTAAAGTTCTGGCTCCTACATGTAGTAGATGAATTGCACATTTGAAAGGGAAGGGTAAATTGTTGTCAGGAGATACCACAAAAAGCATGTGTCTATCATATGCTTTTTTGGAAGTTATAAAGACACTATGTTATCTTTCAAATATATTTGTTTATATAACTGTTATTGGCTTTTATGTTTTGTGTCTTAGATTAAAACTGGATTCATGATACCATAAGATGCCAAATATGGCTCCCATAAGAATTCATCTATATCACAGTTCAAATCATGCATTGGAAAAATTAATAACTATACCTATGCTAAAGCTTGATATAACTTACAAGGTAGATGCTAATCCTATTTCTCACCACCAGTAACATAAAGGATTGCAACCTGATTTTGTAAGATGATCTTTGGTTAAACCAAATAAAAACAAATGTATACAGGAAATGGAGAGTTAAATCAAATTATGCCATCTCAAAGTCTAGAACCATAATGTAGGTTACCTCTCCTTTTTATTTCATAATATTCATTATGTTCAACAGAATCTAAATTCCATTTTTTTATAACCTAGGATTTGTGCACTGTTTTCTGTAGTCTCTATCTCTCTTACCAATTATTTCCTGCATCAAAACACCCTGCCTACATAATTTCACACAGCAGCCTCAAGATCAGTGATATCCAATAGAAATACAATGTCAACCATATATATAATTTAAAATTTTCTAGACTCACATTTAAAAAAATGAAAAGAAATGACTATTATTTTAATGCAATCAATATAAAATTATTGGACAATTTTACATTCTGTTTTATACTAAATCTTTGAAATCTGGCATGAATTTTACACTTACACTATATCTCAACTGAGATTACTGAGATTAATCATATTTAAAGTACTCTATAATCACAATTGTCTAGTGGCTAATGTATTGCACAGCACAGATCTAGATTATAGTTCTTTATCTACTCAGAAAGGGCCTTTCTCTGAATCTCACAATCAATTGTGACAAAAACGAACTCCATCTAGGTAAGCAAAAATATCATGTAGATAATAGATTTAATTGTATATTGAAATGGGCAGTACAATTACATCTCACATTAGTGATTAGTTAGAAATTAGCCTTAACAACTGCTATTCTATAGGATACTTAGGGGTCTTCTTCCCCTGAATTAAAATGTATTCATCATATAACTCATTTTCCCCTCAGTACAGTCAAAAAAAACCATAAATCTAGATGATGAATAATTATCAAAGTAAATAATAATGAATAATTTAAAGATATCATCATTTAAAGATGATGTCTTTAAAGATGATAGAAAATGCATTTGGTTGGAAATATGACAACACAGGAAACATAATAGTAAAAGAAAACTTTATTCACTTTATTATGTGAATGACTAATTTTTTTCAAAAGAGTAAGCAAAAGTGTTTCTTTTTCTAAGAAACTTATTACAACTAATTTTATTATAGCATACAACCAGTAAAATATAATCAAAATATATCCTAAATGTTTATTTTTATAAGTCTGAATTTTGCATTGATACTACCCAGATTAGGAGCAAATTATGAATAAAGACAAAATCATGACAATGACCAATGTAATAACTAAGGAGCATAGTCAAGAAATAAAAGAACAAAAGCATGTTATGTCGATGATGTGAAGATTTAAAGTAGACAAAAATCTCTTATATTTTAAGATATTTTAAATTTTTAATTATTGTTAATACATAATAGTTGTATATCTTTATAAGGTACATGTGATCTCTTAAAAGATTACTATTTATTACTAATATTCATTTGCAATTTAAATTTCAAAAACCTCTTATCCATGTTTGTGCCTTCCAACATATTCTTTCTAGTTAAAATACACTCTCACTTGTTTTCTTCAAAAAAGAAAAACTCAAAACTAATTTCTGAGAATGTAGGTGTATTTTCTCTTTTGCATGGAAGGCAGAGAAGTGCCTATGACAATGCTTTGACATTTGTTATACCATTTTGATTTTTTTTCTTTTTTAAAATGGGAGCGCTGTACCTCCAGCTAACTTATGAACACAATAAGAAATTAAGATCCATACCTAGTAATGATTTGGAATGCTTCCCAAAACACCTAGTAAGATCTCTTATAATGTACTCAGTGCACAAAGATATTGTTAGTGGAGTGAACATTGGAAAGGGGTTGTCTCTGTAACCCAATATAGTTGACTTTCATATCAAAACATTTTGGAATCTTCCAAATACCCTGCCTAGAACTTTTACCAGGCTTTTTGTGATTAGTGACTCATTTTACCATTTTTGGTAGCTAGAAGTTGCTGATAATGATTGTTCGTTATAATACAGGGGTGAGATACAGTCAGGAAAGTGAGAATTGAATTGGGAGGCTTTTGGCGGGTAGGACATAGGGCACAGGAAAGGACAAAAAATAATGTATTTGAATAGTAGCATTGCCTAGGTCCACTGTTGTCAATCCAAAATTCAGTGCCAAGTGATGAGACAGGCTCATACTTTTACTTTACCGAATCTTAAAGACAATTATATGCCAAAATGTCTCCTCAAGAAAACAGGAGAAAGCATATCTCTTGGTTTGATTTCTTGCATGTCCTTTTCAATGGTAAAAATGTCAATTTACATTTTCTATTTTCATAAATACAAATAAATTAGTATTAGAAAATGATACAATTTGACCATTGAAAGATTTTTAAAATAATCATACTAAGGCTGGACACAATAAAAAATACTATAAAGAACTTCCAGTTTGACAGCATAATTAGGAAACTATTTTATTGACATACGTATCAATCCATTTACAAATTTAGGGGCATCAGCACCAATCATCTTCCTCAAAGTTAATATTATGAAACAATTACACAGATTACAGAGTAAAGAAACCACAGATTAAAATTATTTTTAGGTACTAAATCAGTGTACTCATAAGCATCTCACTTCTCATACCAGCCTTTCCACTTCATTGATTTCAGTATATGAACCATAAAACCCCATCAATATGAGCTTTAATGTGGTTTTCTCCTGCAGGGTTCACAATAAGCTGAGATAAAATATTTTCCATCATTACATTATGTTGGTTTGTGGATGCTGTTAGTGAAAGGTTTACATAGTATGTTCATAAAGCAACTACACATGGAGCTGAATTTTTCTAGGCCACAACATATGAATCTATGTTTTCCTTATTGATTGACAGCTCAAGGCTCATTAACATTTCTATCTCAAGTTAAAAGAGATTTACAGGTTAGAAATGCAATAGGGATCTAAAAGTAGATGGGGGATACAAATTAATAATGTATCTCTAAATCTGGTCGTTTCTAGATGACATATTTTAATAAAAAGTAGGAAAAACAATAGGAAAAAACTAATGTTCACTGGATCCTATTACGCAGCAACACAGCTATGGAAAGTCACTGGAGAACTACGAAGTTAGCTTTGTGAAAATAGTTCTGGACTCAAGAGTGTAATAGACCCATGAGCATTAAGTGTAAATGCAGCATTTTGCACATTGCATTTACTAATATATAACAGAACATTAATCACACAATAGTAAGACTTTAATAAAACTGGTCTGTAATTTTAGAAAATGTATTAATATTACAAAATAAGTTTAAGCTTTGAAAAGATTTTTTAAATGATAATTAAAGCAACATAAAAAAATTAAAATGATAAGAGTATTTTTGAGTCAGTAGAATAATGTTAATGAACCAGTATTAGCATCTAACTTTATAAATGATAAAGGTAATATACATCCAAATGAAAAAATACAGAAAAAAATCCAATTCATCAGATTGATAATTATTTAAATTTATATTTCATTTTAATTTAAACTGAATATGTATTTTTATCATAACTCTAATGAATTTAAGATTATTTAAAATTTTAAAAAGACCATTTTTATTGTTTATTTTGAATTATTTCATGTATTAATTTATCTTTGAAATTCCCAGTTATAATATGGCAGAATAAAGCATATTAATATATTAATTACTCATTAATACTACATTAAACAGTGTCAATAAAACATAGTTACATTTCCTTACATATATGTATAGTAGTAAAATTTATTATTGGTAACTAAAGCCATCATGAATACCTGTGTCACAAAAATTTAAACTAAAGAAGAAACTAAATATGAAAATTTCATTACAATATTTCAAGAAGTAATTTTCTGGAGGTTAGTCCACATGAACATAGGAAGAACTCCAAAACTCTCCTTTACAGATGGGAAATAAATTCATAAGAAAATAAAAATTGTAAATTATGTGTAATAAAACAAATTAAATACAGCACTCAAAAACCTTGTATCCAGTTGGTAACATAACCAGATATCCAGCCTTCTTGAAAACAAACTATTTGCTATATATTTTGAATGCTGAAGCTTGAAGGATTAATTGGAAGTTTTCACCTTCTTTTTGCCACTTCCCCATCCACCACTGAGTTGTACAGGATTGTCACGGAATGATATACGTTCTTTTTTAGAAGGTCTTGTATTTGTTATCATTGGTGCAAGTATTCCCTTAATTGAACAACCTAGACAGTGATATTAAATATACACTTTTACTTAATATGATACAAGTAAAATTATATTTTAAATTAAGAAATATATTTAAGTCAACAACATGCATTTCTAAATTCTATGAACAAGTTTAACAAAAATATATTTGTTGAGTTTATTTTTGTTTGCAAAGCAATAATGTATAATTAAAGATTCGTATAAATTGTGTTATGCTGAGTAAAAGAAACTGACTAAAAAAATTAAATCACAGTAATAGTTTCCTTCTATCTACAGATTAAGATGTCCTTGGTATTTTAAGACCATGAAAGTTTTAAGACTAAGAAGTTTTTAGATATTTATATTTGTTTATATTGATAAGTAGTTTAAATTTTTATTATTGTTTTATATTTTTATAAATAAAGCATATGTTAAAATTTGTCTTAGTCCTATTGAATATAAGGTCTTCTTCAGAAAAAGGAATTCTTGGTAAAATGGAAAGTATTTGATCTAAAATCTTAAAATATTCCTGGATTTTTTTCTGGCTGCATGAAATATAGCTTTGTGACTCTGAACAGGTCACAACCTTTCTGAGCCTTAATTTCATAAATGAGAGAAATAACACACCCATTTCAGAGTCATTGTAAAGACTGCCTTTATGATTATATTGCAGTGGCAGAAAGAGCTGTGAAAATGCTTTGTACACAGGTGCTATCAAATGGAATGAATTATTTATGTTCAAAAAGTTAGAAATTATCCATAGAAAAATAACAAAAGCTGTTAAAGGTTAAAAACAAGTAATAGTCATAAGAATGGGTAGTAGATTAGGAATGTTTTACTCGGCAAGACCCCAAGATGCCATATTAAGAATACTATTAAAGAATTATGATCATCTGCTTTAAATCTCCTGAGGATTAAACAAGAGCACAGGGCTCTATTTGTGAGGAAAGGGTTTGAAAAGCAGCAGAGTGAGGCATTCCAGGTCTTCTTCAGCACAGGCTTGAGGCAAAGGTTCAAGCCACATGATTCTCCATTGTAATGCTTTTGTGCTTAAATAAATTTAAGGAGAAAAAGCTATTTTTTTAGATTAATACTTTTCCAACTAGAATTTTAAATATGTAAAAGATATATGCGCAAATAGAACAGTTATCAAACATTAGACCATTTGTGGAATTTGGTCTGTAATTTCAAATTTGGTTCAACTTGATGGTGAATATTGATTGTAAAAGTCCATTTTATATTTAAAAACTCTTTAAAAACAGAGTATTGCATTTTGGTTTTTAATTTTAGAACTGTGATTAGGAAAATGAATTCAAAGGAGTTAGTGAACCTCCAAAAAGGGAGCATATTTTACCTTTACAAAGAGAACAGTACTAAAAAGCACGAAAAAAGTTAAAAGCTATTGTTTTAGGAAAGGGTATACTGGGTCCAAAGAGGCTAATACCTATGGCTAAAGGCACAGGTCTGCAGTGGAGTTAGAGACAGAACATAGCTCAGGAGTTTTGAGACCTTCACAGCTGGCACTCCTGAAGGCAATCTCAGTAGAGATTAACAACCAAGAGAGATGCCAACTGAAGTTGACTTCCAATGTGAGCCAGATTTATCCTGTGTTAAACTACTTCCTGTAAGTCAGTCAGCAGTCCTTTGAGAAACTGCAACTCTTTCAAGCAAAACGAATGTTACTAAGCATAAAAGCAAGAATTTCCTAAATGACAAATTAGTGGTCTAAAAAGCATTAAGAAAGTGTCTACAAATTTATCCCTCTTCTACTTACACTATTTATATATCGGAAAGATCTAGTTTAATATTTTTCCCCAAATATTAGAATGGAATGTCAACTTTGGTCCATTTAAAAAAACAGTAACAGTAATATTAAACCATCACCTAGCCCCAGCAGTAAAAATTTTTTGATGAATAAACTATTTCTTGATAACAAGTATGTATTTATGAGAACACATTGTATAGGCAGAAGGCTGGGGCCAAGAGTTGGTGTAGGAGAGCAGGGTGTCTGAGAAATGAAGAGTTACTGAGGACATGTTTACAATTCAGATAGATTTTAGATAAAAAATAAAGATTAATAAAAGAATATGCAGATTTTCAAAATGACTAAAAAATATTTTGTTACAAAAAAGGAAGCTAAATCAAGTCCCTTCCAAGCATTATTCAAGGAAATAAGTAGAAATATGTATTTTAAAATTAAATTCAACAACATAGTTCCTTATTGGTTAATAATATTTTCGATGAAACTATTTTAGTGTAATGATGTATTAAGGGCTTTATTCTCAATATAAGCTTTTTACCAAAGATAAAAGGTAACATATAAGAAGGGTAAAACTTTTTATACAAAGTATTGAAGTATTTATAGATTTTATATACTTCTAAAATAATTATTTCAAAATGAAACATAATCAATTGCATTAAAGCATAAATTTGTTCAGACCAAACTGTCATTCTTAACAGTGTTTCTACATTCTAAAGGATTTTTATATTGACTAGAAATGTACCATATGGTATAATTTTTTTCTCTAAAATACTGTTCTGTTGTCTTTGTTATTTTGAAGCTGCTGATGAATTTTAAATCTTTTTGCACTTATCTACAATATAACCCTATATTTTTTAAAAACAGTTTTTGTAATTGTTTAGTGTAATTCCTTTAGCAAATAATAATTAAAAATAATTTTAAAAGCATATTGTGTGATATTACAAGACAGCTTTATAGCAATTTTAAAGTATATTTTCAGCAGAATGAAAATGCTGTAGAAAATTAGTCTGTAAAATAAACACTTAAGTGAATATATAGTGATTTTTTCAAAGCAATATTTTAGGTGTGATTAAAAGCTTGAGTTTTATAGTTATTCTATGTATAAATACACAATTAGAGTAGTGATCAATATAGCTTATTCTCTCATTGCATTTAGTGAGAGATTTTTTGTTACATAAATTCTCAAATCACTAAGTATATAGAAAATAAATCGAGGAGTAAAACACATCTCTAAAGGAATCACATACTGGCGTTCATTGCAAAGTCATTACTTTGTCCTGTAATTACTCTAGAAATGAAAAAAGAAAATAAAGAAGCAATTTAAAACAGTCAATGTATAATCATTCTAAAATTACTTACCCTCATGAAAATAAAAATAGCAAGATAGTCTTGCCTCAAAAATTGATATTAGAGCTAAACCTACTGATGGGCTCCTAGAACAAAAAAAATTATGACTAAAGGAACTTTGACAGTGTTTTCTCTTTCTGCCACGTTGTTATAGATTTTATTTATTTTTAACAACAATCTGCTGCATATTTGCAGGTGAGCACAGAAATCAACCAATCAGTATATGTGCTGAAACTAAGTCTTGATGAATATGCCCTATTTTCCAAGAAGTCACTTCTTTGCTCCATAATCTGTGTTCTGCTAAAGATTTGTTCTGGTCCTTAAAAAAATTTTTTTCCCTTGTTAAATCCTTGGTTCTTTAACAAATGTCAAGGTCTATATATGCTGTGTTTTGATAAGTAATTTAATATGCAAAATGCTTTGAATGACTCTCCTGGTATGTTAAAAAAAACTGTTAAACAGGTCAAAATAGAAATCTCATGATGTATATCGTAATACGTCATTGGATTTTCATTGATATACCCAACACTATGTGTCTGGATATAGAAACTATTTCAAAGTCCTTCCCATATTTTATTACTTAACAGCAGATACAGTGTAAGTCAAGCATGGAGGAAAAAAATTCAACATCTTAATAAAAGTGACCAGAACAAATTTTTAGCAGCAAAGCATTTATATCAATTTAAGTGCTGTGAATGAGTTGCATTGGGCAAGTTTGAGGTTGAAGTAGATATTACAACGTTCAAATAACAGTTGCTTTTTAAGGTTATTGCTATGTACAACCTTGAATTATAATCATCATTATAGTGAACTTCAGGTAGATAATTCAAAGTCTAATATTGAGAATATAAATAAGTAAATATCAAACAGGTTATTTATACCATATTTGGATTTCCTCAATGTAATATGGTGATTTTGCTTGTTTTTGAGGTTGTTTTCAAGCTTTTTCAGTGAATAAAAATTTTTCTGTAAGTTAAAAAAATTAATAAAATTTCTGTTTCTCAAAATCCCAGTTGAACAATGACACAGTCTTACTCAATATTCAAGAGATGGTTTATGTTAGAAAGTCAGTTAGTTTAGCACATTTGATAGTCACAAAAAGATCCACATTATTTGTTATAGTTGTTAATAATCAAGATACTTTTAAAAAAATCAACATATATGTAACACAAATTTTTGTCTATGTTTATTTGGAAAAATTAATTTGCAACGATCATAAAAGCTAATATATATCATAAAGGGTGGGGAATCTTATTTTGATAAATGTATAGATTTTTACTTATGTATTTTGCCTGTTTATTGACCTTTTATAATAGCTACCAGGCATGTCTGATTTGAATCTTTGAGGCTGCCTTATTATATGCACTGTTTTCTCAGGTTTTATTTTTATCACACTACTGCATTGATTCTTGTTAAAGATACCTGTGGCTGTGTTTGCACAGACAAGGATGTTTCCAATGTGTCACTAAAATTCTGGTGCAAAAAAATACTGTCTTTCTCCTCTAAATTCTGTGGTTCTTATATTAATATTGCTCTACATTGTTTTCCTTTTTTTTTTCTTTTTTTTTTTAAATCTGATTGAGTTGTTTTCGGTGATAAAACCTAAATAGGTTTGTGATTTGTTTCAGAACTAGATTGGCCTTCTCTCATGTGACCTTTATTTAAGTTAACAGAAACCTTTTTGTCCATTGATAAGTATTTCATATGATGCTAAGTTATTGTTTTCTCGATTCCCACTGAAATAGTTGATACCTATTGGGTAGGTAAACTTCTAAGTTGACTAGACAATCAAAAGTTTAACTCAATAAGCAGTTAAGAGGGAAATTTAACAACCTATAAGCTACCTAGATCTCTCATTCTCTATTGCACACAATTTGCTCTAAAAGGAATTCTGAAAATCATCAGGTCATGTAAGTCCCATTTCTCTTATCAATTTAGGAAGAGTCTGTTCCCAAACTTTCCAATCATTTTTTTTAATGTCCTCTTTAGGACTCTATTCAATTTCATTGTATTTACAACTAAGTGTCTACAGATATTTGTAATTAAAGAATAATGGCATACATACATAATGCTAATCATTGAGAGCATTTTTTGCCCTTGATTGGTATGTGTGCTCCTTTGAAACGAATTAGTTCTTATATAACACACTATATTTCAGCTCCTAATTATCTTCTCACCCCTAATTTTCCCATGTTAATTTTGCCACAGTAAATTTTTAGCAAAATATGCATTTTAAGTAAATTCCAAATGCTTATTATTAAGCAGTTTCCTTTAGAATGTAAACATTTAAAACCCAAATTAGATTTTCAAGATCACTTGGATTCTTTGAAACCTCTAATTTAAAATCTTCCTTTTAGGCTGGGCACAGATGCTCATACCTGTAATCCTAGCACTCTGGGAGGCTGAGGCAGGAGGATCACTTGAGCAGGAGTTCGAGATCAGCTTGAGCAGGAGGGAGACCCTGTCTCTACTAAAAATAGAAAAAATTATCTGGGTGTGGTGGTGCATGCCTGTAGTCCCAGCTACTTGGGAAACTGAGGCAGAAGGATAACTTGAGCCCAAGAATTTGAGGTTACAGTGAGCTATGCTGATACCAGGGTGACAGAGCAAGGCTCTGTCTCAAAAAAAAAAAAAGTGCTTTTGAACACACATACACTGTGGGTAGAACTGCAAACTAGTACAGCCTCTATGGAAAGTAGTATGGGGATACCTTAAGGTACTAAAAGTAGAACTACCATTTGATCCGCAATCCCACTACTAAGTATTTACCCAAAGGAAAAAAAGACATTTTATAAAAAAGACACTTGCACTCAAATGTTCATAGCACCACAATTCGCAAACATGTGGAAACAACCCAAGTGCCCATCAATACATGAGTGGATTAATAAAATGTGGTACATGTACACCATGGAGCACTACTCAGCCATAAAAAAAGATGATCTAGTATCTTTTGTAACAACCTGGATGGAGATGGAGACCATCCTTCTAAGTGAAGCATCACAAAAATGGAAAAACAAACACCATATGTATTCAATACTAAATGGGAAATAATCAAGCAACACTTATGTGCATATGGAAGTAAAAGTCAAGGGAAATCAAGTAAGTGGGAGGGTGGAGGAGGGGATGAGTAAATTCACACTGAACAGGTACAATGCACACTAACTGGGTACACTTATAACTTTGGGTACACTTATAACTTTGATTCAAACTGTACAACAAATTATGTAACCAAAACATGTGTACGCCAGTAATATACTGAAATTTAAAAAAATTAAAATTTTCCTTTTATTCACACATTTATTCAACACGTATTTGTTTAGTGTCTATTACATGGCAGGCATTCTTCTATCCCTTTCAATGGAAATTTCCTGTCAATTTTCTTCCGTGAGCCAAATAATATTAGTAACTATCATATTGTAGTTGCTTTGTATTTGACTCTACTTTCTTATTTTCATTTTTACAGTTTTCATATGGAACTGGTATAAAACAAATACTTATTTCCACATTTCCAGATAGTGAAGACTTGTGGATAGATTTCCCAAAAAGTTTTCATGGAAACTTTCATTATCCCTTTTCACGCTTATTAGTTCTTAGCAGGGAGACATTTGGCAACAATAAACATGACTGGCCTGAGGATTTATTATATTATTTCACTTCAGTTTTATTCATTTGACAAATGCATTTCACATTTGACCATACCCATTTATTTTTGCACCATATTGGCTAGTGTAAGAAATTGGTTTGAAAGAAAAAATAACTATAACAACAAAAATAAAAATCAGAGTAAAATTTTATTTAAGAAAGAAAATGATCATAAAGAAAAGAAGTAAGAACTATAATATTACAGTTAGAAACATGATGCTTTAACCTATTATCAATATAGCATGCATGGATCCTGTCCTCAAAAAGGTTAATTTTTTTCTTTTTACAAAGAATAAATGTAGCTATTTCTTTCATGTAAGTACAGGTGAAATTTGTCTTTCTTTGGATAATGTCAATTGCTATTAAACTAGCTACTGTCGGGCTGGTGCAGTGGCTCATGCCTGTAATCCTAGCACTCTGGGAGGCCAAGAAGGGAGGATCTCTTGAGCTCAGGAGTTCAAAAGCAGCCTGAGCAATAGGAACCCCATTTCCACTAAAAATAGAAAAAATTAGTTGGGCACACTCCTGTAGTCCCAGCTATTTGGAAGTCTGAGGCAGGAGGATCACTTGAGCCCAAGGATTTGAGGTTGCTGTAAGCTAGGCTGATCCCATGGCACTCTAGCCTGGGCAGCAGAGTGAGACTCTGTCTCAAAAAAAACACAAAAACAAAAAACAAACTAGCTACTATCTTAGATCTATAAATATTATACAGTGGTTACTGATAACTATTTTATTTAACTGTGCCTGAAATCATTGTTTACTGTTTCATTAAACTGTTACAGATCGTTGCAATGGTCAGCAACAAGTTATTAAAAGACATTAGAGCAAAACTATTTATTGTGTGTCTACTCTGGTAAGAAGTAGACTTTTAAATTTAATCTATATGAGTCCACTAACCATGTAAAGTGTTTGTGGTGTAACAGTAGTTAATTTTCATTATATAATTCTGGTTACTAGAATATTTTAAGGGTTGAAGTGTTAATGTGTTTGTTTAATTAACTGTCAATATTCAGGAAGAAAATGTCAAGACCTAACAAACCACCCACACTTTAAAAGGGAGAAAACTTAGGCAATGCAGATAAATTATTTGCCCAAATCCAAGTAATAATAACACAATCAAAACTTGGCTTTACCTGAGTGAAGTTTATCTTAAAGAAGTCAATATCTTTTTTAATATTCAGTAATAAAGCATGTCTCTAATATTATAGTACCATAAAGAAAGTCATTAGGAAAGCAAATGTGAGATGGATTTCTATTTTTGCATGCCTTTGAATGGGAAGACCTGTATATTACCTGGCATTAAGGCCTATGAAACAGAAAATGAATAAAGGTATCAATGAAAATCAAGGCTATTGATATTTTCAATTTTCATAAGTGAGGAAATAGAAGAGAAATACTTTTATCTATATCCATATCTCTATCTACCTATCTATATGTATTTATCTACCTATCTTATCTTATAACTCCAACATGACTTTTTTAAAATTTAAGAATTATTTCATTTCCATGACTTATTTGAAGTGAAAAAAAAATAAAAAAGAATTATTTTAGGAAAAATTGTTCCAGACTTTCTTATTCTTTATTATTTCACTGACTCGCTGCTTGTTTACTCAAGTTCTTTGCAAACTTGATGTTACCAAAAGTTTTGAAGTTGTTCAAATTATACACCTATACTTGAGTTATTTGGGGTCTATTACATGAACACACACTTTAATGAAATAACATTAATGAGTAGTGTCTCCTTTGAACCTTTCAAAAATAGACACAGAATACTAGACACAAAATAGACACAAAATACATGTCATTTTCTTTCAGATAGTGTCTGAGGAAAATGCATCAGAATTATATAACTATCTGGATTTTGTAAAGGCTAGGTACAAGTAAAACTAATACGCTAGTTAATTAGTGGACAGCTAAATCAAAAATCAATTTGTTTTTCATATATAGTTACAGTTTATATTGAAAAATATGTAAGGAAGAACATGATTAAACATAATTTTTATGCAATTTCCAACACTATATGCAGTAAAAAATTAAGTTAAATGTAAAATGTTTCTAGCATCCAGTGAAAAAATCATTTATTTGTAAATAAATTTAAGTTATGACATATAAGGGACCAGTAGGAAGTAGCAGAGCTGCCAAAATTGTCTTAGAGCCTTGGAAAAGAAAAATCAAAGCAGATATATGTTACTAGCAGGTGGCAGAAAGCTTGGCGAATAACATAATAAAATGGCGGATAAATCTACTGATAAAGCATCAGCGATGCTTAATTTATAAATTAAAACAAAGTAATTTATTCTTGTAGCTATAAATGGTAATGTGCCAAGAATTAGGAGGTAAAGTTCTCTGTGTGTGTTTGTGTGTGTAATCTGTCAATTTGTCCACATTTTTCTGGCCTGGTATTTTATGTAAAATTATAAATTTATAATCCAAGGAAGAAACTTGGTAATATGAAAATACCACATAACCATGGTTTTCTCTACCTAACTATATGACACTATGATAAGAACGTTGTGATTCTGGCTGGCAAGGGACAATAATATGTGAATATCTCCACATTCTTTGTGTTGAAAAGGTTCCTTAGGTTGTTTTGAATAACAGGTGCCAGTCCATTACCAGAGCTATAATTCCCTAAAGGATATCAGGGGCTCCTAGTTTTGAGAGCATCGTATGGCCTCCATATGTGTAGTCTATTTTGGAATATTGTTACAGACAGTAACAATAGTTACTCAAACTGTGACTTACTAAAGGTAAGTTCCTAAGGAGGATGGCCCACAGTGAACCCTGCATGTCTTAAGTTTAATAGAGTCTCTTTGGAGAATATACAACCTTCTCACCCAAATAAGTTTCCTTCCCGTAGGAATAGGAAAGAGACAGTTGGTGATCACAGATGTGGGCTCTACAACCTTAAAAATTAATGCTGCAATTCATTAACACGTTTCTGCCATTGGATGAAGCTTATTATTAATTCTTTCAGAGAAGGAAACCCAAGCTAGTTCACATAAGAGATATTACTTATCTTTTTGAAATGCCATTAAAATAATTTTTTAGTTTTTTAAAATAACTTTAAACTCTACTTTTAAAAATTGCACCAATTGTAATTAAGTATAATTGTAAGGTACAGAGATTGATCTGTATTTTTTAGAAGTTTAGAATTTAGATATTTAGTTAAATTTGAAATTATATCTACAATATAGAATAAATATTAGGTGCTCAATAAATGTTTGTTGGATAAAACAGCCACAAATAACTGGTACAAAGGTACAATTCATTAGGGTGATTTTTTTTTTTTTTTTTGAGACAGGGTCTTGCTCTGTCTCCCAGTCTAGAGTACAGTGGCATTATCATAGCTCACTGCAACCTCAAACTCTTGGGCTCCAGGGATCCTCCTGCCTCAGCCTCCCAAGTACCAGAGACTACAGGTGCATGCCACCATGCCCAGCTAATTTTTCTATTTTTTTCTAGAAAGAGGTCTCACTATGTTGCTCAGGCTAATCTTGAACTCCTGGCCTCAAGGGCTCCTCCCACTTTGGCCTCCTAAAATGCTAGGATTACAGGCGTAAGGCATTGTGCCTGACCATTTAGAGTGAATTTAAAGTATTATTAATCTTATCTTCAAAAAGAGAATCCTTCTGCTTCTAATTTTGGGCCATTAATATACTGGAGTTCTCTTTCAAACATACACTGCTTTCTTCAAGAGAGACTGGAGGCCTGTTTCTCTAATTAATATTCTGCATGAGAATTAATCAGATTTAAAACCCAGGCTACATTTTACACAATCTCATAAACTGAAAAACTGGAATTTCTCTTAAAGCAGATAACTAACATCTTATTCCTTGATTTCTCCCTTAACAATATTATACATTTGTATAAAACTTCATAGACTTCAGTAATTACATTCAAAATAACCTAACTATTAAATTACATTGTACCTGTAGGTATATGCCTAGTTCCCTCTTTAATGTCTTTAATTTTCATTTTACAAGCAATTTTTTCTCCTAAAACGTAAACATCTAGCTATAGATTAAGCAAAAGATCATCTTCAAATGCCATCCTATGAAATGCTGACTGGATTCTCAATAGAAAATTATCTTTTCTCTTTTTATTTAAAATATATTAGAACATTAAAATATCAATATTTACAGTAAAATATTCTTAAAACAGATTATTTCAGTATGTGTGTTGAGTTTTAGAATCATTTATAGCTTTTTAAAATTTAACTAGATTTTATAAAATAGCCATCATTTCTCACAGATGATGGAATTCTCCGATCTTTACTTTGAAAATATTTATTTTTTCCACTCTCAATTGATGGTGCTTAGCTAAAGTAATTAGAGACAATTTGAAAGATGTTTGAGATCAGAGTCATTTAGAAGTATTCTGACACGGAGAAAATTTTGAGTTACAAGCATTATTTTCATACTGTAAAACATTAGAAATAATAGCTTCAGTTGCTTTTTATTTGGGAAATTATCATATACAAAATTTTATTGTTCTAGGTGCAGAATTATGGAATTTGAAAGCTACAAGGACTCTTGGATCTCCTTTATATATTTTTTGTTGGTTTTTCCCCCTCTTCTCACATGAGTCTAAAATACATACATATATTATATATTTGTGTGCATATATATATATATATATATATATCTTTTTTGCATCTAATGCTCACCACAGTGTTCTCTTAATGGGCAAACCAGACCTCAAATACCTTATCCAAGTTCACAGAGATCATATGTGTGAGACATGGAATTCAAATTCAAATTTGGTCTACTATAAGTTTCTTTCCACTATGCCAAGTTGCATTTCCCTATTAATTTTACATAGAAGTTGTAAGCAATTTAACCAAGATCACAAACAAGCTGGTGAAGAGGCAAGCAAGGACTAGAAATTAGACTGTCCAATCTCTAAACACATACTCTTACCAATACTACACTCCATGGTTAAAAATGCAATTAGCATATTATTCACACTTTACCACTCTGTACCTTACAATTCCAGTTTAATGAGGCCTATATTATACTTTATTGGTCATTCCCTAGTTAATAGTTTTCCCTAGTTAATGACATGGTTTTATAGGCTGGAAATAGCTTATAAAACTTAGAAGAAAGAGAAAAAGAATGATGGAACAATACTTTCTTGACAATTTCACTCAAACACCTTTTTTAGATTAAAATGCTGTGAATAAATAATAATAGGACTTAATTTGGTCCAAGCTCTGAATCTCCTCTAAAGAGAAGAAAATTGAGTACAAATTACTTTTTTTATAAAGATGTATACATACATTTAAAATTCAAATACATATATAAAATTATTATATTCAGAAAGTGGTAATTTAATGCATGTATATATGACCATTATCAATTTATTGCCTCTTAGCAACAAATGTACCCTTCACTGTACATTTTATGATGAAAAAAAATTCCTTTAAGCATTTCTCTATTAAAGTTAGGACCATGTTAAGCTTTCTCAGTAGAAGATTCTAGAGGAGCAATCCAGGAAAAGGCTTTGTAATTTCTGGCATAGGTGGGGGTAGGGTAGGCATTATGGGTTTGAAGACTTTGGATGTAGCCTGCCTGAAATACAGGCCCAATACAGGACCTCTATGCAACTCCAGACTTAGCAGTAACCTGTGCATCATCCTCTCCACAGGAAAACCAAAGCCTGGTGCACTTATGCCCTTATCAGGGCCCTCTCTCTCTACATGCCTATGCTAGTGATTGCTAATCATCTGCTCTCCCTCCTGCACTCTGGAGAGTTGCCTAGCATTTGCCTAGTAACTCCAGACCAGATCTGGCATAGCCAAATCAGAGAACTTCTCTGCTATCCAGTGATTGAACCATACCTTCTCCAATGAGGTTCACTGAGGTCTGAACCCCTTCCAAATTTGATCTTCCTTTGGTGCTCTCTCTCAGCCTTAGGGTACCATATAGAGTTTCCTTATATTTCTGTAGCTGTTCCTTTAGTATAGTTAATAATTCTTACATTAAACTTTCCCTGTTTAACCTACCATATGATATTTATCTCCTGATTGAACCCATACCACCATAGCACATAAATTTATACAGATCATAAGCTCCATGATAACTGGAAATATTGTGTGGTCTTGCCTGGCACTTTCTTTTCTGTGTAATGCACAGACCCATCAAGGAACACTCCATAAATATTTTTGAATGAAAAAATGACAGGATTGGCTTCATATAGGCTAGATCTGTGGAAACTTGCATGTTATTATTGGGTTGTTTGAAAAATTCACCTGGAGTGTAACACTTAGCATATGGATAGATTACATTCTTTGATGTTTATAAATACCAGGATATTGGACAGGTCAGATACCTCTAGAAGCTATGGTAAATACTATTGAATGCCTGCCAAATAAGCTATCTTCTAACTTTTTTTCTTTATTTTATTTTATTTTATTTTATTTTTTTTGAGACAGAGTGTCGCTTTGTTGCCCTGGCTAGAGTGAGTGCCGTGGCGTCAGCCTAGCTCACAGCAACTTAAACTCCTGGGCTCAAGCAATCCTCCTGCCTCAGGCTCAAGAGTAGCTGGGACTACAGGCATGCGCCACCATGCCTGGCTAATTTTTTCTGTATATTTAGTTGGCCAGATACTTTCTTTCTATTTTCAGTAGAGATGGGGTATCACTCTTGCTCGGGTTGGTCTCGAACTCCTGACCTCGAGGGATCCACCCACCTCGGCCTCCCAGAGTGCTAGGATTACAGGCGTGAGCCACCACGCCCGGCCCCTTTTTTCTTTATTGTTGTAGCTTTCCTCTTCTATGCAGCAGGAAAATGTCAGGTACTCTCTTTCCTAGCTCTCATGCATCTAAAGGATGACCACAGTCATCCATCCATCTGTTTATCTATCCATCCATCTATCCATCCAATGTATATAAAAGTGCCTACAATATGCCAGAGAATTGTTCTAGGTACCTAGAATACTTCATTAAATTCTATGCCTTCCTGGAATAGATATTCTACAGGTATTAGGGGAGAAGAAACAATAAACACAAAACATTAGCATGACACTGTTGTTCCCAGTGGAATCTGAAAGGGCTTACAAGAGAGACTTTCCTCCCTAGTAGAGGCCAAGTCCTTCAGAATCCCATCTTCGTGTCAACTGAATTCCATCATAGAGTGCTATTTATAGTACATGATAACCTTACTTTAATATCTGCAACCATTTATTGGCCTAAATCTTACACACGGTTGGAGGTAAGTCTATAGAATATTAATGAAAATGTTTTTGTTATTTTGTACAAGACAATATCCATTGAAAAATAAAGTGATATGAATATATGATGTAGGAGAACAGCAACAATGGCTCATATATTCATTTATTCTCTTAATCTAAGTGCTTGGAATATGCTAGACACATACATTTCATCTCTGTATTTTCTTAATGTCCTGTAGTTGTGCTTTGCACATTGTAAGCATATAATTGCTTACTATCATTATATGTGGTTTATATAATAATCCACAGATATATGCAATACTATTTAGTTCTTGAGTTCACACAGCATGGAATTATAAATCCATATTATGTATATATAGTATAGCTATGTACAAATTAGATATTTATATATAAATGCACCTATAAATATATACACATAGATACACATGAGTACACAACATGCTAATACTTCTTGATTTACAAATTTAAAATTGCATTATTGGAATATCCTTATTCTGCTTGGAATAAATCTTAATGGCCATCTTTGGAATCTACTTTTGCTTTAGCTATTATTACCTTTAGTGTCTCAATCTGTATAAAACATTGGTCACCAATTTCTAGGAATCTATTTTGTTTTGAAGTTTTGATAATGAAAATTAATCATTTTTTATAAAAGCTATAAAATTATTCCATCAATATATTGGAGGCAATATGTTCTGTTAGAACAGATTCAGAATACCTTTCTTCAACTGATATTAGCTTTCTAAACTCTAAGTTATTTTCAGATGTCTTCATTAATTATCATTATTAGCAAAAAGTTCAAGTCTTCCACTTTACCTTCAAACTTACCTAAAAGTAGGCTTCCTTTTTAATCCAACTTTACTTTACATTACCTCAGTATGTGGAATTTCTAGTCCCAAAAGACTCCTCAGTATTCTACACATATACATTCCCATTTTACCCTGTGCCTTTGTGGTTTTCGTCCACTTCTTCCCTTACTTAAATCCCAAGTATCATTCTAGGTACAAATCACATACATTGCCTCCAAGAAGCCTTCCTCACTCACTTCAGCCACATTAATTGTTTCACTTCTGAACAATATTTTTTTCCATACTCAGAAAATTGAATATTATATTAAAAGGGCTTCCATTTCATGAGAAGTTTAGATATACCCAAAGAAGAACTTGACTAGGGGCTGATTATCAACTATTACACAGGTATTGCGGATTCTCAATCCCTGACTAACTGTGAAAATGGAATACATCCTGGAAAGTGCAGAGATGATAAGAAGGAGGCACCTTGGAATCATTAACGGGTATATAGTGAGCAGTGAGCATTCAATAAATGGCTCTTCAACAAATTAATGATAAGAATTATATTAATTTATGTTCTACTCCTTTACCAAGTAAGCTATATATTTCAGTCCATGGAGGAATAAAAGGTAATATGCTGTTGGGTTTGAAATAAGAAAAGATGGGTTTAAGTTGCTGCTTTCCCTTGCTAATTTTTTTTGTGTGAAAAGCAAATTAGTAAAATTCTTGAGTCTCATTCACATTAACTGCTAAATAAATATGATCATTATAAATAAGAAAAGATATTAAATATTAAAAGTAATTTGTAAAGCTATAAATTGCTCTAGCAATAAAATGATTATGGTAATGCATACTTTAAGTATTAAATGGGGAAATTAATTGAGAAAACAAAAGTCACTTAGTGAAAGCAACTATTTTGCTTAAATATTATCTAAATAAAGAAATCTCTTGGTATATCCATTTTATAAATGGCAATTTTTGAATGAGGATGTAACCTCTTTAATCTCTTTATAAGTCATATGATAGTTTAGAAATCTAGATAACAGATAACTATGTTGGCCCCTTGTTGTAAGCAGTAAGGCCTAAAAGGAAAGGGACAGAAAATTTAGGAAATTTGCTAAGGAAAGACAATATTGCTTGAGATGGATGGCATACTAAAAGTATGCTGGTTCTGGTCTTATTTGACACACAGAAAAGGAAGACAATTCTATTTGGGAGTTATTTTGAAATTATGCAATGAGAACATAAAACATATAACAACAGACAATGAAAACAACAAGTACTGTTCTTCAAACCCTCACAATATGCTAGGTAATATACCACATGCTTTACATATATTTTTACTCATTTCTTCCTCACTAAGTTTCTACTAGATAAACATTATTATCCCCATTTTACAGGTAGTAAATTCATCCTTAGAGGCTAAATAATTTACCCAAGGTCATATGACTTTAAAATCCCAGTGATGGTGGAACTGGGATTTTAAACCCGAGTTTATCTAATTTCAAAGAATGCATGCCACAATACTATAACAATATTCAAAGAGAAATATCTAGAAAAGTGCAAAGGCTCGAAGCAAGTTTTACATCTGCAGCCTATAAACTAACTACTCTCTACATTTGGTTTGCAAAGCTAAAAGAAATATTTCAGCTTGATAAAGTGACAAGTTTTGAGAGAGAGAAAAAGGTAAAGGAAAAAGAATTTTCAAGATACCAAAACTGTTAAGTGGCTGACCCAGAGCTATGGAGACCTAGGACCCAAGGACTTTGAAGGTTAAAAGATTTCTATAGAACAATAGGCTAAGCAAAGTATTTTATTTTAGTTAAGCAACTATTAGGAGTAGGTTTCTTATAAGCTGAACCAATTAGACCATGTGCCTAGATACCTGAGACTTCAATATCTTAGTTCAATTGATTCTTCTTTTATAACTATGTGCAGGTGGTTATTATAAAAGACACTTATTAAGCACTTACTGTGTGCCAGATATTGTTTTAAATGGTACACATTTGATCCCAACAATTCTACAAGGTAGGTACTTCTGTTACTACCATTTTAATGATTAAGTCATGATTCAAATTCAGGCAAATTTATGCCAGAGACTGTACTTTTCCATTACATTATGCTGATGTTATAGTAAACTAGTTACTCAGTAATTAAGCAAGTAGTATTTTCTTCATAATCATTTTGTTATTCAATAAGAACTCTATTTTGCTAAAGTGGCTTGCCTAAAATTGCCACTTAGTAAACATATTGAGATCATAGTGTCTACAATAATATCATTTATTGACAATTAATTAGAATTATAGTGAGAATAGCATTATTTCAGCTTTTTAGAGTATAGATTAAGAAATGAACTCTATATAATTTTCTTATATACTCTAAAATCTATCATTCAATATCATGTAAGTGAGGGATGAAGCTTGCATATTTCAGGATAGTTGTTATTTACTGAGCTATTTATGTTTTAACATTCAGATGATACATTATAAACAGAAGTTTTGATACTCTGTAAAGTGACAAGGCAATTTTTTTTTTAGTTTGTTCATTTTTACCTACAATGCTCCAAAGTGGTATTATATGAGTTTTTAATATGCAATGTATAAAATAGATAGCATTATTCACTATGTATGACATAGGTTGATTCCTTCTGAAATGGAATGTATAGTTTGAAAATTGATATAATTAGCACATTATGTTAATAATTCTGAAAATTTATATTAGGGGAATAATTTTACTAGGTGAATAAACCTAAAATATTTCTTAACTATGTTGACTACAGAAATGTTTCAGTGATCAGATTCTATAATCATGTAAGAAAAGTTCAAGCACTGTAAGATCTTTTAAGCATGGAAAATATTTTAAAATTAGGCATAGTAAAATTATTATTTCAAAAAGCAAGTTAAAATTGATCAAAATGTACTTGCATGCATTAATGGCTATAAATGATTATAATCTAATAAAGCCAAGTACCTGGGTGAAAAGTAAAAGAGAATTATTTTGAAGTTTTCATTTCTTTGGAGAGCACCATCCGGATCATTGAATTTGTCACATTCAAAATTCAAGTATTGATTTTGTATTTTCATATACATATAACCACAGTATCAATGAGTAATAAAACTTTTTGAAGAATAACTGAATAATTACAATGAAGTGTAAGTTAATATGTGGAGTTTTGAGTTTCACTACACTTTGGGGAAGTTAAAATATGATATTAAATAAAACATGTTTTATACTAATGTATCATAACATTTTAGAAGATATTTAAAAATCTCTAGAGTGTAAGTTAAATGAGGACTTTGAAAAAAATTAGGTTCTATTCACCTGAAATACCACAAGGGACAGATATTTTTTTTAAGTGCTTACATTTTTTCAGAATTAATAACTGCAATGCAATATTATAAACATAAAGAAAACTGTTTTTTCCCCAAATTAAAGGTAATAGATATGACAAGATTATGAATACGAAGTCATCATTAATAGACATATTTAAACTATCATTTATCCAATGGAAATAGTTTTTAAAAGCATGGTTTTTTGACAGTATATTATCTAAAATTTTACTATTTAAAAAATTTCCTTTAAAAATTAACTTTACATATAGTATCTCTTAAATCAATTACAAAAGGCCTAAATACACTTATGTCATATTTAAGTCCAACTTTTTACAATTAGTCTAAAAAATTCTTTTAGCACTAAATGATCAAAGAATTCAATATGATCCACAGGGTGGGGGGAGCAAGAGATACTGAATCACAGAATACAATTAAAATAAAATCTGATGCAGTTAATTTTAGAAATAATTTAATTTTATTTATATCAAAAGAAGATTTTTAAAGGAAAAACATTCAAATACACATTTTTGGGCAGATCTGGTTGCTGGCATCCTACCCCCTATCTGTAAAAGAATGCTTGTTGGCATTAGGTTCCATCAATTTGTTTGTGATTTCTAAATTAATTCTGAAGGAAACCACAACTTACTTGAAGATCCCGCTGACTGTCTGTGTGCCTGATTTTTTTTTTCTCTGTTCACAGACAAAGCACTTCCACTGGTCATGGAAGAAAGGTCTAAATTCGTGTCTTCTCTGCTTACAAGTCTTGCCTGGGAGCAATGGGAGAGAATGTATACAATCATGAAACAAAATATGGCATTTTCTGAACGCAGCTCACATTACCCCAAATAAACAAACAGGCTCTGTCAAACAACCTTCTTCAAAATGATACCACAATCCTTTATTGCTGCCCAGGCAGAACAAATGCACTATGTCAAAGCATTTTTTGCAAATAAGAGCCGATTTCAAAATTGAGGTTTGCTATTTGAGTCTGTACAACAAAAGAAAACATTTTAGTACAGTAATTTTTGATGAAAATCAATCTCAGAGGCAGCTGATGAAACTTTAAACAGCTTAACATCACTTATCTCCCAAATATATTATTTAATTCTTAATTGAATGTTAAAAATGCCATATTGGATTATTTTCTACAATATTTACATTTTACCATTTATTAGTCTTATCAATAAAATTCCCTGAAATGCATTTTAGCCCATATTTGTGTATTACTAAAAAGTCACAGACAATCTCAACCTTCTCATTACAATGATTATCAATATAAAAAATTATACATTAAGACTAATTTTGTGGTAAATTTAAATATATAGAAATTTCAAGACATTATTTTAAGAACCTAAAGATTAGATTATTTATTTTATCTCAGATTACCTTTGAAATTTTATTACTATCTTAGCCTGAACCTAAGGTTCAAAAGAATTGCTTATTACCTATAAAACATTGTTTTACATAATGTTGTATGTCATTAAATAAAGATTTATCAGGATTCAGCTCTGAAGTGGGGGAAAATGCCATGAAGGAAAGCAAAGCAGCCTCAAAGTAGCTGGGATTTAACCCAAACCACAGTACGCTTGAAATCCTGTGAAAAGCATTGTTCTTAATGGTTGATGTAAGGAAAATTTAAATACAGCAAAATAAAAGCATAAAGCCACCACTGTGGTTGAAAAGCTGTTTCCATATGATGAGCTACAAAGACTTAAGGAACCAGGATCTAAAATTTATACTCTTCCAAATTCAGATATTTGCTCTTGTCTTTTACATCCCCATTCCCACCTTTTTCCCACTCTCATGCACATAAACTTCTATTTATTTATTTATTTATTTCCCCAACTTATTTTTAATTGGAAAAAGTTATATTTATTTATCATGTACGTGATGTTTTGAAATATGTACACACTGTGGAATGACTAACGTGAGCTAAATAACATATGCATTACCTCATATAATTATCATTTTTAGGTAAGGAAGTGTTGCTGAACTCAGAATAGAAACTATTCTATAATGTAAGTCATTTTTTTTTTTTTTTTGAGACAGAGTCTCACTCTGTTGCCCAGGCTACAGTACTGTGGCATCAGCCTAGCTCACAGCAACCTCAAACTCCTGGGCTTAAGTGATCCTCCTGCCTCAGTCTCCCAAGTAGCTGGGACTACAGGCATGCGCCACCATGCCTGGCTAATTTTTTCTATATATTTTTAGTTGTCCAGCTAATTTCTTTCTATTTTTAGTAGAGACGGGGTCTCGCTCTTGCCCAGGCTGGTCTCGAACTCCTGAGCTCAAACGATCTGCCCGCCTCGGCCTCCCAGAGTGTAAGTCATTTTTTAAATGTAGCTGGCTAAATGACATAATTGTGTTGTTAAAAAACCTCAGTAGATAATTTTAAAATAAAATAAATAAAAATTGGCTTCCAGTTTACACTTGAGTTTGTATGAAAAATGTTACTTATTATTTGGAAATTTATTTCAATTAGAACACAAGTACATGTCTAACATTCCCATTAGAGTAACACCATCAATAAGACTTAAAAATAGCCAGTCAAGAATTAAGGAGAAATGCAAAAATAATACCATAATTTTGTTGAGACTAGTTAGATAACAAGGAAGACATGTTAAACACATAAAGGACACTCCTGCTGACTAAAAAGGATTTAACTACAAGCCTTAATGATTAAAAGTTAGGTTTATTTATTTAAATTTGATGACATAATTTCACTATGCCTATTTAGAAAGTAGAAATCCTATCCTCCTCCAAATAAGATGATATCTCTATGTCAAAAAAATATTTGTGAACAAATGCCTTGCCAAAATCTCATTATAATCTAAGTCATTAACATACAAAAGATGATTTTTTCCAAACTAGAAAATAACTAGTGTCAGTTACCAATTTGGTCAGATTATATAGGAAATCAAATTTAGAAGTGAAATTAACAGGCACACACAATTTCACAATAGTGTCATTTAGCAGCTTAAATGCAAACCTAGAAATTTCATAAATGGGCTAGTTAGATGCTTTTCAGAACATCTTCCACAGTCCATATGCAATAAAATTTAGATCCTATTTCTGAAAACATTGGCTATCAAACTCAACATCATTCTTCCTCTTACTGTTAACATATATAGAAATCGTCTTTTCTTCTATATCATGTAAAATGGATAAAGAGTCATCCCTTGGTATTTGCAGGGGATTTGTTCCTGGACCCCTGCAGATACCAAAATCCATGGATGCTCAAGTCCTTTATAAAAAATTGAGTATTACTATGCACATCCTCTGTTATACTTTAAATCATCTCTAGATTATTTATAATACCTGATTCAATGTAAATTCCATGTAAGTAGTCATCATACGGTAATGTTTCATAGGTATTATTTTAGTGTATTATTTTTATTGTTTTTTTATTTTTTTGACTATTTTCAATCCACATTTGGTTGAATCTGTGGATGTAGAACCCACGGACGTGGAGGGCTGACATATAATCTGAAGATAACCGATCACACACATTTCACATTTATTGTACAGAAAGGTATGTTGAATTCCAAAATAATATTAAATATTTTCTATGGCAATAATGCAATAAACAGTCTCAAATTAGTGTCAGATAAGAATTTTCTAACATGCAATTCAATAGCAAATATTTATTAGACAGTAATTTTTCAAAATTGTTCTAGGTTTTTGTTTTCTGAACACATCTCTTCTATAGTCTTTGCAAATTTTCCCCATATTTTCACAATGTTATGAGGAGTGTAAATTTTAAAACAGGACTTTCCAAGAGTTTGGATCCTGATTCACATCCAATGTTGGCAACTTAAAAATAGAGAATCTCTCTGATTTAATAAAGAACAAGAATTTCTTCTGTTTTATTTTCATAAACATTTTATTAAATATTTATTTTAAAAATTTTGTATTTTTGGAAGTGAAGACATACTAAACAGCACACATAAAAACAAATATCTACGTACTTACTACTCAGATTTTTTTTAAAAAAGAGAAATCAAATGTTATAAAGATGAAGTCCTCTTTTAAACTACTTTGTAGTTTTCTACATATGTATTAAATTTTTTAGATTATTTTCAAAATAACATAAATAGTATCTTTTTCTGAAACTTTTTTAAACCATACATTATATCTGTAACTCTAGATTTAGTTTATTATTTTAACTGTTTGAATAATTTGCAAATTATGGCAAAATTACTATATGTGCTATAAACGTACCACAATCATTTTTGTACTATTTGTAGATATGAGTTATTTAAAAATTGTTTTAATTTCAGTTAAAGAAAGTGAAGTATGCATACTCCTCAATTCATAATATATCATTATGTTTCCACAAACTCCTTTTCTTATATAATAAGGCAGAAGCCTTGTTATATTAATATAACATATGTGGGTAGGGAAGACACTTTAAAGTTTTAAAGATATAAAGGTATAATTTACATGTAATGAAATGCAAAGACCTTAAACATGAAGTTCCATCATTTTCAAAATTTTTATTTTGAAATTTTGAAAATTAAAACTCCTATAGAAGTTGCAAAAAGTAGCACTGAGAGTTCCCTGTGCCTCCTCTATACACGGTTTGCCGCAATGACATTTTACATAATCATAAAGTATGATTAACAAAACCAGGAAATTGACATTCTAAGAAGTCTTTGCCTACCCCAGGTTTGTGGAGTTACCTTACCATGTTTTCTTCAATAGGTTTCATAATTTTAGCTTTTATATTTAGGCCCATAATTCATATTAAATTCATTTTTAGTAAGGTACGAAGTAGAAATCAAGGTTATTTTTTCTTCTTTTATATTAATATGGTAAATTACAGTTATATTTTCACTGGATATAGAATTGAAGGTTGACACTTTTTTTTCCTTTTAATACATCAATCAAATTTTAAAAATTTTCAGTGATTATTTTTTTATACATACAAAAATTTTATTCATCTCCAATCTCTCTTCTGAAAATTCAATAACATATATATTAGATTGCTTGATATTGTCTCACAGTGGACTCAAACTGTTTTTTAAAGGTATTTTTCTCTCTCTGCTCCCCTTTGGATACTTTCTCTTGCTTTGTCTCTGAGTTCACTTATCTTTTGCAATGTCTAGTTTAAATCCAGCCATTAGTTTTTTTCAATTAAAGGAAGATATTTTTCAGTTCTAGATTTTTTATTTTATTCTTTTTAAAAAATTCCTTTTTCTCTACTAAGATTCCCATCAGCTTACTTAACATTTAAATCTCTGAATATATTTATAATAGTTTTCTAAGGTTCTTGTCTACAAATTCTACCATCTGTATTATGACTTGATCTGTTTCTAGTGATGATTTTTCTTCTGCATATATGGCACATTTTCCTGTTTCTCTTAAGGTCTAGCAATTTTTTACTGCATACTGGACACTGTGAGATTATTTTTTGAGTGTCTGAATTTTGTTATCATCTGTTAGTTTTTATTCTGGCAGGCAGTTGATTTATTTGTTGTTCAACTTGATCCTTGTGAGGCTTACATTTAAGTTTTATTAGTGTGGATCTAGAGGAGTTGTTAATCCAGGGCTAGAGTAATCCTCTCTTAGACTTGATCTTTATATGGTCTTAAATGAATGCCTGAGATGTTCTACACTATTGCTGGTCTGAACTCCAATGTTTCTCAGCTTTGGGTGGTCTGTAGAATCTCTTTTCAGTTTATATGCTCCCAATGGATGTTCTTTTCTGGACCTCACTGAGTCTCACAGTGCATATTTGGAGCTTAGTATTTGGCCAAAGACTGAAGGAGACCCAGTACACCAATTTTTGCAGACTCTTTTCTAGTTTCTGCCCTGGAAACACCATCTACATCAGCAATTTTGAACATGAGTTATACTACTTGTAGCTTTTTTAAAAAGTGAGTTTTTTTTTTTTTTTTTTACTTCTAAGTTGCAAAGATATTATTCTTTATTTTATTTTATCTGTTTTATAGCTTTACCTTTCACATTTGGATCTTCAAATTTTCTGAATTCCCTCCACTATTTTAAAGGCTGTGTATGGTTTATATCTATCCCTGTATTTTTTCAATGCCATTTACTGAATGCCATTTACTACCCAATATGAGTTTTCCAACCTTTATCATATAACACATTCCAATATAGTCATAGGTTTATTCATGACCTCACTATTCATTTCCATTGGTCTATTTATCTATGCCTGTGCCAGTACTGTAAAGTTTGCTAAGTAT
Source organism: Lemur catta (assembly GCF_020740605.2). Taxonomy (NCBI): domain Eukaryota; kingdom Metazoa; phylum Chordata; class Mammalia; order Primates; family Lemuridae; genus Lemur; species Lemur catta. The sequence goes on from NC_059133.1 coordinate 31,349,939, forward strand.
TTATACTTTGTGACACAAGTTGATCTTTATCAAAGTTGACATATATATTATTGGGTTTTTATTCCTCAATACACTTTTTAGGATGAGATTTTTCAGGCTCCCCAAAATCAGCTGTAATATTGGTTAGACTTTTTTTTAATTTATAGATTTGGGGACAATTGACACATTTTATATACTTAGTTTTTGCATTCATGCATAGTAAATTTATCTTAGTATTATCATATCCCACCCAGATCATCTTTAACAATCGAGTCAGAGACAGTTACTGAGAAAGTTGCAGCTGGGTAGCTTTCAGGCAAATCCCTTTCTGGAAATTGTCCTTAGCTGAAGAGGGCAATTGTGTGACCTTGCTTAAGTCACACCTCCTCCTGAGGAGATGCAGGAACATTAAAGACTGGCCTTCTTGTCTTAACACATTGACTGCCACACTTGAAAAAAAATTTTTTTTTCCTTGGGGCCACAGTGTTTTATTACAAAAATAGAAATAAAAACTTCAAAAACAAAATAATCCTTTCTAATTTAATGAAAAATTTATTATTTATTGTTTTTTGTGCATGAGTTATATGTAACTTGAAAAATAGTTATCACAGCTCCCAAGCTGAAGACACTTGTGAGTTACATATGCTCCAGGAAGCCCTGGGCTCAAAACTAGCATGAGTTAAATACAACTCACATGGCGGTTCTTGCATTATAAAGTAGGAAAATGCAAAGAGGGTCTTCCCATCACCAGAGCTCACTTCCTCTGCTGCAACATTATTGAAGTTTGCCTTCTTCTCCCTCTGTTCAATCTGGCCTCTTTCATCTCTCACAGGAGTTGTTCCAGAAAGCTTTCCCCAGTAAACTTCCTGCACTCAAATATCAAAACTTCAGAGTATGTTTCCTGTGGAACCTCAACTATAACTTTCTTTTGCAAGAAAATTTTGGAGTTTTGGCAGATACATTTAATACAGTTAACAACAATATATACACTTGTCTATATCTTTTACATGTCTTCTGATACATTTTTGGATATAAAGAATATAATATTTTATTTCCATTTTTCTAATTCCTGTTTGTCACACACTATGCTTTGCTCTTGCTTAGAGAAGACAGAGATGTTATTTACAAGCTTCCTCAAAGCCAAGAATTTGAATGATTGTGCCTTATTCTTTCTTCACTAGTGAAAATTAATGAAGAGTATCCTGTATAATATTTATCTCTATTATTAAGAAATATATCCATTGTCTTTTGGCATTCATTGTTTCTGATATAAAATCAGCTGTAAATATAATTATTATTCCCTTATGGGTAATCTTCCAATTTACTAATTCTCTCTTTTAATGTATCCAGTCTAGAGTATATTTGAAAGATATTTTTATTTCCAGAATTTACAATTGGTTCATTTGTATACTCATTTGTTTTTCATTAACATTTGATCATGTTTGTTCCATAATTTTCTTTCTTTTTACTATGGATATTATTCTTATACATTTGAGGTTTTTATACTACCACCGCTGGTAGCTTTTCTTTATTTTCCTTTCATTTCCCTCTTAGTTGTAGCCTGGTGTCAATTCGCTGGCACAAGTGGGCAAGTGGGGTGCTTTCATTCCCTTCCCTAATACTCTATTAGATATCTACTCTGGTCCTTTAGCCAGGCCAGTATCCTCTTGACAAAAGCCATTGATCCTTGCTTTTGCAGCTGCTTACAGAAAAAAAAGACATCTGTGTATTTCTGTTCCACTACCATTTACCTTGATTTTTTTGTCCAGTTGTATCTCTTTAGTATGAAAAAAAGTTATTATGGCTATGTATTTGTCAAGTATTTGAATGTAGTGGAATATAGAGGGGTATGGAGAGAGAGGATTAACATCCAAGTATTAATCTCATAAAAGCATTTTGATTGGTAATCTATCAAATCTGTTCCATTCATTTTTAAATGTGTAATAATTAAATAATATATCACATCTTTATCCTGGAATTTCTTGGCTGTTTTATTTTCTTCATTCTTGCTCCAAAGTGGTCACTTGCCAATCTGTGTCAAAGTGTTAATCAATAATACGTGTTATAGCCTAAAGTAGCAATTATCCTCAGATAAACTGCATGCCACTTTCCTATAAGGGTCTCTACTAAAATGCAAGAAAACATTTGCTGAGTGATTATTTCAAATCTGTGCATAGACTTCATAAATAGTTTCATAAACAGTTTAGCTAGCTATTATCCTAATTTTTGCTTCTCTTTGAGTAAAACTCCTTGAAGGTGTTGATTAGGAAAAAGATGACTATAACTGTTCTAGGAATCACAATACTCATTTCCATCAGAAAGCACATTATCTTTTTACATAAAATTTTACATGCCAAACTGATATAATAAGTTTTCTTTGTGAATGTAGAATCTGAGCAAGGAGGAAGAGTTGGTTGTAAAGTTAGGGTCACCTGATGCCTCCATTTTCACCTGCCAAGGAGGCCACACACTTCTGTCACTGGTCTGGGTACCCTCTTCTCTGGAATGTTCTGGAAATACACTGAAAACATCTTGTTTTATAGGATCCATTTTTCTAGACTCCATATGGTTCATTCTCCTTCTGTTTACATAGTCTTCCTTCTAATAGCATATAGTATAATTGACCTTAGCAATGCACAGTTATACAGTCTAGATTCTTCACTCTGGTCACCATGTTTAAAACTTGGTTGTCCTTAAAGCTCCAATAATTTATACTTTATTACTTAGAGTGTTTGAGCTCATAATTACTTGGTAACTTTTATATGGTATGATTCCCTGAGTTGTGAGAGTACTTTGCTATTTCCCTTAAGTATAGTCTACAAATTATACTCTTTTAAAATATTCTAGAAAATACTTTCATTAAGCAATTTAGCCATCCAGAGTAATTTTATTTTAAAATGGCAGCATGCTAACATTTTTACATCTATCATATAAAATTAATATTTTAAATCAATGTCATTTTATAAAGGTATATTACAAGTTGAAAAAGGGTATTTTTTTAACATACAGTATTTTCAGATTACCCCAAACAGATATAGTTGTGATATTTTCACAGTTTAAACTAATTATGGACATATTTTAAAGTGCCATTTCTTAAGCACTGGTGTCTACTTATTTTTCTGTAACTTTAAACACATTTCTTACCACAAGCTGAACTCTTCCACCATTAAGTACATCTGGATCTAACTCAGGCAAGAAGTGATTGCTGCATATTGACAAAAACAGAAAACATGTTATAATATAAACGTGTAGGAAGCCTATGAAAGAAATGCCCAAAGAAAAAGTTTGGGAGAAATCAGTTATTTATAAAACAAAAATAATATTAAATAGTTTTCTTAAATTCAGTTACCCACAAAGGTATGTACAAATTTATATCTTTCCATAGTTTTCTTAAAATTCAGTTTGACATAAAATTTCAATTTCTCAGTAACACTTTAGTACCACTCTTCTTTGCCAAACATAAACATGTGCAAAGAACAACAATCTAAGTACTACTAATGTTACTAAATTATAGAAAATTTAAATGTTTTATTTACATTTACTTATATCTTTTAGTTGTCTTTTGAAAAAGGCAAAGCTTCCTATTTTTGAAATAGCTCTGGTGTGTCTAATGCATCATACTAATGTTCACAATAAACTTCTGTTTAAAACTAAAACACTGACATTGGCTTTTCAAGAACTTTTGTTCTTGAAAACAATTTTTCTTAAAATATTACTACCTGTTCCTTTATGTACTATATTTTTAAAAGATAAAATTCATAACAATTGCTTATTGTTTCATATTTTTAAACATAACTTATTTATTAGTAAGGGATATTGTTAACTATCTAAAATTCATACTGAAACATTTTTCTTATATATTTCATTATACTACATGCATTTGAATGCTTTTAAATCTCTGAAGAAGACCTCTTATATCTAGTTAATATAGACAGTAAGCTACGGGTTCTATTTTATTTGTTTATAGTTGTAAGGATGCTACATGCTATGGTTTAGATGTGGTTTGTCCCTGCCAAAACTCTTGTTGAAATTTAATCCCCAATGTAGTGGTGTTGAGTGGTGGAACCTAGTGGAAGGTATTTGGGTCATGGAGGTGGATCACTTGTGAATGGCCTGGTGCCGTTCTTGTGGTAGTGAGTGAGATCTCACCCCTCAAGATTGGGTTAGTTTTGGTAGGACTGGATTAATTCCTGTGAGAGTGGGCTGTTGAAAAGCCAGGATACCCCTTCACATGTATTCACTTTTCCTTTGATCTTCTGCCATATTGTGACACAGCACTAGAAGACAAGCCGATGCTGGCACCAGGTCCATTGGACTTCCCATCTGCAGAACCCTGAGCTAAGTAAACGGCTTTTCTTTATAAATTACCCAGTCTAAGGTATTCTATTATGGCAACACAAAATGGACTATGACACAAACCTATGAATTAAGCTAAATTGATTAATAACAAAATAAATAAATTGTACTGACATTAATTTGAATATTTAGCAAAATAAAAATTCTCAAATGTTGATACCTTTACTACTACTTCACAATGAAATATTATATAATACAGATTATAAAATGTTTTAATTTCATCTTCATTCTTGCTTTCATATGATTTTCATATTTTTAAAAGAATTAAATGAATAGAATTGATGAATATCAAGGGTTAATTCACATATATTATCAAAAGAAGTTTTACTTTTAACATATTTTGACTTACTGTTTAATTAAGTTTTAATCCTAATTATTAGAGGTTTTTCTTTGTATGTTTGTTACTCATGTAAAACAGTTATCCACAATGCTTGGAAATATTTCTGGAATTTTCTTTATATTTATATTCAATATTGGTTTACATATTTAATAAATGCACATAATAACACTTTTTAAAACTCTTTAAAGTAGCTAAAATGTAAATCTTAAAAACTTTGTCAAAATATCATCTTTGGCTTTTTATTTCCTTAAAAGTTTGGTTCAGTACGCACATATATGCTTTATATCACATTGTTATGGGCTGAATTGTGTCTCCCCAAATTCATAAGCTAAAATTCTAACTTCTAATATCTCAGAATGTGGCCGACTTGGAGATAGGGCTTGGAAAGATGTAATTCAGGTAGATGAGGTATATAGCTGTGCTCTAATCCAATAGGACTGGTATCTTTGTAAGAAGAGAAGATTAGGGGTTGGGTGCAGTGGGTCACACCTGTAACCCCAGCACTTTCAGAGGCTGAGGTGGGAGGACTGCTTGAGGCCACAAGGTCATGACTAGCCTGGACAACATAGCAAGAACCCATTTCTGTTAAAAATAAGAAAAATTAGTTGGGTGTAGTGATGTGCCTCTGTAGTCCCAGGAACTTGGGAGACTGGGGCAGGAGTAAGACTTGAGCCCATGAGTTTGAGGCTGCTACAAGCTGTGATTACACGACTGCACTACAGCCTGGGTGACAGAGCAAGGCGCTGACTCAAAAAATAAATAAATAAAAAGAGAAGATTAGGACAAATACAACACAGTCCAAAGGATGACCATGTGAAGACACAATGAGAAGATGGCCATCTGCAATCCAAGGAGAGAGGCCTCTGAAGAAACTAAACCTGCTGACACCTTGGATCTTGAAAATGTGGCCTTCAGAACTACAAGAAAATAAATTTTTATTGTTTAAGCTACCCAATCTTTGGTATTTTGTCATAGCAAACTAATACATACATTAACGTAACAAAAATTAATTGAGCACCTATTAGGTTCAAGAAACTTTATTACTAGGGGATATAAACATTCAATATCATGAACCTTGTAGCTCATTTATACTCTGTGAATTAGAAAGATATCATTACCTCACTGTAAAGGAGAGGAAACTGAAGCTTTGGGGCATTATTAAAAGTCACATGACTGGTAAAGTGACAGCTAAAGGGGTGAATTATAATTTTAACTGCCACATTTATAAATGATAAAAATAAAATAAAATACAACCCACTATATATATGATATTTAAAAACCATCATAATGAATACTTTATACTTTGTGTGGTTCCTCTGTTGGTTTCAAGAACTACAGAACAGAGTTCTCAAATATTTTAGGGTGAAAAATATAAAGAGTGATTAAATCCATTGTATCTGAAAGGCCTTTTTATTACCTAGCAACAAGGTGTATTGGCCTTTGGTTATAAAGTCATGTTTATTTTAGCACAATTAATGTAGGTTTCACATTTGAAGATGTGTTCACAATATAAAAATATAATTTAAAGGAAATGACCTCACCATTTCATATTTCTGGAAGTAGTTGTTTCAGGAACTCCAACCTGTGTGTGAAGCCACTGGTATGTATATTCTTTACTCCTTTCTAATTTTTCATTTGCAGTGGTATCCTTGCAGATAAAATCTTCTCCCATACCTGGGGAAGAAATATGGAATGTTTATTCGTTTTTTAACGAGATCAAACTTTGGCCAAAGGAGTTCAGTCCGGTGGCTAATAATTTTATCATGAGAAATAAAAAATAATGACTAATTTATGGTAGCTAAATCATATCTGAAAGCAAAATGATATCAATCACTTACAGATTAACTATTTTTCATGCTTGAATTTTAAAACCATCTATTTCAAAAAATAAAGGAAATATTTTAATCCATTCACCATTTTATAGGGCTTGATTTTTAGTTTTTAATTTAAAAATTCAGAAAGTTATTTCTGGTAGACAGTAAAGTTCTTCTAGTATAAAAAGAATATCTGTTTCCTACCATGTTATTTTTAGGTTTTAAAGTCTAATTGTTCTTATTTTGGCCTTATCCACATACAGAGTTTATAAATTATATTGAAGGTATTTGAAACAGAATTTTAATTTAGATGAAACTAAGCTTTGTTTGTGTAAGGCAATAAAAATTTTAAGCTAAGAATATAATTTACATAAGATTTCAGGGAACCTGTGCTTATGGCATAACAGCTATTTCAAGGATGGGGGAAAGAATAAGAATGAAAATGGGTGTGGAAAGTTACGATGAGAAATCATCCCAGGTAAGAATACAAAGTAACAAATATAAAAATAAATAAAATATTTTAAAATGAAAGGAAAAGGAAAAATCCAATCCTTAAAATATTCAAATGTAAAAATTACTATATATTTTTGTGTTGAAAAATATAAAGTACAGACATTGCTGCTATGTCAACGACACGTGTTTCAGAGTTACACTGAACACCAACTGTTTTAAAGCCTTCCTCCATGGTCTTGATCTTTTAAACTGCTTCTTTTTTTGGTGCTCTCAACATTTTTAGGGGCTTGTTAACTTTGCAGACTTGAATGATAGTACACTAGGGGGAGACACCTCTTGAAACCTAACTCAGCAATCAAACTCAAAAGAATCCTGTAGTTTAAAACTTGATATTTTACATGTAAATTTATTCATCTGAAATATTGTTTCACTATAGATGTTTGTACATAAGAAAACATTGGCAAATTGTGTGGAAAATGAAGCATGGTGCAAAGCCTATTTTGAGTGCTTGGTGCATGTGCCTGCACACACACATACACACAAGCTTCAGAATATACATTCTAAATGTGTTGAAGACGATACATCTAACATGCCTTTTTTTCCTTAAAAGTTGCAGTTGTAATTAGTGAAATGACTCTAGGTTTCAATTTAAACAGACATCGAAGCCTGTTCTCAGGAAGGCTAAAAATCAGGATGTTGTGTGTCTCTAAACTCTGTTAGTAAAGTTCCTATTACTTCTCATGCCATCTTATGTTTCTAAAATGGCCACAACCCCTGCATCCTGAGCTTAAGCCAACCCTTCCATAATTGCTATAATTAGAGGAAGAATTACTTCACATGAGAGAGCTGACCATTCAACCCATGAGCAGATTCCATTTTGGTAAATAGCCTTACATGTATACAAAAATTGTAAAACAGACCCAAACAAAAAAAAGACCTGGCGTTGCCACACTCAGTTACTGCACAGCATTGAGTCTCTTTTCTAGCACAGCCCCAGCGTCTGATCTGTCTCCTTAGCTGACCAGATCACATGTTGGAGACACCAGTGACAAAATAGTGAGTGGTCCGTGACTCTGATGATTAACTGAGCCCAAGGTTAGGACCTCACCTACTCTTGATATGTAGAGAATCCTTTTACAATAAGTGTACTTTTAGTTAAAATAAAAATAATCTGTCTGTTTGTAAAAATAGTGACATATACGTGCAATAGTCCCCTTTTAAAGCACTCATATTGGAAAGTTTTCCTTAACTCTACAATAACACTTCGTAAACCCTAAGTGGTTTTACATCAGAACTCAGCCAACTCAATTCCTGAATAAAGAGGAGAGATTTCATTGTGAGGGTCCAATTCATATTAACCATTTTAACCCTAAGGCATAAATTGGTAGATTGGCATGAGCTCAGCGTGAGAAATAGAACGAGCATAGTAGTGAAGTTGGCCAGATGCACTTGAAAATAGTGCAATTTAAATGCTAGGGGAAATGATTTTGTCTCAGCTAAACCATTTCAGCATTAATTCTGTTACTGAGAAGGAGAAAGTAGCATTCTTTGAAGCTTGCAGAAGCCCTGCTTTTAGTATCTTGCATAGGAAGAGTAATGGTGACCTGGATTACTTAATAGATAATTATCAGTGTCTAGTCAGGCTGCCCAATAAATCATTTCTTTCAATGTTAGAAGAAACATTTGGCCTTCAGAACGCTAAACCCTTTATCTGGTGTCCTTTCCTACTTCTCTGGGTCTTCTTTAATCAATTCCCTGTATCACCAACCTAAGAAAAAAGTCTTCCTTTGATTCTTGCTGTCCTCTATTTATTACTGTCTGTATATGATTCTTTATATCAAAACACAACATTGAGTAATTTTATTTTAAAAAATTGTTGAACTTCTTATTAAAAATAATACATCCTCATTATAGACAATTTAGAAAGTAAAAAGTCAAAGCAAAGAAAATCCACAAACATACCACTATCCAAAGACAACCACTGGATAATGTTTAAAGGTTTTTTCTTGCAGTTCTTTTTGCATACATTTGTTTTGTTTTGCTTTGTTTTTAGTTTACATACACAGCCATTCCTCAGTATTCATAAGGGATTGGTTCCAGAACCTCCCTTGGATGCTAAAATCTGTGGATACTCAAGTCACCGATATAAAATTGCATTTGCACACAACCTAAGAATATCCTCCTGTATATTCTAAATCATTTCTAGATTACTTACAATGCCTAGTACAATCTAAATTCTATGTAAATAGTTGTTATACTATATTTTTTAGGAAATAATGACAAGAAAATTGTCTGGTTTGTACATGTTCAGTACAAGTGCAATTATTTTTCTAATATTTTTGATCCGTGATTGGTTGAATCCATAGATGTGGAGCCCATAGATACAAAGGGCTGACTGTAATTCTATATATTCTTCATATCCTATTTTTTCAGTTAATATTCTAACAAATGCATTATATGTAATAGAAATCTCATTTTAGACATAATTTTAGTAGTTTTACATTTTTATCTATTAACTTTTACATAATAGGTTTTTAATTATCCCATTTAATTAATCCATTCTAAAGATGGGATTAAAAATAACATGTCTAAAAGTATGAATATTTTGGGAACTTGGTATAAACTATATTGTCAAATACTTTTAAAAAATTTCACCAATTTACCACATACTGTATGAGGTTGTTCATTTCACTGAGACCCTAGTCAAGACTGGGATAATAAATATTTTAAGGCTGTTGAAAATTTGACAACAATATTGTTTATTATGGTCTTAATTTATATGTCTTTACTGCTAGTGAAATTGAACATTATAATTTTTAATAATTTTGGGTCATACATTGTAAAATATCTTTCTTGTTCTCTTCAATTATCTACTGGATCCTAGTATTTTCCTTTTTCTTTTTAACAGACCATTCATAATTCTTTCTCTGTTACCACTGGAGCAAATATTTCCTCCTGACCATTGGTTGATTTTAGTTTGTACCCTATTTTCAAAAGGGGCAACTTTTTCACTAGACATAAAAATTTACGTTTTGCTAAATATCTTCTAAACTATTGGCCATTTTCCCTTCATAATTTATAGATTTGTATTTCCCAATTCAATAAACTGCATGAGATATAATATTTCTGGGACAAATTCTAAACTTTTCCAATATTTTGTCTTTCACAAATAATATCACTAAAGATAGTGGTGAAAAAAATTCCTTAAAAAGTTTATTCTCTGTCTTTATTTCTTCAATTTGCATTCCCTCCTTAATTTACTGCAATCTGAATTTGCCAAATTGAAATTATTCTTACTAAGAAGGCCTGAAACTGTCTTATCTAACAAATTTATTTCTAATCTTCACTGAGCTCTCTGCTGAATTCAACTACACAGACCATTTCCTTTGTCTGAAAACACCTCTGTGGGCCTTTGGGATACCAGACTTTAAGTGCTCCTTTTCAGGTTCCTTTATAGATTTTCTTCAATGATGGTGTTCCCAATTCTACAAGTATCTAGGAGCCCCTACTCTATGCCTGGCATTGTGCTGGGTTCAGATGATAGACATGGCTTCTTATCTGATGGGGCTAGCAGCCTTGGGGATGAGGTATCAGTAACAACTATCTTATTCCTGCTTACATATTTCATATTTCCACGTGAATTTCAAAATCACAACTTGTCTTTATTATCATCAGCCTACTAAAGCATGTTTTTTCCTTCTGAATTCCCAAGTCACTCAGACCAGACATTCTGTGGCCAACCTTACCTAATCATTCTTAGTTATTAATATCTCATCAGAAACTAGATCTAGTCCATCTCCTAAGTATCCCACTAACCTATTCCTTCTTTCCATTCTCACTGCCACCATTTTACTTCAGGCTCCATATTGAATATGAGTGAGCCGGTTTCTATGTGGTAACTAGGTACAAGGGTACCTTTCTTACCTGTCACACAAAAGAGGTACCCCTCCTCCTAAACCCAATGCCCTTAACTGTGCTACAACTCTTCCATATAATCTAGAATCTCCTGTCATAAATTGTACCTTTTCCTCTGTATTTGCCCTATCTCTCAAAAATGACATTTTATATTCCCCTCCAGCTACTACTCTGCTCTCTTTCCTTCCCTAATCAAATGAACTTCTTGAACTAGTAGACAAAGCTCAGTCTCTGTTGGCCTATTTGCTGTCATGCTTCAGCCCTCTGCAATATGGTTTTCTCCTGACACCATCTCACTGGAACTGTACATACCAAGATCATGATACTGCTAAATTTTGGGAGCTTTTTGAGTTCTTATCTTACTGACTTCTCTACAATATTATATACTGTTGTCCATTCCTTCCTTCTTGCAAGTTTTGTTTTCTTTGGATTTATTAAAGTCTCCATGTTTTTATCTATTTTTTGGCTAAACTCCAGTCTCTTGTAAGGGCTCCTTTTCCTTTGCCATCCCTTTCAATCTCAGGATTCTTCTTTGGGATTTTATCCTGTCTTATTTTTATTCTTAGGCTACACTCTTACCATATAATGATAGCCATTCAAATTCTTCAATTTCCATCTTTATCTCCTTCTGAGACATGTATCCAAAGCCTCTCCACTTACATCACCCATAGATAGCTCAAACCAAGCATGTCAAAAAGTTGTCATGTTTATTATCCAATCTTTTCCCAAGTTTTCTATAATGTTATTTACAACTCAGAAAATGTGTTGTACTGAACTAGAATTCTTCCTCACCTGCCAAGTGCATATTTTGCCTCCTAAATTCTTTTGAATCTGTCAAATCTCCTCCATTCCCATTGCCCCTCTTTTAATTGAGGCTACCATTGTTTCTTCTGAATTACTGCAGCAACCTTCTCACTGGCCTTTTTACTTTTGGTCTTGCTCCCACATATATATTGCCATATTGTAAATGATCTTGCTAAAGTACAAATCTAATTGTGCTACCTCATAGGCTAAATTCCTGGTTTTCCCACTGTCTTTAGATAATGTTCAAAGTTTTTTACATAGCATACAGGTCTTGGTTTATACCCTCAGACACATCCCCCAGACGTATTGTAATTACCCAAAATGTTCTTTTTTGCCCATAGTCATTTGCCCATATTGTTTTCAATGTTTGGGATTATCCATTTGATCAATGGTATTCCTACTTTAGGTCTTTAGGTCTCAGTTTAGAAATTGCATTCTTTGGGGTTAGCTTCCTGATTGTCCAACACTGCATTCCTTATTTAAGTTAGGTTAGTGGTTAGTGATGCTTATTCCAAAGGACCCTATGGAGACCCCATAAAAGCATTCATTACATTACATTTAATTTTCCTATTGCTTTGCCTACTACAATGTAAACTCTTTAAGTGGTACATAATTATTGGTGAAATAAATGTATAATTGTCACAGTTGATTAATGTTCTCTCAGTGCCCTGACAAAAGTAGAACTGGCATGTAGAGATTTTTAGCACATAGACAAACCTGTGCATTGTGGAGGATAACACACATCTAAACATGATTGACTTAATTATTGTAATAGAAACTTTAGTTTTGAAAGTGAGAATTGGATTGAAATAAAAATTGATTACTAAAGGTAGCAAATTAAAACACAAAACCAAAAAAGCAACTCCTCTATATAAGGCTACTTTATAAAGTGCTCACAATGTACACAACCCTAGAGAAAGCAGTTTAGCTTTAAGAAGTACGAGAAAAAGAAATGAAGTACTTTTTAAATTAATGGAAACATTATTCTTTTCTTCATGAAAAGCAAAATAAAAGTGTTCATTAAACCCATATGTTTCAAATAAATCAGTTTTCTAAATTTTCAATATAGCATAATATCCTATACTGAGAGAGATAAAATTCAATTATCATTTAGGGCTCACAAAAATAAGCTAAGTATTTATATTTATATTTTTAATACACGTGGCAACTTTCCCATGACTATTTTCTTTTCCCTTAATGGCTTTTCTCAGTAATAGAATAGTAAAATATTCTTGGTTTCATGGATATTGATGAGTTCATTTTTTTTACCAAAAGCTTTTGGAGTACATGGTTGTGGCTGAGTAAAACACTTCTTCATGTGATGGAAATATTTTTGGTAACTTTAATAAATGGTTGATTCTATGTATCTTATGCTGGAAATACTAAAAATATGATTTACACTATAATGTATAAGTGTTCTGTACATGTTTATTAAAAGAAGTTATTGTATCATACCTCACAAAGCACAAATAAATTTGGAATTTCGCATAAGTGTTGCACTAACAGAATTTAAATTTCATTAACATTTGCATAAATACTTGTTGATAGGCTGTTTATGGCTTCTTCCTTAACCAATCCAATCTGTTGTTGGAAAATTAACTTCACTGGCATGAAACCAATAACTCCATAAGAGCAATTTCTGTGTGACAAACAACATCCCTGTTCTTTAAAAATATATTAAACATATATGTAATTGATCACTCAGGAAAAATGACTTCATGAATAAAGAGGATTGTTGGTGCAAAAGTTTGAAACCAGAAATTTTGGGAATGGGGCCAAAGTTATACATAAGGTCAAAGGCCAACCCCAGCACTAATCCCTCCTTTACATATTTCACTATACTTTATGGCAGAATGGGCAAACAAAAAAGTACTAGAATGAAAAATACTTGCTAGTTTCTGGTATTTGAATTAATTTTCAAAATTTGTGTAGGGGATGGGACAGTAAATAAAGTACATGAATGACCTTTATGAAAGCAAAGAAAAGTGAGTTACTAAATTATGTCTTAAAATATTTGGATTTTGCAAGACATTTTTTGATATTATGAAATTGCTAGATTTAAGTGAATTCTTCTGGAATAACAGAAACATCCTTTAACAAAATGAATGTAGTTGTGCTTATTAACCAATTATAATAAGTATTATTCTGTATTTGACTTATATATAATTCTCCCTGAAAGGAAATATGTTTTGCCATTTGTATTGTTCAGTTGAGTTGTATCTCCTCATTAACCTCTTTACAGCGTAGTACCAAAAACTACATAATGGCGATTCTTTGGTCTCTTCCATGAGAGCCACATAACTAAGGAAAATTCTAGGTTGTTTAAGTCATGCATACATTAACATGTAATGTGTCTCCATGTTCTATTACCAGGGCTGGGACTAGTATAAGGTGAGTGGGATGAATGAAGTACTTGATTTAGGCACAAAATTTAAGAAAGTATCAAAAAATTCAGTAATTAACATAATATTTTACTGTAATATTTTAAAATCAAAATTAATACAAAAATCTATGATGAACAAAGTATCAAAGTTTTAAATGACAGGATCAGTAACAATGCTGTGCCAAGGTGTATTGAAACCTGACAGGCAAGAAGAAAAATCAGTAATACTGATTCTGTCTCTGCCCTGGTATATTATCCATTTCTAAGTAATACTAATATGTGTCAACAGGGTATTGTTTTTAGAACTACTCAGTAGCCATAGGGTTTAAGATTGTTTTTTATCATTTCCTATGAATCTGGCACACCAACTACACTTTCCATTAGAGGAGGTCCTGGAATTGTGACATATGAGAAATTAATTATAGAATAAATTTATTCAGTCTATAAAATGAAGGGTTATACATATCCATTTTTTTATCTGCCTGGCAACCAAATTGCACATAGTAAGTTGGCTTTTTCACTTACTAGCTGTGTAATGTTGGGCAAATTATTTTTACCTTCTCTCTGCCTCAGTTTTCTCTTCTTAAAATGCAAATAATAATATAAAATGAACACATGTAATACCTAACATATAGTAAGGATTTAATAACTACAGAAACATTGCTATTGTTTTTTTAAAAGTGAAATGAATACTATAATATTATGCATAGCCTTAATGCTATGTCAATTGCCAAAGGCTAGGACTTACCTGTCCTGGAGGTTAGGCTACTCATGTGAGTCTCTAAATTCAGGTCAGCTTCAAGGTTCTAGGGGGTCTCTGGCAGGAGGGGAAGATTCCATGATTAACCACAAAACTAAACAGAACAATTTTCTAGGGGTGAGTCCAGGAAGTACTCCTTACCAGAATTCTAAATCTGTGACGAGAATTTTAAAAATATATTTTATTCATCATATATAAGGATTTTAGCGTGTCTTTAAAAGGAGAAGTCAATTTCCACAAGATAAGGAGGATAGATGGTCTTAATTGATTTTAAGTTATTTCAAATAATTTTTAGCAACTGCTTAGTAATAACCATGAAGGAGGCTCCATTCACATGATGCTCTCCTGTTTCACCCTCCCAATTCAATTATCCTTGGAAAATATTCCTCTTTCCAACCTAGACTCCCTCTGGGAGTGTTAAAACAGTAGGTCATCCAAACTAGGGCCCACTCGATAGAATAATGGAGAATCTGATGATGTGAGCAGGTTGTCTTTCACAATAATAAGGTCAAAGTGGCCACATAAGTATTACTGTCATATATTAACATAATATATAATATATATAAAATTACTCTATATAATTATCATGTCACTGCCCTATCTAACTCATTGATAAAAAAATCTATCTCTAATTCTACTCATTTGGGTACAGTTTTTAATTGAGGGCCTAATAGGTGGTTTAATTTCCTTTTACTACTTTTATTTCAAAAGAAGTCAATAAGTGTTATTATATTGATACTTTAAGGATAGAGGTGTGAAAGATCCAATTAAATTTTTTTGATATCATTATAATCATAGTCTTTCACATACCTATAAAACAGAAATGCTCATAGCACATATGTCTATACATTCATAATGCAATTACTATTATATCTATATATTATTTATCATATTTTATTTATTCCTGCATGATAATTTTTATATTTGTCACAATGAAGTATACAAACATGTTTCTGTTACAGAGATAACTTCATATGAAATACTGAATATACATGAAAATACTGCTTTCTTTATGAAAAGCAATAAGTAAAAATAATTTTCTTTCACAATTTGAGTGACAACATATTAAGGACTACTAAACTTGGCCACAAACATTGTTTTCCATAGGTAATAATATTAAGAAAATATCCCTGTAGCTTACTGAAGATTTGAGAGTTTTCCAAGTGGATACTTTATAAACCCACACTTTTTCTCTTTTATTATACTACCTTTAGAAAGACAGATTTATTTTATGTACCAGAACTTTGTTTGCAAAAAATTATATCCTTTATTTCTGGATTTCACTTTTAATTTAAAGATAGGTAAAAGCATTATTGATCTATTCATACTCTAGTGAAGAAGTAGGTCAATATAGGCATTTAGGTCTTCCCTACAAAATTAATTTTTAGCTTGAAACTATTACTTATATGACTATTAATTTGTGAAAGCTCTTTTTAATCATTTTGTTTCATTCTGAGATATAGTATATACACAAAATATTGCATATAGTGTGTACAATTTCAATATTTATAAGTAAATGTTATAAAATATAATTATATAAATTGTATATTAAATTATATTTAAATTATATAAATAAAATATTGTAAATAAATACTCTATGTAACCTCTGATCATTTAAAAAAATAGAACACTGCCTGCATACCAGAAGTCCTGCTCAAAACTCTCTTATTTCCCTTAGAGAAGTTTATAACCTTGCCTTCCTGATTTCCTTTATAAATTTTCACACCTATATATTTAAGCAAGATAGTGTAAGCTTTGTTTGCTTTTGAACTATGGATAAATAGGACAATTCTGTATGTATTCTTTGTTCAATATTTTTGTGAGATTTATCTGAGTTGCTGTGTGTAGCTATGGTTCCTTCTGTATTCTACCATATGATGTATTACAGCTTATTCATTCCATTGTCATTGGACACATGGGTTGTTTCTAGTTGTTGGCTATTAGCATTGCCCTGACGATGCCTGTGTAAGAGATCCTATAGGGCAAATATCTATGTGTGTATTTGAAGGATCATAGGGTATGAATATCTTCAACTCTACTGGAATTTCCATTGTTTTTCAAATGATTGTACCAAATTACTAGTTTATTAAGTATGGAATGTCTGATTTCCTTAAATACAAAGTTTGACAGTTGATATCTCTGACATTACACTTTGACACTTCTTGTTTATTTTTATTGTGAAGGAACATCTTCATTCTTTCAAATGCACATTTCTGCTTGTGATTATCATTCAAATATTTTTGTTAGAGCAATTTTTGTGAAACCATGGATAAGTAAAAAATTTGTGCTACTTTTGAATATGAGTTCTGTCGTGGAAACAATGCAGAGCAGGCAACTCAAAATATCAACAAAGTGTTTGGGAAGGATGTGGCTAATGAATACACAGTAGGTCGATTGTTTGAGAAGTTCCATTCTTGTGATTTTAATCTTGAAAATGAACCATGTGGGTGACTTGAGACCAAGGTGGATAATGATGAGCTGAAAGCTGTAGTGGAAGCAAATTCATCTCTCAAACTAAGTGTGAATTAGCAGCAAGGTTTGATGTTACTATTCCAACAATATTGGACTGTTCAAAACAAATGGGCAACATAAAGAAGCTGGATATGGGTACTACATGAATTAAACCAGCATCAGAAAGGAAATCACCTCAAAACTTGCCTTTCTTTGCTGTCATGATATAAAGGTGAACAATTTCTACATCCTATTGTTACATGTGATGAAAATGGATTTCTTTTTGACAATCATTAAGTGTTGCATACAATGGTTAGATAAAAATGAAATGCCAAAACACAATCCCAAACTGAATATTCATCAAAAAAAGCTAATGGTGTCTGTTTGGTGGTTCACGACTGGTATTATCAACGATAGCTTCGTGAAATCCAGTCAATCAATTACAGCGGATGTCTACTGCAACCAATTGGACAAAATGATGAGGATGCATGTGATTAAGCAGATGAGATTGGTCAACAGAGACAGGCCAATCCTCTTGGAAGACAATGCTCAACCATATGTCATACTAACAATGCTGTTCAAACTGCAGAAGTGGACTTGGAAACTCTATCATCCACCATATTCACCAGAACTTGCACCAACTGACTACTTCTTCCAAGGAAAAATATTCAATTCTCAACAGACTGTGGAAAATGGCTTTTGTGATTTCATCTCTGCTCGCTCTCCAGGCTTCTTTGCTGCTGGCATAAACAAGCTACCAGTAAGATGGCAAAACTGTGTCAACAGTTTAGGCATATACTTTTATTAATTGTACTTCTTCTTGTTTGAGATATAATAAACTACACTTTTGATTTGAAATTGGACATTTCATATTTAATGAACTTAATAGTTACATGTACCCATTATTGGGAATATATTGTGAAATTAACATTTTTCTATGTCAAGAACTTTTGAGAGTCTGAGATTTTATCCTATTTTCAGGTAGAAGTCAGCCTGACATAGTTTTATGAATGTCGGAGAAGATACAAAACTCCTAAGTCAGGAACAAAGGGTTTTTACAGCACAGCAAGAAGCATAAGCATCAACACATTTGTGTTAATCCCCTTTGCCCTCCAATTTCTACAAATGTGAAGTGAAGGAGTCCAGGTGGATACCATGCACATGGTGGGTTTGCATCACAGCTGAGAAATCCAAGCTTAGGGAGTTTAAATCTTTTATGATTGGCTGTAAACAAACTTACCCTTTGCACTAGAGGAAAATGTTAGCATTATTGTACTGAACAGCAAGCAAATTTGTCTTCAGTTTCAAAGGGGACACTATCTTTATTTTCTAAGGTTGTTCAGTAGACAAATATTTTTGGAAACATAGTCTGGAACTGAAGGGTAGTACATACCATACTTCCAGGATGTTCAGGAATGCAAGAGACTCATGGAGAATTGTCTCCTAATACTACCAACTAGGTAAATTTTGAATATGAAACCAATGATCTACTCCTTTTTTCCTTCTATTTGAATTCAGACTATAGTAATACTAAAGATATAGTTAATCTAACCAAAAATATTATATCCTATGTACGATGATCCTGAGTGCTCAATTTGTAAAAATTTCTTTGATAAAAATTATTTCCTTATTTGAAAAACAAATAAAGAAGCTAAGCCAAAACATTTACATTTTATTAATAGTTTAAAAGGAGAGGCCAGGCGCTGTGGCTCATGCCTGTAATCCTAGCACTCTGGGAGGCCGAAGCGGGTGGATTGTTTGAGCTCAGGAGTTCGAGACCAGCCTGAGCAAGAGCGAGATCCTGTCTCTGCTAAAAATAGAAAGAAATTATCTGGCCAACTAAAAATATATATATAAAAAAAAAAAAAATTAGCCGGGCATGGTGGTGCATGCCTGTAGTCCCAGCTACTTGGGAAGCTGAGGCAGTAGGATCGTTTAAGCCCAGGAGTTTGAGGTTGCTGTGAGCTAGGCTGACGCCACGGCACTCACTCTAGTCTGGGCAGCAAGATTCTGTCTCAAAAGAAAAAAAAAAAAAGGAGAAAACAAAAAAGGGAAAAAAACAAATAAGTTCTACTATCTTTAAGTCAAAAACATGCTGTGTTTAAATCCTTTTGCAGCATGAAAACACATGTAGCTAAAAATTATTTTAGTTTTTCAATGAGAATTGACAAGAAATATGCTATAAATGGTCACAAATTTATTTATTCCAAAAATGTGTGAAAAAGCTATTCTTCATTAATTACTTACCGTAGGACAAATATGGAGTTACAGAATACTGTGGTTTTTGACCAATTTATACATAATTTCCCATGGCTGGAATGTTCATTGTTCTTTGTCATTCTCATAATTTAATATTTAAACAGGTTTAATAGAAATTTACAAACTCCTCTGAGACCAAATATGGAAAATTGTATTCCAAAATCATTCCTGATTTTCTAGAAGTTATCCACAAGAGAAAAAAAGTTATGCATTATTTATTACAGCTGGAATATTAAGAATATTTTAAAATGTCATTCATTTTCATATTCACAAAGACAACATTAAGGGGAGGCTCATGGGAAAATATGGATTGTCAGTTAAATGGAAACACCCCATGGGCTTTGGAGTCAGACAGACGTAGGTTCAAATTCTGTTTACTCTTACATAAGCTCAAAACCTCAGTTTCATTCTCCAAAAAACGAGGGTAATTATATTTTCTTTCAGGAATGTTATGAAGGCACAATGAGCTATATAAAGTCCCAAGATAGGCTGCTCAGTAAATGACATCCTCACTGTTTTCCCCAGTAGCAGCACCCTCAGAATATTAAAAATAAATCTTAGGCATCAATTCCTTAGATATAGATATTTACTAGAGCTCCTTATCATAGTGTTTAACTACGAACCTGAGGGTAGGAAATTCAACTTAATGTATTTACTATAGCTATATTCAGAGATAAACTTACAAATAAAAATGCATTTTTCCTTAATGAAGAGAAAATACACAGTCATTTTATTTTCAAATGAGAAAAATGAGATTAAGAAAAGTTAAGTGATTTAACCAGGATGCAAAAGCTAATTGGTGGCAAATCAGGAAACTTCTTCTAAATCTTTCTTAGAATAGTGCTCTTCTCACTATATTGCCAATATTTAGATAACTGCTGAGTTTAGGGTTGTCTGCTCCCCATGTTCATAGAAGTCCAAGAACGCTTGCTAATATATTTTTTTGAGTTATAGTGCCAGAAAGAATTTTATAAGGAATATATTTTTCATATACAAAGGAGGCATCATTTCTAGATAAAGAATCTTAAAACAAAAAGTGTGCTATTAGTGAAAGAATAGACAAATAGATCAATGGAACGAAATAGCCCAGAAATCCACAAAAATGTCAACTGATCTTCGCCCAAAGAACAAAGGCAATACAATGGGGGAAAGATACTCTTTTCAACAAATGGTGCCAGAAAAACTTGACATTCATTCACATGCAAAAAACTAAAAAATCTAGATCCAGGATTTGAAATCCTCAAAAATATTAGCTCAGAATGAATCAAAGACCTAAAAGCAAAATGCAAAACTATAAAACTCTTAGGAGATAACATAGGAGAAAATCTAGGTGACCTTCAATTTGATGATAACTTTTTGGATACAACATCAAAGGTGCAATCCTTGAAATAAATAATTGATAATCTAAACTTCATTAAAATTAAAATCTTCTGCTGTGTGAAAGATAATGTCAAGAGAATAGGAAGACAAGACACTGACTGGCAGAAAACATTTGTGAAAGACACATCTGATAAAGGACTGTTATTGAAATTATACAAAGAAGTCTTAAAATTCAACAATAAGAAAAAAAGCAACTTCATTAAAATATGGGCAAAAGACCTGAACAGACACCACACCAAAGATATACTGATAGCAAATAACCATATAAAAATGCTCAATATCATATGTCATTAAGGAATTGCAAAATAAACAATGGGATACCACTACCAGAATATCAGAAAGCCTAATATCTAAAACAATGAGAATAACAAGACTCTCATTCATTGCTGGTGGGAACGCAAAACAGTACTGACACTTGGAAAAAGAGTTTGGCTGTTTCTTACAAAACTAAACATATCTTACCATAAGATACAGCAATCACAGTCTTTTGTTTTTATCTAAATAAGTCAAAAGCTTATGTACACACAAAAACTTGAACTTAGATGTTTATAGTAGCTTTATTTATAACTGCCAAAACTTGGAAACAACAAAGATGTCCTTCAGTAGGTGGGTGGATAAATAAACTGTGGTACATCCATACAATGAAATATTGTTTAGCACTAAAAAGAAATGAGCTATTAAACCATGACCAAATATGGAGGAGGCTTAAAAGCATATTACTAAGTGAAAGAAGCCAATCTAAAAAGGCTACATACCGTATTATTCCCACTATATGACATTCTGGAAAGGTAAAATTATGGAGACAGGAGAAAGATCACTGGTTACCAGAGATCATGGGGAGAGAGAGATGTACAGGCAAATCGCAGAAGATCTTTAGGACAATGAAACTATTCTGTGGAATGTTACTAATATAATGGTAGAAACATATCATTAAACATCTGCCCAAACTCAGAGAATGTATAACACCAAGAGTGGACCCTAAAGTAAACTATGGACTTTGGGTGTTAATGATGTATCAACGTAGGTTTTACCACTCTGGTAAGGTGTTAGAGTGGAGGAGGCTGTGTAAGTGTGGGGTATATGAGAACTCTGTACCTTCTGCTCATCAAACTAATTTTAAATTTGTAATTCCACCATTTATAATGTGAGGTTATATATAACCTCTCTGAGCTGCATTTTTATCTTTCAAATGGCAATAATAATGTGGACTTCCCAGAGTTCTTGTGAGATAATGTATTAGAAGTGTACATACCACAGCTGAGCATAGTTACAGTCTGTAAAGGCACTCGTTGGAGAGGTCATTTTGTTAATAGAATAATGTCAGGGCTGTACAGAAAGGGCTGATATTCACAGTGTTCCTCACTATTGAATGTGGCCATTTGTTTTTTCTTACCTTCGTCTGTAGGCCCCGGGCTAGTCAGTCTTGGATACGAACTACTTTGCTAACAGGAAGCATATCCTGACTTTCCCTGATAGTAGTACATCTTTGAATTAGTCGTCTGAGATTTTTGTTTATTTTAACTTGATCTTGCAATCTCACAAATTTTGTTCCTGTACTTGCTTGGATTTGAGATTCCTTCTCTACC
Organism: Lemur catta; assembly: GCF_020740605.2. NCBI lineage: Eukaryota > Metazoa > Chordata > Mammalia > Primates > Lemuridae > Lemur > Lemur catta. The sequence continues at coordinate 31,372,419 of NC_059133.1, forward strand.
TTATTCAGTCTTCTTCTACTTTAGTCATCAGTTCAGAATAAGGTTTGCAGAAATTGATCAGTTCAGAATGAGGTTTGCAGAATGGCTTACTTGCTGAACCTAATTTCTTCATCTATAAACTTCAGGGGTCATAATAATCCCATTGACTCACTCTTGGCCTTGAATCATACAAAACGTGCTCCTATCACCCCTTTGTATAGTAGGGGGTGTTGTATGTATAATAGGGGCGATAGTAAAAAATTTTAAGCCTTGTGGCATGGGCACCGACTAATTGGAAAGGACACTGGCTTTGAACAGAGGCAGAATTCTGGAGGGCTCCCACTGTGTAGGACATTAATCTTTTAGTTACTCAATATTGTAAACTTGGGAGGGGTCTCTAAGGGAGGAGCTAAGTCAACCATAGTAGGTGAGTTTGCTGTTTGGGGAGGGGCTCAAGGATATAGGTATTTACCAATCAGATAAGAATGTATTTCAATATTTTAACTACTGTTTCAGCCATACTTACATATACCAGTCTTATACCTGTTCTATGTAAGGATTCTGCAAATTTTAGAGCACTATATTATTTTATAGGATCTATAATGCTTTGATCTTGATTTTGCAGAAAAATGACAATTGAAGGTTTTATATAATTTGTTGACTATCACCTGGTTGACAACAACTCTAAGCTACCATCACTTGTGCCATCTATTATGCTATCATGCATTCTGAGTTAAGAGAGTTTACAACGTGAAAAAATGCATATCTTGTAATCCATAAAATGCCAAATAATTAACACTTTAATTAGCACACTATAATTTATACATGTTATATAAAATGTAATTATCCATAACAGTCAATCTTGGATCATTAAATTAGCCTAACTAAAACAAGTTATGCTATATGATTTTTTATTATTACCCTAATATAATTTTAATATATTTTGCATGAATTTCTTGATTTTTTTTTTTACTGAGTGTTTACTATGTGCTGGCATTATTCTAAGTACTGAAGATTCACCACTGAACTGATATAGTCCTGAACTTCAGGTGGCATATAGAATAAAAACATTTTAGTTACAGCTATTAAATGTATACTTCTGCATGTGATAAGCACTAAGGACAGGTAGGTTGGTCCTGGGCGCAATGAGAGTATATAGGAAGGGGATTATTTTTAAGTAAAGTCTAATCAGGTACACTGGTTTTAAGTTGTGCTCTGTGAAGCCGTAGGAGGTTTTGCGAATGCATCTTAGTGGCTGCTATGGGAAATAGCCAAGAGATCAGACTCACTTTCTAAACCAGAGCAGATGTACTCTTCACTGTTTTACATACAATAATATTGAATTTAGGATATTTCATTTGAAGAAACAGGTTTTTTGCTAAAACATAAAGTTAGAAAACCACTGATCTGAAGTTCTGACTCTGAGGGATGGGCAGGACATGGGCAATATATATCACCTGAATTGTTGTACCCCCATAATAAGCTGAAATAAAAAAAAAAAGAAAACCACTGATCTGGTGGACAAAGTACTAAATCTCAGCATGAGAATGTTAATTAAATTTCCAACTCTACTGCCCGTTTATAATTTGACTTCAAATAACCAAACTATGTCTAAACACATGAGTGACAAACAAATGATTCCAAATGATCTTGATATTAGTTTTTAGTTAAAATGTAAAGAAAGCTATGTAAATTATTCTGTCCAGGCTGCTATGCATGCAACAGCCTTCATCCCATCCTGTGATTACAAGAATTCAGGAACTATCCCTCCCATATCTACTGATGTGTAGGTTTCCCATGCTTTTTCCTCCTTTAGAAGGCATATAAAAATATCATTATCACAATAATATACAGTAAGTCCTAGGAGTTGTGATATTCCCTTTACATTGCATTAATTTTAATTTAGTTCTCACAAAAACTCTGAGTGATGCTTGCCATTTTCAAAGTGAAAGAATGGAAGAACAGTGGTGAAGTTGAGATTTAAAGCCAGTTTTAAATATTTTTTTCTAATCATCATCATCATCATCATCAAATTATGCCATACTACCTCTCTACATCAACTCTCATTATCCTAGATATGGTAGAATTAAGGAGATAGGGCATGGGAAGAGGTGTGTATTTCTCTAAGGTAGGCAAAGGGATGTAGACAGGTAAGAAATTGTTACATACATATAAACTTTTAAAATGCATGAAAACAATAAACCTGATTAAAAATAAATGAGCATTTTTCTAAGAACTAATAAATTATACAGACTTCCTTTTTGAAAAAATAATTTTTAGCATATTTCCCTGGTTGTGAAATGCTACGACTAAAGGGCTCAGGGAGATGTATATAAACATAATAACATAGTATACTATGGTAAGATAGATAGCATATGCAATTCAGACTAAGGGGGCTGATAAATCTGTACAGGCAGACCAACCTTCCTGGCTAAGAACCAGGAGTTACGCTTGTTACATAGAACTCTCAAGGGTACCATGCAATCAGAGGTCACAATCGAGGCAACAGAAGCAATGTCACCATATCAGAGAATGGGCCAATTCAGACCTGGTCCCTGACAGTCACTGAGGTCAAGGCTTGTAGCAAATAATTGTATTAAATAGGAATATTCCCTGCACACTTTTAGAACTGTCATCTGAACAAACAAGTCCAGGTCATCTGTGGGTTAAATCTGAGTTCTTTTCCTGGTACTTAGAGCTTACTTTCTAGCCTTAATCCCTTACAGTTTTTAATCTTAAAATTATAACTTTCTTTTGATCAAGTAGATGTTAATTTTTGTTGTCTGAGCTCAACAATGACAACAACAACAAAATCAACCTTAATAAATGCATGTAATTGTCACTTAATTGCATTTACATTATTTGCTCTTAAATGTTATTTAAAATTCTGACGATAGTGGTAATAATCACAATTTAGACTTCATAATTTTAAGTATAAAGTGCATTCTACTTAAAAAGGGAATTAGTTTTATATTCAAATTAAATAATCTCAAATGTTGCCAATTAATTACCATTTATGTATCATTGTATGCACCTTATATGCCAGCAATTAAATTCAGAGAAGCAATTTTTGATAAAAACACAAAATTTACAAGTAGTAATTAATATGTTGCAAAAGGTGTATTTATAAATAAGGAATTGAAATGTTCATTCAAATCAAATGGCAAAAACAAAATGTATGTGGAAGAGAGTTGCATTCATGTTTAATTAAGATAGATAATGCACAATGTTAGCTCACATTTTCCTCACAATGAAATTTATGAATTATTATCACCACTTTTCCACAAACTTCAGCCTATACTTGAAAATTTACCTCATTTCTAATTTTAGTCTTTGTTGTTAATTTAATGATAAATGTTTAAAACACCTCTGGTTATGCCATACTTTTGTTTATTGCTATAATTTAAATATATAAACCTTGAAATTATTATTTTGGTATAAATTTTATTCCTGTACATATTTTCTACAAATTATGCCTGAAAAAGAATACAGTTTAGGGGATCTCTTTTGTTCAGGTAAACTCTGAGGAGTAAGAAAATCAAGCATTTGATGGTTGGTTTTATTTTATATTAATTTACATTTTACTTTTCAAATCCTTACATTTAATATTTAAATTATGCACACACATATACACACAATTCCATGACATAGTTCCAAATGAAATACACAATAAACAAAATTATCAAATCTTAAGACTGAAACTGGCAATAGCTCAACATTCAACTGAAATTCTTTATCTTCATGACTGTGTAATTAGTATGTTATCAATAAAAAAGTGTGATCCTAATGAGTAATATGGCATATCACATCCTAAAACAATATCTAAGATAACATTTTATCATTGTTTGATCAACCTTATAGATTTTAGTTGCTTATTTTATAATCATTCTTTAGAATGTGTGAGATCAAAACTGAGAAAATATGTTTGATAAATTATATGATTCTTGTGAAAAGTGTAAATCTCAGCTTAGTTTAAACAGCTCAGGCTAAGTGTCAATTTCAGAGGCTTTTCTTAATATTTACTTTTTAAAAATCATATTTATAGGTTTAGTTCTAATATATTTTTAATCCATAACTTTATTAACTGTACAAGGAGAAAAAATATCAAACGTATGTTAAAAATTAAAACTGTTATTTTAAGGAAACACTTCTTGACCTCATTAAAATAATTAACATTTCATAACATTATATTTCACATCCAAGTTATGGAAAAGCAAAAAAATTATTAAAACAAACTATAGTCAATTACATTTTCAGATCAGCACAATGCACTTGTAAGAGTCTTCCTTCCCCTAATCTAATTGCCAAAGGCATTTTAACAGCTCAAAGAAGTGGTTAGAAACATTCCTGTCCTATTGTCTGAAATGTACAGGGTTTTTATTGTTGTTGTTTTTTGTGACTTTTGACTTTCTGTAGCTATAAACACTAATAAAGGCAGATGATTATACTCACAGACATATATACATATATAATTAAGGTTAATTTTAATATCACTTGTTTTCAAACTATTCTGGTGAGTTATTCAAATAATGATATTATTACATGTGATTTATTCATTTTATGATCTGAATTATCTTAAAGGGATGGAAATGAGGAATTGTACTGCAAGCAAATTTTTTAGAGACACCTGATGATTTATTACCCTAATGGGCAATAAAATCAATGATTTCATAGTTTTAAACATGATTAATAAATAGAAGGTAATACTTTTCTTTAATATTTAAGATATATAATTCCACTTTAAAAGAAAGAATGTCAGTCAAAATATCTTCTACTTCTTTAATTCTATGGCATTTGACTTGTTTCTAAAATTATCTGAGTTTCGCACTCTAAGACCTGGGTCATAACCTTATTTAGGGACAGGAAATAGTTATCAGGTCACTGAGTGGTCAAATGAAAAAGGATTTGAAATGCTTCAGCACTTAGGACTCTATTCATTGAAATAACTGACTTCTACATTGTTTAAAAGTTGAAGCTCCTTTATAAGAACTAGTCAGCTTTTTCCTATATGATTATAGCAATTTTAAGAAAATCTACATTTAGAGTATAAACACATAGATTATAAGAGTATAAGCAAACTGCCTTAAATGTCTACAAAAAGGAGCAGTCTTTAGGACATGCACAGTTATTTTAATTAACAACTTACCTGAGTTCAATTCCCTTAGTAGTTGGGTGCAATAAAATTGGATGTAGAAACAAAGGGAACTAAACATTATTTCTTTATGCTATTTTTCTTCCAAAGCAGATTTAAAACTTGATGTGGTAACTTAGTAGCACATTTTACTATCGCACAGGATAAAACCATATAGTTATTCCTGTACTAATAATGACTAACCCAGTCCATGATTGACTTTTTTCTGTTTTTATATTCACCTTATATTATTTCAAGTGAATGCAATCTATTTCTAATGATGGAACTTTAAAAAAACGGGGGTGGGGGGGAGGGAACTTGTGGCCAAAAAGCAAATATTTGAGTTGAGTTATTTAGCACTAGATCAGTTTCCCTGGAGTTCATGATCATTATTGAAAATTAAAATTATCATTTTCTCAATCTCCAAGGCATGAAGTGTCAAGAGATTTTATACAAAGAGAAGCTCTTGGCTGGAAAAAAAAAAGTTAAAAAAATGTATGAAAAGGGATAGAAGAGAATTAATCCAAAGAATTGCCTAAATGACTCACTTTCTAATGTTTGAAAGCCTAAGAATAGGACATTGTGGAAACTGCACCAAATATGGCATCAAGGTGTGCCATATTTACAAATACTTTTCTATATGATCATTAAAACTTAAGAAATTGATGCTTTATTCCACAAATGTTGAAGGAAGCAATCCTGTCATTGATGGACAGAAGGTTGGAAAATTAGGCACAGATTTTATTTTTAAGTTTTATTTTATAATAAGAAACTGGGCCATTAAAACTATGTAACCAAAGCTGGAGTGCGTGCACTGGAAGGCCCCTGCAGTCTTTTACAACTTTTCAGAGGCCGCGGTTGTGAACTGGGATTGCACTCTGCCAGCAGAGCAGCTTTGACCCATGGAGAGCACTCCTTCAGATCAACACTGCCTCGGGCCTTTCTGCTTTCTCCAAGAAGTCTTACATTTCAGGCATCAAGTTGAATTTCTTCTGGAGATGATTAACCCAAACCCATGACAGATTTTTTCCAAGATATCCAACCCCTTATGTTTATTTTATCCTGGCTCTTTTTTGGATGTACTGGACACAAGTAACTTACTCATTTTACATGTTAAAGGGCTGGTGGAGAGCCATTAATTCCCTTAAAAATGAGAAAATATTTCAATGTGCGGGGCTCTATTGTGTGAGCTCACATTAGTTACATGATTTAGAATTTTAAGAAAGATGTTTCTCCTCTACTTTAGACTTTTTTAAAGCATTTCATCACATCTCAAGATAGGGATCTTACACTTTTGGGGAAATGCATTCTCGCGGTGTATTAAAAAATAAAATGTTAGAAGGATCAGTTACTGTTTCCATAAGCCTAGTTTGTAGGGGCTTTCAACTAACCTAAACCTTGGCACACACAATTTTAGTTAATAGTCAAATAAAAATATATAAAAGAGTCTATTCTCCTTCTAATATACCAACCCCTGTCATTGTTTTCATTTCTTTAATATTTTCTTCTTATCATGGGTGAGATGAATTGTAGAGAAATAATTCAGGTGGTTTTACATCCTTCTCAAAGTAAAAAAATTTAAACTCAGAGACAATGAGATGACTTTTGTTGGATATGACTGTTAGTATTTTTTTAAACAAGAACATTTGTTCTTATTTGAGGAAACAGTGCAAAAGGGCAAGATTTTTATAGATTTTTTAGGACATATTTTTATTGTAAACACTCAAGTTATTTTAAAATATTTTAAAATGATAATACTTCAAGTATATAAATTACTCACACAGAAGAGTAGAAAATCTTGTTCAATAATACATTTCAACACTTAGTCTTCTAATATTAACACAAATACATTAAAGGAAAAACAAAAAAAAAATTTAAAGGATATTGTAATGCAAAATCTTAGTTTCAGTGTAGAGCCTGATAAACAAAGCAAGTACTTTAAGGAAAAAGGTATGATTTCCAATTTAACATTGCATGCCAACAGTAAGAACTCTTTTCATCAGATGGATCTATACATGTACATGTGCATATATATGAGAATAAAAATGAACATAATGAGAGTGTAGAACAGCTTAAACATATACACTACCACAAAAACAAATATATCTGTTTGAACATAAGTATGTCATTCATAAGTGGCAATTCTGAGAAATTTACACTTTGTGTTCAGCATTTGGGTGATGATAAAAGGTTAACTGTATAATAAAAAAGTTTTAATTTTTTAAAATTAAGTATAAATGTTACTTATAATAGTAATTCACTTCACTAATTAATTCTAAACCTAGCAGACGAAAAGAAATAATTTTCACATAGTATTTGATATAATTTTTTCTCTTTAGATAGGAAAATCTCATATATAATTTAAGGTTATTGGTACAAAGAACCATAAGATATGTTATAGGAAACTTCAAGGGATAATTTTATTTCCTCATAATAGTGATAAACAACTCAAAATTGTTAAAAAATGTTAAGTTCTAGAATCACAAGAATTATAGAAAACCAATTCACTGCTCCAGCTCAGCAATTCCAGAAGTGTTAGTTTTTTCCTATTCTTCTTGAAAAAAATTGTGATATAAATTTTATCTTTATAAAACATATATCAATATCTGAATCAAAATATTTTATCTCTAAGTGGGGGATAAAAACTAAGTTAATTTTTATAATTAGATTTATTACTGGAATGTTTAAAGATATCAGTTTCTTCTTTAATTCATGCTTCAATAGGCTACTTAAGTTCAAGACCTTGTACAGGGTGAAGAAAAGAAATGACAAGTGATAGCAATATATTGGGGGAAGTAGGTTAATGCCAGAAGTGTGACTGATTGATTGATTGACATCACCTTGAAAAATCTGGATTAAAGCTGCTTTTCAAATTTGTCCATCTGAAATTTAGAGTAGAATCGATCATTGGCCAGAATTTGCATCTTGTTTATTCACTAAAGTATATTCATTTACTATTACCTGGAAAATTCCTTTGCATTGAAAATGATTTGACTAAGCAGAATAATAAATTTCCCCAAAACTCACACACACACCATATTTTAAAATATAATATTTAAAAATGTATACAGTTACTATAATCAAATTCTAAATTTTAACAAATATCATTGCAAATGGCAACTGTTCATGATAATAGCAACAGCTAAATGTATTGAACTTAATATGCATTAGGTACTGTTTTTCAGCATTTTACATGTTCTGATTCATTTACTCAACTCTGTGAGTTATGCATTATTTTACCTCATTATACCAATTTCAAAAATGAGAAAGCAGACACAGAAATGTTACAAATGTGATTAAAGTAAAATCCCTAGCAAGGGAGCAGATTTGGAATTTAAACCTAGGTAGTCTAGCTCCATAGCCCACTCTCCTAGCCATTAGATTGAACTATCATATTTAATTAAAATAATGATCTTCAAAAATCATGCAGAAGGTGGTAGTGAAGCTTTGGGAAAAATACATGGGATCCTACAGTTCTATCAAAGTACTATAAAATGTCCATGGTAAAATATAAATCATTTAGTTTTCTGCGAAACATAAAAACATATATTGACTTTAGTATATTACCCATGTCTATTCTTTCAGAAAATGTTTCAAAATCCATGAAATCTTAAAATGAAGGTACAACTTTTGTAATGATTAAGTTTCTCAAGATCTACAACCTCACAGTTGGTTGAGCTTCAGTAGGAAATGATTAAATGAATTCCAAATTTTTCTAAATAGATCTCAGGAGTGGCTGAGACAGTGGGACTTATAGCTTGAATGTGAACACTGAATGAGTTGTAAGTTTAAGTTGGGAATAGGCCAATATTTGACTTTGAGTAATAGCAATTGGCAGGAAGAGTGTTTCTGAGAATCCAAAGATTTTTTTAAAGTCAGAAATGTTTATTAATTCAACAAACACTTACTGAGTGCCTAGTATAGATGAATCTAATACAGTTGCTAGGTTCTGAGGCTGAGAAGAAGCAGAAATATGATTAAGACTTGTTACTTGACCTTGAAAAGATTAACAGTCAGGGGAGGAAACAGAAAAAACATGAAGTCACAGGACAGTGTTACAGAGACATGGACACAGGCTTATGCAGGTTTGTTGGTATTAGGTATGACCTACAGATGAAATGACATCTATCCGAATCATGAAGGATAAGTGGAAGTCTCAAACTAGAAAGGTGAGGAAGGGCATTAGACATAAAGGAAATAGCATAAAGGTATGAAGAGTAGGGCATATTTTGGAAAGAAGAAATAGTTAATTATAGTGGGGGATATACTGCAGTAGTTCAGTATAGTTAGGGAATATTTCAGGGGGTGATGGTGGAATGTTACAAGGTGATGGTGGAAAAGTAGTGTGGGAACAGTAAGCAAAGGGCATTGTATACTATAGACTTCGAAATTTATACTAGAGGAAGCAAAAAGGCATTAAACAATTTTTAACAGTGGTGTGCTGTATGCAGAATTATAGTTTAGAAAGACGTTTCAGCAGAGGCATAGAGGACAGCATTTACAAAATTGAGAGATGTGTGGATATGAAAAGGGAGACTATTATAATATTTCCAGGCAAGAGACATTGAAGGCAGAGGAATATGTAGGGGTAGTGCTTATATTTAGGGAATGAAAGAGAGAATAGAATTAAGAATGATTCGGATTTTTCTAGGTCAATTGAGTGAGTGGATAATGATACCATTAACAGAACAGGAAATAAAAAGAATCAAACAGGTGGGCAGGGAGGAATGAATATCATATACTCTTCATGGTAGATATGCTGAGCTTGAAGTACCTAGAAAAAAACTCAAAGGTGGAAGGATGGAGATAGAGATTTGGTTGTTATTACCTGAAGCATAAATTACATGAGAGAATTTGTTGTTCTATCTTGATCCTTCCATCAAGCCATGGGAATAGGTATGATTTGTACTTCCACGATATTTTGTTTTACCCATTTATATAAGTCAACTCAACTGGACTCAAGGGCTGTTTCTGAAAGACAGACTACATCTTATTCTTCTTTCTAAGACTATATCCATTTTTGTATCCCTAGAGCCTATACAATGTCTGATAAAGCAAACATTTGCTGAATAAGTAAATAATACGTGTATTGAATAGAGAATAAGGACAGAAACAAACGAAATTCTATCAAATACTGTTGTTTAAGACATAGGAATAGGCAGAGAAGATCACTAAAAAGGAGTGGTCAGATAAATAGAAGAAGAATCTAGAGAGAATGGAAATAAAGATGTAAGGGGAGAAGAGAAATTATGGGGAGAGTAAGGAATTAAATACCAAAAAAAGGAAAGTAGATGAGGATAGAAAAGAGGTTCCTGAATTTAGTAATTAAGAGGTTAACACTGATTACTATAATGAATGTAGTTTGAGTACAATAATAGGAATGTGACCAGAATGTAGACTATGAATAACTTTATAAAAGGATTGCACATCTTTTATAAAGTTATTCATAGTCTACGTTCTGGTCACATTCCTATCATTGTGCATCCTGTTTCAAGGAAAATGAATGAAAAAGGAAGCTCAGAAACATATTTTGAAGGATTAAAAATGCAGAATAACAAAGGTAAGGTATAAAGACACTGATTAGACTGCCTAAAAAGGTTGTCAAGGACAAAAGAGAGATGGATGGGGTAGTGATTTGACGAGGAGGTAGAATACAATTTTCAATGGCAGAAATGCAATTTGTTCACATGCTGATTTTAAGAAGTTAAGGGAGATGGTAGAGACAGAAATTTAAGAAACAAAAAACAGGAGATAACTAAACATGGGATCAGGCAGGGCAATATCTAAAGCAAAGATGAAAATTTTAGCCATGAGAAGAAGTGGAACACCTTTTACAGGATTACAGGCATGAGCCATCACATCTGGCCTCAATGTCCATTTAGATTTACCCATGTATTCACCCTTCTTTGCTCTTCATTTCCTCCTGTACCTCCCAGATTTCATCTGGAAGGCTTTCCTTATGCCTGAAGAATACCCTCCAGTATTTATTTTAGAATTGGTCTGGTGTGCTTGAAAATACTGAAAGGATATATACTCTTTTGGGAGAGAGTGTATGTGTGTGTGTGTATTTTTTCCCTCAGAGACATTGCCCATGCTGTTTTCTGTCATCATGGAGTGTTTATTCTCTTAGCCTGTTTAAGCTTGGGATGTTTCTTCGCCAGTATCATAGACTCCTTTGCTTCTTTCTCTTGCTGGATCTCATGTATTACTTTTTATTGGTTTATCTCTTTATTTTAGTGGAGCAGTTCCTCCAGTAGCTTCCCAAGCAAGGTTGCAAGGAAGATAAATTAAGACTTGCTTGACATGCTTTTATATTCTCAAATTTTATTCAGTTTCCCTGTTTATAGAATTCTAGGTTGGAAATAACTTTTTCTAAGAATGTTGAATATACTGTTCCATTATTTTCAAGGTTCTAAGATTAATGTTGGAAAATTCAATGTCTTTTAGATAACTGATCCATTGCACATGATCTGGTTTTCTTTCTGGAGGGCTTTAAGGCTCTTTCCTTTGTCTCTGGTTTTACGACATTTTTTGAAGATGTGCTAAAAAAGATGTGCTTAATTTCATTCACTTTCCTAACATTCAATGGGCCTGTTGATCTGGAAACTGGTGACCTTTTGAGAATTTCTTGGAATTATGCCTTTGATAATTTTCTTCCATCCATTGTTGTCATTGTTTTTCTCTCTGGATCTCTGATTATTTATCAAAGGTTGGACCTCCTGGACTAAGTCTCTCTTATTTATATTTTCTTTTGTGTGTCTTAGCACTTCATATTTTTGCTCTGGTTTCTGAGAAATTTCTTTAACATTATCTTCTATAAATTTTTCTCATGCCAAGTTTTTATTTCTTCTATCATGGTTTTATTTTCAGAGAAGAGATATTTTTGGTTCTCTGACCTCTCTTTTTCTTATTATATCATCTCATTTTCATTTCTGGAGACAATCTTTTCTTGTGTCTATGAAAATATTCATGGTATTCTTACAGATTTTTTTTAACCTGGTATATTTCTTTAAAGTTGATTTTTATACTTGTTATTTTTTCTCTATTTTTCATGTTGTATGTTTTCTTTAGGTGTTTAACAATCCTCATTTGTGTGCTTTCCTTTTAGAGAGGGAAGTTTATGAAGTTGATAGGAAACTGCATTAATGGGTAAGGCCTATTGTCTGAGAGATTCACTTTAAGGTGACCTGAGTCCTATACTAGAAATATTTGATGTTAATATTTAGCTGTTTCCTCTTGTACTGATAAGAATATCCAGAAAGATTCTTCTAATCTCTTTCCTGGAGGGTAAAGGCATGGCGCTATGGACTAAATATTTGTGTCCCCCTCCCCATATTCATATGTTAAGACTCTAACCCCCAATGTGATGGTATTTGGAATGAGGTCTTTAAGGAGGCAGTTAGAATGAGGTTAAGTCATGAGGGTGGGACCCTCCTTATGGGATTAATGGCTCTATAACAAGAGGAAGAGAAAGATCTCTCTCTCTCCTTCTCTGTCTTCCTCTCCCCCCCACACCTCCTGCAATGTGTGCACCAAGGAAAGGTCATGTAAGGACATAGCAAGAAGGTGGCTGTCTGCAACCCAGGACAAGAGCCCTTTCCAGGAACTGAAACAGCCAGAGCCTTGATATTGGACTTCCCAGTCTGCAGAACAGTGAGAAATAAACTCCTGTTAAGTCACCCAAACTATGGCATTTGGTTATGGGTGCGCAAGCTCACTAAGGCATATGATTATTAGCATTGTGGAAACTAATCAGGGGAAATGCTTGAGGCCTTAGCATTTAGTGTTTATACCTACACTTAACCTTAGTTTTAGCAAGGCACCCAAAATCTCAAATAAGCTTGGTATTCCTGAGTACAGAAACTTTGTTTTATCCTATTTACAGAATTAACTTCAAGAATTTTGTCAAGGTAAGACAGACCTATTTATTTTAATACCCTCTTCACCCCACTTCCAGAGGGCCTAATACTATCAATTCCTAAACCTTTGACATTGAGACAGTTCTTATATATTCCCATTGTTGGTTTAAGCTTTTGCTTTCTCATTATTACTAATGTATTTATTTCGTAGCCTAACAAGGTTCTAATGCTATTGCCCCTTCCTAATATTTCTATGTTTCCTAGTATGTGTCTTAAAAATACCTCCACTGAAGTTTTAGGGAGGTTTTCAGATGCATCATCTTTATTCGGAAGCCCCTGGATTCTCATCTAATTTTCAAAATGCCATGAGAAGTAAAGATTAGTATTATTATTTTACAATTGAGAAAGCCAAGGCATGGAACATACAGCTGGTATCTGCAAGATTCAAACCCAGTCCAAATCCATTCTTACTTCATTATCTCACATAACCTACTTTAGATGGAAGACTAATATCCTTGAGGATGACAAACTTTTCTAAGATATTTTAATAATTCTGAGACCTTGATGGAATTATTAGGTATTCCAGAAATATAGAAAGCATCCTATGTAGCAAGTAGATGGGTACCTGATACAGATGACAGAGAAATGTCTTGGAAGGGGCAAGAGACAACACAGATGAAGAAGGAGGTACCATGGACTTCTCTCAGAACCATGATTCTTCCCTACTTTCTCTGTGATGCTTTGGCTCAGGAACCTGTGTACCTTCCTTCTTCTTCCTTGTGGCTGTCCAGAAGAGCAACAGGTAGAAAGTTCAATGGTATGAGTGCTTTGCTTTAGTTTTTGAAGGAGAAAGTTTTTTTTTTTTTAATGTATAGAATGATATTTATTTTTAAGGAATTGACTCATGCAATTGTAGAGGCTTAGGTTCAAAATTTGATGGGGGCAACCAGGAGGCTGGAGACTCAGGAAAGAGTTGCAGTGTGAGTCCAAAGACAGTCTGCTGCAGAACCAGGAAGAGCCAATATTGCAGATGAAGTCCAAAGGTAGTCTGCTGGAGAATTTTCTCTTGCTCAGAGGAGGTCATCTTTTTGTTCTGTTCAAATCTTCAACTGATTAGATGAGGCCCACTTACATTATAGAGTGTAATTTCCTTTACTCAAATTTCAACAATTTAAATGTAAATCTCATTAAAAAATATCCTCATAGAAACATCTAGAATGTTTGACCAAAAATCTGGGCACTGTGGCCCAGACAAGTTGACACATAAAATTACCCATCACTGGTATCTATATAATTTATTTGAAATTCCTGTGGATGTGAGAGTTGTCTCTTCTATCTCATTTATTAACTTATCCAATCATTTGTTTATATCTGCATTTACTCATGATTACTTATTTTAAACCTTGGACTATAATCCAATACTACTTTATTTACTTTGTTGATCCAACTGTTCTTTCACTTGGCTCCTCAGGTCCTTTTTAATTTTTTTTTCCTTAAAGAAGGTCTTGCTGTGTCTCCCAGACTAGGATGCAGTGGTGTGATCACAGCTCATTGCAACCTCCAATTCCCAGTCAAGTGATCATCCTGCCTCAGCATTCCAAGTAGTTGGGACTATAGGTGCCCACCTCCACCCCTGTAGTCCAAATATTCTTACAGACTGGGTCTCACTATGTTGCCCAGGCTGGTCTTAAACTCTTGGCCTCAAGGAATCCTTCTGCCTTGGCCTCCCAAAGTGCTGGGATTATAGGTGTGAGCCACTGTGTCAGGCCTTACTGTGACCCTTTGCCATATCACCACCAATGTGGGTTTTTGTTTTATTGGTTTTTTTTTTTTTTTTTTTTTTGTACTTCCTTATTTTCTGGAACTACAAAATGCTTGGGACTTATGTCCCTATCCTAGAGTCAGACATTTATTTGAGAGGCCTGATTCCTTTTATTGAAGAATAGCAATTTTGATAATTTGTGTTCTCATTTTCATTCAGTTAATATATTTTTAAAAAATTTCTCCTGAGACTTCTTTGACCCATGGATTATTTAGAAGTGTGTTGTTTACTTTCTTTCTTTTATTAATTTCTAATTTGCTTCCATTGTGGTTGGAGAACACTTTCTATATGGTTTCAATGATGTAAAGTTTGTTGAGGTTTGTTTTATGCCCCAGGATATGTTTTATTTTGACATATGTTCCACAGGCACTTGAAAAGAATGGGTATTATGTTGTTGGGTAGAGTGTTCTAGAACTGTTGATTGGATCTTGGTGGTTGATGATGTTTTTGAGTTCTCTATATTCTTGCTGATTTTCTGTGTAGCTGTTCCATCAGTTGTTGAGAGCAGGGTATTGATGTACCCACCTATAACTGTGTTTTGTCAAATTTGTCATTTCAATTGTATTAGTTGTTGCTTTACACATTTGCACCTCTGTTTGGTGTATACACATTTAGGATCACTACATAAGGCTCTATTTATCTTTTTACTGTCTCTTTTGTTTCTGTTGTTCAGTTTCTATTATTTTGTCTTCCAATTCACTGTCATTCTGGTGTTGAGCCCACCCACTGAAATTTTTATTTTGCTTATTGTATTTTTCAATTGTAAAATTTCCATTTGGTTCTTCTTTATATCTTCTATTGATTTACTGAAGATTTCTATTTTTTCAAAGATGTGAACAACCCAAGTGCCCATCAATACATGAGTGGGTTAAATAAATGTGGTATATGTATATGATGGAATACTACTCAACTACAAAAAACAATGGTGAACTAGCACCTCTTATATTATCCTGGATAGAGCTTGAGACAATCCTTTGATGTGAGGTATCAAAAGAATGGAAAAACATTCCATATGTACTTGCCATCAAATTGGTACTAACTGATCAACACTAAGGTGCTCACATGGTAGTAATATTCATTGGGTGCTGGTCAGGTGGTGGGGGGTGGGTAAACTCACAACTAATGGATGTGAAGTGCATTGTATGGGGGAAGGGCATGCTTGTAGCCTTGGCTTGGGCAAGGCAAAGCCATTATATGCAACCAAAATGTTTGTACCTTCCTAATATTCTGAAATAAAAAGTAAAATTAAATAAATAATTTCCAGACTCAGAACAGAATGCAAAAATGTCCAGGGTTCAATAGAAAATAACTCATCATACCAAGAACTAGGAAGTTCTCAAATTTAATAAAAAATGATAATCAGTAGATGCCAACAACCAAAATAACACAAATGTTACAATTATCTGACAAAGGTTTTAAAGCAGCCATGATAAAAATGTTTCACCGAGAAGGTATAAGCATGCTTGAAATAAATGAGAAAGTTTTTCTGGATATAAACTTTCATAGTGGAATGTATTTTCTTTTCAGTCTTTGAAGGTATCACTACATTGTTTGCATTAGTCAGCTTGGACTGCCATAACAAAATACAGGTGGTCCCCGGGTTACGGACAAGATATGTTCCTGAGAATGTGTTTAGGTCGGATTTGTACACAACTCAATCCCTCATGAACAGTGCATATATGGTAATAATAACAACAATACTATAATGGCTTATATGTGGTAAAAATAATCCAGTATAATACTGCCATAATAATAATAATGCTGTACTGTAATAATAAGTTACAGAAACTATTGGGTTCTTTCTTTTAATTCTTAGGCTAATAGGAATGTTAGACTTATTTTGATCTTCTAACCACATCAATAATAACCATTCCATTTCAATAATTAATCTAGTATGCTGCTAATTGATGCTTTCATTGGAGCACTGCCTTTCACATGTTCCATTATTCTCACTGCATCCTTTGTAATTGTTCCAATAGTCTAGCAACTGAAACCTAATGCTTTCCCAATGAATGATGGCATCTGCCCTTTCGCCAAACGCTTAATTATTTCTACTTTCATTTCCATTGTTATCACCTTTCTCTTTGTGGCAGGCTCACCTGGACTTGCAGTGGACTTTCTCTTTGGAGGTGAAAGGTCATGAGGGTAAACACAGACTCACAAACTAGAATAAAAAAGTTAAGATGACAATGATGCGGTGTGTAAGCGACCACATAAACAATGGGACTAGCCCCTAGCATAAAGATGCTGCACCAACAAACTGCTTAGGCCATCGGAGTTTGTCTATATACATGGAAGAAACTAGTTCCCAAATTATTAATTTAATTATTTAATTATAAATTATTCTTATGGGGAGGCTTAGCCCATTCTTAAGCACAGAACACCATAAGTCATCTGTCGCCCAGGGACTGCCTGTACCACGGACTGGGATGATTAAACAACAGAAATTTATTTTCTCACAGTTGTGGAGGCTAAAAGTCCTGGATCAAGGCGTTGGTAGGTTTGGTTTCTCCTGAGCTCTCTCTCCTTGGCTTGCAGGTGGCCACTGTCTCCCTGGTCCTCACATGGCCCTTCTGTGCATATACACTCCTGGTGTCTCTCCCTCTTCTTGTAAAGACAACAGTGTTATTGGATTAGGGACCCACCCTTCTGACCTCATTTAACCTCAGTTACCTCCTTAAGGGCCCTATCTCCAGAGTCAAATTGGAGGTTAGGGCTTCAATCTATGAATTTTAAAGGACAGAATTCAGTCCATAACAATTATCTTGTGGATTCGTTGTTCCTATTAAAAAGTCAGATTTATTGCTGTTTCTTCTTTGAAGGTAATAAACCTTTTTTTGTGGCTTTTATTAAAATTTTTGGTTTTCAGCAATTTTACTATGATGTGTCATGATGTGGCTTATACTGTATATATTTTATTTGTGGTCATGCAGTTTCTTGCATCCATAACTTTAAGATTTTCTTCACTTTTGGTAAATTCTCAACCATTAAGGGTTGAGAAAATATCATTTCCACCCTGCTCTCTCATACCTCTCTTTATTGGATTCTAAATGTGTTAGACATGCTTGTTATATCCCACGTCTCTTCTTCTCTTTTCTATATTTTCCATTGTTTGTCTCTTCATGCTCCATTTTGAATATTTCAAAGCTATCTTCCAGTTCACTAGTTCTCGCTTCAGTTTTGATTAATCTGTAGCTGAATCCATCCATTAAGTTTTCAGGTTCAGTTGTTGAGTGCTTTTAAGTTACAGATGATCCATTTGGATACTTTTATAGTTCTAATATCCTGTTAGAATTCTCAGTTTCTTCTTCCGTACCCTCAAATCTATTATGTATATTTTTTAGTCTCCACTATCTCAAATTTCACTGGTTCCATTTCTATTGTCTATTGTTTTTCTTGATGTTCAATGATGTTGTCTCATTCTTTTCTATGTCTATATTTACTGCATGCCAAATATTGTATATGAAAAATTGTGGGGATAAATTGAAGTTCTGAATAATTTTATCTATTTTTATAGATGATTTATGTTTGTTTCTGCTAAGAGGCTAGTAGAAAGTCTATGCCCAGTTCACCTAAATGGGTAACATCAAAAGTTCTGCTCAGCTTCTTAGCTTTTTGGATTTCCTTCTTGATTCATAATTCTTCACTTGTTAGTTCTCCAATGACTTAAATTAGATTTTTGAAACAGAAATTTTCTAGTTTCTGTAGTTGTTCTTTCTTTGCAATAGGGTTGATCTGAATTACACAGTCCTCTTTTTTTTTAATGAGAAATAAACTAACAATGTCTTACAGGTTACATATCATGGTCTCTTTCAAAGAACTCTAAGAGCTCTGAAATCTCTTCCCATTTTTTAATTTAACCATATATACATCATATATATATATATATATATATATGAAGTGTATATATTTCAAACATGTATATATTTCTATATATGTAAATCATATACATAAAATTTATATACACACATATAAATATACACTTTGGAATACATATATTCTATTATGGCTTAATTTAGGGGAAACAGAGAAAATACCAACTATTTATAACTGATATGGATAAAAAGAAGTTGAATAGGCTATTCTCTGACCCTAGATTGCCATTCTCTGAATCCCTCTTATCCATAAGGAATTTTTTAAAAAATTACAGTTTGTTTTATGCTCCACTGGACCAACTTCCCTAATCAGATTTTTTTCCTGTAGAAATTGAAATTGATTTCAAAACTTATATTAATAAATGGTGTGATACTGTATATTACAGAATATATTTAGGGAATTTAAATTATAAGCATGTCATATACATTTATTTTTGTCATTCAAATATTTATTGAGTATCAACTATGCTCCTGGCACTGCTGAGGATATAACAATGAAGAAGACTGACATGATTCTCCTTTCATGAAATTTATATTCTATTAGCAGAAACTCAATATACAACAGTTTAAGTTAATAAATGAGATAATAGCAAATAAATGCCATTAATGGAGCAGGTGCTATGAGAGAAAGGAACTGGTTAGAGAAAAAAGGGATACTTGAAAACAGTGTTATGTGGAAAGGCTTTCGCACTGGACAGATGTGAAAAGTAAACAATGAGAGAGTTATTTGTGTGAAGTGCTAAGGGCAGAGTTTCTAGACAGAAAGAAGATGAAGTAAAAAAGCCACAAAATAAAGTCCGTATCATACTTCAGGAACAGAAAGACGGCTTGACGTTTATAGTCAGACAGGCTACGATATATGGTGTCTAGCCTTTGTTCGAAGTGCAATGGGAGGCCATAAAAAG
Organism: Lemur catta; assembly: GCF_020740605.2. Taxonomy (NCBI): domain Eukaryota; kingdom Metazoa; phylum Chordata; class Mammalia; order Primates; family Lemuridae; genus Lemur; species Lemur catta. The sequence continues at coordinate 31,391,990 of NC_059133.1, forward strand.
ATTTTAGAGACTTAATTATGTAAAGGGATACCATATTAAAAATTTTTTAAAGGAAATTAAAATATAGCTCCCAATCTTCAGTTATCTCCCTAAGGGGCTCTAGCTTACTTCTCAATTTTATTTATTTTTGCTACTGACTCTTTCCTCAGGTCCTTCTCTCCCTACTTAGTCCAGTCAAGTCATAAAAAATAATCATATCATATAAAAATCAGATTACAAGACTTTGCTAGTTCATCTTTTATTTCTTCCAAATGTAGGCAGACTGCCACTGACAGTGTATTTTCTAAAAAGAATGAATTTTTGTCTCCTATCTCAAAAGGTTGTTGTGAGGATTTCATTAGTTAGATTAGTTAGTATAGATAAAGTATTTAGAATAACGCCTTGTACAAATGATAAATGTAAGGCAAGGGTAAAGAGACTGTTATATAGTAGATACAAGTTTATTCAGGAATACTATAGCAACATGGTGGGTGGTGTTCCTAGCTACAATCAGAAGTCTTTCTAGAGGATTAACACCTGAGGTGACAAGAATTAACCAGGTGAAGAGATTTTATAGGGCACATAGAACACTGAGTCCAATTTTGCAAAGAAATCCGTATGTTCAAAAACATTACATAACCATCTTGCAACTCCATCTATAATATATTTGAAACTATTTAAGGGAAGGATCCTTTGTGTTTTCATTTATTCATTAAAGAAACGTTTATTAAGCACTGATTATGTGACTATGCATGAGGCAATATGCTAAGGACTAGAGATACTAAGGGGAGCTCAAAATGTAGTAGAAAAACAGTAATTCAAAGTAGAGTGATTGTTGGAAACTGAGATGCTTATGGATAGACCATATTTAATACATTTTTGTATCCATGTCAATTTTGACTAATTTTGACTCTTGCTCAGTGGAAATAAGATTATGAGCATCTCTTCTTAATAGGATGCCTTCAGGAATTTTTTGGTTGCCAACACATGTCTTGTAGAACGTATTCTGCCAGCTCTTATTACATAGGCATTGGCACTATTAGCAAGTACTATCTACAACCATGGAAATATAAGACTTACTTTATATTTTATTATTTTTATTTTTTAGAGACAGGGTCTTGGTCTGTCACCCAGGCTGGAATGCAGTGGCATGATCATAGCTCACTGTAACTTCGAACTCCTAGGTTCAAACAATCTTCTCTCCTCAGTCTCCTGAGTAGCTAGGACTACAGGTGTGTACCACCTTGTCTGGCTACTTTATTATTATTATTATTATTTAGTAGAGACAAGGTCTCACTATGTTGCCCAAGCTGGTCTCAAACTGCTGGCTTACAGTGATCTTCCCAACTTGGCCCCCAGAAGTGCTGGGATTACAGGCCTGAGCTACCATGCCCTGGCAAGACCTACTCTAAAGCAATCTATATAATGTGACTCTGCTCTAAACTGCCATTAAAAGGGAGAAAAAGGAGAAAAAGAAAATGCTTATAATCATAAAGTAAAAAGTACTACAAAAGAAATGTTCTGAAGTAAAAATTATAGCAATTAAAGGTTTTTTAATGCCTTCAACATTCAAACATTTAATATAAAAAATATAAGCATCTTTTTACAAGAACATATACTATCTATAAATCTTCTATGTTATAAAAGAACAAATAGGAAGCATGTTAGTGATGACAGCACCAGATTGGGAATTAAGAAAACCCAACTTTAAAATCAAGTAAAATAGTCCTAGGGAATGGAGGACCTAAAACTGAATCTGTGTTGCTAAGAAGCTTATTGAGCCAGATTCAAGGTTTTTTCCTGGCTTGCCTACCATTCTTCCCTGGCCAAAGCCAGAAGTCCGAATTTGGCATTAGCTTTGGAAGTAGCAAATTTAGAAGTTTCAGTAGATGAGGGTGGGAAAGTCATTTAATTTATGTATAAATAAAAACAGGAATAAATGAAGCAAAATATAGTGTTTACTTGTGAGCTGTGTAGGGAGCTACTCATATATCTGAAAATAAAATACGTGATTCAAAATACGGCCACTCTTTACTTAGAATCTAATAGATCTGGTACTTGATGGTTACGTTGTCATGATTATAGTAATGACATTATCTGAGGTAGCAGCTAATTACAAGTCACAAATCAAATCTTTATCATCATGTTGGCACTAAACTGTTTCCTGATTTATATAAATGCAAGCTATGATAAAGGAATAAAAAACAAAACTAATTATTAGTCTCATAGAGTTTCATTTCACTTACTTTAATATTAGTCTTTATTTTTTCGTAAGTATTTTAATTTCCTAAGTATTTTAATTCTGTACACTTCAGGGTTGCCTGACAATTTTTGCTCTTCAATATTTGCTTTTTTATTTTGCTACCTTTGTTTTTATAAAGAATTATCGCCATTCCCCTTCAGCCACTTACTGTCTGCATGACCTTGGGCAAGTCACTTATCAAACTCTCACTACTGTAACTTCCTTATCTATAAAATGTAGACAGTTATAATACTTTCCTCAGAGTTTCTGAGAGGACTGAATAAGAGAATATAAATAAAACTCTTCTCACAGTGCTTAATAAGAAATACAATAAATATAACCAATAGTAAATAAGAAAATAAAAGTAAAGCCTTGCTTTTTAAATGACTGTTGTCAATAAAAGTTTTGTACCCCCATAATATTCTGAAATAAAATACAAGTTTTGAACACTTACTATGCACTTATACACTGTGTGTTCCAGACACTTCACAAGTAGGATCTCATGTGATCCTCATAATATTCCCCACAACTAGGTATTGTTAATATCCAATTGCATATGTGAAAAATAGTGAGAAACAGAGAAGTTAAATAACCTCCTCAAGGTCACATGGCTAATAAATGATGAAGTCAATTCAAACTGTGTTAAATTAACTCCAGAGACTACACTTATAGGCATTAAGCTATGTTTGCTCTTAGATCAGTGACGAATATAGAAGAGTCATGTCAGGGCTCCAAACCAAACACTTAAACAGAAAAAGGAAACTTGGTAATAATAAAGTGCTTCAAGTTCTAAGGCAAGATTGGATTTTGAAATCCAAGTAGGGATTATAGGTGATAGCAAAGGTAAACCAAGACAAGTACCTGATTCTAAATAAATATAAATGAATAAACAAGTACAGTAAGCCAATGTGGAATTTGCAAAGTCCCCAGGCTCTCAGTCTTGTCTCATAGGAAGAACTGACCCACATCTGACACATGGCACACGTATAAGGTTACTCTGGGAATAGGTGTGGTCAAAGCTTCCTCCGTCTTGATTAGGTTAAAGATTTAAATCTGGCAGCAAGAAGAAAATTATCAACATTTCATGAATATGGGAAAACGGAAGAATTTCCTGTAAAACTGTGGACTGTTAAAATGGTATAATATTTTACCTTATACCATTTAATATAATTTGTATTTCATTTGAAATATTCTTCATATTTAAGCATATTTTTTACACCCAGACCAAAAAAGATATATATATCATACTCTCTTGCTAGTGATGTCATGCTAGTGATATCCAGAAAAAGGCGACAATAATAATTGAAGCATTATAGTACAATTCATAAGAATAATACTGGAAACTTCACATAGCCAATTTTGCAAAGTAGAGTTAGAAAGGTTTTTAATTTAGTTTTTAAAAAAATTATGCTATGTTACTATAAAATAAATAGGAATTATAGACATCAATAGTCAAATAATATTATAGTATTATCTAATTTCAACAAAACCAAAGTAATTATAAGACAGTTCTTTCATACCATTGCACTGAGATACAGTTCCCGATGGAATCATTCAATTTGAACTCACAGCAAAATTTAATTTTCATCCCCATCACTTTTGATGGGTCGGATGACCAACTATTAATTGTATATGGATTTTTTCTTAAGAAAGAAAGTTCTTCCAATATTCTAAATTAGATTGTGGTGATGGTTATGTCACTGTAAATACACTGAAATTCATTAAATTATACTCTTAAAAGGGGTGCATTTTATAGTATGAAATTTGCATCTCAAAAGAACTGGTTTCAAAATGCACCCTCTACTGGGCAGCTGGGCTTAGTCAGGCTGCTTCCCTGGAAGCTGTCCTCTGTGGCATCAGAGAAAGTCTGTGAGCCTCTGCCATGCGTGAGTCCAGAGCAGCTGTTAAAGATAATATGGGGCTCAACCTAGCCAGCAATGAGCAAATTATCTTGCCTCACTCTTTTCCAATTTTTAAAAAAACTAAAATAAACATATTAATTAGAAAAAAATTCCTTTATGTAGAACTGTTTTTGCCAAGCCTATTCGTTTTTTTAAAAAACGGCTTGAAATAACTATTGCAGTACTCACTAGAAAAATCTGGTACATACATAAAACCTATTCAGTGAAATTAATGAAATGTCAAATGTAATTGGGTTGCACAAAAAAAAAAAGTAAACTAAACACATTTCATATGGGAGAAAGACAACAAAAACACAGAGCATCACATCATAAAGCATATGTGGAAATGTTGCAGATTCTATAGGCTACATTCTATCACTACTTTGATCTATTCCTAGTGTATTTTTATTAGCACACAATTCAATAAATATCATACATACATATCATGCTATTCTAGATGGAAACATATCTTCACATCGCATAGACCAAGAGAGAATGCAATACAACCTCCTGGGATAGATTTCTTTTTTCTGATTCTGAGATGCAGGCTAAATTAAAAGGCAAAAACACCCCAATTATCTTTCTTCCTAGGCATTTTCTCCCCAAAGTAACAATGTTCCTATTTAACAGGTAATATTTGTGGAGTTGTTACTAATTTTAGCAGAATTTCTACTCTTCCTTTTAAAAACTGTGAAATGGTGAAGACTATACCCAGGAAACAAACCCCGATTAAAACCCAAGCCTTATTTTATATTGGGAACATATTTTAATTCTATTAAAATATTAATTTATAAATATTTCTTGGAGTAATATTGAGATTTGAAACCTTTAATGATCAACAAAGTTTTTAAATATTTCACTATTGTAAATTTTAAATATTAAAACAAAAGATTAGTGAAACAAATCTCCACATACCATCAATATCTTATGGATCCAACAATTTCAATAATTTGCCATGCTTGCTTTGTCTGTCTTTCTATGCATGCTTTTTTTGCTATGTACTTTAAAGAAAATTCCAGACTTTGTGATTTCCACACCTACATACTTCAGTAGGTATCTGTATTAAAAGTATAAATTTGATGTTTACCAAACTTTTCTGTAGTCTGAAATATTACTAAATAGAAATGTAAATCAAAATGTTTCCATTTTCAATCATGCTATGAAGATGTATAAATTTTAAGATTTATTTAAAATTTACAGAAGACAAAGTAGTAAAAATTCTAAATAGTTATTCTCCATTAAAATATATTTGACTCCCTATTTTCTGTTAGAAATTACTATCTAAAACTATAGGTAAAACTATAAAAATTTTAATATTATAAAGAAAGCAGATGGCAAACTTGTTTTAAGTCATGCTTGCTGCTCTGTTACATTTAAATGTCTGTTTAATAGTAAGTCCACACTTCTTCTGAATGCTGAAATCAGAAATATAATCTGCCACCTAGATGTGCAAAACCTTTACCCCAAAAGTGAGTTGAACAAGTTTCAAATATTGTAAAATATTTAAAATTCTAGAGTATAATTTATAGTGTTTAATGCAATTTGTATAAATTGGCAGTAAAGTAAATATATTGGAACATCATTTCAACAATGATCACTTCCACTGATATAAGCTAATAAAATTTAAATAACATTAATAACACTGATGATACAGCACCATGACTTTCACATAAAATATAAAGAATTTAAAATTTATATAAGCACTGATACAAATATTAAATTACTATACTAATCTATCAATAAACTAAATTAGTACTTTAGCTCTGAGAGCCATATTTTGATTTATTCAAGCATATTTTATTCATTTCTTCTAAATGTACTTTAAGACTTATTGAAGATTAAAAAATTATTTTAAATGTAATCTTCTATATTTACTTTTTACCATTCTATGTATCTCCTATTAAATCATACCTTCAAAGTAACCATCTCTTCTACGCTGTTCCTTCTTTGGTGATTTTGTAACAGAAATTTTATTTTCATTGTTTTTGAACAATGCTAGACGCACAGTAGGATCTAGACAAAAAGAACAAGAAAGAAGGATAGTTCAGCTCTGGTTCATTCCTTCTCTGAAATGGCCACATATTTCTTATATGGTGGTATTCAAAATAGTATCCACTCTATAAGGTTATATGAAAATGATGATAATGTTATTTAAAAATGTATAATATGAAAAGGTAGCCAACCATGCATATATTCTTGGTTATCTGATTAAACACATAGCCAATACTTAAAGGACAGAAATACCCTGGGATATAGCAGATGGAAGTAAGATAACTAATGGGATGAAGAACAGACAAAAAAAGATTATTTCATTTATTTAAACCCCTTTTAGGTTGTGTTTAGTGGTTTCTCTTTTGCTCTGATGTATTGTATTTACATAACAAAGAAGATACATAAATTCCCTATTTTAAAGCCAAGAACATTCCAAATTTATTAATTTTATAAAATAAATAAGATTATTGTGAATGTGGGACCTATAACTTTTTATTGGTAAATGAATGGTTCTATGGAATGTGAAAATGGAGATTTGGTACTGTTGCATTAAGACAGAGTTTTTGCTTACTGAAGGACTGGAAGAAAAGAAGATAGTGATGTAAGTACCAGAGATAACATAAAGATTGGAAGGTTATGCATTTTTTGTAGGGTAACATACATTACAATTCAGGGCAGAATACATTTTCTTAGTGTCTTACATCATCTTGCAAAAAGTACGAGAATTTAAGAATCTTTGATTAATATCTACTGTAAAAGAATTGAATATACTAAATGAAAAAAACAAGATTTTTTTTTTTTTTTTTGAGACAGAGTGTTGCTTTGTTGCCCGGGCTAGAGTGAGTGCCGTGGCATCAGCCTAGCTCACAGCAACCTCAAACTCCTGGGCTTAAGCGATCCTACTGCCTCAGCCTCCCGAGTAGCTGGGACTACAGGCATGCGCCACCACGCCCGGCTAATTTTTTCTATATATATTTTTAGCTGTCCAGATAATTTATTTCTATTTTTAGTAGAGACGGGGTCTCACTCTTGCTCAGGCTGGTCTCGAACTCCTGACCTTGAGCGATCCACCCGCCTCGGCCTCCCAGAGTGCTAGGATTACAGGCGTGAGCCACGACGCCAGGCCAAAAAAACGTGATTTTAAATGTCATAAATACCCAGTTACGGATTTTAATTGTTAAAGTATTAACAGCAGTTTTTGTAATGTGACTTAGAGAAACCAAATAAAATTTGCAGAGTATTCATCAATAGCAACCTGACAATTTCCATTAGTCTTTTAGTAATAATTTATCTTTACTGAGTATGTTTTACATGTTTCACAGAAATTACTTTTCTCAACATACAAAAAATATTGGTCAGTGTCTGGGCACATCCCCTAAGTATATGTAATCTCACGTATTGTCCGAGTTGTATGTTTCTATATAAACTCAACATGAATTATCAATAACAATAATAAAAAATGTTTATATATATTTCATAGAATAAGTATTAGATATAATCTAAGTCATTTATCAAAAAAATTGACACATCAAAAAGTCAAAAGAAGCATTACTCAATCAGGAAAGACAGATTATCATGGGTTTACAGACTGCTGCCTTATAACTGTCTTTCTGCTCTCCCACTCTTCTTGCTTTTCTATTAGGTCTATGTATTTTCTGAGCAATGATATTACAATTCAACAGATCTGAGTTAGAACTTTTACTACTTCTGTGACTCTTCTAGACAAACTGCCCTCATTCCCTGTCTCTCCTCTGTCCAATAGAAATAATATTGACTTCGAAATATTACTGTGAGAATCAGTGGGGTAATACGTGTAAAGCATCAAGCCACATGCTCACCTAAGTAGAAGTGCTCAACAAATGGCAGCTAATAGGCATAAAATTACAACAGATACAATGATAATATTTCTAACTTATTATATTCTTTGAAAAAACCTTACATCTTTTATAAAATATAGTGGGATACATAAAATAGACAGCTAGATCCATAATTGGCTCCATTTTATTTATTATAGCACACTGAACAAAGCTATTGATCTTTTATAAGTTCTCTGGCACTTCCTTTGGAAAATTAATAATCTCCCTATGACTTGATTACTTGATACATAAAATAGGGATAATAATAGCACTTTCCTCATACTATTATCAATATCATAATTTAATACATATAAGATATTTAAAAGTTATCTAGCTCAATTTCCTCTAAATAATTTTATTCCCCAAGAGCACATAAAGAGCACTACATTATCAGATCCTTTTCTTTCAGATCATTCTGATTGCATCACCTTTAATTGATTTAAAACTGGAATTAATTCAAATTGCAAAGGGATAATGATAAGAAGTAAGAAACACAGTAATTTCAGATGGGAAAAACAAATCACTTCATTTTGATAGTCCCTGGCAATACAACTGTGAATAAGACACTACTCTTACCCTCAAATAATACACAATCCAGTAAAAAAGCCAAGAGATATGGATATTTTACAGCAGGGGTCCCCAACCTATGGTGAGTTGTATAATTATTTCATTATATATTACAATGCAATAACAGTAGAAATAAAGTATACAATAAATGCAATGCACTTGAATCATTCTGAAACCATCCCCCCACTCCTCAGTTCATGGAAAAATTGTCTTCCATGAAAACAGTCCCTGGTGCCAAAAAGTTTGGGGACTGCTATTTCAAAGAGTATAGCTTGCGACACTGTTGTCATGCATTATGAAGTCAGTTTTGTACACTTAAGTCTAGTCCTCTGTGATCATCAATGGCAGGACTATGTTAATTTTTTTTAGAAACAATCTTTGTGTCATCCAATATGACTTGCCCAGTGTGGGGAAAATAGGTATTAACTACACATGCAAAAAATATTTCAAGAAATCCCTAGGTAAGTAACTTTGGTATTCCCATTATGCATGTGGCTCTATAGTTGACACTTTATTATCTATGATCTCAGTTAGCTAACAATTTTATTTAGGCATTAGAGTATCCATAAAATTATTTCATTCCCTGTATGATCCTTTTTCAACTACTATAATTCTAATTTTTTTAGCTCACTGGTTTACTTTATTGTTATTTTTACCTAAAAATCTGATTATTACCCATTTTCTGTAGGTGCCAAGTATAGTGGTTTTACTTATGAAAATAAGTTTTATGTTAAAGTTGAATGACTAGCTGTATTTCTCCATCTGTATGAACTACTAGTATTTACTAATTAAATTTGCCTTTCCAGATAGAAACATGCGTTTAAATGACTAAAATACACACACGTAGTCATATACATATCCACTGACAAATATATATTAGCGACTTTTATCTAATTTATTGTTGAGCCTGTTAAAAGTTATTTGTAGAATATCTACCAGGTGTTAGGCATGGTAATAAGTTCTGGGAATTCAAAGGGGTTTCAGCCCTCAAGGATCACACTCTTCAAATGAATTTTATTATTATTTTGTTGCGAGCACAACAAAGTAATATCTGATCAAAATTCTTATAAATTCTTCCTGGAAATAAGTGAGGTAAGCAAAATAAATCTTGAATAAACTTCATTTTGCTGGAGTTTTGTCTATACTGTCCCTTTTTGTCCTTCCCCTTTAACATTCTTTAGTTACCTTATCATTTTGTAACTTGACTGCTTTGCTATAGTCCATGAACTGCTTACTTTACATTAAAAATATCCTTTCTTAATTTTCTATTAGAGGTCATTTTTTGCTACGATTAAATGTTACCAACACAGTCTCAAGCTGTTTTTTTCATGGAAATAAAATCGGCAAATATTTATTGAATGCCTAGCATGTACTTGACACTGTGCTAGGCATTTACAAATAGCTGCAAGGTGATTCTTATCACTATTTGTGGCTCTACCTTCACAACTGAATTAACCTTACTTGCTTCATCTTGTTCTTTCTTTTCTCTAATTATGAAATTTTAAATTTGATATGCATAAATATGTAGAAATTTTTTAATTTTATATGCATAAATATAATAAATTTAGAAAAACCATATTATGTCTTCATCCTATGTTCTTACCAGTTGCTCTCCACCAAAATTCCTAAACTCAGACCTCATTCTCTCTGAGGAGTGCCCCTCATCAAAACTACCCACCCACTCCCTTTCCCCACCCAGCTCATCTCAGTCTTGCTACCAATTACGCTCCCTACTTTAGGTTACTGACCTTACATGTTTTCAGTAAACCAGTAATTTTCACCTTGCACATGCTGTTCCTCAAATCTTCCCTGGGTGTCTGCTAAATTCTAATGCAGTTCACCAAATTCTGAAATTACTTCTGTGCATGAGGCAACAGCAAAAACAACAAACAAACAAACAAAAAACCCACAAAAACAAGACCAGTCATTACTGTTTCAAGCCTATGTCAGTCATGAGGGAAATAGCAATTACTTACTAGGAAAACAACAACCATATAACCCAAACATAAACAGAGTAAATCACGACAGCTCCTCATAATTTTAGATTTCATCCTATGGCTTCCAATCAATCCCTCCTCCTCCTTCCCCACTCTCCTTCTCTTTAAAGCAGATGTCCTCACTTATATCAATAGAAGTCATCCATACTGAGTCTCCCCTAATGACTGCTCACACCACATCTTTCCTCAATTTCTGCTTCTTCATTAATCAGAGTACTCAGCAGTATTCTTTTTCATCTGCAACCGATTCCATTATACTTCGTGTTCTTAAATTAATTGCGCCTCTGCCTTTTGGCCTATTTTCATTCTCACTTTAAAAAAAATATTGTTGACTCATATTCCTTATGTATAAAAATATATATGAGATACAAACAGAAAATATTAAATGCTTACTACTGAGCTACTTCTCTAAGGTTTTTCATGGCAGAAATTTGAATTAAAGCTTCTATATTTCATGCATTTGTGCCCTACTTCCTTTAAGATATCTGTTTTGTTAGATTGTAGGGCATAATTTTTTCCATTAATGAATAGTTCCTATTCTCTGACATCCCTCTCGCCATGCTCCCTACTCCATAAAGCTGGTTAGTCTCACAGCAATTTTATGGATAATGTTGCCCTCTGGTGGCTTGAAAATTTCAAGTTGACAAGTTGTCCATGTAAGAGATACTGCATTAACGTATCTCATATATATTTAAAATTTACTAGTAAATTTGTAAGTATTTAGTAGAATATAAGTATTTAAAACATTATTTTAGCTCATTAGTGGGTAAAAATTTAAAATTATGGTCATAAGTTTGGACAGATTCAAATAAATTAATGGCATACCATCAATTAATTATAAAACTGAAAAGTACTAGAAAATTATTTATTTTATAAGAAAATTTGAGGCACAGGGTCTTAAATGATTTACTCACAGGTACAAAATGATATATGTGCTATGTCATTAACAGAAGATAAAAAGCGTGCTAATTGGAGAAATCCCTCTGAGTTTCATGTTTTTCACCTTTAATTCTCCCTTGAATGTTTCTAATCTGTATATCTGTTGTGAAGCGGGAGTAGAGGAAAATAATGAGGAGAATATAAAGCTTATCATTAAATTTTACATTTCAGCATTCAAATATTAAGAAAAAATTCTTTTGTTTCATTAATCTAATATTATTTTCATGACTCAAAAGCAAGAAAAAGTCTAACAGAGATATAAAACCTCACACAGTAATAAGAATGCAATCTAGATTACAATCATGAAATTTGAATAATTAGACTATTGTCCCCATAAAATTTGTACAACTGCCATTTAGGATTTTCACTTAACAGGTCATGCTCAATGACCACTGTTAACAATGCCCTTAAACTGGACGGCCGGTAGTCCTTTTTCATTTGTTACTCTACCATGCCCCCTTGTGACTGATAAAAAGAGGATACTTTTTGACTGATAATTATGTCTAATCACAGCCATTAAAGTAATGATTTTTATGTGTGAGCATATATTCCTTTGCTAAAACAGTCTTTACTATGCTAATTTATCAAAAGTGTATTCAGCCTAAGAGAAAACAAACCCTCAATTACAAGAATTGGCAAGAAAAACCTATATATTTCCAAAGACAGAATCATAGGGAAAGTCTGAAAAGATAAACTTTTCCTCAGCTTTCAAGATGGGAGACTATTGTAAAAATACTACAAATACTTTTAAAAAATAGATCCAGCAAAATTTCTTGAACATAAATAGGTCATAATTTTTTGGTGAACATTGGTTGAATCAGTTCTTAAACTGCCTCTGATATTGGAACATGCCCCAGGAGTTTCAGAAATGTTTGTTATTTTCAAAACAGCTATTTAAAGAATGTTTTTTGATACTGTCAAAGAGGGGTAGACATATACATCAAAGCAATGAAAGCATTGATCAAACTACCCTGATTTACTGTACCAGATTCCACATCCCCAGAACTGAGGGAGAGTCTCATCTTTGTTAAAGGTTTGAAGTATTTTACTGAGGTAACCACCAAATAACACTAAGTTCATAGAACTCTGATGAACTTAACAGGGGTTTGCAAAATCAGAGTGTAGAAGGCACAGATAAGTTAAAAAAGTGTTTACTTATATTTTCTTTAACAATGCTTAAAATGTTAATATTTTAAACCTGAAAAATGTATAGTACTCAATAAAAAAATTAGTTATCACGAAAAGATTAAAGATAAAATTAAGATTCAGTAATATAACACTAAGAAAGGAAAGTTAAATATTTCTGAATATACAAATGAATCACCAGTAATTTATCAATGGCCAGTAAGTGATGTGTCAATAAATACCAGTTATTCCTTGGTAATCAACAGTATTTTGGCTATATTTATTTTTCTTTCTAAAAATTAATATGTGTGATTCTTAGAATTCTACTGAGTTAATTAAAAATAATGAATAGAAAAATCAATAAAGGTAAAAATAAATTTATGAAACACTTCTATGTTTATATAAGCTTGAACTATACGATGGATAAGTATAGGTTTTTTGTTCTTCACAGCAGTAATGGTTTCTTTATGAAAATATTTTATTGACAAAATTTTTACAAAAGAAATCGATGAACAAAAGAAACTCAAATGGTTTTTTTAAAAAGTCATGTTATATTGAGTTTCTTATATTTACATGAGTAAATATTTATAAAGTTATAAGTAAATACAAAGTTATATGCAATATGCAAATACTTTTAAATAGTTTTAATTAGAAATATAAGATCATTATAACCTGTAATTTTTTGCCCTGACATCTATAATTTACTCCACATATTAAGTAATTATACTAAAATAATTACCGGTGTCCAAAGAAAGACAAATGATTTTAAGAGTAGCCTGGCAAGTGGGATAGGAGAAAAGATGCCTTTGAACATTTCCCAAGTTATACAAAATCACAAAAGACATAAATTGTGCTTCTTTTCCAAGATGTCAAGTTGTGAAGTCTTTATAGCTAAAATCCATGGAACTGAGTAATTTATATAGTTTATTGAATAATAAAGCAATTTAAAAACACACAAAAGAATATGCATATGAAGCAGATACTCTTCAGAATCAACATTTCCCAAATAAACCTATTTTAAAACAACTTATAATTCTCAGTGCACAATAGATGGAATAATCAATAGCAAAGTAGAGAATAGAGGAAAAAATGAAAATAGCATTTAAGAGTATAACATATCATTCAAGTAATAGCATAACTTTTTCTTAAGTTTTCTTAAGTTTATTTTTTCAGAGCCATTATCTTAGACATATTCATCTGTGCATTCATTTTTGTCTTATTAAAATAAATTGAAAAATATATATTAAAAGAATTTATCTTCAGTATTACATAGGCTATTGAAAGCTATTCTTCAAAGAGCATTAATTACTCACCTAATTTTTTCTTTAGTTTCTTTGATTTCATTTTCTGTGCTCTCTTCAGCATTTGTTGAGCAGTAGAAATATCCTTAAAGCCCCTATTAAAAGATTAAATTTAATAAAGGCAAAACAAATATGCAGACTATATTTAGATATGAATATACACATAAACATACATATTTGAATTATATCATACTAAAATAAAGTTGGCTTTCCATTTAAGAAATCTTAATTTAATCAGATGGATAGTTTCTTAAAAACTAATAAAAGTATTCTTAAAATCTTGAAAAATATTTGCCTTGGACATTATAAATCTCTCAATTTTTAATTTTTTTAGTGTAAAATAGATCACATACCATTCTTCTGAAATTTTTTCTTCTTTTTCAGATTTTAGCAAACTCTTTCTACTGGTCTTTGATTCAGGTGTCAAGGATAAAGTTCTATTTTCTGATCTGGCAATAGAAAAGAACCTCTTTTAACTGAATCAACACAAGTACATCAGCACTTTTTAAAACTACAAGCTGTTTATATTGTCTCAAACTTGGAAATAAAATGTATTTAAGTTACTGAAAAACTTTATCTTGAAAGTAATAAAAGTCTGCCATTAATTTAAAATGTTTACATTTCAATTACTTGGAGCATATTTCAATCCTTTTGTTGAAAGTAATGCAGCAGTGGGATTTTAATTCTAACCCTTATCTCTACCTATATATTGCAGTATTTAAAGATCCACTTGTTTACAACAATTAATTACATTATTTCACTGACACATAAATTTTGTAGTTGCTTTACTGCACCCACCTCACACATTTATCTTACACTGAAAACTCTGTAAGTTTATGATTGTATTTTTAACACTAAATGTTGTTGTATCTTCTAAGCTAGTAAATTCACATCCACTTTTGTAATTGTACTACTTTTTTGAGAAATGATTCCTGTTGTTCATAGGTTAATCCTCTAAAAGAGTGAGTTAGCTTACCTGCCATTAAATTGTGTATGTTCTGAGGAAAACAAATTTTCTTTCTCATTATATAGCCATGCTTGAGCTGGATGACTTGGTAAATTAAGGGAAGTATCATCGTATTTTAAGTTTCCGGAGATCTTATCAGAAAAAATGTAAATAAGTGTAAATTGAAAAATTTTAGCATTTATATTATATTGGTTTACATACACACTACCAAGAAGCATTCTAAGTGAAGTTCATTATAAAACTAAAAATTATAATAAAATGAGATTTATGGAATATACATAAATGTCCTTTTTTGTAGTGGTGAACAATATGCTTTTTTGGAATAGCTTGGATATACAAAATGATTAATTGCAAAGATCTTTAAACATCTCAGAAAACCAAAACTTCAAAGATTATCAAATAAATAACAGATATTGCAGTTCATTGACCTCTGACTGAGAATCTTCAGCTGTTGCCCACTTAATGCATATTTTTGTATTTTTAAAGTGCTGTCAACTAGTAATTTTAGTCTACTGCCAAATATGCAGCTGAAGCATATCATTTTTTTTTTTTTGCTACTGTGAAATAAAGTGTTGAAAGAAATCCAAAATAAAGAAAAAAATTAGGAGCAAATGAAAGAAAAGCTACATGAAAAATTACATCTGGGGATGAGGAGGAAGTCAGAGGCTTCTAAAAGTAATTATGTTTTTCGAGTCAATAAATTGTATTATTAATCACTGCAGCATAGCATAACCTTAAGAAATGAGTAAAGATTGAGCACTCAGAAGTTTCCATGACATGTTACCTTTGGCCAGTGCAGCTGGTTTGAGAGAAGCAATGTTTGTGAAGGGAAGCGGGCGGAATCTAAAGCTAGCCATTCTTTCTCCAAAGCAGCCTGCAGAAATAACATTAAAATGTACATAATTTAGTTTGCATAACTTTTAAAATGTTTCTTTTAAATTGTCTTACAGACTACAAATGTTGACAAACTATATCAGAATTTTTATTTACAGGAAATTTGCTACTTGCTATTGTGAGATGATATGCATCTGTTTAATGCAAACATACTGAAAATGGGATAAAACTTTTCATCTCTAAGTTTTGGATGAAGTGAAAACTTGATATTTGAGTGCTCTAAAAAATAAGGTGCAGATTGCTTAGTGTATTTAACTGCGTATAACTGTGACCTGTTGCCAAATCTAGATGTGACTGAGGAAAGTCATCTTTTAACTCTTTACAGTACAAGTTATAATATTTTCCATCAAACTTCACTATTGAAAATGTACAATATTTTAATATTATATCAATTTTTTCATAAAGTCTGTTAAGCTAGCTTTTTCTTAATTTTTTTGAAAATTTCACAAATTTTCTACATAGATGGAAAAAAATTTGTGGCAATAAGTAAAATAATATAAAGAATATTGTTCCTGTTACTATGTTCTCTAATTCAACAGTTTGAATGACAAAAATATAAATTTAAAGGTAAATTTATAAATTTCTATTTTAATTCCCTTCTCTCTTTACCTTAAAACATTTTTCTTCCATTCATGGAATTTCCAAATTCATTGTATCTTTCTACAGTAGAACTATATTAATGACATCAATGTTGTATAATTTAGGATACAATTATCTGATTTTTATTTGATTGGATTATAATAATACAGTTTAGAATAAACTTTTGTGGTTCTATAATTTTTTAATCTTTATAAGAAATGATAATCAGAAAAGCAATCTGTTTTTAAAAGGTTCTAAAATAATTATAGTTATAATTTAAAAACTAGAATATTTATATTATGAGGAGATGTAGATGTAATTTTTCATTTATACAATTTCAGTGTCTCTTGGCTGCCTTTTGATGAGATCGAGCACGTTCAGCGTATGGCCGAGGACACTGACGGCCTTCTGAAAGGCAGGACTAAGATATACTGACTAGAGGCAGGCGGTACGATGAAAGACTTTTACTTATAGCATTTAGTCTTAGGAAACTTAATCAAATGCATGTTACTTGAATCTTATGTAAATAGGGCACCTCTGCTTAGTTGTTAGGCACATTGTCATATTCCTTTTAGGTGGGGATTATTAACATACATATCACAATTACAGCTGGTTTAAGGATTGCTTGTCAGATAAGAGGAGTAAGTTCAAGAGATCTATTGTTCAGCATGTCTATAGTGAGCAACAATGTATTGTATTCTTGAAAATCATGAAGAAAGTAAATTTTAAGCTTCTCACTACAAAAAATAAGTATATAAGATAAAGCACATGTTAATAAGCTTGATTTAGCCATTGCACAATGTATATATGTTTCAAAATACGTTGTATGTGATAAACATACACAATTTTCATTTGTTAATTAAAAAAAACTCTGATTTCAGTATTTGTAAATAAAGTGTTATTGGAAAGAGACAGAGAGAGCACTCTCACCAGAAAAATTAGCATTCCTCCTTCTCATCCTCACAGAGAGAAAAAAAAGATTTGAAAATGCCAGTCACAAACTTTTATAACATTCCAGAACAATCGTTTAACCACTGTCTCTTAGAAATTTCTAGAAGCATAAAGAAGAGTTTTTATATAAAATGGTAAATAGGTTTTTAGTAATTATATAATTACAACTAAAAATATTACCAAAACCACTGATTTATATGTGAGTTCAAGCTTATTAATATCAAGTATATTTGGCATCACTTAGTATGCTGAGGGAAATAAAATCTCAAAATGTCAGGGGGAATTGGCTAAGAGTTATAAGCACACCACTGTTTTTAAAAACATACGTTAATATATCATGCTTACCACTGCAAATTTATACGAATTTCAGTTATTGCTTAAGAAAACCTTCTGTTCAGATATTCCTTAACAAACAACTAAGGATCTGGAAAGCTTTCTTGTTACTAAAGGATTATTATCAAATTTACTTGTATATTGAAAATGAACTTAAACTTGGATATATTTGTAACTGTATGTTCACAGTTGAACATTTGATCAGATACACATATATCTGGCTTTTTGATCAGAGAAGAAATCATTCTGCTCTAATTCAACTTTGAGGAATAGAAAATAAGGCTATGAGAAGGAGGAGATGCAAAGAACATAGATGTTAATGTGTATATATATGTAAATTTTTCATAACATCTAATATAATCCTTTCATCTGACACATGACACTAGAACCACACTTGTCCCAAGTCACAAGTTAGTGTTGAATGGGTCCTATAAATTCTAGAAGTAATAACTTGATCTCTTTCTACTCCCTTCACTTACGCCTCCCACCCTGCCCCAACACTTTCCTTTTCTGCCCAAACTGACCCTTGCTATACCAAAAAGAATTCTAATTTTTTTTTTCTTTGAGACAGTGTCTGTCTCTGTTGCCCTAGGTACTGGGTAGTGCAGTGGCATCATAGCTCACTGCAACCTCAAACTCCTGGGCTCAAGCAATTCTCCTGCCTCATCCTCCTGAGTTGCTGAGACTACCGGCATGTGCCACCACCACGCCCAGCTAATTTTTCTATTTTTTGTAGGGAAGGGGTTTCACTCTTGCCCAGGCTGGTCTTGAATTCCTGGCCTCAAGCAATCCTCCCGTCTCAGCCTCTCAAAGTGCTAGGATTACAGGTGTGAGCCACTGCACCCGGCCCTCTAATATTTCTTGGTCCTTTTTATAGCATCTCACAATCCTTTACAGTTCAGAAATATGCCCCATTATGAGTCCCAGATTTCACTTTCTAAACCCTTTCCTCCATCCTCAATGTAAAAGTATAGCTGTTCATATTGTTGGAGATTACTGTTACAGGCTATGCATACCTCTTTTCACTAAACCACATATACCACTTTTCTTTAGCCTTTTCCTTTGCCTCTACTTTAGGTTTTGTTTGTTTATTTTCCCACTATTTACTGTAATACCTAATACTCTGTGAGATTAATTTGATATAGGGATCAAACATAAACTCCAGAGCATAAAGCTGACCAGCTTAACACTTTCTGCCTCCTTCTCAAAAATTATGCCTGTGAATTTATTGAATTTGATTTTGGGCTGAGACAAAAACAAATCAAAATTTTACTGTTGTGGTTTTCTGTATTTATGGTATCATAATAGCTTTTCTCACCTTTAGGGACTCATAAAGTATTGGTTTTTTAAATTTAAAGACAATTGTATTGGTCCTTTACCTGTTGGCTTCTAAATAGCATAAGTGAAGGAGAAAACAAAATCTGTTAAATTAAATCAGCAAATAAAAACATTAACTAAAACTTACTTCATAATTTAAAAATGAAAGTGCCAATGCAGATCACTATGCAACATCATCAGACTACTCACACCCATTATTTTAGATACTCATGTTATTATAGATTTTTTGTAACAAAGTGGCAAAATTTTCCCCCAAAGGAGATTTTTATCTGGGCTCATTAAAACTGCTGCTAAAATTATTCTTCTTATGCACTGTGACTTGAGGATGAAGAAAATGTCTTATTCATCATTTTTTCAGAAGTTCACTGTGACTAGCATATCAAAGGTGCTTAATGGTAGGAGACATTTCTCCATGGGTCTCCCACATCTGCATGTCTTGTACAGATTTTTTCTGGACTATCTTTTCCAGGATGTCTGTATAGCTGACAGCCTGGGAAGACAGAGATGGTGTTTTCCTCCATGGCAGAGGGCACTATCCTACCAAGGTTCACGGGACATGGAGCACTTGGATTCAACTGATGAGGTTTGGACATGGTACACAGTGGAGGAAAGAGCTGAAGTTATCTTGTAAGTGGTGTCCTTTAGGCCAATTCAATGTACTTTTTTGATGCTTCTATATCTGAATGTGTAGTAGAAACTGACATGTTAACATGCTTTCCTTTTCCATCCCATAAATGCTAGAGAAGATTATCCCAACAGGGGAGGATGTGCAGATAGAGAAGTTCTAATGTGACAAACTCGCCTGTGATTTTCCACCTGTGGTATGACCACTGGGTATGGATTTAGCATAAGCACCTCCACCCTCTGATGTTCAAAGCTTTCAGTATATATATAGATGATACCTTGTTGGGTTGTCAAGACAAAATGGTACGTGAATTATATGTCATTTTTTTAAAAGTCTTAGTTTCAATTCTAATCACAGTGGGTGTTATCACACCTCTGCCAGTGGTAGGGAGGGGGACTGATAAATCTGGGCAAAATTTCAGGGCCTGTTTGTCAAGTAAAATTTCCTGGCACTATGTGGGAGAATGTACAATGCTCAGTCCTTCCAGTAGCCAAGAAAAAACTACTTTCTCTTAAGCCATTTATCACCGAAAATGAGGTTCAGTATCTTATTGGACCCCTTCAATACTGGAGACAAGTCTCTGTGACTGATGATTTTTCTAATTTGAACCTCTGGTGATGGAAGCAGCCTTCACCTGGAGATATCCCTTGTGGTTTTGGATTTGTGGCCTTTCTGACACAGTGACCAGGTACACTACTATTGAAAAGCAGCTATTAGTTTCCTACTGGACTCTTTTAGAAACTAGATGACTGGCCCTTGGAAACCTTGTGACTCTCTGGCCTGATACTCCCAGTTTTGGGTGGGACAATTTGGATTTAATGACTAACAAGGTGAGAAGGTCCTAAAAAGCTTCACTTGCCAAAAGGAAATGGTATACTCAAAAATGCAGCCAGCCTGGCCTCAGTGGCATGCCAGCTTTACATAAAAAAGTAGCATCTATCTTTCTCAGGGAAATTTTATCTCTACTCCACTGCCTGAACCAAAGTTTCTGTCTTGAATGGACTTCAATTCACCCAGGTTCCTCTAAATTCTTGGGCCTGGTTCAGAGATAGTTTAGCGAAGCTGAAATCCAACTGGCTCTTGGGCTGTTGCCAATGGCTTAACAGTTTGGTCTGCCGTGTGGAAAACTACAGACTGGCAGACTAAAGGCAGTCTGCTTTGGGCCCTCAAACAGGAAAAACAAATCACAGCTGCTTATAGGACTGTCTGGATTATTCCTACAGATTCTCATGGTAAGGGCCCATTTGCTAGTGAGAAAAACTGGAATTAAATCACTAATTGGGCCAGACTCTGTTTCTGATGCAGAGGTTACTAATACATGCCAGACTTGCAACTCCTGAAAAATTTACCAACTTGTCTTACAATGGAGGAGGTCCCATCTCATGGAATTTTGTCCCTGCCTGGTTCTGGAAAACTGACTACATTACAACTTCAACTTCTTATCTTTGTTGATACCTTTGAGGTTATTGAGCAGCTGACTCTGGCCATACAATATGGCCCTCAAAATTAGCTGCATAATTTTTCAGTTTTATGGACCATTTGAGTCTGATAGTTACATGCCTTTTATCATAAAAGCTATCCTGATGCCAAGCATTGGTTCCTGCCATATTGTAAGGACACAATATTTGTTGGCTGGAAGGGAAAGAATAAGTTTGAATAAATTTGACTTTACCTCTATACCTCCTTCTGTCCACACACCTTAATACAGCAGTTTGATCAATGAATGTGGCTCTTCCCAGAAAAGGATCATACTCTTGCAGTCACTTTCTAGTAATGATTAGGAGAAATAACTCAAAGAGGGTAATACAGACCCATTTTGACAACTCAAGATTTTATCCTGACCATTCCTGGGCATGATGAGTATTTCTTTTTCCTAAAAGCAAGTACAGACCGAGCATGACTGACACAGTCTCAGGGTATAGCATGGCCAAAAGAAGACTTGGAGTACTCAAATTAATCCTAGTTAAGTTTTATAAAAATAAACTTGTTCCTTGTTCCAGAACTTTCCAGATAAAGGGTCTAGGTGTGAATAGAAAATGATTAGAAAAACAGTGAAGCTATAGTTACTTAAATAGGACACCCTAATTTTAAAGGGGTAGATGGAGAACAACAACCCAGTACTTTTGAAAGGAACACCTTAGGTCCTGGGAAGTACAGGAGAGGGAGAGACATTGATAGTCTTTTGTCCTTCAAACTGACCCTGAAACCTCCCTCCACAAGGAAAATGCCCCTTTGAGGCTCTCCAAAACTGCTACAAGCATCATAAATTGAACTTACTTCTGGGACTGCCATCCCCTTCCAGGAAGCTTTACCCAAAATTTGGTAGTAATTTCCCTTACCTTACACCAAGAAGTCTATCAAGACAGCAGGGATGGCCCCAGATCCTGCACTTCCCTTATAAAATACCTCTGGATATTTTCCCTACCCTCATTCTGAATAATCCCATGGGATGAACAAATGGTAGTTAAAAGGTATCATGATCATAAGGCACCTTTAAGTGCCTAAGAAAACACCACTATGGCCCTGGAAAACAGTCAGGTCAGCTTCAACTCACGGGCCAGTGTTGTTCTGGATGGCAAAATTGCCTCATACTTCCTTCCTCCTTGAGGGACAAGCAGGAGTCTGTGTAATAGCTATACCTGGATTAAAGTCTCAAGCCTAGTGGGAAGGTCAATACAAAAATTTAAGGAGAAAACCACCTGGGCTGTAGATAGTAACAATAATTAAATGCATCATGATGCATTTCTAATGGATTTTGTCTCAGCCCATGTCAGTCAGATTATTCAGGTGGCCACTGGAATGGTATACTTATGAGAAAATTTGCCAAGTAGAAACAAGGGATGAATATTGTCAGGAAAAAATTCTCCATGGGTCTCTAATATTTCTGCAGCAGTTATGATAGCTTTTGTTACAGACTGCCTTTTCAGAGTCTTTCTAACAGACTAGGAAGATAGAGATTGTGTGTCCCTTTGGGGTAGAGGAAAAAAAATTGTTTGCTATCCAGTATAACAAAGGTACTACTTCCCTTGGAGCTTAAGATGAGAAGGGTTGCTAACAGCCCTTTATAAGATAAGAGGCTTCCTAGGTTTAAGATTACTATGGCGGAATTCTTTAGATTTCCCCCTATGGAACTTGGGGGCAAAGGATAAAAACAACAGAAGTTCCTGCTGCCTGTTTGACAAGTAATAAGTGCTTTTGTCTCTGACCTGTCAGTTTCATTTCATCTACCGGCATCCTGAAAGTGTGGTAGCCTAACTTGTTAGCCTGCATGCAGGGTAAAATCATGATCCCTCACAGTTAAATAAATTAATAAATTAAAATAAACTATAGTTAATAAAACTGAAACAAAATTACTATTCATTATCAGTGTCTCCATGGTTAACCATTTGTTAAAGAAAATCACATTTCAGAGAGACAACAAATCAATATAATGAAAAATTTCATGGCAGATTGATCTAGGCTTTTGGGTTCAGGCTAATTTATCAAGATAATTTTATATTTACTTTTCTTATAAAAATTGTAATTCACTGTAAAAATCCAAATATATTGACATCCACTAAACTTGGGGGCATGTTATTTCTGTCTATTTAGCTATCCTGATGTCAAGCATTGGTTCCTGCCATATTGTAAGGACACAATATTTGTTGGCTGGAAGGGAAAAAATAAGTTTGAATAAATTTTATATGATTATATTATCATATATCTTAAAAAGCCATCACACTTAATCTAAAAGGCAACAATTTTTACTACCCAAACTGGTGAAAAAAAAGAAATCCTGGTCAGATAAATTTTATACTTATTTGTTTGCATAACATGTGAGAGGGAAATAAAAAAATACAGGGGCACTCTGGTAATTTGATTATGTTCTCTGAAGTTGTAAGGTGATTTTAAAACAGAATGATGGCAATGGAAAGGAGTAAAATAGGTCAAAGGAAGACAAAATAACAATACTTTGCTAATTGGCACTGGCTTTAATTAATAGCTCCCCTAAACTATAATCTCTACATTACAAGCAAAGTCTTCCATTTAAAACATAAATAGTAACATTTAACTCTCTTATTTAAAACCCAGTAATAATTTTCTATCACATTAGAAATAAAATCCAAAATCTTTGACATCATATCCTAGGCCTTATATGGACCAACCTATGGGTATTTTTCTGTTTCTTTCCTCTATTTTTTTCTCCTCACAAATCAGCTCTACTTATTGTAAACTTTCTGTTCCTTTGATATATTGAGTTCCTATTTCAAGCTTTAGATACTTGCTTTACACTTAGCCCAGTATTACCCTATGGTTTATGCCCTCGCTTTACTTTCACATCCTTATTCAAATGTTACATCTCATATAGGCCTTCTCTGGTCATCCAGTTAAACACTATGCTCTATCCCTTAACCTTCCTTATTTTTATAGTAGTTTCCAATATCTTATAGCATACTGTTTATTTATATATGTATTCATTGTCTGTTACCCCAAGTACAGTGCAAGCCCTGTGAGGTCAAGAATCTTATCTCTTTTGTTCACTGTGGTAAGAACACTGCCTAAAAGATTTAAGATGATAACTGACTATTAAAATAATCATTTATAAAAATTTCAATTCTGGTTATTATGGTATAACTTGAATTAGAATGAAGATCCTTCCAAGATCATCTACAAATATTCTAAAAATCATCATCTAAGGAAAAGGAGCTGAAAGCACTCAAGAGCAGTTAAAGTAGCCAGGACTCTAGGAACCAAGACCCCATAGAGTAGAGTTCCAGGCTGATGTGAACCCTATATTTCACTCCACATTTTCTGTCAAGGAAACCTGCAATTGTATTAAGAGGAAAGAGATTTAAAGCATAAATCTGAGGCCTGCTTATAGCAGTTTCACTGGGATGAAGAGATAGAAGTTGAAGTGCAGGGATGCTAAGGCACTTAGGATTGAAAGACCAAGATCCCAGAAAGGAAAAAACCAAAGAAATGTGAGCTCAAAGCCATGTATACAATTTCTCCTCATGTGTTTATCAACTTCAAGCAGTACACATGTAGATGACATGTCTAGAATCCAAGTACAATAGCAACAACTGTGTGCTAAAGAGCTAAGAAGAAATGTATTCTATCACCCTATACTGTGGACAAAGGAATTGGAAATCAGGGATAAATAAGGTGAAAGAAACCTAGTAAATACCCTAGGCTTTCAGTGAAGACACCAGACTGGTTCAATTCTAAGAGAAACCAGAAACAGACTAGCCTTAATGATATATGAAAATAAGCCTCAAAAGGATCTCTGCCTATACAATTTTTGCTTGCTGGAATAAAATTAAATTTTCTTTAGAGAAAGAAAATATATTACAGGGTCTTTATACTTTTTACATATATAAAGTCTGGTACTTGATCAAGGATTACACACTAGGAAAGAGGATCAACTGACTAAAAAAAACAAGAGATAAATAGCCAATAAAAACCCAGATCATCAAGTGATCAGGTATTGCATTAACTGACAAAGGTTTGAAAATATCACCCTTAATATGTTCAAGAAAATAGAGGAAATGATAGAAAACTTCAACATATAAATGAAATTTTTAAAAAGAATCAAGTAGAAGGTATAGAACTAAAAAATAGAATAACTGAAATTAAGAAGTCAATAAATAGGCTAAAAATCATTAGATAAAGTAGGAGGGATGATTAGCAAACTACAAGATAATCAACAGGAAACATACAGATTAAAATACAGAACACTCCATAACGTTGGTCTGGGCAATGATTTTTTGAATATGACCCCAAAAGCACAAATAGGCAACAAAAGCAAAAATAGACAAATGGGATTATGTCAAATTACAAAGCTCTAGGACAGCAAAGGAAACAATCAACAGAGTAAAGATATGACCTACAGAATGGGAGAAAATATTTGCAAATCTATACATCTGATAAGGGCTTGGTATCCAAAATATGTAAGAAACTCAACTGAATAACAAGAAAACAAGTAAATTTTTAAAAATGAGCAAAGTATCTGAGTAGACATTTCTCCAAAGAAGACATGGAAATGACAACCAGGAACATGAAAAAATGTTCAACATCATTAACCATCAGGGAAACGCAAATTAAAACCAGAATGAGATATCACCTTACACCTGTTAAAATAGCTATTATCAAAAAGAAAAGACAACAAGTGTTGGCAAGTATGTGGAAAAAAGGGAATCCTCACACAGTTAGTGGAAAGATAAATTAGTATAAGCCATTATGAAAAACAGTATAAAGTTTCCTTAAAAAATTAAGAATAGAACTACCATATATGATCCAGCAATTCCACTACTGAATATATCCAAAGGAAATGAAATCGGTACATCAAAGAACTATCTGTTATCCCTGTGTTTATTGTAGCATTAGTCACAACAGCTAAGATATGGAATCAACCTAAGTGTCCATCAATGGATGAATGAATAAAGAAAATGTGTCATATATACACAATGGAATATTATTCAGCCATAGAAAAGAGCATTCTGTCATTTGACAACAGAATGAACCTGGAGGACATTATGTTAAGTGAAATAAGCCAGGCACAGAAAGATAAATGCCTCATAACCTCACTTACTTGTGGAATCTAAAAAAGTTGATCTAACAGAAGTAGGGAGTAGAATGGTGGTTACAGGGGGCTGAATGTGCATGTGGGGTAAAGATTGGTTGGGGAGATGATCAAAGGACACAAAATTTTAGTTATATAGAAGGAAAAAGTTCAAGACATCTATTATGAAACATGTTTAGGTTGACAATACATTGCATTCTTGAAAAATGTTGAGAGTGGATGTAAAGTGTTCTCACTACACAAATAATAACTACATGACGTAATGCATGTCAATTAGCTGCAACATTCAAAACATCATGTTGTACACAAAAGATACATACAATTTTCTGTCAACTTAAAAAGGTGAAAAACAACAAATAAATACAAAACCAAAAAAAGGAAAGAAAAATTTTAAAACAGTATAAGAGAAACATGTGACATGTTAAAAAAAACAAAAACCTAACATATGTATTTTTGAAGTGCTTTTATCCTAAAGGAGAGAGATAATGAGAAAAAACAAATATTTGAAATAACTCTGGACAAGAAATTTCCCAAACTAATGAAAGACATTACCCACAAATTTCAGAAGCTGCATGACTTCCCTCACTCTAATCAGGGTAAATACAAAGAAAATCATACCCAGGTTGATAAAGAAAAACAGAAAATAAACCTTAAAACTTACCTTGGGAGTAGGGATAGGAGGGCAATATCTTTAGAAAAGAAAAAATAAGACTTAGTTCTGACTTTTCAACAAACACTCTTGATGCCAGAAGCTAATAAAATGGCATCTTTGAACATTAAAAGCTCATCTAGAATTATATACCTAGAGAAGATACCCTTCAAAATTTTAAGACATAAATTGTCAAGTGATAAAAAACTGGTCCACACTAAAATAACTAATAGGGAGAGTCTTTCCAGCAAAGGAAAATAATCCCAGATGGAAGCATGTTAATGTATTAGGTTGGTGCAAAAGTAATTGCGGTTTTGGACCATGAATTTTAAATCATTATAACTAGGCTCAAACACATCTTTATTAATCAAAATAGGAACCATTACAATCAATACATTTTACCCAATGAGAAATAAGTTTGTTTATTCCTGTAGCATAAAAATCTGTGCTTCGGGATTCAATGAACTCTTGGAAAGCATTTTCTGCATCCTGCTGGTTGTGGAAGCATTTCCTAGCAAAAAGTTGTCTAGATGCCTGAAGAAGTGGTAGTTGGTTGGCAAGAGGTCAGACGACTATGGTGGATGAGGCAAAACTTCATAGCTCAATTCGTTCAACTTTTGAAGCATTGGTTGTGCAACATGTGGTAGAGCATTGTTGTGGAGAAGAATTGGACCCTTTCTGTTGAGCAATGCCAGCTGCAGTCATTGCAGTTCTTGGTGCATCACATCAATTTGCTGAGCATACTTCTCAGAGAGTTTTGCTGGAATTCAAGAAGCTGGAGTGGATCAGACTGGCAGCAGAACATCAAACAGTGACCATGACTTTTTTGGTGCAAGTTTGGCTTTGGGAAGTGCTTTGGAGATTCTTCTCGACAGAGCTGGTCATCACCAGTTGTATAAAATTCACTTTTTGTCGCACGTTAAAATCCAATCTAGAAATGGTTCATTTTTGCCTACAAGAAGAGAAGACGACACTTTGAAAGGACGATTTTTTTTTTATTTTCGGTCAGCTCATGAGACACCCACTTATTGAGCTTTTCACCTTTCCAATTTGCTTCAAATGCCAAATGACTGTAGAATGGTCGATGTTGAGGTCTTTGGCAACTTCTCATGTAGTTGTAAGACGACCAACGACAATTGGTTGTTGTCAACTTCTGACGGCCAGCCACTGCACACCTCATCTTCAAGGCTCTCCTCTCCTTTGCAAAACTTCTTGAACCACCACTGCACTGTACGTTCGTTAGCAGTCCCTGAGCCAAATGTGTTGTTAATGCTGCAAGTTTTCTCCACTGCTTTGTGACCCATTCTTTTTTGTAGTCGGTTTTTTAATTTTTTTTTTTTAGTTCAGCATATTATGGGGACCCATTTTAAACTCAAATAAGAAAATTGCTCGAATTTGCTTTCTAATACCATTTCCATAGTCTAAAATAAATATAAAATAAACAGCAAGTAATAAGTCATTAGCAAAAAAACATAAAGTGAGAAATGCACATTAAAATGATACATAACGTAACCACATTTAAGAATGTATTCCACTTATCAAATAGCAAATTTCAACAATGCTAAAACCTCAATTATTTTTACACCAACCTAATAGGAATGAATAAAGTGTGGAAAAGGGAAACCATTAACTAATAAGCTAATAAAGGGAAAAAATAGAAAAACATAATTAATGCAAAAGTATTCAATAAAAAAACAAAAAAAATGAGCACAGAACAGATAGGACAAATAGAAAACAAATATAGTCACCTTACTCTGCCATCAAACATTGATTTTATTCCTTGTATCTAACTGTATGTTTGTACCTTTTAACCCACTTCTCTTTGTCCTCCTCCCTCTCTCATGAGATACACTCTAAATATAAAAGCACAGGAATTTTGAATGAGAATGGTTAGAAAAATATATATTATGAAAATACTAGCCAAAAGAAAGCTGCTGTAGGCATAAAAATATCTGAGAAAATAGTCCTGAAGCAATTAAAAAGGAAAACTAGAGTTAAACAGGAAAATAGTATAATAAAAGGTCAGTAATACAATTATTTAACTACTCTAAATGTATGCCCTAAAAACATAGTCTCAAAGTATGAGGACAAATTTGACAGAATTAAAAGCCAATTTAGAGAAATCCACAACCACAGTAAAAGAGTTTAGCACTCTTCTCTCAATAACTCATAGACTACCCCCCAAAAATCACTAAGGATACTGATGATTTTAAAAAATACAAGTAATAAACTTAACATAATTGAGATTTTTGTAACAATATACTTAACACCCACAGAATACACATTCCTTTTAAGTTCCCATGGAACAGTTGCCCAAATATATTATATGCTGAAAAAAACTTTTAGGAAACAAAGAACACTAACTGTATTTCAAACTTTCCTAGAAAATAGAAACAGGGGAAATACTTCCCAACCAAATGTATAAGACCAGCATAACCTTGATACCAAAACCTGGAGAGAGCACCATACAGGAGAAAAAATTTACCAGCCCAATTTCTTGAATGCAAATGCAAAAATTCTAAACAAAATATTAGTAAATCAAATCCAGTGATAGGTAAACATTTCTAGAAACATGCTCAGCCGAATATTTCAAAAAAGGAGTTTCCGATCCTAACAAAATAATGTTGAATTTTTAAAAGCTTCTTTTTGAGTAAGGGATCACTATTCTTAGGAAAACAATTCAGATGTAATAGTGTTCTTTGTCTTTATAATAGCTTCATTTTCATAGTCATTGATGCAATTTTCATGAATTCATAATTCAGGAATGCAATGAAATTTGGAGACTCTTAATGAATTACGTTTGACAGAAAAAAATGAAGAAAATACATAAAATAGATTTTGTCTCCTGATTGAATTTTGAAAAATATTGTACTATTGAACATCAAAACATTTAACTCTTAGAGTTGGGGTATTTGGTAATACCATTCACCTTTTAATTTTCTAGCAACACATTAAAACCATTAGAAATGAATTATTATACCAGTTATTGTGAGAAGGCATCTAGTCAAAGAAATTTAAAGTTGATTTAGATAAAATAAATGCATTCTTGCACATATTTTTGAATTATTTAGTAATCAAATGTCTACAGTTGGTGCCATTTTTTGTTACTTCAGTCTGGATCTGCTGTAGAGATCTTCCCTGCTCTGGGCTGTTCTTAAAGCGGGAACGGTATTCCCAAACATGGACTATGCAGTCTAGAACCTAAACAGGTTTACCAAGTCATTCTTCCTAGTGGTGGAAACTACTAGAAGCAATAATTTATCCTTTACTTTGGAGTTGATGTCCCATTATGTCCCAGTTTATTACAGTTCTAAAAAAAAAATAACTGTTGTTATGAGCCACTGAATCTTCATAGGGTTTATCTCCCACCATCACATCTTTGTTTATTTCTCATGGGCCTAAATTAAGTGCTGCAGAAAGTTAACTAGGCCCCCATTAACACATCTGATATGTGATACTACCATGAATACAATGATCAGAGTATATACCTCATGATCAGGATTTTTGTTTGTTTTGTTTTTGCAAAGACGAGGTCTTGCTATTTTGCCCAGGCTAGTCTTGAACTCCTGGCCTCAAGTGATCCTCCCGCCTTGGCCTCTCAAAGTGCTAGAATTACAGACGTGAGCTACATGATCAATTTTTAAGAAATATAAGTAGAACTGTGAAAAACTAATGATCATATAGGTAGATGCAGAAAAATAGGGATAATATCTGTGTGCTCCATGTTTGTTTGACATAGGCTGTTTTCTAACATAAAAATAATTATTTTTTAAATTATGTAATTGTAGAAGTTTTAGAAAATCTGTTTTATATCATATATCTTTTATAGTTACATTAACTTATATCCCATCCATTTACAAAAAGGGTTTAAGGCAGTGCATTTATAATTGGGTGTATAGTATAAAAGCAGTTAAGAATAACTAACTTTATGCCATTAAAATTTCATCACCTTGGCCGGGTGCAGTGGCTTATGCCTGTAATACTAGCACTTTGGGAAGCCGAGGCAGAAGGACCTCTGAGCTCAGGAGTTTGAGACCAGCCTGAACAAGAACGAGACCTCATCGCTCCAAAAATAGAAAAAATTAGCTAGATGTGGTAGTACACACAGGTAGTCCTACTACTTGGGAGGCTGAGGCAGGAGGATCACTTGAGCCCAGGACTTTGAGGTTGCGCTACCATGGAGATGCTACTGCACTTTACCAAGGGCAACAGAGTGAGACTCTGTTTCAAAAAAAAAAAAAATTCTATCACTTTTCTATCATGGTGCACTGAGAAGAATGCAGTATTACCTTTGTTGTATTTTTGCCAAAAATAGACAAACTGAATTTAAAGAGAAGGAACTATATAACAACCACAAATTCAGAGACATTCTACAACATAATTTTTCACTACTCTTTAAAAGTATCAAGTTTGTAAAACACAAAGAGAAACTGAGGAACTGTTCCAGTTTAAAGAAGACTAAAGAAAAATGACAACTAAATACAACCTGTGATCCTTCATTGGATCTCAGACGACAAACAGGATATTAATAGGACAATTTGCAAATTTAAATAAGATTGATTAGATCATAGCTTTGTATCAAGGTTAATTCCCTAATTTTGGTCATTGTATTGTGGTTAAATAAGATATTAACCTCTGCTGAATCTGGCTGAAGGGTACAAAGGTACTCTTGTAAATATTCTATGACCACCTTCACACATTGTACAAGCTTGTAGGGCAAATGAAGATATTAGGGAATTAGGAGAATTCTTCTCTAATGTTATTTGAAAAAATAATCTGTAACTTAGTGTTAACAGGATAAATACCTTAGAAACTGGTTTAGCTCCAAAATAGTGTACTAAAAATATTTTAAGACCAGTATTTTTATGTTGTATTTGGTACTTACTTCATCAAATGTAAAATCCTCTAAATCTATTTCTTCATATTCTTCTTCAGATTCTTCATTCTTAATAGCCTCTAGAGCTGCTGTCAGTTTTTTTCGCAAAATAAAGCCCTTCCAAACTGCCTAAACAAAAATTTAAAGTATGTTATACAAGGTTATAGATCAAACCCCAAACCAGATTCTCTATGTTATCCCATTAGGAAGATAAAACATCTTAGACCTTAGTTTAATGGCTCAATAATCTGCTTTTTGAACTTTATGTGACACTTAAAACTGCAAGATAAATTAAACGACTGCATGTGTCTAAAGTTCTGAATCTCAGGAGACTTTCCTTGTGGTAAGCAGAAAAGAATCTTTAAAACTCCCTCAACTGCACATGTAGGTCAACCAATCAATTATCTGACAATTCCTCCAGGACCCATTCTAAGCTAAGAAGAAAGATACAAAGGAAAACCAGTTTTGCTAATTTTCAAATGATGTATAAAATAAACTAAAGCACATTTAGGAAAACATGAACATAAATAAATGGCTACATTAGAGGCATAGTATAATGGCTCATAACAACTAATTTCATTTTTAATAAATTAAGCACAAAATAATAGAATTAAAAACATTTATATTCCTCAATAATCCTGGAGTAGAAAAAGCTTTCCTAACTATAACTCCAGATAGAATGAAGCTTTAAAAAAATAAATATCTTTATTTAATGGTAAGGAATGAGCTTCAGGATATATTAAGTGTAAAAACCAAGGGAGAAATGAATATGTTTTGCAAACTACTGTTTATCTATGAAAAATTATATATAAAGCATACATATTGCAAAAACATATATTGAAGTATATACATATATGTAGTCATTTGCATTAAAAAACAAAAGTATAAATTATAAAATTAATTTAAAAAACGATTACCTGTAAAGGCAAAAAAACAAGGTAGAAGGTATCTTGTAGAAGATAAACTTCTCTAAATCTACCTTGCTTGGCTTTCACTTTGGAATCATACATGCTCAAAATAATTGAAAAATAAAGTTCAATGTATATAAAATAAAAAGAAATACCTAAAAAATATAAATATATAAAATATTTTTCATGCTGTGGGATAGGCACACAAACTATTTTAAAGTCACTTTAAATAGATTTATTTTACTATACCAAGTTGAAATATAATTGAAAGGCCAATTTGACAGCAAAAGATATTTAAAAACTGTTTTTAGTAATCATATTGGAATTTCACTCTGAAAAATATATATAGAGAAGTGAAATGTAAAAAATGACCAGACGATATATGACTAATAGAAGTCACCTACAACTTCTTCAGCAACCAGCCTGGAAAGCCAAACCATAACCTCTGCAGCAAAGAATCCAGGAAGCTAAGTCACCTCCACAGCAATTAGCTAAGAATGGCCAAGACTTGGTCAATGACCCAGCTTCCCTGTTTTTGTCCCTGCCTCTATCTCAGGACCAACCAGAGAAAGCCAAATAGAGTCTACGCCAAAGGCAAGTGATAATGGCTGACTCCCTTCCTATAGAATGCTCTGAATGAATAGTCCATTTTTTTCTCATTTGTGTGGTCTTTGTTTATTTCCACTGTATATATATCTGTACACACCCACCTACACAGACACACACACGGTGTTGAGGAAATGAGAGAGGAGGAAAAAAAGGAACTATGTTAATGTCATTAGAAACTGGGATTTTCTATAGAAAAACAAAGATGCAAACATCTAATCAAATAAGTAAAAACCCTATAGTCCTAAACATAGTTCTAAAATATCTCTATTACCCATGATATATTTTTTCTTAAAAAATATGTGTTTTCAAGCTAAGTACATTTAAAAAAATCTAAAAATAATGACTATACCAGTAGAAAAAAGTACTCCTAAAGTCCAGATAGAGGTCTCTATATATCATTCCCACTAAAGGAACAAAGGATCTTTGGAGAAATGACTGATTCCAGGCCAAGGGGCAAAATGTATACTAAATGAACTTGGAACATTGTGTTATATTAGAAAGCAAGAATAGTTTTAAAGACTACTGGATTGTGTCAAAAAAGCTAACTTGAAGAGACTACCACTGGCCAAATAAGGGACAATTTGAGCAGCAATAAAAATAATAACTACAATGAAATTAAACACATATTTTAAAAATTTATGCATTCATTACAGCAGTACACATTATAGTGACCTCCAAAGGATGCTAGGGTACCTAATTAATCTTAAAATTGGCAAATACAAAGTATCAAGCATTTAATCTTTCTTTCCAGTATGAACTACACCTCAAGGTAACTAAAGAGTTGATTAAATAAAATTTTTCTGTATAGACATATTTTAGTTAATAAATGAAGAAAGAGTAATAGATATAAAGTATCACCATTTTGCAAACCATTAATAAAATTATTGATCTAGGTGATGTTTATCAACGGCCACTAATATTCCCAAAAGATAGGCACCAGACACTATGTACCTCATCATTATAACATACACCACCATCTATGACAGATTCTTGCTAAAAAACAAAACCTGAATGAGATCAAACTTAGATTAGACTGACTTAGTTAAATCTTAGTCAGATCTTACTGCCAATTTACAGAAGACAGAAAATATGTTAAATGATGTCATGAGGATGCAGTTGGCAAAATTCAGAAAGTAGAAACTCTACAGGACAAATGACCTGGTTTCTTCAATAAATAAACTTCACAAAAAACAAGGGGGTTGCTATATATTAAAGGTCTTACTTAAGCAACATATAAAACCAAAGGCAAAGTAATGACCTTATATGTATTTTGATTAAGAAAAATCTGTAAATAAATATTTATAAAATGGTAAAGGATATTTGAATATTGATATTTGGTGATATTGAAAAATAATTGCCATTTTAAGGCTGGCAATGTATTGAAGTTATATTTAAAACAATGGGTCTTATAAACATCCATACTAAAATATTTATGAAAGAAAGGAACAACTTACTTCAAATAATCTAGTGATAAGGAGGGAGGCATGAATTAATTATAAGAGTCAATATTGGCCAGTAAGTTCAACTCATGTTGAAGGTGAGCATATGGGTACTTGGAGCTTTTCTATATGTTTGAAATAGTCCATAATAAAACATTTAGAAATTCACAGATAGTGTTAACTTTTCTTTTTTCTTACAATCAACATAATCATGTGAAGTCAGAAATCAAGCTTTACTGATTAAAATTAGGTGCACTTTCAAGCTTCTTTTCTTGGTTGTTATTCATAATTTCCAACAATTATGAATATGATCACTATTTTTGAGGGAAAAGAACAGTATTCTATCATATGGCACATCATATATTAAATACAAACCAGGGGCAGTAAACAAGTAGCATGGATTTTGAAATTTATTGAATGTCTCTTATATGCTATGCACAGATGATAGAGCAGGGACTAAAAGAGACAAAAGTCTCTATGCATAAACTTTCCATTCTAATGGGAGTAGAGATTGAAAATAAAGTAAATAAGAAAAATATACTGTATGCCATTTAAATTCTATGGACAAAAATAAATTAGTGACGGGATGGGAAGCATTGGCGAGGGATTGATGCTTTCAGTAGGGTATCTCCAGAACCATCCACTATGCAGTTAATATTTGAATATATATGCATAATGAATTCTATGGGCCACCAATCTAAAGGTAAAATCTGCAAGGAAAACTTAGTAGCCTAAATTCTATTCCTTATATTTTTGCTCTGGCTCAAAATGAGAAGAGCAAGGTTTTTGCAGTGAGTGGCCCACATCTGCTGTCTTCTATGCATTCTCTTACTCTCATTCTGGGACCAGCTGGTCTTGCACTATTCAGGTAAGTCAGAGGCTGTGCTGTAGTCCCCACTGCTGCCAACATTCTCAGGCCTTGGAAGATGCTGATACAGGAAGACATATAGTTCTTCAGTACCACTACTGTATCTGGAGCTACGGGCTTTGATTTTCCTTTGTATATGGTAACTTTCTCGTCCTCATCCACCAGCCCCCACCCCTTTATATCAACATAATGGCAAGATATTAAGATTAGGTGTAAACCTAAAGAAAACAGACTGGAAGGGTAACATTTAATTCAGGTCTTCAATGATGTGAGCCAAAGGATTGATTCACTGTGGCTAACAATGGATCCAGCCCAAATTATCAGGGCTAGAACTTCCACAAAGCTCCAGACTATTACACATAGTATATTTTTCTGGTATGACAAATAGAGATATCTCCCTTGTGAATCTGCTTAGAGTCAGGAATTCAAGTCCCAGCCATCTCTACTCAGTTTATCAGAAATAATAGTAATGAATACATGTTGATAAGTAATGTTCAGATTATTCTTCTAATTTACTAATTTGTCAAAGTCACAATTTTTCTTCCAGTAATCCATCTATGATCAATTTATCTCTTCTTTTTCCTCACACATTCAAGTCAATTCTCTGGACTGGCAATTCTATCTCTGTTGGACATATCTGACATCTTTTTTTCCTCCAACTACCATCAACTCCCACCTGCCCCCTCTCCCCAAACATACTATATACTTGTTTCTTGTTAAAATCTTAGACATTTCTGACCATGTTACTCCTATATTCTCTTAACATTAATAGTATAGTTCTTATGGTAGTCTAGTTGCATTGTAACATCATGGTCTTTGGATCCAATATGCCTTTGCCTGGAATATTCTTTCCCCAGATATCTAATGGCTTAGTTTCTCACTTCAGAGTCATATTTTCTAGTCTTCTATACCCATCCTATCTAAAATGATAAGTGTCCCTTTGATAGTCCCATACCAACCTTTATCCTGATTTATAAATGTCCTCCTTAGTGCTTATATCTAACACATTTATTAACTGCATACTCCAACATAATGTAAGCTACTAAGATTTTGTGTCAAATATTTGCTGAATGAATAAATAAAGGTAAATGCTAAATTTTTGTTTAATTACTATCATTCAATTCAGGTATAATATCATGAATTTCTACAGATCTTATTTTATGTATTTATTTAGTCTATGTTTGCCTCCTATACCAGAATGGAAACTCCATGAGGGCAGGAATCTTACCTGTTTTATTTGAAGTTTTATTTCCTGAACCTGGAATAGTAACTGACAAATCATAGGTTCTAAAAATAAATTGATGAGTGAATAAATACAAAGATGAATGTGATTAATTTAAACTTCATTTCAAAATCTAGTCTTGGTGAGGTTGAGTCAAGTCTATTAATTACTTGATTTCTGAATTTTTAAATGAAATGGTATTTGAAGGACTTTACCAATTGTTTTGGTAGATCTTTTGGTAGCCATACTTTTAGAAATAGCTATCAGTTAGGCCACATAAGACTTGCTTTGGATAATCAAATGTTAGAATTAATAGATGCAACAAATGACACATCTGATGACAAATTTTAAATACGGTTGTGTGGTTCAGCTTGATACTCAGTCATTAAGACAGTATATTTCTGATTTAAGGACAATTCCTTCAATCTAAATACTAAGCAGAGCCACAGCCAACTGGCAGCTAATCTGCAGCCAACAGGTCACATGAGAAAGAAATAAATCCATGTATTTGTAAATCACTGAAATTTGGAGGATGTTTTTTATACAGAATAACCAGTGAAAATGACTAACACACCTTATTTACATGACTATGTTACTAAAAGATTGAAATTAACCTGAATAAGAACAGCAGACTTCTCCCTCTGTTCTTGGATATTCACAATATTTTCTCTTTTTTCATTCTTTAAAATAGTCTGATTCTTGATGCAGGAATTTGGCAGGGGTCCTGTTGCAGCAGTATGTAGCCTTGTAAAGAAATGAATCTGTCTGCGCACAACGTAACCACGCCAGTGTGACTGGATTACCACAGCTGCCATGCTGTTAAGAAGAGAAAAGAAAACATTTTTATTGTCCATAAATACACAGTTGTAGATAAGAGGTCCTTGTAAGTTATATTTTAAACATGGACCACATATAGTGTCATTTAGAAATATCATCTTTCCTTCATAATTTCCCAAAAATATATTACTATGAGAAAATATCTGTGGTCATATCTAGTAGTTTGCCACTTAATTCCACTTTGCCTTAAACCCAATAGTATGAAGAAGAAAGAAATTTCATTGGGTTTGGCAATTACAAAATTAATGAAAACTGTTTCAGGGATCATTGGGGAATGAAATTAGGCCAAGAATCCCTTCTCCTTCATATATCTTTTAAGCCAAACTTAGGAATTTTGAAAAGTGATTAAGACAGAATAGTTAGTACATTGACTATTCTCTGTACCTTGATAATATTCCTGTAATAATCTGTGTGGAAAAAGGAAAATATTTCCAACTAGGAAGAGTTAAATGACTAAACACACTGAGAACCCACTTGTAATCAAAGTACATTTGTATTCAAATTTTGCTAATATTGCTGGGCAACCTAGAGGAATATGGAAAATACACAGCATTGATAGATTCAGTGCCTGCAATTGGCAAATAGTGTGAAAGGTACAGGCTGGAAAAATGTTAGAATTTACTACTGGGTTTGTAAGAGTGTGATTTAATGATGTAACCATTTTCTATTGCTGTTTTGCTTAATTATTATTATTGCTATCATCATCATCCTCACCATCATAATCACCACTTTACCTGTAGCCAGTAGAAGCCTTCAATCTCTTTTGTTATGAATCAAAAATTGAAGTTAATGGCTAAAACTTCTAACCTCATATAAAATGAGTATTTCTTTTACTTGGAAAAAACTATTTATGTTCCAATAAATCATTTCCTTCTAGGGTAAACAGAACCTTGTAAATGTTGCTATGGATTTAATTCATACTGGTCATGCAATCATCCATTCATTTCTTCATCTCTTAAACAAAAATATATTAGGGGATTTCAGAGCACTTTGGGTGATAGAGACAAGAATCAGAAAACATTTGCAATGAGTAACTAGTAAAGAAGGAAAGGCTTGTAAGAAAACACATCTAACCTAAGACAGTAGACTACAGAGACATAACAAGTTTCACTGACTGTAATTGTGGATTTCTTCTAAAGTCATTAATTGCTTGAATTCCTCAGCCTAACATCATCAAAATTTCTCAAGGAAAACAAAAACAAAAGGTAGATGAGGGATATTTTCTTCAGTGACTGCTTTTCACTACATTCAAAGCAGGTAAAGAAGCTGAATTTAAGGTTTTCCAAATGTAGAGTGCTCAGCATGTTGAGAAAAACAGCTCTATCACTATCAATCATCATCATCTTTTTTTTTTTTTTAGCAAACATTATAGTGTCAAAGATGTCCTTAGCATAAGAGCACATGCAAATCATGCTTAGGAAACTCCCATACAACTGAAAATGAATCTCCTAAATTGCTGCATGATCCAGATTCAGCAAGAGGGTTCACATTTTCTTTCCCCTTTATTCTTTAGGTCTTTAGTTTATCTATATTTTTCAGTTCTTCTAACTTACTGTCTTTGTTTGGCTATTTTATTTATGATTGATCAAGAAGTTCTAAATGTTTATATGAAATTTCAATAAGCAACACATGCCTATTTGGAGCAAAGACTCTAAATTTAATAAATTAGTAAAACATAAATCAGAAAATATAAAAGCCACTTTCAATAAATATTTTAAAAATTTACATTCGTAAATACACCTTAGTTTCAGCGCATCAAACTATTTAACATAGCTCCTAGAAATTACTGTTTATACTAACAACTTCTGAAAGAACACTAGGAAAAGCAAGATTAGCTACTGTGAGTTTCTGACTTCTGCCTTATTCAGCATCAGTCATTGTAAGAGAAACTGAATCTGACCATTTTTTTTCTTATATTGGCTTGACAATGAGGCCAAAAGTAAAAAGAACAAAAAGGTGACAGGCCAAAGTAAAAGCCACTCTTTGCTGGTTCAATAAACAAAGTCAGCCATTAGTTTTCTAAAAGTGTTTAACTGTTATAAAAGGGTTTATGTGGTTAATCACAGAAAATGTTGCCCTACCTTATAGAGCTGTTATACCAAAGAAAATTATAACACATACATTGAAATACTTGTATAAGTATTTAATGCTTATTAAATGTTTACTAGATTAATAAGCAAATAAATAGCACATACATGGGTATATTTTAAAAAATAAAATTACCAGATAATTCATAAAGTATTCCAAAATTATATTTTTGGATATAGTATCACAGTTTTTCTTTAAATATCATTTTAATAATTTAGAAATTAAAAGGCAAAAAAAATTTTCACATTTACTTATTTTAAATTAAATAATACTAGAATATAAATCAGAACCTGCCAAAATTAAACCAAATTTATCTGTACTATAATTAATAATTTGTACACATCATGAAAACATAATTAAAGAAATTATAACATGAAATACAATGGTGATTTAAATCCTTTAGCTAGTTATTATTTGGTACCATTGATTAAGATAATCCATCAAAAATAATAAATATATACCTGTAAGAGAAAAATGATTAATGCTTACATTTTTTCACTATGTTCAATATTTTGCTGATTCTTCAGAAGAGAATTTGTCATTACTGTTTTAGTAAACAGGATTCTTTTGGTGGGGATGCTGCTTACTTTGCTGTCATCTCTCTTCTGGTCTACTAATTTTTCCTGATTTCTTTCTTCCATATCTTCGCATGTGGAGAAACTGATTAATGAAGAATGACTAGAACCAGAGTTCATCCATTTCTCAGAAATACCTGGTGAGTCCAGTTTATGTTCGTTTGCCTTAGAGTAGGACAGTCTATTTTGCAGTGTGCTTTCATTGTTTGTAGAGGCCAAATGATTTTGCTGGGCTTCTGACTCATCTCTTTTGGTGATATTTACATCCTCATATTCATGTGCATATCGGCATTCATTACTAAGTGTCATCAATTTCTTAAAATAATCACACAGATTTTCTGCAATATCCAAGGTGAATACATCTCTGAACAAATAAATGATGAGGACATTTAATAGTAAGAATTATATCAGTAAATATTAAAACTTGTATAGGTTTTGAAATTTTCACCATATGGCCTAAAATGAACATTAAACTTTACTATAACATTCATTATAAATTATTTATTTCTAGTTGTTTATATAAAAATTAATCTCATTTCTAACAAAATTTGAAAATATTTGTTTAGTTAATTTAGATCCGTCAGTCCAGACAAAATGTCTGGAAGTTTTAGGATCATTTTTATTTTAGGTATTTTTGGTACAAATGAATGAGAAAAATCCATGCTTTTACTACCATAAACACGAGAAATCATGGCTGCCTAAATTTGGAAAAGTTATTTATGAAATAAAGTTAAAAGTGCTTTCTACATTGACTTTTGCCACACAAAATATTTGTATTGGACTTTTAAACAAAGAACTTCTATTATGGGAAAGTTCTTATTCCCATTTTTCTCTGGAAAAGTAATCTATTGCAAAGAGAATTTAAATACTTTAAGACATAAATGGCTATGATTCTCATGAACAATTGTTAGATTTCCATCTTTTGGATATTAAGACCTGTGTAATTAATCACTTTCATGTTTGCTAGATTTGTCGATCTAGATAACAAACCTTATTCTTAGCTATATTTTCTTTATTTCCATTTTATTTTTTAAAAAATTTACTTATTTCTAATTTATATTTTCTGGTTATTTAATATATAGCCACAAGATGCCTTTTCTCCCCCAACACAATACAGTACATAAAAATATAAAAATTTAATCATAGCAAACAAAATGTCTTGAAGCTATCCTCAATGCTTTCATTTATCTAACATTTTAACATTTACTGTTTTGAATTATGTTCAAAATACATATTAACGTGTTTAAAAGAATAAAAAAATGATGCCCAGTTTTTTAAAAGGTAGAATATTCTCAAACAAAATGTTCTAATCCAAAAATATTATTATGTTAATCAGAATATTTTTAAATCATATGTATAAATTATATTACTTATTTTAAATACAAGGGAAATATAACAATCTTACCCTTTTCCAGTGATATAGTTTTCAATTAGTAAGTTGAATTCTCGAATCTGAGACTGACAAAGTGTTACGAAATGTGCTAATTCTAGTTGATAGTATTCTTCAGTGTGGTTTTCTGAATAAGGGTTTATTGTATCACCATTGAGGATTCTTAGAGCAGGTAGCATTTTAAGTAGAGAATGCCTATTGAAAACAAGAAAAAAGTGAATAGTCTTGCGAAGCATAGCCTATCACATAAATAATATAAACATACAGTGTATATCTCAGAGAATGTGATTGATTTTGTAGAGAAAATGATACAGTTAAATTTGCTTTAAAAAATGTGGTATGTACAAAGTAAGTTTTAAAGTTCTTGACATATATGTAATTGTTTTCTTCTAAAATATAAATGGGAGATTCAAATTTAGAAACTCAGGCAGGAATTTGGAGTATAAGAGCCTGCATTATAAAAAGACTAAAAGAGTGCTGTTTATTTCAGAAATAGAAGTGAATACTGATTGTTTCTCTTAGTAAAATATATAGAGAGAAGGGCTAAACAAGAGAGATAGGAGATTATCCTGTTTTTCATAATCTGGAACATCTAAAGTTATGTTTCCCCTGAATCTTGCTAAGGATTATAATAATCAAAATCTTCAAGCTATGTGCAAAAGTGTATATCAATTTAAAAGACTAATGCTGTAAAAATCCAGGTCACATAGCAAAAACTTTCCCTGAAGCTCAGCCATTTGGAAGTACTTGACCAAACCTTTTACAAGGAGAGTGTAGGCCTCTTTTCACAAGGCTGCTAATGGTCACAGGGGCAAAGCGGACTTCTTGAATGAAGTCAAACCCCTAGTTAAAAACAAAAAGTTCCTATGAGGAAACTAGAAAACTATAAAAGACATCAAAGAAGAACTAAATATATGAAGAGACATCTCAATGGAGAATTTACGGATCGAAAGACTCAATATTGTCAAAATGTCAGTTCTTCCCATATCGATCTATATATTCAAATAAAGCCCAATCAACATTCAAACAAGGTATTTTGTGGATATCAACAAACTGATTTTAAAGTTTATATAGAGAGGCAAAAGACACAGAATAGTCAATTCAATACTGAAGAAGAAAAACAAAGTCAAAAAGATTGACACTAATTAACTGCAAGACTTAATATGAAGCTATCATAATCAAGACAGTATGATATTGGTGAAAGAATAGACAGATATATAGAACAGAATAGATAGCCCAGAAATAGACCTACATAAATATAGTTGACTGATCTTTCACAAAGGAGCAAAGAGAGTACAACAGAGCAAAGATAATCTTTTCAACCCATGGTACTAGAAAAAATGAACATCTACATGCTAAAATATGAATCTAGAGACCCTACATCTTTCACAAGATAGTAACTCAAAATGGATCACAGAACTATAAAATTCCTAGGAGACAACATAGCAGAAAACCTAGATACACTTGGGCATAGTGATGACCTTTTAGATGAAACAGCAAAGGTATGATCAATAAAAGAAACAATTGAGAAGCTGGAGTTCATTAAAATTAAAAACTTATACTCTGTGAAAGACACTGTCAAGAGAATGAGAAGAAAGCCA
Source organism: Lemur catta (assembly GCF_020740605.2). NCBI lineage: Eukaryota > Metazoa > Chordata > Mammalia > Primates > Lemuridae > Lemur > Lemur catta. The sequence goes on from NC_059133.1 coordinate 31,435,200, forward strand.
CTGACTGAGAGAAAATATTTGCAAAAGAGTATCTGATAAAGGACTGTTATCCAAAATTGTAATATAGAGAACAATTAAAAGTTAACAATAAGAAAACACACAAACTAATTAAAAACTAGGCAAGAGACCTGAACAGATACCTCGTTAAAAATATATATAGATGTCAGCAAAAAAAGATATTCAACATTATATTCACTAGGGAGTTGCAAACTGAAATAACAATGAGATACCACTACACTAACCTAGTAGAATGGCCAAAACCCACAATACTGACAATACCAAATGCTGGTAAGGATGTAAAGCAACAGAGATTCTCATTCATTGCTGGTGAAAATGCAAAATGATACAGTCACTTTGGAAGATGTTTGGCAATTTCTTGGAAAACTAAACATACTCTTACCATATGATCCAGCAATAGCTCTCCTTGGTATTTACTTAAATGAATTAAAAACTTATGTCCATGCAAAACCCTCCAGACAGATGTTTATATCAGTTTTATTCATAATTACCCCAACTTGGAAGCAACCAAGACATCCTTCAGAAGGTGAATGGGTAAATAAACTGTAGTAAAAATAGACGATGGAATATTATTTAATGCTAAAATGAAGTGAGCTATGAAGCCAAGAAAAGACATGGAGGAAACTTAAACACATATTAAGTTAAAGAAGCCCATCTGAAAAGTCTACATACTGTGTGATTCCAACTATGTGACATTCTGAAAAAGGCAAAGCTATTGAGATAGTAAGAGCACTGATTGTCATGGGTTGGTGGGAGACAGCCATGGATAGGCAGAGTGAAGATTTTTAGGGCAGTAAAACTACTCTCTGTGATACTGAAGTGGTAGATACATGTCGTTATACATTTGTCAAAACCCATAGAATATATGACACAAAGCGGCCAATATCATACTCTAGTCTTTGAAACAGGTATATCATACAAGGAAAATTAATAAAGCAGATTTTCTTATTTTAAGTTGTATCTCTTGGGAGTTATAAAGCAAATTTTTCTTCTCCTAGATTATAATAATTTCTTGTTAAACAATAACAGTAAGCTGTTGAACCTATGAAACTTTCTACCAGGGAAAGTGATCCTGGATCTACAGTGGTGGTGCAGATGCAGGAATACCTATGAGTACCCTCTTGAGTAGCCATCTTTCAGATTTCATGTTGGTTGAATGATGAGATGTCAGCAAAGACAGACAATACTCAGAATGTTATCATGACAGTCACAGGGTCTAACAAATTGATTCTTTATCTTAGTCACTCTCTAAATCCCTTGGGTCAGGAATTCAAGGATAGATACTTATGTTTACTTCCAACACTGCAGGGCAGTGTTTCTGAAATGATTGTCCTTGAACTACTGTATCAATGATACCTGGGATGCTTTTTAAAATGCAGAATCTTCCATCACGTCAAAGACCTCTGCTGGTAGGTTGGAGGAACATGTATTTTTAAAATACAGCCTTTCTTATGCACACCCAGAGAATAAGAACTACTATATTAGGAAAAAATAAACTTCCACATGTTATGCTAAAATCAGAGATGCTCAGGTTTGAACTTGAATGTTAAAAAAACTCAGAAATGCTAATAATTGGCAAATTGTTTTAAATTTTCAAGAAAATAGAGCTTAGTTTTAAACTTGTGGCATACCGTATATTATATCAATGATGTCAGAAGAATTTGCTAAATAAAATAAGAAATATTGTGGTCCTGGGACAGTTATATGACAACGATTCATTCACTGATTAACTTTTTCATTGGTTTTACGTAAATGGTATGAAAGTTTCTTATAACAATATTCCTGGAACACTGAACTTAGAGAATGCATTTCAAATACATAGATACTATCCTTCAATCTAGAAATAATTAATGACAAAATGAAGAGCCATTTCAACCAAATAATCTAGCATAATCCTAGAGGCAAAAATATAGGATTTGTGTAGCCAGATTAATGGACACATAAATATATTTTAGCACAGCATATTTATTTAATAAAACAGATATTTATGCTCCAAACAATAAAAATAATGAAAAGTAAAGAAACTCAAAGACAGTATGGGACATTAGGTTTGTTTCTAGTTTTGCAACTGTTACTACATGGTGACTGTTGAGATGGAAACTGACACCAGAACAAGGGAAAAAATAATGAGTTTTTTCATCAAATACTATATTTTGGACATGGTTAATAATATAGATATCATTAAGTACAATATTTCAGCTATGAAGAATAATTCTAGAAAATGTGGGACAACAGGGCTTGAATTTTTATATTAGAAATATTTTGATGTTGAATTTCAAACATCATCGTTATGTAGAAAAGTTCCCAAATGGATTATTTTAGCCAGAATATTTTAAGATTCTTTGGAATGTAAAAATTCAGTTTCCTTTGATCTTCAAGACTGTGATAGTATCTTCAGATTTGTGATTTGTATAATCAATATCCAGACTGGAGTCAGTGTTTTATTTTAAACCTTTTCTTCTTTAAAATTTTTAAGTAAGAGTCCTCAAATCTGCATAAGAGAGCAGTGCATGGACTGGCCTTAAGTTCAAAATTCATAAGAGTTTATGATGAATATATTTGAAAGTGCTGTAACAAGTTGATTAATGTTGGAAATGAAGTATAAGAATACTGTGAGATTTCAACATTAGTTTTCCCAGCTGGGCTCCTCCTAGTCAAGGGCTGAATCAATATTTCATTTAGTGAAAACTTCCTGGTGAATATTCTATCATTTAGGAAGCCCTATTAATCTTTAATGAATGAAGCAAATTCCCAAAGGAGATTTCAGACTGAGTCTGTGGATTAAGTTTTAGAAAGAGATTTTTTAGCATATCAGCTTTGTTCGTGTTATCACTGGCTAGACATGAAAGAAGCCAATTGGGAAAATCTATAACTAATCCTTTTGTTGGTATCAAGGTGTTACATCAAGTTCATTGGAACACGCTGCTTAAAATTTGAGTTGATCCTTTGATTAACAAATCCATATTTTATAGATTTCTAGATTTTAAATCCTTTAGATAAATAAATCTGTTCTTAAAATAATAAAAGCTCTATTGGTCCAACTGATCTAAGTGAAATTTCACAGGTAGGATTTTCAAGTTAAGGTTACTCTAATCCAGAAAAGTTCATTTAAACATAGAAATTATAATAGTCAAATAATTGTTCATATCTATAATATAAATACTACCTATTTGCTTTCATTATTATTTCTCATTAAATATTTTCTTTTGTAAAGTACATATACTTAGAGCATTAAACTATGAATATTTATCTTTATAAATTTACAATAGGTTTATATCAATTTATTTTACCACAAGCATAATTTATTCAATAAAATAAACGTTTAAATCCCAATGTAAGAGAAGCATAGCCTCAGAAACTGAGCTAGTACAGTTAAATGGAGATCTTGACTGCTTCTATTTCAGATGAAGGAGTCCTTCACCCAGCTGGTAAGAAGTCTAAAAATGACACACACATACAAATTTTTAAATAGCTGCAATTTCTGATCCCCTAGGATTTGAAATTAAAAGTTGATATTCCTTACAGTAATTTGTCCTACAGATCAATTTCTCAGAAAACTTGGGGAATCTGATAAATACCATGGTACTTTAGATGTCCAAAAATTGTAGTTTTAGAACTTCTGATATTGATAATTACTATGAATTGGCAATAACACCAACTGTCAATTTATAGGGAATAGCTTTTCTAATCACCAAAGTAAAACTAAATAAATTCAATAGAAAAATTAGGGTAGTGGAAACATGCATTTTTTTTCCAAGCCTTTACACATTATAATGTAAATAAATACTGTAATATATTTCTTCAACAAATATTTTTGGGTATCTACTACATAATAGGCACTGTGCAACCAGAAGCAAAAAAGATACATATATTTCTTTCCATTAGGGATATAAAAATTTTAGATAACTAAGTGTCTTAGATTATATTCTTTTTTAAAGTTTAATAGATATGAATAAAACTTCTAAATTGAACAGATCTCAGTCAAATGTTAGGAAACGTGCTTGAAATGAATAAACTAAGTATAGTTTACACAATTCAGCACGACAGACCAAGATGTGTAAATACATATATGCCCTTTAAAACATAAAGGAGTATATTTCTCTTCACCATCCAGAGTCTGCTTCCAAGTTCTGAATAGCAACTCTATCACCAATTATGCTTCCTTCTGTTCTCTTTAAAATTGTATTTCTGTTCCTGTATTCAACAAAAATTATGAAAAGTCCTCTGAAAATTTATATTCAAGGTGTCTCAGATGTGTCCAGATTAAAAATTGACGACAGTCATCCAAGGAGAAAGTGATGAAGACTAATGTACAATATAAGCAAAGAAAAGTGACTGATAGGCTTTCCCCAGGAAATAAACGGAGAGACCTATCTCTGAGTAAATAGAATGCTAACTTGCTAAGGCAAAAAAAAAGCGAGAGGGAAGCTATGAGTTTATTATAAATTGGATATGAGGCAAGAAAAGCCATCTAGACTTTCAGGAAGCCAGGGATTTTGTGTCCTAAAGATAGCCTGGGAGCTATTTAGTATGTTAAAAGATAATACCTAGCAGAGAAAATGAGTGGGGAAGAGTGTATTCTCCAGGAGTCCAACTGAGGTATTTTTAATTGCCTCCCTGAAATCACACTTCAACCAGTAAAACAATGGAAACTGTCCTAAAATAACTCCTGCCCTGAGGCAATGACCAGTTTTCTCTGACTGAAATAAGAAGTGCCTTGGGACAATGCCAGAAATACATTCAAAACTAAATACGTAATCTCCCATTTTTATAACTATAGAATCCCCACTACCCAAAGAGTTTATTTCAGAACATGTAATTCTTACTGCTTTCTTCTCTAGAAGTAAAACTCTTAAAAAGCAATAGGAAACCATGGGGAAAAAATAGCATATATTTAGCATGAATGGAAAAACATAAATGTTTCAAATTTAATAAAATTTTCTTATGCTATAAAAATAAATAGTATATAAATAACCTATTCATATTTTTAACTTTAATATTAATAGAAAAGATTAATATTGATTAAAAACTGTGTAAATACCAAGAGTGAAAATAATATCAAGGGAAGAAACTTTACAAAAATTTTTTAAGAGAAAATAGATCCAAAGTTAAGAAGAGGTACACTAGCTATTACTATCAGGAGACAATAGCCCACACAAGATTAAAGAGTCCTTTTAACATACTATCCAAGTATATAAGAAAATGAACGATGTTATTTAATGTTTCCATCTCTGGAAAATTCTATAATTTAGATTTTTCTGTAAATAATTTTTAGATATTTTCACATTAAAAATAACTGCATGAAGACATGTCATATCTATTGTATGTTAATTAAATTTTGCACCTCAATTTCTTTATGTTAACCAAACACAGGAATTGAAAGAATATATATACGCACACACACACATACGTACATGTGTACATGGTATTACATATATACCCAGCTCTATTCTAGAAGAATCTGTACAATAATTTGGAGCCACTCTACTACTTAATTTTAGCCCTTTATAATGCCTAGACTAATAACTTTTAACTTGGTCACCTGTTCCCTAGTCTCTATCATTTTGCTGCTTAAAAATATCCCAAAATATTAATACCATTTTATTTTTCATACAACTATTCAAAATTTCTCTATACCTCATTAAAAACAATAGCTAACATTTTTGATTATGTCAGGTGAGAGACACTGCTACAAAATACTTTCATGTGGCAGCACATTTTTTCTTCACAGAGACTGTTGGTGTTCTCTGACATTCTTATTCTTTACATTTCCTGGCCTCTCTTACAGTTAGTTTGGCCATATGCCTAGTTACAGGCAACAGAATGTGAGTGAAGTAGTCACTGCCACCTTTGAGGGCAGAACAGTTAAATATGTCAGTTGTGCCTTCCCTTTAGTCTCTTTCACTCTCTTCCACCACAATCAACTAGTTTGCAAAAGCCAGGTGACATTGAAGTCATATAACCACAGGACTGTCTACAAAATGGAAACAGCCTAAGTTTTTGAGTACACCTAGATTATAGGCTGAACTCATATCAGATGTCATGTAAAAAAGAAATAAACTCCTATGGTACTGAACCACATAGACTTCTGGGTTCTTTGTTATGCAGCATAACCTATATTACCCTGTGAGGTAGGTACTATTATTATACCCATTTAATAGAGGAAAGAACTGAGACAGCAAGGTTAAGTAACCTGTACAAGGGCAAACAGCTAGTAAGTGGTGAAACAAGATGTGCACCTAAGTAGTTTATCCCAAGGCCTACACATATGTGCAGCATGCTATAGTCCCCTTCCATGATCACAGGATAAAGAATAACTTCTTTATTCTAGTATACCAAGGTACTTTACAATTTGGCAGTAAGGCATCACATGAAACAGTAGAGCAGAGTGTTTAAATTCAAGGCTTTGGAACACAAATCACATCCCTGCCACTTATTCACACCGTAACTGAGCAAATAACAAGGTATTCAAGCTTTAGTAAACACCTCTTTAAAATCAGAATGACAATTTACAGAATCCATCTCATAGGGTTGATGTGAAGCAAAGTAATATGTCTAGAGTACTCTGTCTATGGTCTGGTACACTGTAAGTGTAAGTACTTGATTTCTTATCTCTTTCTAATGGTATTTCACAGCATACCCATTTTATACCTGAATAGACTGGCTTTCTAATAGGGCCTAACTATTCACATTCCCTTTCACATTCCCTCCTTTTCTTGGATATTTCCTCCACCAGAAGTACTTCTTGTTTCCTTTTATTATTTTAAAACTCAACAAATTTTTGAGGTTTAACTAAAAGTTTGCCCTTTAGCTAAGGCATTTTCTCCCAAATTGAGGTGTTTTTTATAAATTTCTAAAGCATATCTGTTGCCTATGATAATAATTGACACTTATATTTTATTAGGTACTAAAATCTAAGAGTTAAAAGCACAGACTCTGGAGCCAGACTACATAAGTTTGATTTCCTGACTCTTCCACTTGCTAACTATGTACACTTGGAAAAGTTATTTAGCCTTTTTGTGACCCAGTTTCCTCAACTACAACATGAAGATACTAGGTTACATAAATATTCCATTAGGTATATTGTGATGATTAAATGAAAACAGTGTTGGGCACAAAGTAAATGCTATTTTAGTGTCTGTGATCATCATTTTTCATGGTTATCATTTCTCTGCATACATTTTATATCCCTAACATCATCAAAAAAATGTCTTGAAATTATGAGTTACATTGAAATTTCATTTATAATGTTCAACATGTTAGAACACTAACTGCATACGGTAGGAGTCCACTAAATATTTAGTGATTGAATAAAAATATATTTATAGTTTGGTTAACATAGTAATGGAAAATAGTAGATTTTTTGTGTGCTTACTGTATTCTAGGAATTTTTCTAAAAATTGTACTATACCTTTCAATTATCAAAACCACCTCATGAGATTATTATCCTCATTTTACCACTAAGAATTCAGAGACATAAGAAAGTTAAGTTACTTGTTCAGGATCACCCAGTATGAGGCAGGGGTAAGATGTCTTTGTTTAAAAACACAGTAGTTTCCAAACTTTAGTATGTATCAGAGTCACCCAAAGGGCTTTTTAAAACACAGGGATAACTTAGCACTATTCTCAAGTTTCCAATTGAGCAGGTCTGGATGGTGTCCAAGACATTGTATTTCTAACAGGTTTTCAGGTGGTGATGAATGATGCTGGTCAGGGGATACACCTTTGAGAACCAGTGCACTAGGTTATAATCTTTCCTCTATGATACACAACTTAAAGTATACTGGGAAAAGATATTTCTAAACTGGAAGTTGACAAATTGTGTTCCAGGTCAAACGGAAACATGCAAGGTTTTCCTAGGAAACAAAGCTTAATATTAGAAACTTATATGGAAACTGAGCTTTAAAGAAAAATGAAAGAAAAACAGACTTTCTGGGCAAAGATAATAACGCTTCCATGATGCACAAGTTAACAATAAGTAGTAAATTACAGAGGTGTTTGACTTTGTGTAAAAGTGCTGCTATCTTCTTAACCAAAGACAAATTAACCAACCCAGGAAACCAACTAATCTGGAAAGACAGTGTGACAGGTTTGCAGTAGCTAGCCTCAGACAATAGACACTACTCCCCAGACTCTTTTAGCTAGTTCTACAGGTGGATTAAGTCAGATATAGGAATTTTAAACATAACCAGACATTGAATTATCCTGTATGATATCTCATGCTCCTCCAAAGTCATGAGATCCAGGGTCTGAATCTGGATATGTCCACACATTGCTGGGAAACCAAATCAGGGCAAAGAGTCAACTGCTTCTGCCCTAGGATCAAATGTCATGACAAATATTTTTTCAATTATTTATTCCTCTCTGCCTACATTTTGTCTATACATGTTGTATTTTCACTGCAAGAACAAATTGACAGGATTCACTGACTTGATCCCAACTCTGAGGATCCAGAAATATATTTTTCTACCTGGATTCTAGTAAATGTTTGCCTTTCCATACACTTAGCATGTTTGTGTTGCCAAACCCATTTTGCTAAATTATAGCCTTATCTATTCTTGGCTTGTTCTGCCTTGATGTACCCATGAAATGACATAATAAAAATGTCAAATGCATAATTCATCATGGTAAACCATGTACAAATCCATGTTTCTGAGCATAAAAAGAGAAGACTGTAAGCCAGAATCATCAATACTAGAAAATTCCAAAGTTGACATGTGCAGATTGTTTTAGTACTCTGGGATGTAATTCATTTAAACTTGGGCCAATGAGTAACGATCTGAGGATGTGTGAGAAAAATTTATCTAATGCCAAAGAAAAGAACCATAGGAAAGCTAAAGGCAGAACAATTACAGAAATTCACACAGGGAATTAGTTCCCACTAGCCAAATTTTAAAGGCTACATATACTAGACATCCAGCAGAATATCCAGAAAGTTGGCATGATAGCAGTGGAGCTAAATTAGCCCTTGCCAAAAAATTCCTTTCGGACTGTCCTAAAAGAACTTAAAAACAAGCTTTGAAAGTATCTCACTAGTTCCAAGTAACTTAGCTGTTTCACTCCAGGAACAAAATAGATGCCTTTTAAAGCAATACAACAAAATTAAGTATCAACAATATCAAATTTAAGATATCCCGAATACAACCAAAATTGACCAGGCATGCTAAGAAGCAGAGAAATATGATCCAGAATCAGAGAAAATAAACAATAAAAATAGACCCCAAAATGATAGAGATGATGAAAATAACAGAAAAGGACATTGGATTAAAACAGCTATTAATATTATAAATTTTTTTTATGTTCAAGAAGGTTCTAGTAAAGATGAGTATGATTAGGAGAGAAATCATAAATGTTAAAGACACAATGGAAAAGACATAAATGAAATTTCTATAGAGGAAAAATGTATCTGTAATCCAAAATGAAAAAAAAAATGCTCTAGATGAGATTGACAGCAGAGTAGATATTTAGGAAGAAAATATCAGAGAACTTCTTCAAGACATGACAATAAAGACTATTCAGAGTGAAACACAGAAAGAAAAAAAAGAAACATAAGTGAAACAATAGAGCAACAGAAACTTGTGGGATAAAGTCTAATCTTGTTGAAATTGGAGTCATAGTAGGACAGAATAGGTAGTAAATAAGCAGAAAACATAACTGGAAAAATAATGGCCGAATTTTGTGAAAACTTTAAATCTATAGTTCCAAGAGGTTCAAAAAACCCTAAGCTGAATAAACCTAAATAAAACCACAGCAAAGTACATCATAATCCAATTGCTTAAAATCAATGTTAAAGAGAAAATCTTAAAATCATTCACAGACACAAGAAGATAAGAATGTCAGCAGACTTCTCATCAGAAATGATGAAAACCATAAGATAGTGGATAGATGATTTATAAAGTACTGGGAGAGAGAAGTAATTGCACAGAGACACAACTTAATTTTTTTAAGGTGATAAAAATGTTCAATATCTTGATGGATATATATCTTGATGGATATCTTCAATATCTATTTGTGGTGGGATTTACAAATTATTCATATTCATAAACAAAAATTATTAAATTTATCATATGTAAGTTATCACAAAATAGCTGATTAAAAAAGATGCTGGTCAATTTTGGGGAAATGGTGTTAGTATATTATGAGAGTTTTAAATGAGAGAACCTTTCTCCTAAAAAGAAAATTTACTAAAAAATTATAGAATATTTTTCTTGGTTTAGGTACTGCAGTACTAAAGAGAGGCCTGAATTCATACATGCTTGTAATACAAACTGTTTAACAGATACCTACCTTCCTTTTTTAAGAAAATAAAACAAAGCCAAATTATTGCCAGAAAGGTAATAATTTAAGTAGCAAGCTATGTGATTTAGATGACTCACAAAAAATAAATCTCAATAAATGTATTTTCTATAAATGCAAAACCCAGGTTAATATCACACTAAACTTGTCATATAATCAATGGTTTGCATGACAATTATAATTTCAAATTTGTGTTAGTTCAACATGTGCAAGAAAATTATTTTAGGCTGAAGATATTTTTAAAATTAATTTTATAAAACCTTTTTATTTTTGAATAAACTTAAAATTTGTATTAACTTTTCCCCAGTAATTATTATTCATAGAACAATTTTGATCAAATTGTGTTTTCTGCAACTATAATAAAGGATGCTCATGGGGTCCCACAATGCTTCTTTACCTCCAGTTTATTTCTTGAAGAAGTGGGTTTCCAGTGAGAGACAATTCACGGAGAGAATAGCATGCGTTGAACCATACTTTGACACTTGTAAGATCTACAGAAAATAAACAAAATCATTTTGAAAGGTATCACAGATACAGAAAAAGTATCATAAATCAATGGCAATTTTATTTGTTGGTTAGCTATTAAAGAAAAGCAGTATTTTTATTTTTCTGTGTAATAATATATACTTTTAAAGGAAGACCATATTTAGTTAAAAATATGGATTAACTGTCAGAATATGTTTCTACCATTGAGCAGCTGTGTGAACTAGTGCAAATCTGTTTTCAACTCAGGTTCATACCTATCTCATAGGGTGGGGATTAAATGAGATAATGTGTGCAAAGGGCTTAGTATAGCTTGTGCCAGACAGTAAACAAAAGATCTGAAGAAGTGAAATTTAAAGTAATAGGATAGGTGCTAAAATTGAACATATACCTGAATAGAATTACATGGACCTTTTGAACTTTCAAAAGTAAATATTAAAAATAATTGATCTCAAGGAGACAGAGGGTAGAATGATGGTTACCAGATGCTGGGAAGGGTAGTGGGGAGCGGGGATAAAGTGGGCATGGTTAATGGTGCAAAAATATAGTTAGATAGTTAGAATGAACAATATTTGATAGCACAACAAAGTGACTATAATCAATAGTAAGTTCAGGTATACTTTAAAATAACTAAAACAGTGGAATTGGAATGTTCCTAACACAAAGGAATGATAAATGCCTGAGGTGATGGATGCCCCAATTACCCTGAAGTGATTAATTCACATTGTATGTCTGCATCAAAACATCGTATGTACCCTATAAAGATATACAACTATTATGTACCCAAAATAAGTAAAAATGAAAAAAAATTGCAGAGAGATGTAGAGTACATTACAGAGAAATTTATATTGAATTAGTTTCCCACTGAAAATAACCATAAAACTAGACTACAAAAGCACATATCGGTAGTACTCTGAGAAAAAGGAAACACATAATGTGAGCTTGCAATCAGTTTACAATTGCAGTGATTTTCTGTCTACAGGCATGTTACCACCTCTGAGCAGGAAAGTGGAACCCAAGCAAAGAGGTTGTTTTGCTGAGCTTGAAGAGGCAAAGATTAGAACTGAGGCTGGAATCTGCGGGGAAAAGCACAGAGAAGAAGCTGGGATATGTGTATGTTGGGTAAGAGGTGGGGAGAAGTCTGTATGAGGATCTACCACAGGTCTTTGGAAAAGTGCTATGTGTTACATAGGTAGGACAAGACTCTGCAAAACCTAGCAGGGATCACCTGTTCATCTAAATAAATATATCATTCAGAAAATTAATATGTCAAATGATGGCCTGGACAAAATGTTTACAAAACATATATCTGACAAAGAATTACCACCCAGAATATATTAAAATTTTCTATAAATCAGTAAGATAAAGGAAAATAACTTTTTTTTTTTTTTGAAACAGGGTCTCGCTCTGTTGCCCTGGATAGAGTGCAGTGGCGACATCATAGCTCAATGCAACCTCCAACTCCTGGGCTAGTGAGATCCTCTGGTCTCAACCTCTCAAGTGTTTGTTACTGCAGGTGTGAGCCACCACACTCAGCTAAGAAAATAACTACACTTTTTAAATGGTGAAACACTTGAAAAGACACAACAAAAGAAGATAGGAGAATCACCAATAAACACTTATAAAAAGGTTCAACATCTTTACATAAGGGCAATGCAAAAAATAACCCCAATGTACTAACAATGAAATGCTAAACACTCTCTAGAATGTAGCAGTTGGAACTCTCCTACACTCCTGGTGGGGGTGTAAAGTGCTACAACTACTTTGGAAAATAGTTTGCCAGTTTCTTTTGAAGTTAAACGTACACCTACCCCATTATACAGCATTATACTCTTACACATTTGTCCAAGAGAACTGAAAATCTAAGTCCACAAAAAAATTTGTACAAGAATTTCTGTAAGAACTTTACATTCATAGTAGACTTAAACTGCAAACAATCAAAATACTTTCAACAGGGAAACTGATACACAAATTATGATATACTCATACAATGGTTTATACTTCAGCAAAAAAAAAGAACTGATTTAAATAATATGCTTAAATGTCACATGAATACTGAACAAAGAAAGCTGGAGGCAAAAAAGAACATACTGCTTGATCTCTTTATTATAAAGACAAAATTAATCAATGGTGACAAATTCAGACTGTAGTTGCCTCTAGGAGTGGACTTACTAGGAATGGGAATTGGGAAATTTTAAGGGGAGGGGGGAATTAGTCAATTTATTTCATGATTCTTTAATAAATTTTATTATTATTATTATTTTATTTTATTTCATGGGAACTTGCTATATTGCCCAGGTTGGTCTTGAACTCCTGGGCTCAAGTGATCCTCCTCCTTTGGCCTCCAAAGTAGCTGGGATTATAAGGATGTGCCACTGCACTTTTCTCTAATAAACTTTTAATGGGTGACTATCCCTGTTAGGAATAAACAAGTTAGACAAGTTTGTTTACTCATCTTCATTAGTCTATTTATTTCATATATAAAAGATATATGATTTTTAAATAAAAATATAATTGTGACTTTGCCTAGGTCTACTATAAAGATATGGGGGTAATATGATTTTAAAAGTAGAAAGAAAATTCTAATTGAATTATTTAAGCATGCTTTATTATACAGATTTAGTATTTGTACATACCCTTAACATATGTATTCAGAACAACTCTTTACCATATTTGGAACAGAAACTCAAAAGCCCGTTATTTAAAAAAATTTTATATTATTCTAAACTTACCAGAAAGACAATTGTTGCTGACATCTAATTTTTCCAGAGTAACAAAATGAAAAAGTGGTACAATTTTTGTCAAGCTGAAAACAAAAACAGAATTCATAAAAATTCCAAAATGTAATATCCTTAATATTATTATTATTACTATGTAACAATGTATTTATATAATACATTCATATAACTGTATAAAATTGCATATATAATTATAATTATACAATACAATTATAACATCTATTAACAGTGCTTATTAAAAATGGAGTAGTTACAAGATTCTGAGTATTTATAATGGAACATTTCTAGTCATTTTTTTTCTGTTTTTATTTTAGCTACCATCCCAGGGAAATGCATCTAGTCATTTTTAAAAAGAAATTATCATGGAATTGCCAATTTCAATCACAAATATCATGGACTTTGATATGTATTTGCTAATCAAATAATATACCTTTACTGTTCTTATTATTATTTTTGCCTTTGTATAAACCCAAATTGACAGAGAATTTATATTATCTATTTTTTTAATCCCTGACAGAAAGAACCTAAACCTTTAAGGTACAAACAGAAAAATTCACTTATTTTCATTTTTCAGTGGAATAACTGATGAGTCACTAGTTTTGTTCTTTAATTTAAAAAATCCTTGTTTACTACATTGAAAGTATTGTAAGTACTATAAGTATCCAAAAATTACACTGGGCTTAATTTTAAATTGGAAATATGCTCAAGATATTAAAAAATGAGTCCAAGAATCATAATCATGTACAATGTTTTAATCTATATAGTGGACTTAAATTTAATAAAATATACTGATATTTAAAATTGATATTCTTTTAATTATGTATATGAAAAATCTAATAGCAATAAACATGTCTATTTGTTAAATAAAAAGTTTTTATTATTTTCTACATTATAATTGTCACTAATAACCCATATTCAAGCAAAAACATAAGTGATATTCAAAATTTACATATCATTCAAAACAAAAACTAAGAAGGGAAAATTAACTCTAGTTTGATTTGTATTTCCAACTAAGACAAGTCTACACTACACTTGCTCTGTAACATAACATCACATTGTCATAGTTATTTGGAAATTAAAATTAAACCAACTTATTTAAATCTTTAAATAAGACAAAAACTCCTTTGCATAAAATATATTCTCATCACTACTTAAAAGGACTTTTGAATTAATCCCCCCTATAAGTGTTGGAATTCCAAGACTGCTCAAAATATGCTTTGGCTAAAGGAGTGTCTCTGGTTCGAAAAAAACAAACAAAAAAAGGTATGCATTGATTTCTACTTCTTTTTCTTTCTTGCTTTTTATTCTATCCCTCCATTTCTATTTCTGTGAACTCCCTGACGTGATTTTAAAAAAAAAAGAAAGAAAAGAAAGGGAAAAAAAACTATTATTTTAAGGTTAGAAGCTTGCAGAGTAATACTATGACTGGAAGACTCATAGGATCTGGTACAAGACTAACCCTTGTATTGACCTTGACTCCTCTCTTGTACTATCCTGTTCTGCATTAGCAGACAGAAAGAAGATACTATTGATTAAAACATAGACTAAATAATGAGGTCAGGAGAAGATCTCTCTAAATGTTGCCAATCCTAAGTACAATACTACTATTCGTATACAATACCACTTTTAAAAAACAGTTTCTAGGGGGAAAATGATTCAAGGTGATAAAATAATAAGGGAGAAAAATTTTGGCCATTACATTTATAGATACACTTCATTATTTGTAAATACACTCCATAATGACAAAATTTACTGATACGTCATGAGGATATTGAAGAAAAAGAAGGAAGAAGAGGGGAAGAGAAGTGGGAAGGGAAGAAGGAAAAAAGGGAGGAGGGAGGCACGGAGGGATGGAGGAAGAAAGGAACTTAAAACTTTGTCTATACATAATTAGTGGGTTTAAATCTTAATCGTATGACATTTCCTACTAAGTATGTACTAGATCATTATTGCAAGTAATAAATTTTAATTCTTCAAGTAAAAATGTAATTCTAATGTTATTAACAAGAAAATTCTTTTTAATATATTTCTATTACTAAATCTTTGTCCTACTGAAAGTATTTTGAAAGAGTAATAGCTAATGACATATTATATCTTTCAGAATACAATTTTTCTTTTTTTCCTGAATATCTTATGTTTTCAGCCAATAAATTATAGGTAACATATAGGTTATATGAAGTCCTCAAATGAAAATACCAAATAAGGTAAAAAAAAATCAATAAAAATCCTCTTTACAAAAATTAATCTAAGGGCCAGACTTGGTGGCTCACGCCTGTAATCGATTCTAGCACTCTGGGAGGCTGAGGCGGAAGGATTGTTTGAGCTCAGGAGTTTGAGACCAGCCTGAGCAAGAGTGAGAGCCTGTCTCTACTAAAAATAGAAAGAAATTAGCTGGACAACTAAAAATATATAGAAAAAATTAGCTGGGCATGGTGGCGCCTGCCTGTAGTCTCAACTACTCGGGAGCTGAGGCAGAATGAGGTTGCTGTGTGCTAGGCTGATGCCACGGCACTCTAGCCCAGGCAACAGAGTGAGACTTGGTCTCAAAAAAATAATAATAATAATAATAATAATCCAAGTAAAGAAATACCTGCTTTGATCAAATATTTTTATAATATTGAAATTTTACCTCTGCAGATAACCATGATTTTAAAATCATGTTTTTTTTCTTTTATGAGATTTTAATCAAGAAAACTGGCTACTCATTCAACTTTATGACTATTCACTAGGATTGTCGAAACCTAATAGTAGAATTCTTCTTTTAAACCTCTACAACTTTTCCTTTTAGTGACATTCTATGTATATTTTTTCCAAGAAAATTCAAACCAGAGAGACAAAGGACATTAGTGAAAACCTAATACCATTTGACCTTGTCACATTGGCCTTGGGCATTAAAAAGATATAAATTTCAAAGACGACAAAAAGCAAAAGATTTGTACAATGAGCAGCCAATGGGTAATAGTTTCCACTTTCTGCTCCTACTTAGAGTCTCACTGGAAGTAGAAAAGCTTATAAAGCCAGAGAGTCTTCTAGTTAGAACTCCGTTGAGTCAAACTTAAAACAGTCACATGTCCTAATGAAAATTTAAAACAGAAGTCAGGATGAAACAAGTATTTCAAACAATTATGTACTAAGTATCATTCTTTACATGTATTCCATTTGTTGGAAAAAAGCATATGGACACATAATTTCTTCCTTATGATAAAAATATTTATCAAAAATTAAAAGAAAAATACATAATTTAAAAGCCACACCACCCCCAAGTCCAAATATCATATTTATAAAATTCTCACTTTGCAAAATGTATTCACATGCATTTTCTTCTTGGATATTCATTAAAATCTCATAAAATAGGTAAGATGGGTATTATTACCCCTTTGACATGTAAGAAAAAACTTAGGCTCAGATAGTAAAAGAGAGTTGCTCAATGTCAATTGACTGATAAGTTGTAGATTCAAAATTCAAACCCAGATCTGCTGACTCTAAGCTTTATCAAATGTGATGTGGTTCTGAAAAAGTAAACGCACAGAAAGCACAATGTAAGATGGATGATTTTCCAGTTGACGTTAAGCTTGTTGTGAAAAGTCCTAAGGTTGAAGATGATTTTTACACTGTGACATTAGGAAATCATTTTACTATTCTATATGTCCATTTCCATCAATCACATTTCCCTGGTGCCCTAAGGCCTCCCTTCATCCTCAGAAATGGTAGAAGGTTATGTGTACAAAGAGCTTTAAAAGACCCAGAAAGAATATATTACAATATAAGTGACAGCATTAAAAAAGTGATAGTATTATTAAAACATTTAAAATAGCATATATTATATAATTCTACTTTTTTGTAAGGATAAACATAAAAGATTAAGTTGTTTATGCTTAAGAGTTCTTGGAGGGTAAGGACATACATCACTCATTTTTATGTCCCGCCCCAAATAGCTAGCCCTACTTCAATATTCAAATGTTAGTGAGGTAAACAAAATTATAAATAGGGATCATTTGGATTAATTATATCAATTATCATTTTATCAATGCTACAAATATTGTAATATTCTAATTTATGTGCTTTGAGACCCACTTCTATAAAATATGTTAGATGTGTAAATTCCTAAGTGACTTATTGCATATGTCCAAAGCATAGCTAAGTATTTCATTTTGAAATTATATTTACTACCTGGAAAAGATCCAATGGGTTTTTGAAAAGCCCAAATTACTTATACGCTATTAGTTGATGGAGCAGGCTCCAGAAACAAATATCCTTTTAAACTTAAATCAACTTTCATATTAATATTTTAGATCTGATTAAAACAATTTGAGGGACTTTTGAATATAGCTTCAGTTTTCAGTTCTCAATGTTTGATAGGTAGAAGTAAAATAATTTAGTACCCACACGCTCAAAGGATAAGCACTATTGTGGCAGAGATTCAGAAATCATTTTATAGTTTTAGGGAAAAATAGGTTATATATAAAAATTAGGTTATCCTTGTTCACTTGTTTTGTGAGCACTGGATAATTCAAAGAAGCATTTTCTTATTAAAAGCAATTCCTTTCCCCCATTCCATGTGCCTTTGATGAACAAATTAATCATATTAGAGTGAATAGGTCTCAATGAAACATTAAGCGGAGGAGAAATACACATATTGTGCCCCTGTTTTGGTTTTAGACAGTTATTCTCAGTAAAGATCCAGATGTTTGGTGGTCTCAAATACATCTTCTGAGGCAGGTACCCATTTCGATTTAATGTTAAGGTATTTTTTTTAAGTGTTACTTTATATCCTTAGGGAAATCAAATTTAAATCCATCTTAACAGTTACCAAAAAAATGCAAGTTGAAAGTAGATTAAAAATCATTCTTCCAGGACTTAATAGGTACCACTTGACAGAATGAGACATCCTTCTGAATTAAATTAACTACCTCCTGTATTTTCCAAGGACTATATTCTTTACAAATACAAACAAATCTGCCCTGAGAGGTTTCTACCAGTGCATTTTTGAGAAGAAATAAAATACAGAGGGTAATCAACAATTAAAATTCTACTAAAATTCTAGGATATGCCAATAATTGACTTTAGCTTTTTAAATTCTAAAAAGTTATCTCTATAATTTGTGCACTAATTTATTTTGATGCACTCCCATTGAATTCCTGGAGAAATCCAACTTTTATCTTTGTTTATGAACATCATGCATTTATTTAAGCAATCATTCACTGCATTTATTAAGTAAAGTATATTTTTACCTGTTTTGAGAGAGAGTAAGATTTTGTAGTAAAGGCAGCCAATATGAAGAGAATGCTCCCACAGTTGAAATGCTGTTATCATCCAAGTGCAATTCTCTTAGCAGAACATGATTCTCCAAGGATGGAAGCTATATTTAAATTTGGCTCATTACTTTATATTAAGCAAAATATTTTATCATTTAAGTAAATTTAAAAATATAAAAACCTATCAAAACTAACAACAGATAGATTCTTGCAAACTACATATCATAAACCAAAGTTTAATAAAACTTTTCATATGAATAAAACTTCTATTAATTAACTTTATAATTTTTAATATTCTTCATAAAAGGCATTTCATGATGAAATATAATTAGAATTTCATGATAGATAAATTTGGCCCCATTTATATACTGAAGCAAGTTATAATTTATCATATTTTAATATTATAAAAAACTAATGTTGAATTAGATTTATTTATAAATTATTATAGCTGTGTTGAATATTTCTTAATAGAGGAAAGTATGAAAGAATTCAAAAATAAGCTAAAAATGAAATGCAGCTGATTAGTAAAAATGAACAAGGAAAAGTTATTCAAAATTGCTTTTTAAGTATGTGCTTGATATTTCTATCAAAAGAAAAATGTTGCATTAATCACAGAAATCAATTAATTGAAAGCAATTACCTCACTTAGATAATTTCCCTGTAACTTCAATATCTGAAGCAATCCACAATTTTCAATGCCCTCAATTTTAGTAAGATGATTATGAGAGCAATCCAGATATATAATGGTAGGTGTATCACAAAGACCTTTTGTACTGATTAACTGATTGTGGTCCACAATTAGTTGCTGAAGATTTTTCAAGGATTCTAAACCACCTGGAAGAAAAATTTTGTAAGATCAGTAGCATAAATTCTTCCATACTTTAAAAGGAGAGTTTTAATTTTTTTCTAAATAGTTGCACCTTAGTATTTCCCAACATCTTTAATTACAAGTGAGGACTGAGCCCAAATTCCTGGTGAAACTTACCTTGTAAAATGTGATATTATTTAAACTGGCATCTGGGAGATATATTTTAAAATGACATAATTGGATATCACTTAGAAATTGAACAAAATACTAAAAGGCATCATTGGGTAATGAATGTTTTCTTTTCAAATAAGAATGAAACAAGGGAGAGATAGAAGGACTTGTTTTTTGTTAAAAAGAACAGTTTCAACTCACTCCAGAGCCTTTGAATTTCAAATGTTTGCTAAAGACTACATATATAACATTAGAATGCTATTTTCCTACCATCAGAATAATTACCTTAGATTCCCAAATGAAGTACATAACACCATATCAGAACCAATGAAATATTAGCATATTCTTCACATATTTCAAGATTGTCATGAGTGACCTCCTTTTTGACCAGATAAACTTAAAATCGGTATGATACTATCTAAGAAATATTAGATGCGGTTTAGAAATTATATTTCAGTGGTAATGAGGAAAAAACTGAGAAGGTTGTTTAAATAAGCTAACAGGAGTTAGCATTAGAAAGAAATGCTGAGAAAATCTGTAAAACTTTCATGGATGATATTAAAGATCTAGAAAATTTTCTTTAGATTAGATATTAGACTATGTATGTTCTCTGTAGGTACTACCTCTGTTGAAATTCTACAAATTGGAAATAAATTTTAAGGTCTTGAGTAAGCACCACTAAGCAGAATATCTACAGTGAGGACTGTACACATGGGAGTCATTAAAGCTAAATCTTGGAGAAGTGCTTCAGTCTGATTATCTTGTCAAACTCCCGCATAATATTTTTTTCAATTAAATGTCAGAATAAATATGAAGTTCTTTACTTTTTTTTTTACCAAAAAGTTATTTGATAAATTAAAATAGATAGCTTTAAAAGAAGAAATATTATATATAAAAATTGGTTTCTGGAATTTATGTAATGAATTTCTCCTGTAAGAATTCAGAACATCTAACCCAAGATTTGTTCTTTTAATTATATATTGATTTACAAAAAGAAAGGGCGGAGAGTCTGCTTGTATCAAGTTGAAGAAATAAAGGGAACAATCAAGTAACATTACCAAAATCTCATAAGAAAATGTAATTCTGCATTATATTTTAAAAATTCAAATAATGTAACAAATATTTCATAAAGATTCAAGAAAAATTATAATTAGGTATCTCTAATAGTTTAGGTCAAATAAAGTAACTTAGTGTTATGAATGATGATTTCTCACACAAATATGTTTTTATACAAAAAGTAAATTTTCTTATAATGAGTAATAAATTATGCAACATAAGAGAAGCAGGAAAATGCATAGAGGACTCAAAGAAGAAAAGAGAGACTAAAATCTACATTCAGGCAGTAGTCTTATATTTTTAAGATTTATCTAGGATCAATGTGCTGGTATTTCCTTGTAATGTAAAATAGTAATTACAACTTAGAAAAAATTATTTGTTGTTATTAATAAATGAATTGTTCTTCTCTATCAGTTATTTAACCAGGTTATTAATAAAATAACAGATCAATTATATATTATAAACTTTGAGGGATTAGAAGCAGTATATTACATATTATAATAAATATACTGGCTATAATATAAAGTCTGCTGAAATAGAAAATATGCTGGAGTTTAGTATGCCTTAGGATCATATCTAATGAACATCAATTAACCCACTAAAGCAGACAGTCCAGGCAAAAGGAAACACCAATTAATACAGATTAGTAGTTGTGTAAAATGAAATGCCCTTTATCAAATATTCAAATGTCTTGCATGTTCTCAGACAAGAGAAAACATAATAAAAAAATATTCAAATGGCTTATGGAATCTACTTTTATAGGCTTAATATTTTTAAAAACTATGTACATTGCTCTTAAATTATCCAGAGCTAATCTGAGACAGAAATTTCCATTAACTCATTTGGAGTGGGGAATGCATTTGCAAAACTTTTCAAGGGTTATCCAAGAAGAGAACCAAGATGAAACATTAGGTTACACAATGATGAAAGATAAAACATTTAGCAAAGGAAGCTGAAAAAAAAAAAAAACAGGTAAAGCAGAACAATTGAGAGGAGAAAAGAGGAAAAGGCAAACAATTCTGCAATGAAGGAGGGATTAAGAAAAAAAAATAATACATAATTTACAAGTATGAGAAGCTTTTTGTTTATAATAAATTATGTACAGTCAGACACAGTTGTCAAAGGAATGAGAAGGGGTCACTCACTGTTTGGCAGTGATGAAGCAGCTGAAGACTTTTGCCAGAGATATTAAGAGTAATCAGGATGGAAACCACAGTGCAGTGGAAGTGGAGATAATAAGTGTTGACTATTTTTTAGATTTTTGATAATGGAGAGAAGATTCTTCACAGTCCTGAAAATGGCCTACAAGACCCTACGTGATCTGCTTCCCACTATCTCTGTGAACTCATCCTCTACTACTGTCCCCTTCTCTCATTTCTATGAATCTATTATATAGTGATACACAAATATAAACTAATAGATAGAGATGTTCTTTACCACACTATTTAAATGCAAAGAAGTGGAGACAAGTTAAATGTCCATCAATAAGGGAATAGTTAAATAAATTATAGTGTATCTTTAAAATGAATATGCAAAATATTCAACATGTAGCAGTACTGACATAGGAGGATGTCTATGATATATTACTATATGTAAAACCTTGGTTTTTAGCTATTGAGTAAACCTAAATCTAAATATGCACAAGAACCTGAAGCTAAATCTTCACTTCTATAATTTTATTGTATAGGATGAGGTCTAGAATAATCCACAAGCAATTATTATCAATGGTCACCCCTTCAAAATGAAAGAGAGAAGAATTAAGCAGACAGATAAAGTTTATCTGCTTATACTATATACATCTTTTATCAAAAAATTTAAATGAGAATGTACTTCTTGTGAACAAATTTTAAAAACAATGTATTTGAATAAAGAATCAGAACAAGTATTGAAGAGAACTTTGTTATTCTGTATTTAATCCTTACCACCATCAACAACAAATACGGTTTTTGAACTAAACTACTAAAAAATTTGGGAAAACATGATGTTGTACTCTGTTGCAAGGGCTTGTTATATAGCCAAAGTGGGAGAACACTGTACATACAAAGGAGGGCATATCTCTTAGAATTTAAGATGAAAATTTTTTTAAAATTCAGTAAAATGTTAAAAAAAGAGAGACTTGGTTTGGTCCCTAAAACACTGGCCTAATTACAATAGTAAGGAGGGAGATGCATTTAAGAGAAGCAAATTTTGATAATATATTTTAAAAATCAGCCTAATAAAAAAAAAGGACATCATCTAAAAAATATGCAAAACTGAGGGCTGCCAACAACCATGTGAGTGAGCTTGGAAGTAAATCTTTCAATCTCATTGAGCCTTGAGTTGATGGCAGTCCTGGTTGACAGCTATGAACCACAACCTCATGAGAGACCCTGAGCCAGAAACACCCAGCTAAGCCATTCCCAGATTTCTGACCCACAGAAAATGTGAGGTAATAAATGTTTGTTGTTTTAAATTGCTAAGTTTCAGAGTAATTTTCTTCACATCAGTATATAACTACTGCAATAAGGATTCTATTCTGAAGAAAACATAACTCAAGAAAGAATAAATTATGTTGAAAATGCTTTGGGCTATGGAAGAACATTTTCAAAAAGTTGAATATAAGAAGAGTACAAAGATATTAAAACAAAATAAGTAGGTAAACAAATGTACCAACATAACACCAGAACAGAGCTAATAAATAATTTAGAAACAACATTGTACAGAACAGAGAGCTAGAAAATTAATTGCCCCAAAGAGGAGATAACTACATTAAAGTGAGACGAAAGAAAGAAGAAGAGGAAGAAGATGATGAAGAAGCAGGAGGAGGAAGAAGGAGGTATGGATTGAATCAATTAAATAATAACAGACATGAAAGAAAGAAAGACAAACACAACCAAAATATGGATCACCTATGACTGAAGAATAGAATCAAACCAAAAACTTTTTCAAATATATAAAAAGTTAAATTTTCCAGAAATGAAAAAATAATATGTAGTTTTTGGAAAGAACATTACTTTCTAAGAAAAACTTACATGGACGTATTGACAATAAGATGTTTCTCAGTTAAGTTATTTATTAAGGACAAGAAAAAAACTGGGGGTTATCTAGGTAGAAATCACTTACGAGGAGAGAAAAATCCAGTTAGCCTCAAAGTTTACCACAGCAACACACAATACCATATATGCAATGGAGTAAAGACCACAAAGTACTAAGTAAAAGTGTGACCTAAAAATAGAATGCACAACTACATTATCATTCAGGTATAAAGGCAACTGACAGACATTTTCAAATGTGACTCAGGGGGATGGGCGGGACATGGGCAATATATATAACCTGAACTTTTGTATCCCCATAATAAGCTGAAATAAAAAAAAAAAAAAGAAAAAATTTTAATGAAATTTAAAAAAAAAAGAATTCAGGGAATATAGTATTTTGGACCATCTTCAAAAAATAAGATTTAAAAAGAGCTAATAAACTGCATAATCCAGACAAGCAAGAAATGAAATAAACAGTTGTCATAAAATACTCATTTTCATATAAATCTAATACTGCTATAGGATATTGAGTGGGTAAATATTATATATCTTAAAGTGAATAATAAAAATCATAAAGGAAAAGAAGATTGGAAATGTATAAACATGCTAATTTATGCTATTATCTTAAAGAGGAGTTAATATTGTCTAAAACAGACCAATCAAAAGCAAATGTCCTAATAAGTTTTTGAAGCAAAAAATAGACACTCTAATTGACAAAAATGGGAAGAGCAGGTGGAAGAAAGTGTAAATGTAATAATTTTATCAACTTTAATATGAAGAGGTCAATAGGTACATTCTAAAATTTTGAAATCAAACCATTTTCATATAATTTCCTGCTCACTTTAACAATGCTTTTGTGAGTTTCCAAATGATACGTCCCATCCTAGTAAATTCTCTGTAGGAAAACTGGTAGAGAATGAATGTTTCAAACCATTAATTCTCATGTACATGATTTTTTACACCACAAGATGATCTTGTAATACTTTTTTAAAAGTTCAAATTGATGTTCTACTTCAGTAATGGTAAAGTTCTGGCTGTGTCATCTCAAAAGCAGTACTAAAATGTTAAATGGTTCAATATTAGAATATAAAATATATGCCTAAAACACATCAGCTGATGCATACTCTAATAATCACAAGTATTATTAAATTTTCTTAATATTTAATTAAAATTTACCTAATTATTTACTTAAACTTTCTCTAATAAAAAAATGTATCCTAAGTACATTTATTTATATGAGAAAAGTAGGCATCATTGGCTGAAATGTTACAATGTTCACTTCGAACAATGAGAACATTTATATATGAGGACATTTGGTTGACTATTTTCCTTCTGTCATTACTCAAAGAGCTTTGAATTTCTATTCTGATGTTTGCTATAAGTTTTATTTCCTTGATAGCGTTATGTGATAACTTTTCCTAATTTATTGAAATAATAGTTATAGAATATCTTATATGTTAAGAGATATAAACCAATTCTCTATATTTCTACTACAAATATAAAGACCTATTTTTCCAAAAATAGCTTTACCTTGATACAAAATTCATCAGAGACTAGTTCTACTAATTCTGTCACACTGTTATGTCATCTGGGAAGCAGAAAAATGATACAAGGCAGAACACTCTGCTTTTAAGTATCTCTTACCTAATAAATTTAACTAGAAAAATTTTTAATTGCTAACATCTAAAAATATTCACAATTTATTAAGTGAATAAAGTAAATTATAAAACAATATTACAATAGTGATTTTTAAATGCATAGAAAACAATCTAGAAAGCGCATCCATACAGGCTATATCTGGATGGTGGGATTATGGATTATTATTTTATCATTTTAAAGTGCAAGTTTTAGACAATAAGCACGTATTAATTGTGTAGCTTAAAAGTTACTGAGAAAAAAAATTACAAATTGATTTTAAGAAATTTCTGGTCAGATAAACTGATCATTGTTACCTATGATAATAACTAAAAATAGCCATTACAATTTTTTGAATATTTCCAAATGAGCTCTTAAGAAGGTGAAGAATTCTCAGCCCATAATCTAAATAAATATGATAGGCAAAGAGTGGTAAACAAAACAGTAAAGTCAGTTTTCAATGTGAGAAAATTTTTTAAACTGAGGAATATGAAGATTCTATAGCTCAGAGCTTAAGGAAATAAAAATCAAACTTCACCTAAGGTGACAAGTATACCAGACAATCCCACACAAACCTGGAACCTCAATCAGATATAACCAACCAGAAGATAGAAAGTTAAATTGCATATCTTGAATATCAATATTCAGAAGAGCGGGCAAAAAAAATCTCCCATTAAAAATAATACACACAAGCTGGCCCTACTATAGGTTTGCAGCTCAAATTCACTCAATACATGATCAGAAAACCTCCACCAGAAGTGTAGCATAAATGATTGTAGATTGTCTGTGTACCCAGCCATCCAAAAAAATCCTCACTTTCATCCCAAATTTAAGAATAATCACAAAGCTTAAATTCCAGGGAAAATAAAAAGATAATAAACAAACACACAAAATACACAATGTAATAAGCTTCATAAGTAAAAGTTAGAAGAAAACAAAATACAGCAGAAGTAGACCCAGGTGGAAATTCAAATTAAGTTAAAAACTCAATGACCTGGAGAGTTTTCAAGATGGCTGACTAGAGACATCTGGTATGCACCTCCTCCACAAAGAAGAATCAAAATAATGAGTAGATAATCACACTTCAAATGGATCATCTAAAAGAGGACACTGGAATTCAACAAAGAAGTGACAGGAAACACCAACAGCACTTGAGCACTCTTTCTGGGGGCCTGGGGACTGGCCTGCCCAGCCCATCACAGTCACTGCGAACACCAGCATGGACTACTTGAGACTTATAAGTTAGTTCTGCAACTGCTACTGACATCACCTGTGCCACACTCGCTTCCCAGGAGCCCAAGAAGCCACTCATCCAACCAACCCATTGTCTCCATTACCAGCACCAGACAGAGCAAGCTGCCTGGAGGCCCAAGAATTGGCCTGCCTGGATCCACTAACACCAGTGCCAGTGTATGTCACCAGGGTGCCCAAGGGTGGGCACACCCAGCCTGCCACTGCCACCATGGGGCCCAAGGATAGGCCCACCATGCATCCCTATACCCAGTAAAACTTGACCATAGCCTGGACTAACAACCACACCTTATGCCACTGAGGAAATCACAGACACTACAGATGATATTTACCATTGAAGGAATCACATGGAGACTATACTATTGCATGCACCCAGAATCAAAGGTAAAGTGCCCTACCCAAGCAATACCACAGATACATCTTCAGAGAAAACTCCTTTCATACACATGCAAGTTCAAAATATTGAAAGGAGTGACGATTACACCAGATGTGCAGATATTAACATAAGGACACAAGAAACATGAAAAACCAAGGAAATATAACACCTCCAAAGGAACACAATAATTCTCCAGCAACAGATCACAATCTAAAAGAAATTTATGAAATCCTGGATGAAAAGTTCAAAATAATGATATTTAAGAAGATTAATGAGACACAAGATAATACACAAAACAATATAAAAATATCACAGAAATAATTCAGTACATAAGTGAGAAATTTAGCCAAGTGATAGCATAAAAACAAAAACACACAGTAATTCTGGAACTGAAATATTCATTAAATGAAACACAAAATACATTCAAAATCTTCAACAAAAGAGTAGATCAAGCAGAAGAAAAAATGTCAAAGCTTGAAGACAGGTCTTTTGACAGACCTGCAGGCCAGATCCCATACCCCCAGGACTTAATCATGTTGCTTGGGGGCACGGAGGTGAGATTTGTGAACTAATCTGAGGAGGGGAGAGAGCCCTTGTGGGCAGAACTGAAAAGACAGTGTAGTGTGAGTCCCAGCTGCAGTGCACTCACAGAACGACCCTCCCCCAAAAGGAAGGCCACAATCTCAGCCCAGGGTAGGATCCTGGACAGGGAAACTTCCAGCCTTCTGTGCCATTTCTGGGGAACCCAGCTAGCTCGAGCTATTGCCTGCTGGCAAATGCCAGAGGAAGACCATAGAGCCGGAGAGGGGGAAGAAGAGTAAAACCTGCTCCTGACTGCCAGATTGTGGATCTCATACGGCCTCTGCCTCCACAAGCAGACTTTCTAGCTGGGAGGGGCCATCTCAGCCTCTCCCTGCTGGCTTTCCTGAGAAAGCTGGGAGCAGACCTCTGACCTCCACCAAAAGACCTCCTTACCAGCTTTTGTGGCACTTGAGGGCAGGCACACTCAACCCAACCCTGCCCAGCCTCACTCCCCCACACACCTCTGCTCTGGTAGAGAATAAGGATTCAACTGGAAATTCCAGGGCCAAACCCACTACCTGGGGCATTTGAGTGCTTCTCCTGAAGGGCAAGAGCTGGCACGGCTCCCAAAAACAACATTGCAGCTTGTTCCTTCCAGCAAGCACCACCTACTGACAAGGAGGTCAATTTGCACAGCCCTTTACAGCATTTACTGACTCAATTAAATAGGGTGTGGTTTATCCTTACTCACAAGCACTAAATCCTGTCTCAGAGATTAAACTGGACATGCCAATAAAATTCACACTATTAAGAAGACCACAGGGCTGGGGAAAGAGAAAGGATCTCAAAGACCTCAATCCTCCCTCATCAAAGAGAAACAGGGAATCTGCCCACACACATAGCTCACCACTGCTACAGCCTACAAACTAGCAACTGAGAAAACCACCACAGTAAGGATATCTATAACCAATGTATCCATCCAGACAACAGATTGCCATTAAGCACCCACAAGCAAAGGCAAAGGTTCTTAACCAATGTATGCTACAGACACTCCCTTATGAGTGAGGGGGAAAGGAATTAAAAAAGCCCCATTTAAACAACAAAAAAAAAATCTAAAAATAAAAAATGACAGCTGCCCCAGATGAGAAGGAACAAGTAAAAGAACTCAGAAGTATGAAAAATCAGAGTGAAAGGACATCCCTAGATGGGAACACCAGCTCTCTAGTAATGGATACCTACCAAAATGGAAATATTGAAATGGCAGAGAAAGAATTCCCAATATGGATTATAAGGAAGCTCAATGCAATCCAAGAGAAAATGGAAAACCAACTCAAAGAAACCAGAAAAAAAAATTCAGGAAATGAATGAAAAATTCACTAAAAACATATTAAATATCTTTTTTAATATGTCACCAAAGACATATTAAAAAACAATACAGACAGAACTTCTTGACTTTTGCAGACAAACAAGCATTGAGGGAATTTTTCAATACCAGACCTGCCATGCAAGAAATACTCAGAACCTCACCATACATGGATCAGTACAATAGACACCCACCAGAGTAAAACTACCCAAAAGCTAAGGCTCAGAGCTCATATAAAAAATAGCACAAGGGATAAAACAAAGCAATAAGGTACCACCCAACAGGATGAACAGAATAGCATCCTGCATATCAATTCTATCAATCAATGTGAATGGTCTGAATGTTCCACTTAAAAAACACAGGCATGCTGAATGGATAAAAAAATACAGCCCAAGTATCTGCTGACTCCAGGAAATACATCTAACCCACAAGGACTCATACAGACTGAAGATGAAAGGATGGAACAATAAAAAAAATTCCATGCAAATGGAAACCAAAAGAAAGGCTATGTAGCCACTCTCATATCAGATAAAATTGACTTTAAATCAAAACTAGTACAGAAAGAAAAAGATGGTCATTACATAATGGTAAAGGGAGCGATTCAACAAGAAGACATAATAATCCTAACTATTTATGCACCTAACACAGGCGCACCCAGATTCATAAAGTAAACCCTAGTAGATCTAAGCCGAGATAGAAACAGCAGCATCCTAATTGCTGGGGACTTCAACACTCCACTGATAGAAATGGACAGATCATCCAAGCAGAAAATAAATAAAGAAACACTGAACTTAAGTGGGACTCTGGAATAAATGGGCCTAAAAGACATTTATAAAACATTTTACCCCAAAGTACGGAGTATATATTCTTCTTATCAGCACATGGAAAATTCTCCAAGATTGATCATATCTTAGGCCACAAACATGTTTCAACAAATTCAAAAAAATAGAAATCATATCATGTATCTTCTCGGACCACAGTGGAATAAAACTAAAATCAACTCCAAGAGAAACATTCAATTGTACAAAAAGTACAAAGGTAATAGAAGTTAAACAACCTGCTGCTGAACAATTATTGGGTCAATAATGAAATTAAGATGGAATCAAAAGATTCTTTGAACTGAAAGACAAAGGGGACACAAGATACTCAAATCTACGGGAATCAGCAAAAGCAGTCCTAAGGGGAGAATTCTTAGCCTTAAATGCTTATGAAATAGACAGAAAGATCACAAATTAACAATCTAATGACACATCTCAAGGAACTAGAAAAGGAAGAGCAAACTGAACCCAAAGGTAGCAGAAGAAAAGAAATAACTAATGTCAGAGATACTATAAAAATATGAATTGAATGCTAAATAAAGGAAACAAATAGAAATTCTAAAACCAGAACTACAATAACTATAAGCAAAAATTTCATGGATGGATTGACCATTATATTAAGCCGAAGAACTAGGGAACTGTTTTGAGCCACAAAAATATATTCAGAGCTACATACAGAGAGACACAAATGAAATGTAAGAGTTATAAGAATATATTAATAATTATAAGAGTATCAAGGAATCATAGGATATGTGTTATCTATATAAAATATGTATTATATCCTATATATTATCATATATAATAATTATATCCATTAATATATTAAACCCTTTAATTTAAGAGGCACAATGAACTCTAACAGAGTGAATATTAAGGTAACCACAAATAATAACTTCAGAGTAAAGTGATAAAAACAATGGACAAAGAAAAAAATCTCAAAAAGAGGAAAAGAAATTGTCTTCTAAGGATCAAGCTAAGCCAGGAAACCTAGAATACAATGGAAAATATTTACAATGCAGATATTGCTATCCAAATGGTAAGTCTATATCTCAAATATTTTTACACGTGTCTATGTGTGTGTGTGTTCATTGGTGAGTGTATGCATGTATGTATTAAACATATACTTAACCAAATAAAATCTGAAAGAAGTCATCCCCAATAGATCTGCATTGAAAAAAATACTAATGCATATTCTTTTTTATTGAGACAGGGTCTTGCTTTGTTGCCCAGGCTAGAGAGGAGTGGCCCAATCATAGCTCGCTGCAGTCTTGAACTCCTGGGCTTAAGTGATCCTTCTACATCAGCCTCCTGAGTAGCTAGGGCTACAGCTGTGCATCACCAGGCACGGCTAATTAAAAAAATTTAATTAGCATGTCTGGTGATGGGGGAGGTGGGGTTTCACTATGTTGGGGTGGGGTTTCACTATGTTGCTCAGGCTGGTCTCATACTTTTAACTGCAAGCAAGCCTCCTACCTCAACCTCCTTTTCAAAGTGTTGGCATTACAGGTGTGAACCACCATGCCCAGCTTACTAATGCATATTCTTTGGGCAGAAGGAACATTGTAGATAAAAGGTGGAATAAAGAGTAATGGAAAGTTTATCTTATATTTCTACATAGTAGTACTACAATATGTATGGTACTATAAACATAGTATTATTAATACTATACTACTATTGATATAATATCTATGGTAAACAAAAAGAATCGTAAAATAATATATAACTGGTAATACAATAGGAAAAATGAAATAATTTAAAACCTCAATCAAACCAAAAGAGGGCAAGAAAAGAAAAAAATAAACAGAACAGGAAGAATAAAGTCAAATAGTAAAATACTAGATTTAAACTCAAATATATCAATGATTACTCTAAATTATTGATCATACCAAATTAATTACTAGAGACTAAAGGCTACAAATCAAAGCTAGAATTTGTAAGTCAACCTAGGTAAAACAATGAAAAAAACAACAAATTTTCATGTTACATAAAAGACACAAACCAAAAACAACTTGTAGAAATATTGTAATTAAAAGGATAGAAAAAGATATATCTTGTGGACACTAAACCAGTGGTTCTCAAAGTGAAGTCCAGAGACTCCGCCCACCCCCCCACCACAAGAAATGCTTTTAAAGTTTCCATAAGGTCAAAACTATTTTCATAATCATTCTAAGATGCTATTTGCCTTTTTTGCTCTCATTTGCTCAACAGAGTATAGTGGAGTTTTCCAGAGGCTACATGACTTGTGATATTGTAGCAAATTGAATGCAGAGTCTAATATGAGAACCCAGCTGTCCTGTGTTAAGCCAGACATTAAAGAGATTTAAAAATATGTGCAACAATGCCCCTCTTCTCACTATAGCTTTTTGTTTAGAAAATATAGTTAATATTTATAAAATTTGTATGAGTGCAAATACTTTATTACTTGAAGTTTTAAACGAATTAATAAATGAAAACTTAAAATTTTTGTTTTTTATTCTGATACTGTCAATATTGATAGCTGTACAGCACATAAATAAAAGCTGTTTGAGAGAGGCCCTCAATAATTTTTAAGAGTGTACAATGGTCCTGCATCCAAAAGAAAGCAAGTTTGGTTATATCAGACACAGAAGACTAAGGCAAAAGTTTTACTACAGATGAAAAGTGACATTTAAAAGTCATAAAATTGGTCAATTCAACAAAAATATTAATAGAATGGCCTCAAAAATATTATTGAGCAAAAAAATCAGATATAAGAATAAAGAGAGTGAATTAAAATCATCATGAGAATTATTTATTTAGCTTTTTATCTATGACTATAACGTTATTAGTACATTATTAGTGCCACATTATTAGTAACATTATTAGTACCACACAGCATAATGAAAAATGAGTAGGCTCTGAGGTAGGCAGTCCTGAGTTTTGCTAAAACAGGGCTATTACAAAGCTACCTATGTGAATGTAGACAAGTTACTTAACTTCTTTGAGCCTTAGTTCCTTTATTTGTAGAATTGAGAGTGATTTCACATTATGGAGACAATTAAAAATAATATTTTAAAGCAGTTTATACAGAACTTTTACATGATAGGTACTAATAATGACAGCTATTATTGTTTTCTAACAATTATCCTCAATAAAACAAGGAATTTAAAGACCACAAATCTGTGGTGGCCAAATAAGGCATTGGAGAGAGCAGATTATGGACTGAACATTGAAGGAGGAATAGGATATTAATACACATTCAAAAAAGTCTATATACAACTCATTAAATAGTTATTTAATCTGGTAAGTGCATTTGGAATAAAGGGCAAGATCTAGATGAGAAGAGTTACTTGCTACCCTTTGTCTTTTAATCTTACAAATTCTTTACTGTCAAAGGAAGGATGAGCATTGAGCAAAACAGACTTGTAACAAGTTTTATCTTAATATACCATTAATTCCTCAACACCTCTGAGAAAATTATTCTTCCCCTGTCAAAACATCTGACATTTCTTCTATTTCCCCATTCAAAACAAAAGAAACAATAGCCACAAAAATATTCCAGAGCCTTTTTCAAAGGACTTAAATATAATAATAAGTATAAAGAATAGCTTAAATAATCTTGAGTTTACTACTTAAATATATTTCTTATATAGCTCTTTTAAAGTTTCCCATGAGCAACAAAATAAAACTTAAACCAAATGTGTTTGTTTACTTCTCATAGGGCTCCTGCCCATTGCCAAACTAGCACTTGCTACAAATGTCTATTTCAAATAATTCTTCCCACAGAAATGAGCCAGTGGTCAATAAAACATTCCTGCCACAGGGGAGAAAATCCTCTAATGAACAGTAAAAGTAAAGATGGAAGTTTTCACTAAATAAATGTTGGCAGAAATCTACCTTCTTCAACTGCTCATGGATTGCTATGGCTGATAGTTTTTCATCTATATATACAAATATGCTGAGGTGCACTTGAGATTTTGAATTTCAGTGCAAAAGTACTTCAGGATCGTACGTAGAAATTGCACTGAAATAAGGACATTGCATAGAAATAAGGACACTGAAACAGGAATCAGAAAACTTGGATTCCAGCCACACCTTTGCCATGAGTTAAATGAAAACTATGTGGGTCTGTTTTTTCATCTGTAAACTAAGTGGCCTAGACTGGCAGATCTGTAAGCTCTCTTTCAGACTTATACTAGGCATTGTGTTGCATTTCAAAACTAAAAAGTATACTAGCACCATCTAGTGGATTCCAAAAATTCACTAAATATATAATAGTGAAAAACATTTCTACAAGCAAAATGTCTAGAGTTTTCTTTTATTTTACTTTATTTAGTTTATTCCCCCAAAGACTCACAGACAATATTTAGAAGCAAGAATTGTTTCAGGTACGTTTCCCTTATGAGCCATGACACAGTAATCAAGCCTATATGAAAATGTTGATTTATTTCAATACCTTTCGTATTTATAATACTAGTGTCACTTTTCCAGAAAGCAATATTATCCGAAAAATAAAGTAGTATAAAAAATCTCTTAGCATCTCTTCTATTTCCAATGATATTTTTTAGGAATATATGACCTAAAATTTACAAATCAACAAATTGATTGCTGAAATTAAATAAATATTTTTTGTAGATTAAAATTTTCCTAAAGTAGCACAAACAGAACCTTCATGAATGAGAGGACAAAGATAATTATTAGCTCTTAAATGTTAACATCATATTTATTTTCATTTTATCCAATATTCAATAAATGAAAAATAATACTTTATTCCAAATATACATATATATGTGTGTATGTGTGTGTGTGTGTCAGAAAAGTGGTCACAAATATTTCACATTGTTTTTATTTTTACAATTATATAGTTTAATTAGAATGGAAAACATTCAGCATAACTAATTTCAAATTAATTGCCTTAAAGAGATTTATGCAGTTGCTATTCCCATTTACTTAAATGCAAAGAATATCGATCAAATAAAAATGTGTATTTAATGTTTTCTAATAAAAAGAGTAATTAGAGCTAATATTACATATTAACTACTGCAGTGCTTATAGCTTAGTAAGAATTAGAAGCAAATTAAACTTGAAACTATAAATGTAAAATATTGTAGCATTGCTTCCAATTTTATTTCATCTCTGTAAGAAATACAGCATGAAATAGTAACTTATTAACTTACAAATACAAATCTATCTTTGTGCCCCTTCATAAGAGTTCTTAGCATCAATATATCATTGGAAGACAAAATCTATGTTTTTCACTTACTCAACCAGAATCTCTAAGCAGGTCCTGAAGATGAAAAACAGACTCCAACTGGTCTTCAGAAAATCTACTTTCTCACGTGTACTCTTCTCACACTCAATAAATACAGTGATTTCATTGTACCCAACAGACAGCAAAGAAGTCTTTTACCTTGTTTGCTCTGTACTACACAGAGATACCTCAGGTTCATCAATTAATACTATGGCAGTTTTCACATAAATCTTACTGATATCCTATCCCAGGAAATACACTACTTACAAAAAATCCCATACAGCACTGCTGGCAATGAAGATGAAGTAAATGGGAATTTAAACATTTCTTTTTTACAAACAGGCTTTTTCTTTTTTTTTTTAAAGTTTGCTTCACTGTGTGCCAATATAGTAACTACATTATCAATGCATTGGCCTTCATTCCAACAACAAAAATATCTCTTTATATATTTTAAAGTAAAAATATTTGCATCAAAAGTATCAGTATTTTCATATGGGAGAAGTCATGGGTGGCCCCAAAGCAGAAAGAACAGGAACTCAGGCAAATCAATATATGAAAGAATATTAGATTTTCAAAAGTGTACCTTGAAATGTTTGCAAAACAAAGCTTACTTTGTGAAAACAAATCTACTTTTCCCATATTGACAAACAAAGGGGAGATGATGGTGATCGCCTGGATCCAATTCTCTACCTCCCTCTTCCAGATAAAGAGCAACATACATAAAAATACACACAACTTATACTTCCAGTATAAATGGGAAATAAAGAAATTATAACCTGAGTTTTTTTGTAAGTGGAGTGATAAGTACCCAGAACCAACATAACCCAGTCCGATTCCACACTTGTGCAGAGGGTATCCTATCAAACTAAATGGATAAATAGGAAGTGGAGGTTTCCAAGTGGTGGAAGCACCCATGCATGGTCTCCAGAAAGAGAGAACATCATCCTGAGGGGATGGCAGAATTGAAACGAAATACATAAACTGAATTAATAAATCCATATAGTCATGGCCTACATGAGAGAAAAACTTTTAAGCCAGGATCAAAAAATAAAACCCAACTCTATGCTGTATAAAAGTAAATACCTAAAACAAAGTGATTAAAAAGGTTAAAAATAAAAAATATGGCCACGTAGACAAATGCAAACAGAAATAAGCCATATCAGACAAGCTAGAATTTAGTTTCAAAGACATTGAAGAGATACATAAGGAAACTTTCAGTATTCAAAGCTAAAATTCATAATAAATGTAACATAGTTATCTACAAAACAGCATGGCAGCAACATTCATAAAACAGAAACCAAAGGATAGAAAAAAAGAAATAGGCTGATTGATAACACATTAATAACAGAGTAATTTAAAATAGCTCAACTCCTCCAGTCCAAAGTAGATCAAGTAGACAGAATACCTAAAACAAAAGATCACTAAAGTAGAAGTGTAAATGAAAAGATAAACTCTGTATCTTAATTAAGAAACTGCCTCCTTTTTAAGTACACATGAAACATTCATGAAAATTGACCACATATCATATTAGCAAGAAAGCCACAGCAAGTTCCAAAAAGCAGAAATGGTACAAAAATTATTGTGTGGCTATAATGCAATAAAACTAGAAAAAAGTAACAAAAAAAAATGGCCTTTCCAGATGGGAATTTAGAATCTTAAGTAAAAGATAAGACAACCTAAAATTGCAACTGCTGAAAATATGTATATATCAGACATTGTAGACTAAGCATTGCTCAGAGGAAAAATTATAGATTTAAGTATTTATGCCAATAAAATAAAAAAAGATAAAAAATAATTGAATTAAATATATAACTCAAAATTAGAAAAGAACAGCATAATAAACACAAGAAAACAGAAAAAAACTGGTATTACGCATTAGTGGTAGGCGTGCAAAATGGCACAATCTATATAAAGGGAGTCTGGGCCTATCTTCCTAAATTATAGATATCCTTTGGTCCAACAATTTAATTGCAGGAAATTAACCTAAAGATATATCTAATGAAGCATGAAATCACATATGTGTCAGGATATTCACTGTGGCAATGTGGAAGTTTGGAAATGATCCAATATCCAGCAACAGGCAACAGGGAAATAAACTCTGGTCCATTCACACAACAGAATATTATGCAGCCATGGAAAAGAGTGTTATGAACTCCATAATATGTTGTTAAATGAAAAAAGCAAGACAAAAAATAGTACTTAAAATATGCTACATTTTGTGAAAAAAGGATTATCATATGTACATGTGTTTTTTAGATATGTGTATATATGTATATAGATATACACAAATATGTGATATACATATTATACACATTATACATATGTCACATATGTGCCATATTATACAAAAACATCCATGTATGGACAAACAGAGAGAAAAGGACAGGGATAGAAGCACATCTCTTTGAGAATACTTTTTTAAATGTAGCTTTCAGTTTGGAATCATGTATCTATTTTGTATATTACAAATAAAACTGAATCAAATGGGAAAAGTAAACTAATTATACATCAGATTCATAACATAATAACAAAGATAAAATATTTCAAATGATTTTAGAACATACTATTTAAATTACATCCCTTTGGGGGACATAGTGAAAAGACAGAGAAATGCAAAGAAAGATTAAATTTCGTAAGTTTTATTGTCAGTAGTAATATTGGCATTGTTGTTTTGAAGCTATTTTATGGATAAGATACAGCAAATAGTTATGTTAATGGTGCCATAAACCAAAGACTATATTGGAGGAGAAACAGAATACAACTATAAAGTTTATATCAATATTTGATATCTCTAATTCATATTTATAAGACAGGACAATTTGATTATTAAAAAATAATAAGATAACTGACTAAATATTCTGAAGTATAAAAATGCATAAGTTCATAAGAACACAGAGACACAGAGACAGAACAAATGCAAAAACAAAGTAAATAAAACAAACCAATACATTTGGCACGAATGAAAGTAACTAGGGCCTCTCAGCCCTTACTTTAAATATTTGTCAATAGGTAAGCATTTATCCCTATCTTTCCTCTACAAATTATCTCAGGATGACCAAATAGTTCTAATTAATTATATATTTTCAACTTAAAAGATGTGGAGGAAATGTTTAAATTAGAAAACTCACTTTTCACATCCCCTATTGCATTAATTGACTCAGGCCATATTAATCAATGCATGAACATTAGATGAAAGGTTGATGGAGAACTTTGTAATGGAGAATTAGGCTATCACCAGCGCTACCCAATACTCAACTCATCATTAAAAGTAAATAGTCAAACACTGCATGACTGCTGATATAAAGGAACATGAAGCACAGAACACCATCTATGAAGAATTCCTGCCTAAGCAGCTGAATTTGAGTCTAATCAAGCCTTTTGAGCTAACTTGCATTTATAGGAAATACAGGGCTTAGTGAAACAATGTTAGTAACACTAAAAGGAAGTAAATGGACAAAGCTAGAATGCAGGACAATCTGTAAGAATCAGTCAATACAGGACTAATCCATGACGTGGAAAAAAAAAAATAGGAGGACCACTACAGATTCAAAGACCTATGTAAATGTAATATATAGTCATTATTCATGTTTTGATTCAAATAAACCCAGATACTTTTGAAGACATTAGGAAAATTGAATTATAGATTATCAATTGATATAAGACATCACTATTAATTTTATTAAATGTTATAATGCATTGTGATTAAGGGAGGATCATATTATTAAAAACTGTTTTCTAAAGTATGAAAGGATAGAATACATGATTTGGGGATTTGCTTTAAAAAAGAAAAAGTAAAATAAAAAACAAAAAAAGGTAACAATGAAGCAAAGGTTGACTATAACTAGTGAGTATATGGAATTTCCACATATTATTCTACTTTTGTAAATGTTTGAAATTTTCCACAATAAAAAAGGAAAAACAAAATATAAGCAAACAAACAAAACTAATAATAAGAAGGCATAAGTAGTAGAACTAAACACACGAAGTAGGTTTACTTCTATTCCCTTGTCTACTCCCATTCTACTCCCTGATATTTCAGTCCAGATCACAGTTCCTAATAATTGCTGGACAGGGAAGGAGGACAGGATGGTACCCTTTGGGGGCCTCAAAATTTTAGCCATTTGTATTGTGTCAAAATAAAGTTTTTATCAGGTCCCTTACTTTTTGGCAACCCTTGATTCTTTGTTAACCATTATTAAGCCCCTAGCAAGGCCCTTGAGATCTCATAACAAATTAAACAATTAAAAAACAGGATTTTAAGCTAGGTAGTGAGTAATACCATGAGATTTTAATTTTAGAATTAGCATACTGTAAGCGATGTAGAAGTAAGTTGAAGCTGAATTTCAGTGGGTGGTAGAGGGAAGTCAGGTGGTAAGAGGTGAAAGCAAGAACAGAAATCTCTTTCCCAAAACTTGACAACAAAAGGTAAGAGAGATGAGGCAATGATAGAACCCAGTGTGAGGTAAGAGGAAAATTTGTTTGTTTGTTTTTTAGAAATGTGAGAGGAAGGGCACAGTGATAGGAAGAATCTGACAGAAGGCAGGTGAAAAAAGATGGATTAAGGTCTCGGAGGGGAATGATGTAAATATTCATAGAAAATAAGAGGACTGGACTTAAACAAGAGAAGATATTTTCATTGCTAAATTATATGGAGTATAAGATATGATGAAGGAAGTACATATAGTTATGTAGATATGCAGAAGTAGCCATGGAGGGACCAAGAAGTTTAGAGAGATTCCACCTGATGAATTCTTTCATGTGGTATTAGCAGCCTTATCAAAGAAGGAAAGGTTAGTACAAGTGATGTATGTAGCCAAGGAGAGTAGTGATGAAAGGATTTACCAGAAATAGTTATGACAGCTGATGAGAAGTGTGGAAAGCATAGGATCCACAAAAATATCATGGCACCATACTGGTTATATTCCCCATTGGAGCTCAGATCACTACTAGTTATAGGAAAAGGAACAGAGAAGAGAACGTACTAACTTAAGTGGCTACTACCCACTTGCAGGTGGCAGGAACATATTCCTTTTATATACATTAAAAGTCATTTCATTTTCCTAATCTAGACAAAATATTAAATAACAATAATATAAATAAAATATGCAAATTAGTGATGGTGTGCTATTCTAAAAAATGAGTAAATGAAACAAAATACAACTATGAGAAGTAACTATTTAAATATAAAAAATTTCATTGTTCTCACCAATTCTAGTGATTTTATTATATGAAAGTTCAAGATTTTGAATATTAGTGCAGCCATCCAAACCATGAAAAGAAGTCAGTTGATTTTTATTAAGAAGAAGAACACAGAGATTTTCCAAATTTTCACAGCTGATAGTCTCAATATGGTTTTCCTAAAGCAAAGAACAAATGTAATTAATCTTATTTCATGGCTTGTTAATGAAATACTTAAAGCTTGCAAAAAGAGGAAGAATGAGATAGGATCTCCAAATGAATATCGGAATCTCTAATTTCTAAGATAACAATGCAAACTACTATACTATTTGGATGAAAATATTAAGTGAATTAATAAACAATTAATTTTTAATATATTTATTAATATTCATTTAAAATATAGAAAATACAGAGGACAATGTAACAAATTCTTTTCAAGAATTTAAATAAACAGTATATTTATTGTCATTCTTGTTTCTCCCATTTGGAATGAGAATTACTACTATAGCTCACCAAGCCCTGTCTCATCACTGTATGGGTAGGGTGGGATTAGATAACTTTTAATTTTACATTACAGATATCTGAGTTGAGAGGACGCCACCTCAGTGGACACAGCTGACAAGCCTCATCTCCTTCTGGATCTGATTTAGATGAGAAGATCCTGTGCTTCAAGCCTGAGGCTGATGCAGTAAGTTGACGAGACTTTGGGGTTTTAGGGACATGACTGCCTTTTGTGTGTGGGAAGGACATGAATCATTGGGATCCAGAGGGTAGACTGTGATAAACTGTGACTTTGGTGGCCCCCAGTAAACCTCACAACCTAATATTCACACACCCACACAGTCTCCTCCCACACGAACTCAGGGCTTAGCCAATAAAACATTATCTAACAGATGCAAGCAGATGCTTGCTAAGCACTTGCATATTGGAAGTTGTCTTTTAGGAACACTCACTCTTGGGATCCAGGACACCTGGAAAGAAGCCCAAGATAGCCATGAAAGATTCCAATGTTCCAGACATTCCTGCCAAGCACCAGATGTTTAAGAGAAGTGATTCTGGACATTCTAGCCCTACCTTCCATCTGATTGCAATTATGTAAGAGACCCACTCAACACAATATATAATAGAAGAAATGCCCAGCCAAGTTTGGTCTCAATTCATGGCCCACAGGAACATGCGCAAATAAGATGGTGGTTGTTTTAAGCTACTAAGTAATAAAGTCATTTGTTGTGCAGCAAAAATTATGAAAAACAGCAACCAGATCATCTACAAAAAGGGATAAGTAATTTCCAGGTCATACCAACCAATCAGCTTCCCTCTCTGGTTCTCAAAAATTTAGGCCCTTGATCTCTTTAGACCCTGAGTTATGAGTTATTCTAGTAACTGTTTCTTCAAAATTATTATTTCTAAAACATGAAGATGAATCCATTTTATATTTTATTATAAGATGAATAACAGTAGAACAGAGGACATACCTGTACATCAATGTACTTAAGATTTTTGCAGTCAATCAGGCTATGCAAAGATGTTAATCCACAGCGCTGAAGTGATAGAAACTGAAGATTCACACACTCTGCCAGTGTAGAGAGACTACAACCTGGTAAATCTTGTAATATAACTGTTGTAACCTAGAGAATCAATAAAATGGGGGTGGATAATGTTACTTAACAAAACTGAATATAATCTATATTAGCCTTGCAAAATTGTTCAGAAAATTCATCTAGAAAAGTAACACTATGTTAAAACCCACATTTATTAACAACTCAGTTTTAGTTAAGCTCTCTTGTCTCTTTTGTTCCCTGCATAGAAAGATAAAATATTGCAATCATGCATGACCAATTCAAGTTCAAAAGTAAAGTACATAAAAGCAATAAAATAATCATGTATTGGCTCCAAATTCGTTTTGTTTTTCATGCACTTGGCATTATTTTGAGGATTATTCTACATAAATGTTTATGATCTGTATTTAACAGTATTTTAGGGATCCCTGGATAGTATCAGGTACCACAAAGGTCAA
Organism: Lemur catta; assembly: GCF_020740605.2. NCBI lineage: Eukaryota > Metazoa > Chordata > Mammalia > Primates > Lemuridae > Lemur > Lemur catta. Next base: position 31,477,408 of record NC_059133.1, read on the forward strand.
GGAATAGATTTTGTGTCCATCCTACCATGCTTCAAATAGAATAGTTCAGCTATCTTCCAAGAAAAGAAGAAACCTTGACTGAGAAGAGATATTACAGAACCTAAGTAGAACCATGTAATTATAATTAAACCATGTAATACAAATAACATCCTATTACAAGTTTTCTGTATTATAAATGTCTGAATCATACCTTACTGCTGAATAATATACCCAGAACACACAGAATGTGTGGAATAGCAAATCATGAATAGTATTTTTTCTTTATTTTAAAACATTTCAAAATCCACACATTTATAATATTTCTGAGATATTCCTGTGGACTAAATACTTCACATATCTTTCTACAAATCTTTTTTCTTAAGTAACTTTTCTATCTTCTTGATTTCAGCCTTTTTAACTAAAGAAAATTCAATATCAAAGAGTGTATTCAACTTCATAGCAGGACTATACTTAGAGTTCTACAAGATTATGTCAGATAGAAATATTTTCACAGAGATTAGAAAAGCAATCCACTAATTAAAATCAAGAGTTTTCATCTAAATAAAATTGCAGAGGAAAAATGTAATAATATATTGGTTCTTTATTATAATTGAGGCCATGAACTGAAATAAATATTAATATACATGTTAAATCACTTTATATTAATAGAAAGAATACCTTCATGTAAACACATTAGAAATCTTTAGGCCAGGTTTCCCATGTATTTAATACCCTCATTTTAAAATCATTGGCTTTATAGGAAGTGCCTAGTGTATATCATAGTTAAAACAGAAATTACAAAAATATTCTATTAAAATTTAAAGCATTATTGTTTCAAAAACACTAGAAAAGTGTAAAATTTTAAAGTGGAATAACTCCTCTTTGTATTGAACGTTTTCTGTGCATTAAATGAAACTAAAAGTTTTAAATTTACATATTTATGTAAGTAAATGGGAGACCATATGTTCATGGTGATATAAAGAAGATAATAGTCTACTCCTTTATGTAGCAAAAGCAATAATTGATATTTTTTAAATTTCAGGTAAATAAGAGTTTCTAACTTCACAATTATTTTAGACATTCTCAATCATCTCAATCATCTCAATCTCACAGCAATTTCGAAATAAATTTACATTACAAAATTTTCCAGGAAGAAAATATATTTACTCATTAGTGCGAAGTTAACTTCTATATTGTCCATTTAATCTGTACACAGATACAAAATTCTATAAATGGAAAATTGGCTCTATACTAAAAAAATGAAAATACTATGTAGAAACAAGCACTTAAAAATTGAAAATTTGACAATTACAGCTATATAGTAACAAATGCTACTTGATGTTATAATTTATACTATTCGGCCTGATTTAATAACATGCTGCTTTTAATCAACTATATAAGCACAATTAAGTTCTAGTTATTCCTGATGTGGCAATTTCTGTAGTTTAATTTTATTATAGTACAGGAGGAACAACTGCTGCAGTATCCTTGTTAGTGGTATTTACTTTTGAATAGGAGGAGTTTCATGGTATTTCTTCCTCCTTTTTACAGAACATGTTAAAACAATCCCTATGGTATAGCAATGTATTCTCTATTCTACCCTAGGTTTTTCCAAACATATAAGATCAAAATGAATTTTTATATCAATTATTCATACATGCATGATAATAATCACATACAAAAAACTGCTTTATGCTTCAAAAATTAAGGTCAATATAGAATATGTGTTAATCACTGTATGATCAGTTTGAAACACAGCACCTGGAGCATAGTGGGTGTTGGCTAAATGTTTCTTAAGTAAATAAATAAACTGCTCTAAAATGTGGCAAAACTCAAATATATTTATAGCATTCTTTCCTTTATAAAGAAAAATATAAAAATATTTTTAAAAATTTATATTTTCAGGATCTCATGACTTGAGAATGAACTGTTCCACCTATAGAATTTATGAATCATCTATTATATAATATTTTAATAAAAGAACACAAATTAATTTTCCATTTAATCATCTAAATTTTCCCAAATCCTTGACAGCTCATTGTATATAAAATGACCTAAAAGAGCTATATACTTGAGATTTCCCTCTCAGTTATTCTGAGGTCAGCCTAAACAGTGTCAGTCATCTATAGTAAACTGTAATTATGAAAGTTATGAAAGCAACAACTGTATTTTTTTACTTTTTACAGAACATTTGTTCAGTGTCCCAATCTCAAATATGTTCAACACGGAGAAATAAAACTGTTTACAAATCAGCTGCAAAAAGACTGAGTCTGAGGTATAATTAATGGCTTAAACAAAACAGGTAAAAAATAATTTCAGGTAATTCACGTGTCTTCCCAACCGCATTTCGGAGCACTGTAAGAATGCAGAACATTGGGTCTATCACCAGACCTATCGAATCAGAATCAAAATGTTAACAAATCCTTAGGTGGTCTATATCACATTACTTTTCCAGGTCCTGCTCTAAGAAGTAAAAGAAAGAGAGTTAATCCTCATATTATAGAAAGTGACAAGAGTTCCAAAAAGGGAACAGAGAGTGAGCAGGAGAAGAAATGCCAAAGAAAAAAAGGTTCACCCATCTTAACTCCCTCAGTGCTCTCCTCAGTGGACAGAACAGATCTACAATGAAAGGGAAGAGCACTACTGTTTCTCTAACTTCAGTTTTAATTTTGAAACAAGTACATTGTCAGCATGAAGCTGTCACTCATGCCCAGCTCTAACAGATATTGATAAGGAAAATTAAATAATTGCTAATGTCATCACATTGGAAAGCCTGTAGCAATTATCTTAGGGAAAGAAAAGTACAAAAAGAATGATTCCAGAGATAACATAGCCCAAGAAAAAAAATAAGGGAAGAGCAGATGAGAGATTTTATATGTAGCTCTACAGACCTGATGAATATGGCAAATACATTCCCTAGGAAATGGAGCTGTGGTCCACAACCCCCTAGGCTGTGGCCTATTAGGAACTAGGCTGTGCATTATTGCCTGAGCTCTGCCCCCCCACCCCTGCCCCTGTCCATGGAAAAACTGTCTTCCATGAAATTTAGGAACTGGGCCTCACAGCAGGAGGTGAGCAGCAGGAAAACGAGCTAAGCTTCATCTGTATTTACAGCTGCTCCAATCACTGCTTGAGCTCTGCAAAAATTTTCTTCCATGAAACCAGTGCCTGGTGCCAAAAAGGCTGGGGACCGCTGAAACAGAGGATAGCTCAAACTGTATTTCCTAGTTTTCATTCCTTATATTGCTCTTTCATGGCCCAGAGGTCTCTTCTAAACACCACTATTTTGTTATCTTTTCATAGAATACCCTGAAATCTTATTTATAGCAATTATCAAGATTCATAATAATGTATTTATCTGCATATTTATTTGTTTAAGCTCCATAAGGCCAAAGACTGCATTTTATTTTTGTTCCTTTGGTTTGCCAATAAATAGTGACAAATCATATTGGACAGATGGATACTTGTTGAGTGAATAAAAAAAATGCATATCTGTTATTATGAATGTTTCTTTTCCTAGGCATCTGTCTACATCAAGAAACTACCTAAACTTTATTGAACACATTTGACTTTCAGGCCTTAGATAGATATATGTATTTTGATCATAAATCCTTTCTAGTATTACACTATTTAAATTTTTTTCCCTGTTTTCCTACATATTTGTTATATTGTGTCTTAATTTGGGTCGAAACTATGATCTCCATAACCTTAGAAAATTAGTAGCATTTGATGAAAATTATTATAAATTTTAGGCTAAATGTACACCACCTTTATATACCACATGACTAAATAATTATGTTTTTATATAGGAATTCTTGGGTCTTCCCTTCTGTAAAGCCTTCTTTCACAGCAGTAGTCATTACAAATACACTTCCTTCTAAAAGGAGCCACTGGGTGGCGCGGTGGCCCAAGTCTAAAGCAAACTTCTAACTGACGTTAAATTAGTAGTTTCCCAGTTTAATTCCAACCCTAAATTCCCATATGCGTCCACTCTTAGATGGCTAATAATGGCTGTAGGGCCCTTGAACATGGGCTTCAAGACATTAAAAAATATAAGTCAAAACTTTGTATGGTGTTTCATTTAGAGAGAAGATGCTCTGAATAATTTTTGTTGAGAATTTTAAAATACAGCCTCTCCCAAACGGGGCAATATTTCATTAGTAATTTCATCCATTAAGAGACAGCACTCATGTGTACAAAATATTCCTTCTACTAATATTTGAAAAGTTACATTTTAGAGAGTTGTAATTAAATATGAAAAAGTATTATAAAATTAGAAATACCTGCTGTAAAGTATTCCAAGGGCCACACTGAAGAATTTCCAGTGTATTCAAAGGGGGCATCATGTCGGGTGGGCGTTTCACAGGTCTCTTTCTTTTAACAATTTTCTTTTGTTGATGTTGCTTGAAAATTTCACACCAAGGTTTAAACGATTTTATCCAAGAAGTTCTCTTTTCTTCGATAGAAGATAGAAGTATTGATGCTGGTACAGAGCAAGTCATGGTATTTTCATGTTCAGTTCTGTTTTCATGGCATTCTTCTACGATTTCCTTAATCTCAGATTTAAGAGAGTTTACTTCTTTAGAAACCATGGAGCTTTTTGAATTACAGCCATCTAGGTCTTCACAAGAAGCATGTCCACCTAAAATATAATCTTGCTTGTTTCTTTTGCCTTCTTTATTTATCATGGCATTCGTAGTGTTAAAAATCACAATGTCACTATTCAGAGCGTTGTCTGTTGGGTTCTCCTCAATTTCTTTGGATTTTAAATTTATTTCTTTTTCTTGTAGTACTACATTTTCTCCTATATCTTCAACATTTTCTGATTTTAGTGGGAGTAGTTCTGGTTTCATTGAAATAAGTAAGGTATTATTCTCTTTATATAATGATCCATTCTGTTCTTGTACCTCTTTTTTTTCTATTTTTTGTACCTTCTCCTGCTGATTATCTTTGATTATTTTCTGTGCTTCATTGTTTTTCACCTCATTGATTTCTTGGTGATGTCCTAATATTATTTGGATTTCTTGTCCCACATTCTCATTTATGGCATGTTCCATGGTTTCCTCTTTGTGTATTTGAGACTTTAATTCTTGCAGCTGAAACTGTTCTTTCATATTTTGTTTTAGATCTGGGTGTCCCAAATCATGGTTTTGGTCTGTATTTTCATATTTTCTTTCTTGCTTGACCAATTTTTCTGAACATTGTTTTTTTGCTATGTTTTCATTTTTTTCTTCTATTTTAAAATCTGCCAGAATTGCTTGGTTTGATACAGAGACTTTTAATTGTACTTCTACTGATTCTTTGAATGCAAGCTGTCTATCTACATTTTCTCTCTTGTTTGATTCCTCAACTAGCCAAACGGGAACATTTTCCTGCTTCTCTGAATTTTCATCAACTAGCTTTTTGGCTATATTATCCTTATTCTTTGAAATATCTTCAACAGTTAAATGTTTGGTATTATATTCTTCCTTCTTTAATGCACTAATTATTATTAGCTGTTGGCTTTTGTCTTCTCTTAATCTTAATTCTTGTCTCAGGATGTTCTTTTTTTGTTCATATTCTTTTTCTCTCCTTTTTCTTTCCTCTTCATTCTGCTTTTTTCTCTCTTCTTCTATCCTTTGTTCCTCCTCTAATCTTTTTCGTTTTTCTTCCTCCTTTTGTCGTATTTTTGCTTCCTTTTCCTTCCACTCTTGTGCTTTCCTTTTCTTACTTTCTACTTGTTCTTTTATGATTGGGCCATATTTTTTGCAGGCCATAAATGCTTTATATTTAGCTTGAATTTTTACAGCTGCATTATGCTCCAGTTTTAACAAACGCACTTTTTCTTTTTCCTGTAGGTCTTTAAATCTTGTTCTTTCCTCTTCCATTTGTAAATGTAAGTTTCTAATAAACTCCTAAAATAAAGTAAGATAATTAGTAGTCAGCATAAACTAAATATGTGATTTATTGAAATATTATCTCAAATATAGATTGAAAACAAATATTAAAACTAAAGTCTTAATACTGTAAGTCGATACTCTGATATTGTGAGTATAGCAAGAACCAATTTCTGAGAAAAGAGAACGATTAAATTAGAAAAAACCTTAAATAAGGATAATTTTTAAGAAAAAATAGTTCAAACAAAAATAACTTTATATAAAAATGAAATGTAAGTGTTCAAATAAAAAATATGGCTCATTAAACAAATAAAAAACATGGAATGACTGAACAGCTAATGTCCTAAAGAAGAACTTCAAAATTAAGTGTTTTCCCAGAACAATAGACAAAAACATACTCTGGGGACAAGAGTCATACTCTGGGGACAAGACCTATTCAATAAATGGTGCTGGGAAAACTGGATAGCCACATGTAGAAGACTGAAACAGGACCCACAGATTTCACCTCTCACAAAAATCAAATTACGGTGGATAACAGATTTAAACCTTAAATGGGAAACGATTAGAATTCTAGAAGAAAACGTAGGAAAGACTCTTACAGACATTGGTCTACGCAAAGAATTTATGAAGAAAACCCCTAAGGCAATCGCAGCAACAACAAAAATAAACGAATGGGACCTGATTAAATTAAAAAGCTTCTGCACAGCCAAAGAAACAGTCACGAAAATAAACAGACAGCCTACAGAATGGGAAAAAATTTTCGCATACTACACATCAGATAAAAGACTGATAACAAGAATCTATTTAGAACTCAGGAAAATCAGCAAGAAAAAATCAAACAATCCTATCAAAAAATGGGCAAAGGACATGAATAGAAATTTTTCAAAAGAAGACATAAGAATGGCCAAAAAACGTATGAAAAAATGCTCAACATCCCTAATCATCAGGGAAATGCAAATCAAAACCACAATGAGATACCACTTAACTCCAGTGAGAATGGCCTTTATCAAAAAATCCCAAAACAACACATGCTGGCGTGGATGCGGAGAGACAGGAACACTCATACACTGCTGGTGGGAATGCAAACTAGTGCAACCCCTATGGAAAGCAATATGGAGATACCTTAAACAGATTCAAGTAGACCTACCATTCGATCCAGCAATCCCATTATTGGGCATATACCCAGAAGAACAAAAGTCATTCTTTAACAAAGACACCTGTACCCGAATGTTTATAGCAGCACAATTCACAATCGCAAAGATGTGGAAACAATCCAAGTGTCCATCAATCCACGAATGGATTAGTAAACTGTGGTATATGTATACCATGGAGTACTACTCAGCTATAAGAAATAACGATGATACGGCATCTCTTTGGTTCTCCTGGAGAGAGCTGGAACCCATTATACTAAGTGAAGTATCCAAAGAATGGAAAAACAAGCATCACATGTACTCACCAGAAAACTGGTTTCCCTGATCATCACCTAAATGTACATCAGGGAAGGATACCAATTGGATATCAGACTGGGATGGGGGTTGGGGGGAGGGGATGGGTGTATGCCTACATGACGAGTGCGTTGCACACCCTCTGGGGAATGGTCATGCTTGAAGGTGCAGACCCGGGGAGGTGGGGGGGGGAGGGGATGGAGGTATGACTACATGATGAGTGCCAGGCACACTGTCTGGAGAATGAGAACGGACGTGCTTGGGACTCTGACTCGGGGGGATGGGCGGGACATGGACAATGTATATGACCTAAACTTATGTACCCCCATGATGAGCTGAAATAAAAAAAAATAAAAAAATAAAAAAATAAAAAAATAAAAAATAGTATCTTTCCTCAAACCTTAAAAGAAATTTTAAAAATTACAATTTTACATGGACACAGTCCATGAATCAGTTAATTTTCATTTTCAAGAAATTCTATTTCAAGAAGAGTTTCTCATGATTAATAAAATTAAATTGAATCTTATACCAATTATGCAATATTAACTTAAAATACCCATTTCAAACACAGTAATTTATTTCAAATGAAGAAAGATTAATGTGCTTATTATAAAAAAATAGATACCTCATGCTGTTTAAATTTCTCTTTCCAAATTTTCTCTTCTTTATGGATTTCATCATTCATCTTATCCTGTTCTTGCTGAACATGTAATAATGAAATATTATTATATTAAAATATCAAAGAATATTTTGTTCATTCTCACAACATATATTTGTAAACAATGGTTAAAGATGACAACCACCTGATAGTTTTCATATTTTGGCACTGGGATAACAATTTTAATATCAAACTAAAGTGTCATATAAATGATACACAGGACTCCCATTCTGAGAACATAAAGATGTTTGCAACCTGAGAAAGTTATTTTATTTATTTGAATGTTTATTCATAGAATAAAATGTGTTGGCTAGAAATACTGCCAGGCATTGCAAAAATTACAAATAATAATGTTAATAAAATGGGTTTTACATTAAAATTGTTTTCTCTTCATATCATACTATTCGATTAACATGATGAATCAGTTCAGTAAGTAATGGTTTTCTTTCAATAACTCTTTATTAGCATATTTTGTTAAGGCTCTGCCAAAGAAAGAAAACTTGGTAAAATACAACCCCCTTCCTCAAAAACTCTATCTATGATATGGAAGCCCTATCAAAAGTTTACACAGTACCTCAAATTTAACATAATATGTTTATCATGAAAGAAAAATTATGAAGGATCACAGTAGAAATGGGTATTTTAATTAAAAGATCATGAAAAGTTTTATGCAAAAGATATTACTTACAATGACTAGGTTTTCAAAAGGTGAAACAGACATTTTCAGCACTTAAGTATATAGAACCAGGAAAATAATTGCAATGCTGTTTTTAGGCAAATCATAAGTTTACATTAGATAAAATCGAAAGAGAACCAAGGAGACAATAAAGAGATCAGTATTGGAGTTACTGAAAAAAGTACTGGAGATAAGCATGTAAGAATCAATGAGAGCCTTCTATAGGTAGTGTGGCAGGAGTGAGAACAGATGCAAAGACCATGTAAATGTGAAATTGCTACAAATTGCCAATTGCCTAGATATAAAGAAAGTCAAAAAACTTTGAACATAATCTGGTATGAGCTATGGGACCTTTTGATGGGGTTTAAGTAAGGGAATAATATTTTTTAAAGAAATAGTTGTCTGGCAGCACTACAGTAAATGACCATGAGGAATATAAGGCCAAAGGCAAACATTAGGACAATCTGAGCTACAAAGTAGCAGTAAGAAATATGGATAAAATAATTAAAAGGAAGAGAGTAATAAAAGAGAGGAAAGAGTAAAAAATAGCTCTCATTTTTCTAGCTTGGACTAATGATGATAATGTGGGTTATCAAAACGAAGAATACCAGAGAAAGAGTATGATTCAGAAAGAAAAACAATGCATTCAGTTTTAGACACAGAAAGTTCTGAGTGTACAGTATCTGTAGTACAGATACATAATCCACTTAATTTTGTTATAAATATAGATTTAATTCTGAACAGCCCAATCTGTAAATGAGATTTTCATGACAGAAAATATATGAAGTAATAAAAGAAAGGGACAAAGGATGAAATCCATGGTATTACCACATGCAAGGACAGACAGAGAATAGTGAGTCTAAAATGGACATCAAGGAGGAATTGCCAAACATGTAAGCACAGAATCAAGACAGTGTGCTCCCACAGAAGTCAATGGAAAGGGAAATGGTCAACAATCAAAATTTTACTGGCATAAAATGCTATAGAGGCCAAAATAAGAACTGAAAAGAACCTGTGAAGTATAATATTTAGAGGTCATTGATTATCTTTCTCAAGAGCAGTTTCATTCCATGGGGTGATGGCAAAATAAACCTAGCATGTTTAGGATTGGATGAGAGATGAAGAAATGGATATAACAAAAATAATTACTCTTTAAGAAGCCTATCATAAGCAGAGCTAAAGACCATCTCAAGTGAAAGTAAGAACAAAGGTGATCGCATGATCTTTCTTGTTTTGTTTTTAGGATGGGAGAAAATTGAACATGCTTATAAACAGAAAGAAAGGAGTAAATTGAGAGGAGTGTTTCAGCACATAGAAAAAGCAAGGGTAAGTTGAAAAATGACAGAATATATAGCAGAGAAGGAAAAGCTAACCTTTGGCAAAAGGAAGAAACCTTTCTTACTGAGATAGGAGGGAAGGCAAAAAAATAAAAATAAAAGAATGAGTACAGATGCTTATCCTAAATAGCTATGAATTAGAAAGAATAAGTTTGCAATTCATGCAAAAATGTGATGTGATCATTTGCTAATAATGAGGGGGGAGGAGTTGGGTGGAACTCTTAGGAGATTTATGATAGCTGTTTTGGGGAATGGAAGAAGCAGCCAACAAAGAACTCACAAAAGCATTAGTGAAAGGAAGTAAATTATATATTTAGAATCCATCATAAAGTTATAGAATAGACCCACTGGAAAACTTTTAAGACTCAAGGCATAATAAAGCACACATTTAGAAATTCATTAAACCTACCAATGTCACATTTTCTTAAATCATAATTTTATGATAAATCACATATTAGTTTCAGAAATAAGTTATTAATACAATTACTTGAGTGTGGGGCCCAGATGTTAGATTTCTTTTGCAACATCTAAGTACACAGATGAATGCTTTGCCCTTGAGGTAGTCCATAAATTTTGGTTATAAAAGAAATCAAAATGACAACTTAGCTGAACAGGATTTAAAAATCAGATGTTTCCTACATCTGAAAATATCACTAATACTCAATAGCAATGAAGCATTTCCACACAAGCCAGCAAATACTACTCCAATAATCTACATTATATTCAATCTTATTCTAGAATTTAAAAAAAAAGCTTCCAATTTTGGAAATGGACTGTATAATTCTGGGTTGTGTAAAGAAAGTATAGATAAAGGAAAGTCAAAGATTCATAGTTCATTATTAGAAAAAGATATGGCAAAACTGTTCTAAAATATTAATAATTGCTTTTAATTTGTTCACTTTCCATATAATTAGGAAATGAAATTTACTCAACATGGAAGGCTATAAAACCCTGAACTGCCTAAATGACCACATGCTATTGTTCTTTATATGGAACACTCAAAACAGCAAGTTCTGGGTAATATATATAAATCAACTTTAATAAGGAATTTGGTCCTTCCTGGGATCCAGACATTCTAAGATCTCAATAACCTGCAAATAGTATCCCAAATCCACCAATATGCCACTAAGGTGACCTGACTGTGTAGACCTACTGGGGAAAACACACAACAGGAAAAAAAACACACATAATACTCCTTCACATCAAAAAATTTCTAGTCCAAAGGATTATCTCAGTTATGAGAATGGGGCACAGACATAATGTGTCCTATGCCAAACCACAGAGTGTTGCATGACCAAGAAAATTCTGTTACCTTTTCCTACGTTTAGAAAGGTATTTTAAAAAGCAACAGTTTATGTTATAAATTTCAAACTACCTAGGATTATCCCTGAAACTTCACAGACCTGCAGGTCCCCCCAAATCCAATGTCTGAAATTCCAATTAATTTCAATGAAAACTAATTAAGGAGTCCATATTAAGTACTATTAATTCACAGTTAGTTGTTTCCATTATTTGGAGTAATTAAAAGCCATAGAATGAAGCTTAATCCACATCATACTCTAAATATCAATATTCTTCAGAAGCAGCTACCCATTCAAATAATGTATAAGAAACAAAAACAAACAAAAGTACCTTCTGAATATTCTCTAATTTCTTCTTTTCAATTTCAAATTGTTTCATCCAGCAATATCGCTTTTCTTCTTCTTCTTGAAATTGCTTTTCTTCTCTATCCCTCTGAGCTTTGAGAGTTTCATTCTCTTTGTCTTCTAGTTCTTTCTGTTTGTCTTGCCAAGCCTCAAAAGATTGTCTGCATCTTTCCTCCACTTCACAGTATCCAAAATTTATATCAGCACCATCTACATTCATTAAAAGGAATAACATCATTATTACTAAGATCAAATCTGTCAAAACTGATCCAATTTAAATTATAAAAGTAATTTTGAAGTGAAGAAATACCAACATACTACCAAATTGATAATATGCAAAAAGAAAATACATTCTTGAATATACATGGAAATTCTACTGACTTCAATAAAGAAGTCACATAACTTTTGCCTTAAAATATTCCACAAAACTTAATATAAAAATATGTGAGTGTGTGAGGGGGTGTGTATATGTAGTTAAGAAAAAGTTAAAGGACATAATTAAATACTTAATAAATTCAGGTTAGTTAATCTTTTGCAATCAGCTGTACATGTAGAAAAATTTTCAAATACATTTAAATTAAGTTATTTAGGAGGCATAAAGAAAACTGAGACCATGTAACTAAATAAGTATAGCAAAGGCGTAATAATTTTCAAACATTATAATCATGTTTTTCTAAATGTCAAAAAAATTGTCTAAATTTTTTTAGCTAACTACAATCATATAAAAATTATCAAAAATATTATTGAGCAGTTTAGTCTACCTGGTAAAACATGTTCATCCAAAGGCAAGTCATGGGGATCAAGTTCAGGAACAGAATCAGGACAGGCACAATTGGTTATACTTCTCATAAATTCTTCTTTTTCTATTTCAGATAACATCTAAGAGATTAAACGAGTACCAATGATTAAAGAAAGCAAAAATAGAAGTAAAGCTATCATTTTAATAATATATTAAATATTTATATACAGATACCAAGGATTTTATTTACTCCAAATCTCTCTTGAATAAAAATCGATAGCACATTGATAATTTTTCTCTTTATGATGAGTAAAAATGTTTTTCCATGCAAGCAGACTGTAGTTTACCTTCCTTATGTTTTTCATAACTCTAACCAGTCTTTAATATTAATATATAATATTCAATTAAACATCTTCATAATTATTTCAAAATGTTTCTACTAATGCTTGTTTTCTTCCTAACATCTTCCTTCTTAACTGTAGTGATTGTTCACATATACAGATTGCTATTATATTCAATATGATAAAAAAGAGAACTATTCTCTACTTTAACCTGAATTATACATGATCCTTATCTTGATCAACAGGTTTGCATAATCATATTTTTACCATAATCTAATTGGTAGGGTATTAATTCCAAGGAAATAGTGGTATGATAACTTAAAATTAATATATCAAATTTGAATGTTACCACTACACACTCACAAAAGGTAAAACACTCAAAAAGAGTAAGAGACCTATAAGTAATTTTCAAATTATTAATATAGTAAACATTTTAGAGAGCAGGAATAGAGTTAGGTAAAAGGAGAGAGAGATAGATAAAAGGAAAGGTAAAAATGAGTCCAAGAAGTGAATCTATAGAAGAGACTTTCTCTTAAATACATTTGTGAGGTTTTAACCAAATGAAATGCTGGACTCTTCTTTACTCTTATTTTTTTTAAGTATGTTTTTCTTTTATCTGTTTCTAAAATACTAGTATATGATCTTCTATACCTTAAGTTTCTATAGAGTGTTCAAAGTCTCTGCTGGAATACAGTACACACCTAAGAAAGGTAATAAACACTAGAGTAATATTCATTATTTTCCTCAGACATTTTTTAATCATGTACTATAGTTCTACTGCTTTATCTATATGCACATTAAATTCCCAAGTATGAATGGCTAAAATCATCATTTTTAATATTCTTAAAGATTGAAATTTGAGTGGTTTTATATTGTATTCCAGAGGAAATCATAAAACCAAAAATTATTTGCTTAAAAATAATTAAATTTTAAAATTTTCAGTAAACGTATAATTAGTGAACTATCATCCTGTACAAGAAGGAAAGATAAATTTCCAACTGTAATAATGAATACTTTAACTCAAATGTTGAACATTTACCTTCATCAATTGCTCAGGATTTTCTTTACACTCAGTTGCTAATCCTATCCTTAGATGCATATGATTATTAGAAAATGCTCCAAAACTACTGCCTACAGAGAGAAAAAAATATATTATCACTTGAAATATTAGAGTACAACATGCCAAAATCTCAAACCCTTTCATAATTCTTTAATCTCAAATTCTACCAGGGTATATTCTTAATCAGTAAGAGTAACTCAAAACAACAGAAAAATATGAAGAATAAAGATCAGAAGAAATCAGTTATCTTTATTCTAAAAATAAAAGTAACAAATTTCTAAAGCATTCTTTTTATTATTTTTCATATTCCAGTGCCTTAAGTTTATTTTTCAACCATATAGAATCATGCTTTGCCTGATATTGTAATGACACCTTGATTAGAAATCAACAGACTCAATTCTACCTGCCACAAGCTAGAAATATAATCTTGCACAAGATATTGAAATCACTTTAATCAACATATTAATTAAAAAGGCTATAATTACTAACGTGGGTGAAGTGGAATTTTATTCCTTATTTTATGAGATTTTGTCGAATTTTATCATCTTTTTATTATCTGTGCAGATATAGTTGTTTCTTCAGTTAACGTGTTATAATGTGGTAATATTTCCTAATATAAATTATCTTTACAGAGGACCATTCTGACTGTTAACTGATTATTCACATCTATTTTGTCAGATATTATGTATTTTTTTCTTTGACACTTATTTATTCACAACATTTCTAGCGTGCCTTCCTGTCTGAGGGGCTGAAAAGAAAAAATAACGTGATCCAGACTCCTTTGCAGTAAGGTTGCTGAGAGTAATTTAGGTTCTACCCATTAATATATTTGCATCTGTCTTTATTTTCATAAAAATGTTATATGTGAAGAGGAGGCAGGTGATGATATTTTCAGTTTTCTGATCCAGAATGTGACAGAGAGAGCTCTGAGTTGAAAATAGGAGTGTGTAGTAGAGGATTAATATCTCTGAATTTCTTAATTATATTGGACATCAGCTTTTGCTTCAGCTCTGTTCTGCAATGTATTGTGGGGTTTGTTTTACACTTTGGATGTTCAGCCTAGAGTCTGTTTCTTCAGTCTTATTAAGAATTCAGTTATTTATTGTAATAGCTAGTCTTCAAAGATGGTTCTCCCTAACAACCACGCCTCCTGGTATATTTCCTTCCCATGCAGAACCTGGACTGACCCTATGCAATCATCACGATGTGGTTGCAATGATGATGCATGATTTCTAAGAGGTCATAGGAAGCCTTACAATGTTCACCTCTGTCTCTTGGTACTTTGCTCTTGAAATGCCCCTTCTCAGAATCCAGGTGCCATGTTCTGAGAAGACAAGCTTGAAGCCACATGCAGGGAGGTGCCTACAGTTGACAGCTGCATCTGAACTCCCCAGCCAACAAGTAGCATCAGCTGTCAATCATTTGAATAAGCCATTTTAGAATTTCAGTTCAGTCAAGCTTTCAGATGACTGAAAACTTAATCAACATTCCATTATCAATGCATGAAAAACTCCAGCAAGAACTGCCCAGCTGAGTCCAGTCAACCCACAGAACCGTAAGAGATAATAATCAATTTTGTTTCAAGCCTCTAAGTTCATTTTGTAGTAATAAATATTCAGAACATCTACTGAATGCATGAAAGAAAAAAACCCTTACTGCCTAAAGTAGCTAGAGTGGCTCTCTTTTCTACAATGGAGAATCCCAATCAATGTATCTATATTCATAAATTAGCCTCTATTTTCTTTTGTGTATATGTTATGATTATACAGTTTTGATCTTAAATATATAGCTATTTATAAATTATCACATGATGTTTGAATGTTTTGCTCCTTGATGGGTTGCAAGAATCCAGTTGCAAAATCTTTCCTAGTTTAACGACATTTGAGAAGAAATCCCTTTCCACCTTCTTGCCATATTATTGACTTAATCACATTTCTTCGCTTTTCAAATGATTGTTAGTTTAAATTTCCTCAGAAAATTATTTTATTCGTTGATATTATTAAACCTATTTGATTCAAGCTGTATATAGATCTCATAATTTTAAAAACCCCTGCTGTAATTGCAGTTGTGTCTCATTTCATGTAGCTAATTTTCTACAATCATTTCCTTTGTTTTTTTATAATTAGGCTATGTAACAGACAATATATGCGAGATATGTTTTCATTGTATAAACTGTAGTAAAAATAAACAGAACTATTAGCATCCCTCATAAATCCAGCCATAGATAATCACTGTGAAAAGATGAAGCATATTTAGTAAATCTGTACATATCAATTCACACTAGTGCTCAGGACAAAAATCTTGGTGCTACCTTCCTCTTATCCTTTTACACCAACCCATCAACAAATCCTTTTGTTTCTTTCTACCTTAAAAATCATTTCCAGAATATGACCATTTTCTTTATTTCTACTCAAACCACTCTCATTTCTAACCATACTATTGCAACAGTCTTTTACAGTCTGGTTACCTCAATGCATCTTCTCTATACAGTCAACAGAATGATTGTTTCCAAATATAAGTTAGATATTGTCACTGCTTATTCAAAATCCTTTACATACTGAGAATATAATCCAAAATCCACATGATGATTTATAAGAGTCCTATATCATCCAGTCCCTTGTTTTCTCGGATACAACCAGAAAGGCTTACTTGCTGTTCTTCAAACATGTTAAGTCCACTCAGTGTGCCTAGAATTCCCTCTTTCTGGAACACTGGCTCTCTAAATACCCATGTGGCTCACCTTTTCATTCACTGAAGTCATTGCTCAAATGTCATCTCATAGAGACTTTCCCTGACTGGTCTATGTAAAATAGAAACCTCCAGTCTCTGTCCCTTTACCTTGAATTTTTTTCTCCATAGAAGTTATTACTATTGACATTTACGTATTTATTTATTTATTTATTTATTTATTTATTTATTTATTTATTTATTTATTTATTTATTTATTTTCTGTCTCCCCCACACAGGAACATTAGAAAAGAGGAGCAGAATTTCTGCATGTTTTGTTCACTGCTGTGTTTTCAGTATCTAGAACACATCCTATCATACCGTAATATGTCATACCGTTAAATAAATATCTATGAATATCTACATTATAATTTATACTAACATTTGCATAAATGGCATTGAATTTTAAAGTAGCTTTTAATATATCATGAATAATTTTTATCTCATTAATTATTTTTCTAAGTCATCTGTTTAAATGGGTGTATTATTAGACAAACCAAGGTCCTCTTCAGCATTTAGGTTGTTACCATTTCTCATTATGAACCAAGCCATGATCAATTCTTGCTAAACCTTTATTCATTCCATAATTCTTAGAATAATTCCAAGAAGCAAATTTACTCAGTTCAAGCAAATAGATTGTTAGATTTTTCATACAAATGATTATATTTTTCTCCAAAATGATACATACATTGATATTTCTAAAATAGTCCCATGATTGCTTTTCTTTAAGATAAAGTAATAGACTGGTATTAATTAAAACTGGATAAACAAACTTTTGGTGGTTAGTATTTATTTGAGATATAAGAAAGGTAGTAAGGGAGAAAATGAATCAACTAAATCTAATAGTTCAACATACTATAGATATTATATTAGAAATACATTAAATGCATACATATATATACAGAAAGATATAAGAACTTCAATCAATTTAGTTTTCTAAATTATAATCTATTCATACTTACAAAAAACTTATCTGCCAAACAGATGAAAACTGTACTTACTTAAAACATCAGTTTCTTCCAGGTCCTGAAGAATGAGCTCTTCAGCAGTTTTAGTCTTATTCTTTATGATGTTAATACAATGAAGAACTGACTCTGGTAATTCTCCTAACTCCTAAAAATTTGAATAAAAAAAGAAACTATAAAAGAGTTTATTATCAAAATTGTGTGTCAAATATTGCATCCTTCATTCCACACCCCAAAAATGAATAAATGTGGTAAAAGGTATCCATATAAAAAGCACAGTTCAAACAAATATATTCAGTTAAAATTTGTTTTTTATTTTCAGGTGGCTATGAATTTCTGGAAAACCGTAAGAAAACAAATGAAAAAAGTTATCAATACATCATTTTCATTAATTTTATTAGAGGCTATTTATTTTTAAGTGCTCTCAACTGTTGTGTATATTTTTAGATTATTCAAACTTCAAATATTAACAAATATTAATCAAAACTGCAAGATTATTTTCCAAAATATTTAATGTAAAACTAATACCTTATATAATTATTTAATACATTCCAAAACTTACTTTTTGATTATCAAACACAAATTTAGTCATGTTTATCAGCTATTGTAAAATGTCTACCAATATAGCCCATATAACTCAATTTATAAATTTTCTAAATAGCTAAATATATTGATGTACAAAATATGAAAATAAAATTTTTTCCTCCATAAACACCATAACTAGTTAGAAAATATTATCCAAAGAAATAATATTAATAATAATAAAATATGTGAAGTATTTAGGAATAATTTTAATAATAATCTTGAAGCTGTATCTATATTTATATGACAATAAAACTCCATTGAGGGACCTAAAACATGACATGAAGGAATCAATATAAATGTTTCTCATATAGAAGAACATTACATGTGTCTGATTTCATCTAAAAAAAATTCTTTTCTGTCATACTGGGTTTCCATGTATTAAATTTAAGATTTCAGCCATCTTTATTTTCTCTATGCTAACTAATGGAATCAGTGCTTAGCTTTGAGAATGAACATCGGATAATAAAGAGAAAATGTTACCTTTTCCTTTAGCACTACAGAAAATCACATAAAATTTTATGTGATAAAGTTAGTCCCAATAAAATACTATATTGAAAATATTGACAAAAATATCTATTCTTCTATCCTCTGTCCTGCTTTGAGATTTCTATTTTTTGTTTACTTAAGAAGTGTTTTAAGAAATTATGCATTGTAGAGATTGTTGTTATATCCTGTGAAATATAATCGATAATTCCCAAATCTTTAATCCTTAGTTTATAATTTCATCCCCTGGTAATGTTTAAATTGATTCTGAATGATACAAATAATTGTGAGATACCTTAATTAAATCAGAAGAGCTCTAAAGTTTTATTCTTTTCCCTTTATGTATAAAGGTATAATAAAATATAATGAAACTCATTCTGTGGGATTTCATAGTCAAATAAAGAATTTAAGATTTTTATGTCTTATTTAAATTAGCTCTGAACAAAAAGACATAATGATATAAAAATATTAATTTTTCTAAAAGTAATAAGTTTAGTGCAATCCTAAGTAAAAACAAAGTGAAATTAATTTTTTGAAACCTTAAAAAACGAGTTATTTTGGAGAAAGTTTAGTTGAGAAGATTTTGAAATGGTAAAACAATGGAAGAAATTTGACCCATTCAATATTTAAAATTATAAAACTACAATTAAGAAAAAATTAACAAAATAATGGAAAAGAATAACTAGGCTTGGATAGATCATATGTTCAAGATCTAAATCTATGCACAAGACATATGACAAATCAATTGAGAAGAGGTGGATTATTTAACAAGGGATACTGGGAATGTTAGCTAATATGTGCAGTGAATTTTCAAATTAGATCTACATTTCATAACATTCCTGAAAATAAATTCCAATTGGATTAAGGATTTTGGTGTAAAAGAAAATCTCATATATAAACCCTGTAAGAATGTAAACATTGGAAAAAATACATGAATGACAGGATAGCTTTTCTGATTCCAAAAAGTCACTATTTCTATAGATCTAAAGATTTCATATAAATTTTTCTTTTTGTGTAATATAATTATGTTAAAATGCTCATGATTAGTAAACACAAAAAACACATTACAAATATATAATAATCCTAATTTTACAAAAATGCACATATATATGGGATTATAGGTGACTTCTATCTTCAATATACTTTTCATATTTAAATATCTATCAACATACATTGTTTAACTGTAATCCTAAGGTAAGGTAAAATAAATGAGATAATTATACAAAACATATTGAGAAAGGTAATATTTCTCCTCAAAAGCCTACTCCTGTTAAAAAGTTCAAAAGTGCAACACAACACTTACAGCATCGCTGTCATCACCATCGCTGTCATCACTCTGTGTTTCTGATTTTGAATCACTGTCAACATCATTTTTTTCCAAGGAAGAAATGCTAATTTTATCCAATTCAGCTTCTATTTCAGCTTTGAGTTTTGCATCATCATCCTCTTCCATCATTCTTCATAATAAAACACAAAACCATTAAAAAAGATGAAGAGGCTAATATATCACTAAAATTATGGGTTCTTTAATTTACCGTACCAATCCAACATGCTGTATGGAAACATGTTTTAATTTGACAAACTTTTATCACATATTATATATTGTACCACATATTAAAGAACATTGTTTTATCTCTTTATTCATTCATTCTTTTTAAAATTTTGACTACAAAGTGAATAACTCTAATAATATTCTTTTATTTACTTAAGGGGAAGTTACTGGTAATGTAACAGACTGGCTAATTTTCCAGAATCAAGAAACTTCAAGTCTATCACTTCTTGGCCTTTTGGCTAAGATCAAGTGTAAAGAAACTTCAAGGAAAAACTCATCCTCCTGGGCATAATTAATGGCAAAATACATTTGAACAGTTTGAGTATTCAGAGATTAAAATAATCATAAGAGAAAAACTGAAGTCTGTTATGGGGGAAATATATGGTTACTTTGTACTTATTAACTCAGAGTTCTGTTAATTCTACCACAGATAACATGTTTTTGCCAAAATAACATCTTGTCATGAGAGATAATATATATCATGTAATCCTAACATTTATTTTGTTTAAATCTTTAGTACATGTAATACATATGGGTCAATCAGTATATCATTATCATCATCATCACCACCATCATTAGGTACCATGCATTCGGTAGGCAAGCCAGGCACTAGAAGACATTGGTGTAATTGATAATCTTCAGAATAATTTAATAGGTTAAAGGTCATTATAGTCACTGTATATATGAGAAAACCAAGCTTTGAAAAGGTTTCATAACTGAACAAAGTCATTATGCTAATAAGTAATAATAGCAAGATCATAACTCAGAGATCCTGAATCCAATATCAATGCTCTTCCTATTACCAAATGGTATCCAAACTCAGTCAAGCTCTTATAGATTACCAGAAATCTTTCTATACATCCCCTAGTCTGATAGTTTTCAAATTGCAGGTTACTACCCATTAATGGACCAAGAAATTAATTTAATGGCTCTCGATCAGCAAGTTTCAATGATAGGACAGAATAAGAAAAGTTAGGAAAGCCTAGAAAAGAAAATATAACTGCACGATATATGGTAAAGATCAGAATTATATAATAAAATTTTGTTGCAGTTGTATATACACATGTATGAATGTGTACATGAGTTGCAATGTAATTAGTGTTTTTGTTATTGTTTTGTCTTGGTTTTTTTTTTTTTTACTGTGGGTCTTAGACAAAAAGTTTGAAAAAGTATTAGTCAGCTATTATTTTATTTTCCATGACACTATTCTAAACTTCCATTCTTTCCTGAAGGCCCTGGCCTTTCCAACTTGGTATTCTTTTTCTTTTCGTTCTTCTTCTTTCTTCCCCTTCCCATTTTCTTTTTTTAATTCCTTACTCATTCATCTCAAAATCAACTTTTTGAGAGCCTACCAGGTACATTCACAGCTGTGCTAGGTGCTACAAAGACATTGATTAAATGAGACATATCACACGTTCTCACAGTTTATATAGTCAACAAAGAAAATGAAACACCCTCATTTTCCTATTTCTTCTCATGAAATCCCTTCTTACCCATCTTACTTGGAGAACAGTCCCTCTTCCTAGTAAGTTGTAATCTTCTACCTATGCTCTGAATCTGACAACTTCTCATCTACTGAACTGTGATAATCTACAATTATCTAAAAATTTAACTAAAAGCATCCTAAGTATCCACTAAGAGAACAGTAACATACATTATCATATATACCATACAAGTCCTTTAAAATATGGGTACATTTACTGTACTCTTGTGGAAAGGTACCTAAGAAAGACTAATTGAAAAAAGCCAATGGCAAAAAATATGCAGAGTAATATCTCTTTAAGGTAACTATATACACACACACACACTACACACTGTTTTTAGATATAGAAACTTTTTTTTAGAAGAAATTGGGGAACTTTAAATTTTCATTTCATACCTTTATGTTGAATTATTTTTTAACCATGAATATGTACTACTTTTATAATGTTGAAAGATCATTTAAAAATAAGTGGATTTTGATAGATTGCTGCTGGGTATAAAAATAAAAAGAGAATGAAAAATAATTGGTTTTACCCACCACCTCTCCTTTCTAAACAGAAAAGAAAGAAAAAACAAAATAGAAACAGTGCAAAATGTTATCTTGAAATTGAAGTCAAAGTGCAGTTCAAAAGTTTTGTTAGGAGGAAAGTTAGATTTTTTTTAATGTGCCTACAAAGCAGAATTGCACAGGTACACAAAATTTTATGTAGAAAGAGAAGCAGGAGAGTAGGGTTAAGAAAAGAGTCATTCTTTTATATGCCCCTCTCTGCCCACCGACTGACTCTTTAGATCAGACCCGTCCAATTATATATTTGAGCACATATGCAAGTTTAAATTTTCTCGTATCAACTGTTTAAGAAGAGAAACAGGTGAAATTAATTATGTATTTTATTTAACCCAAATACATCCAAAATATTATTTCAACATATAATATAAAAATTATTAATATCAATGTAAGAAAGTTCAGACTAGCTGCATTTCAAGCCCTCAACAGCCTTCACCTAGTGGTTACCCACATAGGATAGCGCAGCCCTAGATGGATCCTACCATAAACGAACTACAGTAAACCACTTCAAGTTGATAATGTATCACCTGGAGTTGGATACAGCTGTGAAAGTGGAAAAGCTTAAGGAACTACACCCTTCAACCCCTTGTACAGAAAAGGAAGAAAAATCTACTTTATAAGGTAAAAAATAAAATCTACTTCATAAGGTAACTATAAATTATATATGAAAAAAAGGAAAGGAAAAGGAATAAAAGGAAGGAGAAAAGGAAGAGGGAAGAGAAAAGAAAGAAGGAAAGGAAGGAAGGAAGGAAGGAAGGGAGGGAGGGAGGAAGGGAGGAAGGGAGGAAGGGAGGAAGGAAGGAAGGAAGGAAGGAAGGAAGGAAGGAAGGAAGGAAGGAAGGAAGGAAGGAAAAGAACTGTCGCTTGGTATATATTGGTGGCGGGGGAGTAACCATGGAAGCCTCCCTAGATGGTCAGGATGTATCTTCAAGTTTTTAGTGAACTACCAAAATCTCCAGAATTGAAGGGAGCCTCCAGGTTCCCAGACTTGCGCAGCCACCCCCTCGGCCAGCGGTTTCTCGCTTTCCTGGAAGCGCAGCCCTAGCAGAGAGGACCCCAGCTCTGTCCGCGCTCCCGCAGCCCTGCCTTGACCCCCCCCACCCCCAGCTCTGTCCGCGCCCCGCAGCCCTGCCTTGACCCCCAGACCCCCAGCCGCAGCACAAACCCCGGCCCGCTCACCTTCCGGCAGCGAAGTTCCCGGCCTGGGTTGGAAGACAGCGCCCACAGCCGCTAAACAGAGCGTTACCATGGCAACAGCCAATCCCAAGGGAGAGAGACCGTTTTCCCCCTACAGGAGCCTCGGAAGGACAAACAGTTTCGCTTCTAAATCGGAACGAACGCTGAATTTCGGGGGCCAGGGAAGGAGGTTAAAATTTGTTCCAGGTAGATTTTAATACTTCAATAATTTGGAAATATTTTGGAAACTATTTAATGAAGAAATGACATTTTGTTATAATTACTCAAGTAGAAATAACCTGACTTTTAAAGTGTGAGCTATCTATGCTGATACATCTAGTGAAGTGAGTTGCGTATGTGTACGTTGTTCGTTCCGCAAAACTTTAATCCTGAATAGTAATTTGTGAGACCTGGACGTAAGGAGGATAAGCCAATAATTTGTTTGCCTTTCATGAGAAGTTTCTTTAAAAGAAGAAAAAAAATGAACCAATCAATTATTAATCAATACTCCTCGAGACGCTCTAATTCTTCTAGAGTGCGGGGTGAGACATTTGAAAAATTATTTCCTAGAATTATTTTACTGTTAAAATATTGATAGACACCCACGATTTCCATATAAAATCTGAAGTTCTAAGTATATGTCATACTACTTAATTCTGATTTAAAAATTCATCAAAGTTTCTTTTGTGGAGCAAAGATATAATGTACAAAATGTGAAATTTTATTTTGGTTAATAACATTTTTGACTTTACTTTCTTCAAAGTTTGCAAAGAAAACATTAAATTCTAAGAGGAAATGGTTAAGCATAATTGTAAAAGGTATCTGCCATAGAATAAGCTAAAAGCAAACATTTCCTTGAGCCTCTGAAAGAAAATAGACTATATTTCCTGGTAACGATAAACTTGAATCGCATCAACATAAGAACTAATAATACAGAGGGAGAAATTAGACTTTTGATATTAATAACACACATGCTAGTGCCTCCTTCAAGCAAGATGATAATTTTTAAAAATAAACTGGATTGAGTTTCACACCTAATTAAATTTAGGGTATTTTCATTATCAAAGTCTATGCTCAGGGGGCAGAAGTGGGGGAGGAGAATAAAACAAAGCCCAAATGTCTATGCTCAAATGCCACTTTTTGTTTTTTTAGTTGGCTTTATTGCTGATTTATAGACTATTCAAACTCTTTATTTAAAATGCTTAGACTACCATATTATGTTGAAGTGAACATGTAAAAATCTTAAGATTAATTTTATTCATGATTATCAAACTAGACTTCTAAAAATGATCAAATCCTTTAGTAATCAATTTTTAAAAAATAATTTGAAATAACTAATTATAGTAATCAGCTAATTTTTCAAATAATATCTAAATTGCTTTTCTTCTTGAAGTTTACCTTGTCAAACAAACTGACAGCAAAAAAGAAAAAAAAATTTGAAAGAACTTCTAAAGATAAATTTATCCATGGTGATAGATCTCTTAAATTCGCATGTTGATTTTTACTTTAGAAGAAAACTGACAACTCTATAAATTAGTCATACTTTAACTAGAATATTACTAATCAAAAAGAAACAAAATGCAGCAATTATCTAAACAAAACAGGTATAGATTGTACCTAAATTTAACTTGAAATTATTGTGTATCAACTGTGTGGAGTTTAGTGGAAATTCTTTTAATTGCAATCTTCCTAGAAATTATAGCCTCAAATTGAGTATGTTGGTTTGCCATGACCCTTTAACTTGAGTGCTTTTTTCTTTTGTATAAGTAACTTTATTTATATTTTGAAAATCACTCCCAAGCCTGATTGATTTATAGCCTATTGGTCTAACACTATATATTTCCTTCAGAGGACATGTAATATTTATTGAGAGAAGGAAAGAATGAGAGAGAATTGTTCTTTGTTATCTGGCAGGAATAGTATTTCTTTGAAAATGCTAATTGAATGGTGGAACCATTTTAGTTTAATAGCATTTTTCAACAGCTGCTTTATTCCTCATATGACAGTGATATAATCTAAATATTCCAAAATATCATTCTAGCACTCAAAAGAGCTGCACAGCAGATTTTTGTTCATTTGTTTCATTTTCTTGGGGCAAGGTGATTATCAATTAATGGTACTTGAATATGTGGCTTATAGTGCCACATACTGGATTCTTAGACCTCTGCCTCTCTTGTCCCACTCAGAGTATCTCAAACCTTCAGATTCCCTTTCTAACCCTCTTTGTGCTCCCTCCCTGCAGTTGATGTGACAACCTACTTCACAGGAAAATAAGAGTTCATCGCTTTGCCACAGTCCCCATTCTGTTTCCCTTCCTCACACGCATCTCCATTATTATTTGTATATAAAGATGTGATAAAACAAAATTCATAGCTAACATCTAGTCAGGCACTAAGGAAAGTAATTTACAAACATAATCTCATTTAATTTTCACAATATTCCTTTGAGAGGTGTATTATTATAATCAACATTTACAGATGATGACACTGGAACTTGAAAACGTTATCAAAAGAATCGTTTATGTCTCTGCATTTGAATTTCAGCTCTGCCATTTATTAACTGGGTGACCTCAAGAAATGTGTTTTACCTTCCTGAGTCTCTTTCCTCATTGGCAATACTGGGGATAACAGCATAATAATGACTAATTTGCAATATTTGGATGATCAGGGAAATCAACATAAATGACACATTGTAGGATATGGGATAATGTTAAATAAGAGCTTACTTTATTTAAGCTCTATAAACTTTAAGTTCAAGTTTCATCTTTGACTCTTTCTATTAATACCATCTCCATGCTGGCAAATCTACTTCCTACTGTCTCTCTCGAATCCTGGTACCGTTCTTCATCCCCGTGGTTATCTTGCTGTTTAGATCACATTCATCTCCTGTGAACTAGTGCATTAGCTTTATAAATTATTTCTCTGTCTTAGGTTTTCTTTTCTAATTTGGCTTCCACATTGATGCCAGAATTATGGCTCCCCATTATCTTCAGAAAAAAAAAATTCTCTAGCAAATTATACATGATCCATCACAGTCTTTACTTAGTCTACTTCTCCAGCCTTATCTTTCATTTCTTGCCACTCTGACCCATGCCTCCTTACACCTAACTGTAGAGCTTGTAAACACAGTGTGCCATTTATCTTGAATACTTCCTACCTCCAATCTATTTTTGTCTGACTAGGACCTTTGTAATCATCCTTCAAGGGTCATCTCAAAATCATCTTTTCTATGAAACTTCCTTGTTCCCTTTATTCCCTGCCCTAACCCCAACACATAATTAAGAGTTTGCCACAGGTTTTAATATTTGACTTCTTGACATTCTGCAACTTCTTCATGACTGTGGTCGCATCTCATGGTGCTGAGAAAGAACATAAAAATAACAACTAGCAATTAGAGTTTATTTAACTAATGAAAAATAACATGTATGAATAGGTGAATTATGAACTTGTGCTATTAAAAAAAATCTCTGCTGTTGAACCATTAAATAAATAGTCAGGAACTGAACAAAAGAAATATCACACCAGGATATTATTGAAGTTATTATAAAAACAAATTCTTTGTTTATACCAAAAGAAAATATAGATCTTTCATACTACAAATATTTAAATAAGAACCTCACTAACTTATTGTGTATCTTTGTTTCAGCACATCTTTATTTTCATTGCATGATTTCCAGTAAGTGGGGACTGTAGCTAAAAAGACCAGTACACCACCGTCTCTTCTTACCATTCTGTGTAAACATGGCCATAGGCTTCTTTGGCTCGTTGCTTGGACACCCAGTTTGTTGTATTCTAACTCTTTGCCCTTGAACTGCTGTTTCGTAATTACCATAAACATCCTCCTTACCAGGTTGGCTGGCTTTGACAGTACTGCTTCCTCATCCTTTTTGACCTCCATATCATGTAACACCATTCTAGAAATTTTTTCCTCTATTGGTTTCCATGAGATCATGCTTTGATTATATTCTCACTTTGTACAAGTTTGCTCTAAAAAATACAAATTCTTTTTTGGTGTGTTTTTCAAAATTTTTAATTATTATGGGTACATAATAGTTGTATATCTTTTCAAATTCTTAATTATATTCTTTACCATCAAACATCTGCCATTTCTATCTATAGACAATCCCTCTTCCCCTTCATTCACTCCCATGACACTGGTTCTCTATGGATGCCTTCTGAGTCTGCATAGCCTATGCTACCCATGTATCTGCGCTCCATTTCCAGTTATGAAACATAACCACATAGATATCTTCTACCACTTCAAACTCAATTATTAAATATTAAATTTATGAATTTATCTTTTAAATGATATATTTCCCAATTTTAAATTTCTAGTGATTACTATTCTTTTATTTTCCTACCCTACAGGAATCCTTCTGATCACCTTTGATTCTTTATTTTCCATAGTAAAGCACATTAAAATTTTCTCTGAGTCCTTTTTTTCTTTTACTAGTTATTTTTTAATTGCCCTTTCCTAATTGCTGAGCTTTTTGTTTGGCCCTCCCCACTCGTAAATCACTTCTTTCTTTCATCCTGAGTACATGGTAGCCTCCAACTACAGCTGAGTGTTGCCATGGGATGAAGTCTGTGCCAATGGAATATGAAGAGAAGTGTACAGCTTCCATTTCACTTGCTTAAAAGATGCCTGCCTGTGTTTTTCTTTTTTCCCTTTCTTCTATCTACAAAAGATGGCACCTGGAGCATATTTGGGAGCCCCTTATTGAACAGGCCAGAGCTGGCCCCAAGTTTCTAAGATGATTTCCTAGAAAGGAACCAATCACCCACTTGGACTAAGAGAGAAATAAACTTACAGAAATATAGTTTATTTCTATATTTGGGTGCTTTGATGAAGCATTTCAGCTTAACCCTACGTAACACTCTAATTATTATTGCATCAACAGTCAAGTCTAGACCTTTAACATTTCTCTGCAGAGTTACTGCAGAGTTTTCTTGTTCATTAGTCACCATTCTCTTTCTCATTTGCAGACAAACAAGAGGCCAGGACTTTGGGCCTAAGTTCTTGGTCAGGATGTAGGAAAGGATCACAGCTTTTCCACATGCTGCAGTAAATAAAATTGAAACCAAAAATATAGATCTGCAGCATCTTTGGGAGAAACTGAAATAAAAATCAGGCAGCCTTTCCAACTCAGTGTTCCATCAAAACTTGCTGGGCATTGGAGGAATCAAGGAATAAGATGATAGGACAGAAAGTGGAGCAACCAAATGACAGCAGAAGAGTTTAAACAAGAGATAGAAGACAAACCTGGAGACACTCCTCAAGCTGAGAAGAAGAACCTTGGGCGCTTTCAGGGGGAATATGGCTTAAAGTCAAAGTAGAGGGGGTAGTGAAAATACTCTAAGATAGACATCTCTTATTTCTCCATTTTCTAAAGCATCCTTTAGTTCAACAAATAGATTTGTTTCTTCCTAATTAGAAACAAATAGCTTCAAAATAGTCTTATTAAATATGCTTTCATCATGTCAATTTTGCACTACATATATTAAAACTTTGTAAACTACAATACTTTTTAAAAGTATGGTGCTAGCTAGAATTGAAACAATTAAATTAGAAAAGAAAAAACCGAGAAACATTGAAGAAAATTTGAAAACTTCATATTTAATAAACAAAGCACCAAAAGCCAATGGGGTAAGTGTTGATTTTTCCATAAAAGTTTTAGGAAAATTGGCTATATGGAAAATAATTTTTAATGGAAACAACCTTAAGTTAATTTATTTCCTTATACTTTATGTCAAACTAAATTATAGACTAATTAAATAATTTAATTCATCCATCTATCCACTTATTCATTCAATAAATATTTATTGAATACTTACTATGTGCTAAACTCGAGGGTTATAATGGGATACAAGACTACTTTCTCCACTTAAATATCTCTGACTCTATGTGGGGAAGAAGACAGGTAAATGAGAAAATGAGAGGCTACAAATTGTGGTAAGAGAAAGGTCTCCAAGCCAAGACCCCAATGAGAAGCTGATGTTATTCTGGGAAAGAGAATGGGCAGGAAGAGGTGAAGGAAAACTTTCTGGCAAGGTGAACAAGCGTATTGAAACTGAAAACAAAATATCTTGTATTCTGAAAAGTGCAAGAAGTAAACTTACTGAAGTGAGGCTGTTGTTGACATGTTATACAAATGTCTTCTCAGTCTCGACTGCCTAGCCAACATGTTACAGATAACATTTTTATTATTTTAAATGCAGATACTGCTTAGCAAAAAATGCAGATACAGGTACAGTTTCAAGATATCTTCATCATGTCCTTACGCTTGGGGAATGGAGGATGTTATACTGACAACTGATTTGAGAAGAAAAATATGAAAATAAAGGACATGAGGAGGCAGAATTATTTAAAGTTGTATAGAATGTTTAAAGTTGTGGTTATCTTTTCAGAATCATCAATATCCAGGGAGAAAAAGAATGTTAAGGAAAAACAAAACATTAATTTTTGAATACTTTCTTAATCTCATTAATGGAGCTTTCTTGGTAAGAATCTTCATAATTATTTAGTAAAGAAAATGTGATGCATTTTTATAGGCAATTAATAAAAAATAAGCATTGACTGTCTTTTTTTAGGTTCTTGGACTTTTATTCATTGGATTTGGTGTGTGGCTTTTATTAGATAGAAACAATTTTTTAACAGCTTTGGGTATGTATCTATTTTTCTTTTTCTCTCAATTAAATAAGGCATTTCATTTTAAACAATTGCATACATGATTTATTCAGCAGGTGGCAGTATTTATCTGAATTTAAAGTTTATTAAGTGTCATCCAGCATTCCCTCTAAAGGTCTCTTTCAATTGGAGAGATTTATTAAAGGGAGAAAATTACAGCTATACAGGAAAAATAACTTCTAGCGTTCTATACCATTGTAGGATGACGGTAGTTAATGATGATATATTATTAATATATAGTTTCAAATAACTGGAAGGAAGATTTTGAATGTTCCCAACACAAAGAAATGATATATGTTTGAGATGATGGCTATACTAATTACCCTGATCTGATCCCTATACATTATATTTATTGAAACATCACTATGTACCCCATAAATATGTACAATTTTTATCTGTCAATTAAAAAAATAAAATAAATGCAAATATAACCATGTAACTCCTCTATTGAAAGCTTTTCTCTGCTTACCCATGGCTATTATTTACCTATTAGGCAAATATTTATTAAGCAATCTTCTACATGTCAGGCACTGTCCCATTAGCTGAGGATACAGGGGTGAAAGACAAAAAAAAAAACAAAGTCCCTGTCCTTATGGAGCTTAATTCCAGTGAGGAAGACTGAAGAGCAAAGTGCCCATAATTTCCATTCTTTCCTTTCTCCTGCAAACCTTTCCATTCTCATTTGTCTCAAATTGTAAGTTCCAACCAAGCAGTTTCCTACACCTGCTACCATTGTAAGTCTCAGAAATGCTTTCACAATTCCAACCTGGTTATTTCCAATTATTGCTTAAAGCCTAAGATCATGTATTCCCTTTTCCAAGAATCTTGTCCAAACCCTCTGATCCCCTGCCCTTACTGTATTAGGTCCCCCTGTTCCAGTAGTGTGCTGGTAAATGTTTAATAACCAGTTGTGAGGTGGAGAGTCTGGATTTATGACATTTGCCCATTTCCATCGTTTAAATACTTCCACAATGGCCAATTTTAAGGTGCCAATGTGAATTCAATTAGCTTGCAGATTTCCTGAAAATTTGACAGTTGTTTTTTATAATCCAGTACAAGCTACTGCCTTCACTGCTGTCCCATAAAACTCTGGCATGTTTAACTCATTTATCCATCCTTGTTTTTTTAAACAAATGTCTGTTGAGCATTTACTGTTCTATGGTCTGTGCCACAGCACTAAGCATTCAACAGTTAGCCTGTTTATTATATAAATATATATAATCTCTAGCACTGAGAGCTCACAGTCTAGATGGAGAAAGAATAAAATATAGTTTGAAAAGGGCTACATTAACAATAAATTCAGAGTGTATGCAAGGGACACCTGACTCACACATGTTAGCTACTAAACGTATTTTGATGAATGAATAAATGAATGAATGAATACGTGAATATTTGAATGTACCTTAGACATAGGAGAGGAAAAAAATTTCTTCTATTACAGAAGACAATTAAGACAAGGTTAAAGAAATCTTCTGAGATTGAAAAACTTCTCTACCATGTCAGAAAAGATAGAAAGGTTGTTGCTAAGAATAAGAGGTTCTAGGATCAGATTTAAAAAAAGAGAGAGATCCTAGTGGTTTGGCAACAACTACTTAGAGAAACCTTGGGTTGCTGCAATTATTAAATAAAAAATAAATAAAATACCACTTCATAATGTATCATTTTGTGGTTTCCACAGATGAAAAGAGTCACAATATAGTATATATTTCTCAAATTTTGATTGGAACAGGATCTGCAATTGTTCTTCTTTGTCTATTGGGTTATTTGGGAATTCACAACAAAATCAGATGGCTGTTAATTCTGGTACGTATTTCACTTCAATAGTCTGAATTTGTATCTTAGATTTTATGTGTCCTAGTTACACAGATTAACAATATTTATGTTATCCTGGTATTGCAGTAGAGTATGTCCTTGGGGATATCCCAAATGAAGCATTCCCTACCAAGAAACTTTTCCAGGTAGGATTGACACATTTAGATGTTTAATTTTCAACACAGAGTCAATGGGAATCCATCTCTTAGGGTGAACTACAATTAACCAAACTTAAGAATCTGAAGACTGAAATCAGAATGCAGTATATTAAAGTGAATGAGCTTACCAAGGAAAGGGAAACAGGTTCTATAGTCAGCACATTTGTTACAGCCTTACTGGATTCATTGCCCACTGCTCAAGAGGAAGCCAATATACTGAGACAGCAGGAGTTACAGCAGAGAAAGAGTTTAATATTTCGGGTGCCATACAAGGAGGTGAGAAGAAGTTCTCAAATCCATCTCCCCGAGAATTTGAGAGAAAGGGTTTTAAACATGGTTTGGCAGGCAGAGGGCTAGGCTATTGGCTCTGCTGATTGGCTGGGTATGGGGCAGAACCATAGAAATGTAAAATTGTCTTGCTCTGAGTCAGTTCCTTTTGGGGGGTTGCAAGACCAGTTGAGTTAGTTCCTTAGTGTGGGCCACTGCTCTGGGTGGGTCAGCCATTCCACTGGAATGCAGCATTCCACCTGGAAAATATCTCAAAAACTTGCCTTAGTTCACAAGGGTTGTTATCTGTGGAAGCAATGAAGAAAGCTAAGAATCTTTATGACCATCAGCTGTATGACTCCTAAGTAGTAAGCAATTATAGGAAACCAAGCTAGGGAACAATGGCTGGTGACACACACACACACACACACACACACACACACATGTATTTTCCCCCAACCACAGTTCCCACCTTGTGGCCCTTTATTAGTTTTATTAATTTATAATTTTATTATAAATTAAATTATAAATTAAACTTTAATTTTATAATTTCATTAATTTCTAATTTAATTAATTTTATAAAGGACAGAAGGGCAGTTTCAATCCCCCCTACCCTGGGGTTCATTCCACCTCATTCCTGAGGTGTGGGCTAATGAGATGGAAAAGGGCAGAGAACTGATCTGGCTTCTTCCTGCTGACAAGAGGCATAGTTGGAGTTAAGAGGAATGGGATAGGAGGAATGAAACCATTTTGTAGTTGCCTTTAAGTATTCATGGGTGCATGGTTGCAGACCTAAGGTTTGCATGACAAGAACATTAGTACTTTCATCTAGAGCCTTAGCCCAGTACTTAAGTGAACAATGGACTATAAGATAGTTAAGGAGCCTTAGGATAAAAAGTGACAGTCCTAGCTTCAAGAGTGCCTGCAGAACTGATTTAAAGTCCTTCGGGAATCCAAGTGAATAACCCTGAAAACCAATCAGGCATGGGGTCATTAGTAGACCTGCTGTAGCCACACAGCTTGTTATGAAACTTTTTCTATTTAGGTTTCCATTTTTCCTGAGATACTTATTTAGATACAGCAGGTAATGTTTAACACCGCATAGACGCCCTGTTGTTTAGCCAATACGAAATCTAGACTACCCGATTATCTAGGACTACCTGGGCTAGAGAGTTGAAGGATCTTTGTTGAGCCCTAAAACTCTTCGCAGTTTCTTCTGTGATCAGTTCTAGATTTGCAGATTTTTTAATCATGTTTTGTTGGCACATATTCTATAGTTAGCGACTAGAATTCCCAGCAAGCTTTGCTGCCAAATGTCCTGTGTCCTTCCTGGCAACTCTCTCTTAAGTGTATGGGGAAGAGAGTGGACATTCTTAGTTAATCTTTCCTAGTTCAAGAGAAAGAAAGAATTGACTGCATTAATGCAGATTCTCTACAGATGTAAATTTGCCCCCAACCTCACATACAAAAGACAGCATTCCAGTGTTAACTTCTGTGGCAGTGCAGCCCAGACTATGTCAAAGAAATACATTTGGAAGTAAAATATTTCTAATTTCTTTCAGTTCGCACTTTAAAATCAAAAAGTTTTACCTATTAAAAGCCAAGCTGTTATCTTTGGACTAAGGAGTGGAAGAAAAAACCAAATTGGAACAAATTTAAATACATCATCCTATGTATTTTTGGTCAGTCTCTTAGTCCTGTGAACAGATCAGTTTAGTTAAACAGCTGTGTCTCATTTCAGGAGCTGGCATTGCAGATGAGTTTTCAAACAGAAGAAAAACGAGTTAATATTCGGAACAGTTCATAAATTAGTTTTGTTAGGGTCTAGAAGGCATTCAGCTGCAGTATCTAGATATTAAACTCAAAGCATCTTCAGTTAAAGGGGAAGCAGGCAGTCGCAATCTGACAGATTTTTTTTACCTGGAGTTTGTACGGCCCAAGGTATCCTTGCAGGGTCTCAGGAAAAGACAGTGGCAATTTCATTGAGTCTAAGTCAGAAAAAATGAAAAAAAAAAAAAAATGGAAACATCATGTGGAAATTTGTAGTCAGGAAAGAATTCGGGATTCAGTACAAACTGTAGGCAAATAACAAAAACTGAAAAACAGTAGACAAGGCTAGAATCTAATAACAGGTGGACTATAGTTTCTTTTTTCTGAACCATATCTTTTTTTGTCTCCAGTTTCCCATTTTTTAAAAGACAAATCATAGCAGAATCAATTTACGTGCAAAAATAAACTTCAGTCTCACTATACTTGGCCTGATTATTTGCATAAAGTGGAGTAAGAATAATTATTGTGCCATATAAGGCATTTCTTTTTTTATTTATTTAATTTTATTTCAGCATATTACGGGGGTACAAATGTTTAGGTTACGTATATTGCCTTTGCCCCACTCGAGTCAGAGCTTCAAGCATGTCCATTAGGCTTTTCTGTTTTAAAAATAATTGGCTTTACTGGAAGTTTTTCATAAGGAATCTCAGGTTAGACTTGAAAACCCCTTGGGTAAAGCTAAGGATTTATCTGTGCCTTTAGATACCGATATGAATTGAGTAAATTCCTCTCTTCTCAAGGTCCAAAGTGACTTGGGTTTCCTGGACCTATCAGAAAGTGACATTCTTTACTTACCTCAGATCAGGAAAGCTTCCCTTTCCCTTTCCCTCACTGAATATGTTAGGTTTCAGGGTCTGAAATGTCGGTTCTTGGTACACTCATGGCTAAAGAATGACCAGAAGCGCCAAAGTAAGGCAAGCGTGAGATGAAATTTATTGAGGGATTATAGATAGGGTAAGATAGAATTATAAAGCAAGAGCAAGGTGTAGGTTTACAGAGCAAGATACATAGGCTACAGATGACAACCAGACCCCTTGTCGTAGCAGGAAAAAAGAGAGTTTGGTTATGGTCTGGGTCTTGTTTTATGGTGTCCAGATAGGTACCTCCCAGGGGTTCAAATGTCACCATGGAACCACTTTGATTGGACAGTTGGGAGTTGCATGACCTGAGTTTTACTACATGTGTGGGTTGTTCTAGGTCACTTTCTGGACTCTGTTGTACCTATGCTGCTTGGCCTATGGGCTAGAGAGACCCCTGCATTCTTTTGCAGTTAGCGTGCTAAGTTCTAAATGGCAGATTTGTAGGGTGTTCCCTCCTATCCCAGATATGGCAGTTGCACAGGAAAGGATTAAGTGGGGGCAGGACCAAGACCATGGAGCTGGGGCCCACCCTTGTCCTTCCCAAGTTGGGCAATTGCACCAAGGCAAGACACCCACGATCATCCCTAAGAGACCCAGAATCCCTCACTACCTAACAAATGCTCTAGTGGTTTGCCATTCCATGCATTCTGGATTATAATCCTTATTTCTAATTCCTGAGTAACTCAACATATTTAGAGGTAATTTTCTCTAGTGTGTTTTTTAGGTTGACAGCTGCTATGGTGGAGAAGATTGAAGTGGCCATAGATTTTTAAAAATTAAATAGTTGGATAAATGTGAAAATCATTTTATTTGGTTTCGGATAGAAGTATTTTTAGCTTTCAAAGAAATAATCCAAATATACATACAGAATTAAGTTTTAGATCTGAATAAAGATGGTATCATCAACTCCATTGGACTAAGGTTCCCATAAAATACTATCACTTCTATCTTATTCTTATCCAAATGTTCATTGAGTTTTTTTCTTTGACTTTCTATTTCAATAATTTCACTCATTTATGAAGGCAGGAAGCTTCAGCAAATCTATATGTATTTTAAGGCTGAATATTTCATATCATGTGCATTTTCCCAATATTTTAGCATATGAAATATATATTAGAAACATAATAATCATCTCTATCTTTTGTTTTGTTTTGTTTTGTTTTAGTATGCAATACTGATAACATGGGCCTTTGGTGTTCAGGTTATATTTTCAGCAATCATCTTCACAAAGAAAGAGGAGGTACGGAAAGTAAATCCTTATCAATACATCCTTTTATTTGAAATCTAAAGGAAATTGGATACCTTAGATTGCTGAAACCTTTGAGCCTATATTAAAAGCCAAAGGTAAATGTTTTTGGGGGGAAAAGTATTTAATGGAAGTACTAGAATATAGGAAGGGGCTAGGGGTCATATTGAAAGCGTGGGATAGGGGAACTTGTTTTTGACTTTGTTTCCATATGCTCAAGAAAATAGTTGTAAATAACAAAAAACGTAGGGGAAGAGGAAGTGGTACTGAGTTTTAGGACTTTAAATTCCGATACCCTTTTCTCCTCCCCCTCCTACCAACTCTGGCTACCACTGCTGATTTAATCACTGTCCTGTATTATATTTGTTAAAGAAATCCATTTGGACTTTTACTAATTTGAAATTTAGCAATTTCATTTAAATAAGACATACTGAATAATTCATATATTTTTCATAGGTAGAGTGATGACTGACATAATTAAATTAATTATAGCAAGATTTGTGTTTATCAAATTTAGCATATAATAAATTGCTTGAAAAAACTTTTTTGGCAATAAAACTTACATATTACAGCCTACAGTTACTTTCAATTCTTTAAGAAATTTCAGTGTTTCTGTTTAGTCAAGGTTTGTCTTTGTATTATGGCGGATTGTCCTGTAGTGAACAGAGCATGAACTTGAAGGCATATAGCTGAGTGTGCTTACAGATCAACAACGTGCTTATCAGCCCTGAGCCTATGTTCTCATCTGTAAAATACGGTTAATACTTGGCCTACCTTACACAGTTATCATTAACCGATAATTCCAGTTTCTGTCATAAAGTAGTTATTCAAGAGTTTTCTTCCCTTCTCTTAATTAATCTTGAAGGAGACCCTGATGAATTCCTATGGTGCCTAGACTCTATGTCTACACTCCTATGTAATGCCCAAAGCCCCCAGAAATCTTTTCTGAATAGCCCCATTGCCCTCTAACTTCATCTGCTCTATTGTGCTTGGCATCTTCACTGGATATCTCAGCATCCAGAGTCTACTGTCAATGGCCTGGCATTTAGAGCTAAAATTTCTTCTCTCCACACCCAAAATGTATATGTGTGTGTGTATGTGTGTGTGTGTGTGTGTGTCTGTGTCTTTGTCTATGTGTGTGTGTGTGTGGGGGGGGGGGGTTGGAGGTATGTCAGCCACAGCACGTAGATCTTGGAAAGCTGTTTTGGTGGCAAAGCACTGGATCCCAACCCATGAGCCTCAACCTAGTGATGGAACCTGAATATAACACATAAAAACTTTTAACAATATAGTTTATCAACATCACCCAAATTTACATAAATATTATTCACATAATCGTCTCCACATATGTTGAGAATAAGAACTATTGATTAATAGCTTACCATGTGCCAGAGACTGTTATAAGCACTCTACAGGGATTATATTATTAATCCTCACAACAACCCTTTGAGATGCACTGTTAGTCCTACCTTATAGAAGAAGAAACTAAGGCTTTCAGATGAGAAATATTAGCTAAAATATTTCATGGCCAAATGACATAGCCTGAACTCAAATACTTATTTGCTGACCCCAGAGCTAACAGCTTTGTTTATATCAATTTGTCTTTTGCATCAGACTGGATTAAGCTCTTGTAAGCCTCTAAATCTTTTATGCCAAGACCCAGGTAAAACTGTATTTTTATGGACAGTCATGCGGAAGTGTGATTAGAGGACAAAAGGGTATGATCTAATGGTGATAAACCGGGGGAAATTTATCAAGGCCTGTTTGTTCAGATTCTTCTTGGCTTCTGAGTACAGAGAGAGATCCCTCTGGAATGAGGATCTTATGGACTACTTTCAGGGAAGATAGATCAGAAAACTTTTTTATGACCTATTATACTTCAGGGGAAAAAGATGAGAGAAGGTCAAAGAGTGACCTTCATGCTTCTGCAGCTTTTTTCAATTTCCTTCAGCTTAAAATTCTCAGTATGCAAAGGTGTTGTATTTTGGGGGTATCATGTTCTAAGTCCTGACAGTATTATAAAAGGATAATATTTTAAAATGTAGAAATCATAACACTTGTAAAAAATGCAATAGACACATGTCAGTGATTTTATGTAACGCCTTGATTAGTAAGGGAACCAGTAAGATATAAAAACTGATTCAATAGAGAATCTAAAGAGAATACACTTATATAGGCCATCACTTACTAGATGCAAAACAGGCTGGCTTAGAGAGGGGAGGAATTAAATGTACCCTCACCAGAAAAAATTTATTTGCACTTCTCTGTCTAAGAATCATTTGAATAATTATGGTTTTCTACAACTTACAAAGCTGTAAAATAAATTCAGTCATAACCCATGAAAGGTAGCATTAATAAAATTTGTATTTTATCTGGAAATAAAATAGGCCATGAAAGGTACAGAGGCCCATAGATTCAAATCGAAATGTGCTAGAAAAAGCCTAGGTTCCATTCAAAAGACACTCAGTAATCTTTTTTGGTCCATTTATCAAAGTCTTTCACAGTTTTCCTGAGGGTTTGAGAAGAAATTTCCCTTAGATATTCAGGAGAATAGAACATTACTTCCTCCCTAATCATGAAATGAGCCTAAGATACTCTTCCTATAGATCACAAAGTGAAAAACCAAATGCTTTGACACTCACTGAGATTATTAAAAAGTGTAACAAAAAAGAAAGAAAATACTTATAAATAAGCAGAAAACAGCAAAGTGAGGTTGAATATTCTCTTGGTGTTGGTACTCCTGAGGAACCATCAGGATATGTTTCTATGAAATTTTCACTTTTAATACAATTTTCAACAGGTTCGTCAACTATGGCGTGATAAAATTGATTTAGTCATTTCTGAGTATGGATCTAAAGATAAGCCTGAAGAAATACCCAAGTGGACTATTCTGAATGCTTTACAGAAAACAGTAAGATGAAATTCACTGAAAATTACATGTCAAAGGTGACTACTACAAGATAGGGGAGAGAAGAGAGGCAGGGGATTGGGGAAGAGGATTTAGAGTTTGCTGTATTTCTTCCAAACAAACTGGGTGGAATGGCATTGTCCCCCGCTTACAAATCTTGAGTTTTCTTTCATCTCCTTTTGTAACTATTATCTTTTTTTCTGGGTTAATTGATGTGCATTTTAAGGCGGTTGCATCTGGAAAAGTGTTGGTGGTCTCTGCAAAGTGGGATAGTCTGTCCTGCTGCACCCACTGGGCGATAAGTCTAAGCAGTAGTCCCTGCTGGCAACAGAGTAGCATAGTGTCACCATTTGAACCTGCATACCAGCACTGTCATGCAGTAGGTTTGAGACCCTGGGACAAGTAACCCTCTAAACTTCCATATTAGTAAAACTCCTACCTCTGGTTGTCAAGAATAAATGAAGTAAAAAATAGAATATATAGCTCAGATTTCACAGTTCAGATTTTTCTAGACAGGTGCACTGGAAGGGTAAGAGAACTGCCATTGTCAGCCAAATGGTTTACAGGAACAGATCAGCACCTGGAACATAGTAAGTGCTCAATAAAGAAAATAGCAGACATTTACATTGTGCCAGAGGTTTTTGTAAGTGCTTTGCATATATTAATGCATTTAATCCTCCTAACCCAATAAGGTAGGAGCTATTATCATTTTGTAGATGAAGGATGAGAAATCTAGTAACTTAACCAGGATTACACAGCTAATAAGTGGCAGAGCCAAGATTCAAACCCACACAATCTGGCACCAGATTTTGTACTCTTTACTGCTATACTAGATGCCTCACATAAAAAATAGTTATTATTTTTAGTACATGTGATAACGGAAATGAGATCTTACATTTTAAGAAAATTGAAATGTAATTACAAATACTTTTACTCATCCTGTTTTTCTCTGATGTATGTGATCTGTATGTGTATTGCATTTTCAGACTGCATTACAACTTGCAGCAGAGGATTGAACTTTCCTATGGTCATAAAGTGATAAACAGGAAAATATGTGTATGGCCTCGCTATTATTCATGAAATCCAGTTTACACTTCCTTGTCGTGAATATAATTGAGATAATATGTACAGGTTTTGTTGGCCGAACTAATTTTCAGTACCCTAACTCTGAAGCACTATTTTAGTCATTTAGCATTTCCTAGATTGCACTAAGATTGTTAGTGCATATTGTAACAAAAGCAGTATTGATGTTATCATTTTCCATAACAGGTTTAGAAAACAATTCAATACTCATGACAGCTTTTATTTCCTAGATGACAAATATGTAAGCTGGTTCTTTCACATCCTCCCCACTCAACTTGATAGGATTCCTGAATCAGCACTGAAAATGAGACATTTCTTAGAAGTTTGATCATTTCTATGACTAGTGTTGTTATCCTTTTTTTTGGTTCTTTGTGGCAGTTTTTCACACAATACCAACTTGAAAGTTAACATCTCACATTAACTGTAGGAGAGGAGAAATAGACTTGAATCTTTTTTTAGGTATGCTAACCACATATGACAGCATATTTTGAGTAAATGTAAAGAGAACTGCTATAGTTAGGAGCAAGATATGGCTCAGGTGGTTCTCTGTTTTATATTCTAGCCCTAAACATTATTTATATTTAGGCATATCAAATATATCTTCTCTAGTCCTGGACTCCCATAAGATAAAATTCAGATATAATAATTTTATGCAATCATAATTCTCTATTATAAGCAGAGGTCTTTAGCTCTAGTTGATAATAATAGCAGCAACAAAGTAATGAATTAAACAAATATACAAAAATACATTTATTTATTTAATCATTACATTTCAGTGGGAGAAAATTAATTATCTTCATCACAAAAAACACTTCAATATGTAGTCTCATATAATTAACTGCATTTTCAATGTTTTGTAGTAAAATTCATAGAATCTTTTTCTCCTAGTTACAGTGCTGTGGCCAACACAATTACACAGATTGGATGAAGAATAAGAATAGAGAAAATTCAGAATTGGTGCCATGTTCTTGCACGAAATCTATGTTAAAAAAATGGTTTTGTGATGAGCCACTGAATGCAACTTACCTAGAGGTAAAGATAAGTCAAGGCTTCTCCAAGTGTTTATAATAGTTTGTTTGTTTCTTTTACAGGTCAATTTAGAATTCTGAGTAAATTTTTATATAAAAGTAAAGTTATTCATGATGACTACATTCTTAAGCCAATTCCATAAATTGAACACATAATTGTGTAAATGTACTATTATTTCAGGTATATAATAAATAAATAAATTATCTGGGATATGTGATTTAAGTGCTCTTGGAACTTGGTATACCATTATCCTTACTCCCCAACCTTCCTTGAAAACCCCGGCAGAAAGAGGAGGCACTTTTGTCAAAGCCCTGGTAGCTGCAATTCCAGAAGTAAAAGGGCATGAGTGTTGACAAAAACAGAAGGGATGGGACCCCTGAGATGACAAAAGTGGTGCTGAGGTATGTGTGGCAGAAGCAAAAGTAAAAGCTAATATGGAGCCACTGCTATTTACAGGTATGAGATATTGATAAACTAGGGATTTCTAT
This sequence comes from Lemur catta, assembly GCF_020740605.2. NCBI lineage: Eukaryota > Metazoa > Chordata > Mammalia > Primates > Lemuridae > Lemur > Lemur catta. The sequence goes on from NC_059133.1 coordinate 31,519,068, forward strand.
CCCAAGAATTTCTACTACTTTGTATAGTTTATACACTGAAGTTATTCTAATTTTAAGATATATCATTTCAATTACATAATTAATTGACAGATTAAATAGAGGATTACATTTCGAAAAAATATGGGAAATAATATTAGGTTATTAAATATGGAATGTCTGATTTCCTTAAGTGCTAAGTTTGACAGTGGATATCTCTGACATTTCACTTTGACACTTCTTGTTTATTTTTGTTTATTGTGAAAGGACATCCTCATTCTTTCAAACACACAGTTTGGCTTGTGATTGTCTTTCAAAATTTTTTTAGAGCAATTTTTGTGAAACCATGGATAAGTCAAAAATTCTTTTTATTTTTGAATATGAGTTCCCTCATGGAAGAAATGCAGCACAGACAGCTCAAAATATCAATGAAGTGTTTGGCAAGTATGTGGCTAATGAATACGCATATTTGGTGGTTTGAGAAGTTCCATTCTGGTGATTTTTATCTTGAAAATGAGCTATGTGGGTGACCTGAGACCAAGATGGATAATGACAAGCTGAGAGCTGTAGAGGAATCGAATCCATCTCAACCTATGTGTGAATTAGCAGCAAGCTTTGACATTACTATTCTAACAATATTGGACCATTTGAAATAAATTGGCAAGGTAAAGAAAGCTGGATAGATGGGTTCCACATGAATTAAACAAGCATCAGAAGAAAATCATCTCAAAGCTTGCCTTTCTTTGCTGTCATGACATAAAGGCAAACCATTTCTACACTGCATTGTTACATGTGATGAAAAATGAATTCTTTTTGACAATTGCAAGTGTTTGGCACAATGGTTGGATAAAGATGAAGTGCCAAAACATGGTCCAAAACAGAGTATTTATTTAAAAAAGCTAATGGTGTCTGTTTGATGGTCCACTACTGCTATTATCCACTACAGCTTCATGAAACCTGGTCAGTCGATTACAGAAGATGTCTACTGCAACCAGTTGGATGAAATGTTGAGGATGCGAGCAGCTGAACTTGGCTAGTAGAGACAGGCCAATCCTCTTGAAAGACCACATGTTGTAAAAAACAATGCTGCTCAAACTACAGAATCTGCACTTGGAAACTCTCTGTCATCCACCATATTTACGGACCTGGCATCAACTGACTACCACTTCTTCCAGGCTTTGGACCACTTCTTGCAAGGAAAAACATTCACTTCTCAACAAGCCATGGAACACGCCTTTCACGATTTCATTGTCACTTGCTCTCCAGGCTTCTTTTGCTGCTGGCATGAGCAAGCTACTGTTACAATGCCAAAACTGTTGATAGTTTAGGCACATACTTTGATTAATTGTACCACTTCTTACTGGAGATGTAATAAAGTAAAATTTTGATTATAAATTAGACATTTCATATATAATGACCTAATAATTTTAAGTGGTGGTAAATACGGTAGTATCCCCTTATCTTCAGTTTTGATTTTTGAGGTTTCAGTTATCAGTGGTCAACTGTGGTCCAAAAATATTAAATCAAAAATTACAGAAATAAACAACTCATAAGTTTTAAATTACACGCCATTCTGAGTGGTGTGATGGAAATCTTGCACCATCCTGCTCTGTCCCTCCCAGGATGTGAATGGTTCCTTTGTCCAGTGTGTTCGTGTGTAGATGCTACCTAACCGTTAGTCACTTATTAGGGATCTCAGTCATCAGATTGATTGTCAAGTTATTGTGGTGTTTGTGTTCAAGTAAGTCTTATTTTACTTAATAATGGCCCAAAGTGCAAGAATAGTGATGCCAGCATATTGTTATAATTGTTCTATGTTTGTTATCCATTTTGTTAATCTCCTACTGTGCCTAATTTATAAGTTAAACTTTTTTATAGATATGTATGTATAGGAAAAAACAGAGTATATATAGAGTACAGTATTATCCAGGGTTTCAAGCATCTATTGGGGATCTCAGAATGTATTCTCAGTGGATAAGGTGGACTACTGACTGTGTCATGATGAATTACAATAGTCTGTAGGAAAGCAAATCCCTTTCCAAAACTTAATGCATTTCTGATTTTAACTACATGACAACATCTTAGCAACTTTGAAATTAGCAACTGAGGTGTCCTGCTATCATATGACGTTTTCTGGTCCACAAGTCGAGTCTCCAGTTAGACCCTAACTTGCTATTTAGACTTTGGTGAATTATCAATCTCTACGTGCCTTTCCTTTGTAATAGAATTATATGTCTAAGGCCATTTTCATCTCCAAGTCAATCTAAGTAAACTTCTTTTCCTTAGGGTTGCGAAAGTAAAATCAGCACATGGTATAATGCAAATGCTTTAACTTTAATTGGAATTAACTTTGGACTTTTGGCTTTCGAGGTAAGCTTTTGTTCATATGTTTAAAGATAAAAGATATTAAGTATAATCTATGCAGAATAGATTGAAGACCTAATCAGATAAGTTAATACAGTAAGAGCCAGGACCTTGAGATTGATCATACCCAGGAGGGGTGAAGGCAATCCCTTAATTAGCCAGGTGGGTGGAGCCTGTTAAGAAGTAGTCATCCTAGACATAGTGATTTCATTGCTTTGAGATATCTGTCTGTCTGTCTATCTTTCTCATATTTCTTCCTATATCTAAAGTATATATTATATATATTTATGATATATATATTTTCCCCCTATCTTGGCAATAAGAGTACCATGTAGATCAGTCTGCAAGTTAACAACTTCTGAAATCTAAGCAGATGTTTTACATTAGTAAGATCCATTATTATTCACTCATATACTCATTCATTTATTTACTCATTTACTCATTCAATGAATTTGGAGGGAGGAGAGCACCTACTGTGTGTCGGGTACTGTACCAGAGTTGGAGAGACAAGAAGAAGCAACAACCTGCATGGTATCTATGGCAGAATTAGGATTCAGAAGCAGGTCGCCGTTCTCCAGTCTCAGTTAAAGACTGGTAAGAACAAGTGCAGACTATGGATTCAAAGAAACTGTGAGAGTGGGTAGATTATCATAGTGGAGACTATAGCATTTGAACAAACACATAATGCGTCATTTTCCAGAATAGGATGCTGATCCTGCATTTGATTATATACTGATCCACAAAGCCACTGACCTACGGTGTCATCTCTTCAGCTGGTAACAGTTTTAGTCTCAGAATGGTAGTAAACTAAGACATTCTTATAAGCATTAGTGTCATTGTTTTAAAATGTTTATTCTCTATTGCATTCATGCTGGAGTATTTAAGACAAGACTGGAGGAGGGGATAGTATCTGTGCTCCATTTTATCGTCTACCCTTTGTACACCACCTTTTATCATCCTTTACCAAAAGAGGCATTTTTATAGGTTTAATGACATAGTTAGAAAGATGAACAAAAAACAGATCAGCAGTTCATCAAAGCATCTAGCCCAATGATAGCTCATGTAATTAAAATATAAGAAATTTTCTTTTTCTATTCTATACATGAATTTAGTGACAGCTGGGTTACTCCAGAAGATTCATTCTGCAGACTTCTTATTCACAATTATATGTGCCTTACTCTGAAATTTTCTTACCCTGTTTTATCCTTTTTCCCCTTACAATATGCATTTTGGTGATTATATAGTAAGTGTTAACTTTATAAATTACTCTTATTGATTAAGTTGTGATCTCCTATTGTTTTCTTTTCTTCCAGGTTTTGCAAATCTCATTAACTGTTTGTTTCATCAGACACATAAAGAATAGAATACATGCTAAAATATGATCTTTGGATTTTAATTTGTCCAGAAGAAACCACTTAATTCTCAAAATAATCACATTATATTCATGTTTTGAATTACATTAAACTTTAGGACCTATTTAAGTCATTTATTATGTATAATAAAGAATTATTGAAAATTATAACACATTCATGATACTTTATTAATTTTATTTTTCAAAATATCAAATTCTGCAGTTACAAACTTTACCTTTACCTATTTTCTGAATTTAGAGGATATCATTATATATGCCAAATCCAAAATATGATAAAGTGTCACCATATATTTTAAGTTCTTATGTAGAGAAAATACCTTATGATGTTCAGAAAATGCTAATTAATTAGGCAGTTATAACATACCTTTCATTTGCAGATCTTAAGAAAACAATACTGGTTTGTAGGAGATTTAAAAGAAAGAAAATCATGGCACTAGCTTCTGTACTGAATTAATCGTTTATCTCTCCTCATAATGCTTGCAAGTGGATAATAAAATTAGAGATTTAGATATGCTTTGGTGGCAATAATACAATATTAAAATAATAGTGAAATGTAAACTGTAGCAAAAATAATCCATTCTAAATGCTCACTGAAATCTTTTTTCTTCTCTGTTTTTCTTAAATTTTGTTCAATGTATGTGTACACAATTCTCTTGAAGGATATAAAAATAACCTACCTGTCCTATTTTCCTAACAATGATATTGTGAAAAAAGAAAAATAAATCCTTTGAAAAATGAAAAGTGCTATACAGGTGTGAGGTACTATCATTGTTGTTCTTAATAGGAAAAGGTTTTCCTGACCTTGAAGATGTGAAGAAAGAGTGGATTAACTGAAGATCCCGCATTTCTTCAACTCCTATGGAAAGCTCACTTTCATTTACTAGTTTAATCGGATCTCTTTCATTCATCTATTCAGTGCAGATTTCAGAGACTTACGGACTTTTTAAAGTCAGCACAAAAGAAAACATGGTAACTATTTTCTGTAATGCAAAATTCTTTAGGTTTATATAAGTCAAATAGACATACCTTCTATTCTTTGTGAAATATTCTCTTGGTACTTAAAACTCATCTTCAAATTCCTATTTTGTCTAAAATATACCACATGAAATACTGATAACAAAAAGCTCTCTCCTACTAGGGAATTGAAAACCAAATTATTGTTAATCAAATAAATATTATAGATTATTTGATCATATATATTTGATCTTGCATCAAGAAAAAATGGCCTCTATATATTAGATTTCTTATTTTCAGTTAATACAGGTAATTCCAAAAATATATGCACCACTGACTGAATCTACTTTTATGATTCTAGGAAACACTGCCTCGAAGGAGAAGGAATTTGCTTTACATCTTGAGTAAAATAAAGACTTATTTGGTAAAATGAAATAGAGTAGATCAGAGTAATGTCTTTCTCCTTAACCTTGTTTTTCAATGTCTAAGATAAAAAATTTGGAGAAGTCTAAAAATTAATCTGCATCAGAAGTGAAATAGTGAATCAGAATTTAATACAACACCTAATTCTGACTTTCCCTTCAAATTGTCATATCACTTACAAAAACACATTTAACTTGATTCAGGCTCACCATTTTACTTATGCTTTCAGAAATTGGGGCTATTTTGTGATGGTACTATATGATTAGAATACTTTCAGATTCTTCTAGTTAAGGATATATGCATTCAGTCAACAGCATTTACAGAGCACCTATTAATGGGTGTCACTTTTCACCAGTGACATTGCTGACTGTTAGAATGTGAAGATGAAGAGATATACAGGGCTGGCTTCATGGATATGCAACTTGTATTTAGAAGAGCCTCACATTTGGTTTAATGCTTGGGAGTTGCCTTGTTGAAATTCTTAATAATTTTAAAATAAGGGACATCACAATTATATTTTGCACTAAACTTTGTAAGTTAGGTAGCTGGCCCTGACCCTGTAGTTAAACTCCAGAGATCATTCACAAAGCCAGATATGTGAATAAATAAATTTTATATATGTGGTAATTTTTATGGACACCCAGACAAAGACTAACAGTTTGTTATAGAGGTTCAGAGAGCACTTTGGAAAGAAAAGTGATTAATTTAACAATTACTTATTGAGCAACTACTATGTGTTGGGCATTGTAGTACTGCTAAAGAAACAGCAGTGAATAAAACAAAACAAAAAAAACCGTTGGCCTCCTGGCAGCTGCCATCAAGTCAAGGGTGCCAAACAACAAAATATAAACAAAACTAGGTATCATGTTATGATGGGAAGTGCTATAGAGAAAAAATAAGGAAGTAGAATCAGCAGTGTTGGAGAGTTATGGGGACAGCAATTTTAAATAGGATGTACAAAAAAAGGCCTCACTGAGAAAATGACTTTTTAGTAAAGAATCGACAGACATGAGAAAGTAAGAGGAATGAAAACTGCAAACCAGAGGAAACAGGAGAAAGAAAGACAGTTACAAAGACAAAAGTGAGTGTGCTGAGTTTAAGGAAGGGAAAGAAAGCAATGTGGCTAGAGTGAAGAGAGGGAGCAGTTGGGGGACTGGGGAGAACTGGAGAAGGGTTCAGAGGGGGAAAAGGTCTTAAAAGGACTTGGCAGCCCCTCTCAGGGCTTTTGTTTTTACTCAAGTGAGTGGGGAAGCAATTAGCAGATTTTGCACAAGTGATGTGGTCAGACCTGTATTTTAATAGGAGCTATCTGGCTGCTGTCTTAAAAATAGATTTAAAAGGCAGGAAGAAAAAGCAGGAAGAACATATCGGATTTTACTTAATAATCCACATAAGAGATGATGATAGGTTTGGCCGGAGGGTAGAGGTGGAGTTAGTAAGAAGAGATCAAATTCTGTACACATTCTGGGGTGAAGTCATTGGAATTTGCCCACAGTTTGAAAGTAGGGGTGTGAGAGAAAGACAGGAGTGTCTTCTGGTTCTGGGACCTGTAGGGGAGAAATAAAAAGAAAACAAGAGAAGAGTCAAGGATGACTTGAGTTACCTCAGTAAAGCTGTTAAAAAAAACAAAGGATGACTTGGGTAATGGAAGGATGAAGTTACTATTTATTAAGATGGGAAAGACTTTGGGAGAAACAAGGTAATTTTAACACTTGGTACTTTAAAAACTCTACTGAAATGATTTGGTATATGTCTGCATCCCCCACCAGTCTGCAAGAAACTCAAGGCTAGGGATTATTTTGAATCATCTTTGCAACTCCAAACCTTTGATCAGAATGTGACAATGTAGGTGGCCAATAAATGTTAATGAACTTAAAAAGTCAGCTTACTCAGTATGCCATCAGAGAAAGCCCAGTTGCCCTCTTAGGTTGTCTGACGCCGACTGTACTCCATGGTTTTCATTTCATTAGGCTATCATCCATGTAAAATGTCCAAACTTGTTTGGTAAACAGGAGCTGTTGGTTCAATTACTCACTGCCACCCACATCTTCTGTCTCCAGGAGCCTGAATGAGAGATGTTGGCAGAATCAAAACTTCTTTAAAAGGATTTTGTTGAAACTAATTTTTAGTAGAATAACACAAGAGAAATACTATCAGACAGCACCAAGATTTTGTTCAATGTTTGTGACATTTGTTTAATATTTGTATGCCTTTATTTTCTTTTTCTGTTCTTAGAGGAGTAATTGTCCAGGGACATAAGAGTGCCTGAAAAGGAAGACACAAAAAATCTGAAGTTTTTACTATCATGACATAGGGCTGGAAAACAAACAAATTGCTTTACACTGGCTGTTACATTCCAATGTTTAGCCTCTTTCATTTCTTTTTCTTTTTTATTCTTTTCTTATTTGTGGAGTCAGCTATTGTGTTAAAAAGAATAATAGCATATGTCCAGTAAATCTATAAATAATTATTGAACGATAATGGATTTTTAATACTGTACAAATGATATAACCAGAGAGAGCAGAAGCTATTCCTTGACAAATTAAAGTATAGAGATTAAGCCTTCAGTAGTATTCTGAATATTTGGAACAAAGTAAAAGACAATATTTTTGCATAGGAGCATTTATAATGTGAAAATAAAGTACATAGCAGTTGTTAAAATGTATTAAAACTTATTACTAATTGTATTCAAGTACAGTAAGATATTCATTCTCCTGAGTGAGAAGATTAATGGACTGAAACATGCAAAAATTACTGATTTCCTCAATTAATAGTTTATTGTACTTGCATATTTTATTTAAAAGATACTAGACAACAGAATATGTCTGTAAAAATCCCAATAGGTTTTTATTAAAATACAAAGATTTGTTTAATATATGTTTAGATACATATACATATATAACATTTAAATTATCATATGTAGTGGAATTAGAAAGAAGATAAATGAAAAAACAAAATCAGTCATTTCATAAGGAATTTTCTAGGGTTTAGACATAGTAAAGTGCTTGTAAATCAAAATTTATAAATGATTCCAAGGTAAGTTGTTTACCATTTATTTAATTATTTTATTTTATTTCATCCAGGAGGAAATGCTCCATTTTAAATATGTTATTACTATTAAAAATCCAGAGAACATAAAGTATTAGGAAATATTTAAACAACAAATTCAGACATGAGTAATTTTCATATCATATTAAGTATATCACTATTGTTTCTAGATACTATTAAGTAAAAAATGGCTAACATGTCATGAATAACAAATTTAAATCAATTGAGACATAAAAATTTCCTCTGTGTTAAAAAATACAAAATGTTTTAAAAGGTCTAGGATAATTCTACAAGAAATTTGGCAAACATGAGCAACCTAAAATGAATTAAGAACAAAACAGTCACAGGATTGGGAAAATTATTTTTCATGTCTATAGGCTATAAAGATACAGAATTTTAGTTTTTACTTTTGTGTCTATTAGTGTTTGACTTTTAGGTATAAAACTTTTCTTTCAAATACAATCTATCTGGTCTAGTATTGGATCCCTGCAAGTGGGCATTTATTAGTAATTCTTATTAAACATAAGGAAAACAGATTACCCTGCATCCCATTATACAAATTTATTATGCATCTATATTACACCTTGATAGTATCATATATTCATCCATTTTCATTAGAAACATTGTACTACAGTCATTTTTCCCACTCAAGAATTTCATCCTTCAGTTTTAGTATGTTTCAAAGCCAACCAATCCTTTTCCCATATTGCCTCTGATTTCTCTTCAATGTATAGACACTGTACCAGATATGAATTTGCTATCAGAAAATTCAGTGTTTCAGAAATATCACCTATCTTCATTTTTTCTGAATTAAATCTGTGAGCCCCAATACCACAACCATTGCAGTTTGGATCTTTTCTTTCCCTAGGCTTCTCTGCAAGAGTCATGTTGCCTAGAGGATAAAAAAAAAAAAAAAGAAAGGCCACTCATTTTCTGAGCATCCAGGTCTCACTAAGCCCCCTATTACCATCACTCCATAAATTCTTAAGGTATGGGATAGACTAAGTTTTGCCTGACACATTTGGGCCACCCTCTTGCAAGTCTTGCAATAATGTTTTGCAGTATACTTTAGAATGTGAGGGGTTGCTATGGTTTGAATGTCCCCTCTAAAACTCATATTCAAATTTAATTGCCATGATGACAATATTAAGAGGTGGGACCAATAAGAGGTGATTAATGCTGTTACCTTGGGAATGGGTTGTTATAAAAGCCACTCCTGCCCTTTCTTGTGCCTGTTTGTCTTCTCCCATGGGATGACTTAGCATGAAGGCCCTCACCAGAAGTTGGCCCCTTGATATTGGACGTTCCAGCCTCCAGAAACTGTGAGAAATAAATTTATTTTCTTTATAAATCACCCAGCCTGTTGAATTCTGTTATAGCAACACAAAACAGACTAATTCAGGGGGTCGGGCGTGGTGCAGGTATTTGTTCTCAGCCTTGAAGCCTCAAGCACAGTCTACATTTGGACCAGTTTTGGGCCCTGGATTTGGCACCTCCATCATATCATAAACATATGTCAAATAAATTAATTTATTAAAGAGAACATGGATGTTTCTTTCATTTAGAATCTCATGCTCAAAATAAAAGGCAATATTCTTTACCTGATAAAGACACTGTTTGTCCTAGACACTCTGTGCAGGGAAGAGTTAATGCAGCAGGCTTGAGGCTGCCTATCCTCAGAAAGTCCTGCTTGCTAGGTTGACCCTTAGCTGATATCTGGGAACCTGGCTGATAAACAGCTTCCTACACCGATATAAAATTTTCCTTACATAAGGGTGTTTCACTGTACCTAAAAGTTTCTGCAAACAATGTGATTAATTCTGAACACCTGCTTTCCCTTTGGGATTCTGGAATTTGGGTACATGCTAGGGAGAGGGTGCCTATGTGACCAGTCCCCAATAAAAACCTTAGATGTAATGACCTTCCAGTAGAAAACCCTTCATGTGTTTTGTCACGACTCATTGCTGGAGGTATTATATGTGTCCTGCGTGACGCCATTGGCAGAGGACTCTTGAAAGCTGGTGCCTCCTAGTTTCCTCTGTCCATTGCCCTATTTACCCTTTCTTTTCTTTTCTTTTCTTTTTTTTTGGGGGGGGGGAGGGTGTTGCCTTTGCTTTGTAATATTTTACTGTAATAAATTTTAGCCCTGAGTAAAACTATATGCTGAGTCCTTCTAGTGAATCACTGAACCTGGATTCATCTTTAGGACCCTCAAAATACTCCCTGAAAGGGAGAATTCTATTCTAGCAAAGGGCTGGCAGTCATCTAAGATTCAGGAATGATACTGTCAATACACTGATGTTTATTACTTTTACCCAGACTATTTTCTTTGTATTTTTATTGCCTTAGTTAATGTCATTACTAGCTTATAACTATTTTCATTTGCCAGTCTTGTTTTATTCCACCATCAAATCAGTCACTAAATCAATCTGAGCACACTGGATTTAAAAAAACAAACTAAGAAACTCCTATTTCTCTCCATGTGTTTGCTCATTCTGTTCCCATTGCCTAAGTGCCTCCTCCAACTCTCCCATTGGCAGAAGCTGAATGAGCTTTAAAAACCACTGAGAGGCGGGTAATGCATAGCTTTGGACTTAGATGGTCTTGGTTCAAATTGCACCATTTATTAGCTGTGACCTTGAGCAAGTTGTTTCACTTTTCTGGAGTTCAGTTTACTTATTTGAAAAATGCACATAAAAAAAGTTATCCCATGAAGTAGGTATTACTATGTTAGGATTAAATGTCTTGATGGTTATAAATTATTCAAAACTGTTACCTAATGCATTGTAAGTGAACACTATTTACATATTTTTAAAATAAAGATATTATACTGACTTCCTAATTGCTCTGAAGAACATATACTGGCTTCCTAATTGCTCTGAAGAATATACACGGCGTGCCAATGACTGGAATCCACGGAGTGGGGGTGACAGAGTAGACTTTGAGAGAGAGGAATAATCTCCTGTCTTGATAAGCTGGACTTAACTGGCCTCCTCCTCTCCTGGAGCAACAGACGGAACGGCAAGTTGTTACTGTGCCTGATTTCAGGAACGCCTCAGGGGGGCACTGTTTTGATAGGTCTAGATTTAATTTCACATGAATATCTGTCAAACACCACTAATCCCCTCAAAATAAATTGTGAACAAATTGGCTACAGCATCAGGGTGTTTGCTTTTAAAATCTATAGGGTATTGAAAAAATACTGAGTTGTAGTGTTTATTTTTAGGTCTACCAGTGTTTACTTTGAGTTATAAATCTTTTCTTCTATATCCAACCAACGAGCGGCCTCTTGACCCTCTGAAGAGAATTTGAAAGGAGACGAGAAAAATATCTTGTCAACTTCCCACACTTTCTGCCACTCTGCTTCTACCTTTGTAGTACTGTAGTCCATTGACCTTTCCACATTCTCACTATTCACACCCACCTCCTGTCTTCACCTCTTTTTAAAATGTAATTAGTTTCATGATTCATGAAACTAACAGTAACATCTTTAGAATCACCCTTACATCTCCCTTAATCTCAGCAGCCAAGTCTACGCTGGCTGGCCCTTGTGTAGCTGAAGTTTACTGGAGAAAATATTACAATTGTGTGGAACACTATAAAATAATCATCACAATTAAATCAGCACTCAGTACTTCCTGGCAATGCTAGCGGTTTTCTGGTAAGGTTTTGCTATCATACGGAATAAGATTGTGTGCATGGTATTATGGAGTGGAGGAGATGTGGGTTTTATAGGAACTGTAAAAATGACCATAAATAATGAATATGTAAGTATACGTTCCCTGTTTACAGACTTAGCGAAAACCCATCTTAATCCTTAGACCAGTATGTTATGGCAGAAAAAAAAAAAAGTATAGGTTTATGAATTACATGACCTGAATTTGAGCCCTGGACTCATTCCTTATAGACTTTCCAGAGTCACATAATCACTTGAGCTTCAGGAGCTCCTTCCCCCCCAGCTTCAAATGACTTTGACAGCAAACAAATGAAATATCTTGAAAGCACTCTGTCCTTACTAAAGAATGAGGTGCAGAAGGGAATTTGTGGATAGCTGCCTTCGTGTGCAATTGTAATTCTCTTGTTTGTCTCTCAGCCTCCAACTATGAGCTATGAACATCAGTAGCTTTAATTCAGAAGCTGCTGAAAAAAATAACTCTCTTCATAAGTCTTTCATCAAATTGTCTCCCAAAAGCTCAATATATTCCCTAACACTCTTCTGGAATCCTAGCTATGGTTTTTCGGAGAGAATACCAACGGATCATCAATTTTTTCTTTAAATGTCATTGTATTAGACTTGGATTTGAGATACAGTGTTTTCTTAATTTTTTGTAAAGTTCCTGAAATTTCATTATGGTGTATGTTATTGTTCCATTTCAGTCCAACTGGTCCAAAACAAACTGGGTGTACTGCAATTCAATTCTGCAACTAGCCACTTGGAGTTAGCACAGACCACACAGATTAAAGGGCATGGTCCCTAATAAAACTGCCCTTACTTCATACATTAGCCACACTTAAGAGGTCAATAGGGGCCACCCATACTTCTAACTGACTGGCTATAAATTTGGAGGTTTCTATGACTCCCTCAGGTTCCATAATTTGCTAAAATGACTAACAGAACTCAGGAAAGCACCATACTTTATGATTACAGTTTTATTACAAAGAACATGAATCAAGAGGGCCAGCCAAATGAAGAGACATATACTGTGAGGTCTGGGAGGAAAATCAGAGCTTCTGTGAACTCTCTGTGTGGAATCAGGACACATCACCCTCCTGGTTTACCAATGTTTTCACCAACTAGGAAGTCCCACTGAGTCTCGGTGTCTAGAGATTTTACTTCACTTTCAGTATGTAGGATGATTGATTAAATCATTGGCCACATGATTGGACTCAATTTTCAATCTTTCTCCCCTCCCCTGAGGTTGGAACTTGGGTTGATATCCTGTGACTCAAACCTCCAATCCCTAAATCACATGGTTGGTTTTTCTGGAGTGGCCGATCCCCATCCTAAATCATCTTTCTAACATAAGCTAATTAGGGGACCATCATGATTTATCTTATTAGCATAAACTATCAAAGTCTGCTGTAAATAATAAAGAAATCCTATCACTTGGGAAATCCCAAGAATTTAATTGTTTCCTTTCAAGGAACCAGAGACAAAGGCCAGCTATGCTGTTTTTATTACTAATAGATTTACCAACAACTGTGAAATTTACAGGTGTATGAATGTAACATAGATATACTAATTTGTGCTATTTACTAATATGTATTAGCCAGCAGTTTGTATAAGTCAAAGTACTTCGGTTTGCAGCTCATCTCTCGTCAGTTCTGTCACCTCTCTAGACAGTTACCTAACTTTAACCCCTCAGTTGTAAATTAATTTCTCATTTGTAAATGCTGAAAATAAATTGTCTACCTCCTGTTAATTGTTACCTATGCTAGTCCCTGCTAGTTTCTATGCTCTATCAACCCTCCAAAAAGTTAGAGAAAAGTATCTCCAAATATGTTGAGTTTATCTGGGAATGAGAAATGAGGATTATAATCTGGGGTGCACAGACTAGGCAGCCACAAGTACATCCAGTGAGGGAAGGGTAAAGGGGAGGCTTTCATTGGCAAAAAGGGAGAGGTTCATATAAGTTGCTTAGAAACAGAGTTCATCGATTCCAGAAGCTCAAAGCCAGAATTGTCATCAGTTCATTAGTGGAGATGCCATTACTGGGCAAATGTCCTTTCCGGAGCATCTTATCTGAATTACTGCAGTACTAAAGAGTGTCTAGTAATAAACCTTGCGATAGAAATATATAAACATATGGAAAACGTGCAAGCTGTACAAAGCAGATGCATGAAGAACGTGAAGGGATTTCTTATAGGGTTTTTAGGAAGTCCTTGGAAACAGTTATTATCTCAGACATGTAAACATGAACCCCCTCTCCTTTGTGCCTTCCCAGCCCTGTTTTGTCTGGGTCTTACAAAAGCGACTGGTATCTGCAACTTCCACAGCTCTTAATGTCATGGGCTTTGTCTTGTTCATTTTCATATTCTTTCTAGAGCATATGGGAGTTCACAAATATATGTTCACAAATATATGTTCAACGGATTTTCATGGATTTCTAATGAAAGGATATAATCATTATAGGATTTAGGAATTAAGGGGAGTTTTATCAGCATTCTTTCACAAAAGCAAGAAATGGAATACTCAACTCTAACTGGCCTAGCCGAAACAGGGAATATAATTGCCCTTGTAGCCGAACAGTTCATGGATAGTTTTGCCTTCTGCTGTGGTTTGGTTCAGGGCTGAAATGTCACTAGATCCAAGTCACCTCTCCTTGGGGTCTCTCTATCCCCAGACTTCACTGATGGCTTCTACCAGCTTCAAGCTTTTCCCTAATGGCACAAAGATGACTGCAGAAAGACCAAATTCTCATATTACCACTTTAGGAGAAGATCGAAAGCCTTTTATTTTCCAGACACTCCAAAAATATGTATGCAATGGCTCAGATTGGATCATGTGCCTATCCAAGGGAGAGTGGGATGTATTAGCTTAAGCCAATCAGATATGACCCTTAAACTATACATTGAGTTAACCTAATCCAAACCAAATTCAATAAAAGTAATAAAGTGTGAATACTCCATGATAATAGGTACAATTGTCTGAAGATGAGGGCAAAGGTAGATGCTGTAAAGGCAACCAGCAAATTTCCATTTCAGCCACTGTCTTGCAAATACTACCTTCTTCCTTTTATCAGGGAGACTACATAATTCCTAGTGCCTGCCTCTCCTTTCTTTCTTCCTTCCTTCCCCCTCCCTCCCTTTCTCCTTCCCTTTCTTCCTTCTTCCCCTCCTCCCTTCCATCTTCTATCCTTCCTTCCTTCTTTCTTTCATTCTTTCTGCCTTCTGAACTACTGGCCAACTTCTTTACCCCATTCTTTCTTGCCTCTCTTATCCTTATTCCCTCCTTCCTTTTAGTTATATCTTGCTTCAATTGCATGTAGGAAATTTTGTCAGAGTGCAGAATCAACTAACCAACACGTATTTATTGAGCACAGAGTTGATTCTAAGAAGGAGTAGTTTACTTAGCCTCCAGTAGTTTACTCAGAGATGAACTAACTTTTGGGAGAATTCTTCAATAAATACACCCCTATTGCAAGGAACACGAAGAAACTGATGGAAAAACAAATTTATCATGGTTCTATGTTTTAAAATTGAACTGGTAATGTGCAGGAAATAGAGTATTCTTGACCTTGAATGCCCCAGGTCTCACAGTACTGCTTGCTACACCATCCCAAAGATAAATCAGTCTGTCTTTAATAAGCTGAAACCAGGACTCACAATTATCTTTTGGCACATGATGTTTACAAAAGCATTTGATTTTAATATCCAGTTGTTTTGTCAGTATAAACACTTTCTGACCTATATCCCTTCTTCTGTATAGCTTCCTCAGCTGAAGAGGAAATGCTACCATGGCAACTTGTCAGCTGCTGCCACCTCTTCATGGCTTCAATAGTCTATTCAAAAGCAATTAAAATTTTCAAACCAAACTTTCAGTGAAGTTTAGTGGCAGTATATGTGACCTCAGCATCTTGTTGCCTTGTGGAGTTATTTGTAGAAACTCTTGAGTTTCTTTTAAATTATGCTGAATCATCACGTGAAAAGTTAACTGCATTTTAAATTTCACAAAAGTTCTATCCCTTGGCCGGGCATGGTGGCTCACGCCTGTAATCCTAGCACTCTGAGAGGCCGAGGCAGGTGGATCGCTTGAGGTCAGGAGTTCGAGATCAGCCTGAGCAAGAGCGAGACCCCGTCTCTACTAAAAATAGAAACAAATTAGCTGGCCAACTAAAAATATATATAGAAAAAATTAGCTGGGCATAGTGGCGCATGCCTGTAGTCCCAGCTACTCGGGAGGCTGAGGCAGTAGGATCGCTTAAGCCCAGGAGTTTGAGGTTGCTGTGAGCTAGGCTGACGCCACGGCACTCACTCTAGCCTGGGCAACAGAGCGAGACTCTGTCTCAAAAAAAAAAAAAAAAAAAGTTCTATCCCTTGTTTGGTGAGCCTCTTTTGCAAGGAGGGAAACCCTCTCTGAAACAGTTTCATGAATCTTGTGCAGAGTGATATTTGATAAATCACTCTTTAATCTTGTTTTTTTTTTTTTTTTGGCTACAAAATACCGGTTTCTTATCTCTTGATTTTCATTTTACTTTCTTCACTAACCTTAGGAATTGTTTTTCTTTTCTTTATCTCTTTTTTTCCCACAAAGAAATACAGTTTTACAAGTCTGCATGAGTGAAAGAGTACTCAGAGGTATAGTTTAGACATGATTGGCTTGCTCATAAGCTAAACGATCCATTCCATACTGCACATTATATACTATTTCTATCCTCTGTGTATTTTAGTTTGTTACTATTATTATTAATTTAAAAACATTACATTATTGTTTCTTGCTGCCTTCTGGGATAATTCTTCAATCTAACTTCCAACTCACCAATTCCTTCTTGAGCTTCATCCATCCTATTATTTTTCATACTGATTGTGTTTCTTCTTCTCAGCACTAGCTCTGCTTTTCCCTCTGCCCACATTTCCTTGAGACAATCAATGTCTTCCTTTCACTTTAAAAGTTGGTAGCAATGACCTAGACAGTTTGTCCAAAGTGTTAAATCAGGAAGCACAATAGATTTGACACATATAAACTTGGAACTTGTAATAAACAATAGTTGCTTATTGCATTTTACTCTGGAGATCATCCACTTCAATCTCATTAAGTAATTACAGCTGACACAGACTAAAACCTGGCTTTTGGCCCTTCCTCACATCTATTACCAGACAGTGTAACTGATGCCCCCTAGAATAATATGATCTCAGAGACAAAAGCAACCAGAAACCAAAGGAGTACAATTAAAATGGAAAAGGAAAATAAAAATTGAACAATATATTTGATCTGAGTAAACAATATTAGAACAAAAAAGTCAAGAACTTAAAATAAGCCTGATAAATACACTTAAAGAGACAAAAAAGATAGGAACAATTTGAAACAAGAACAAAGTGTCCCCCCCAAATTCAAGTAAAAACATATAAATTATGAAAAATATAGTGTTTGAAATGAACACAGTCAATGGAAGAAAAAGTATCATAAATGCTGATGAAGAATAAAATAGCAAACTGGAAATTTCAAGTTGAAAAACTCTTCCAGGCTGGGTGCAGTGCCTCACACCTATAATCCCAGCACTTTGGGAGGATCACTGGAGGCTAGGAGTTCAAGACCAGCCTGGGCAACATAGCAAGACTCGGTTCTCTTAAAAAAAGAAAAAATTAAAACATTAGCCAGGTGTGGTGGGATGCATCTGTAGTCCTAGCTACTTGGGAGGCTGAGCCAGGAGGATCACTTGAGCACAAGAGTTTGAGGTTGCAGTGAGCTATGATGATGCCACTGCACTCTAGCCTGGGTGACAGACTTGAGACCTTATCTCAAAAAAAAAAAAAAATCAGTATAAATACATATTTCTTCTCTTTTCTTCTCTTAATTGATTTTAAACAAACAAACAAATCTTTCCAGAAAGAAGCTAAAGAATACTACATGAGAAAGAAACCAAGAGATGTGCATTATGGAAGGTAAAACAAGAAGTGACAACATCAGAAAGTAAAGAGCTCCAGAGAAACAAAAGGAGAAGAAGAAAGTAAAGAGAGTAAAATATTTCAATTTCAAAGTGTTCACTGCATTCCAAACAGAGATGTGATGATTCAAAGAGTTGAGATACAATTTCATAATTTGTAGAAAGTAATGATCATCTATTTAAAAAAAGAAACACTAGAACCAATGGCAATACTTTTAGAACTAACAGGGTAGTTGAGGCAGTTTTCTAGATGCAAAATCTATGCTAATTGCTTTATCAATAATAATGAATTACAAAATCTAATAAAATTGAGGTACCCTTTATAATAGCAACAATATATCGTGCATTTCAATTAAAATCATTAAGAATGCAATCAATTCTACAAAAAAACATAAAACTGCCTTTAATATGGGTCATACAAGGTGATATGAAAAATAGAAGGAATTTCATGCTTTTGGAAGGAATGATACTGATTCTCTACAAATTAACTCATTCATTTAATGCAATCCCAATAAAAATTCAAGTTGGGTATATTTTTCTCTGCTCATATTCTTTTGCATTTTAATCTGTATTTTATTTTTTGCCATTTTTCTCTGTATGTTAGTCTTAGTACAGAAAAGGAAGCAAAATGCTATGCACAACATTTTCTTTGTAGCCTCTTTTTGATACATTGAGAATTATTTCCAACTTCCTTTTCCTCAAGCCCCACAATAACATCTTGCTGCTCCTGTCTGGAGGCCTTTCCCAGGCTGAACCTCCAAACTGAACTTTATTTATGCTTTATTCTTTATTTACAATGAAAGCTTAGTATCTGACATTAAAAGATGTATGAAAGAATAAACTGAAAAATGTTTTAATCACAGTCACCATTCATTGTTCTGTATGTGAACCCAGTTTTCAGAATAAGTAAAAAAGATTTGCAAACAGCTAAAGACTGTCAGCAGCTTTATTTTTTCATTTTTTATTTTTGGAGACAGAGTCTCACTCTGTTGCCTGGGGCTAGAGTGCCACCGTGTTGGCCTAGCTCACAGAAACCTTAAACTCTTGGGCTTAAAGCAATCCTGCCTCAGCCTCCCGAGTAGCTGGCACTACAGGCATGCACCACTATGCCTGGCTAATTTTTTCTATATATTTTTTAACTATACAGCTAATTTCTTTCTGTTTTTAGTAGAGCCAGAGTCTTGCTCTTGCTCAGGCTGGTCTCGAACTCCTGACCTCAAGCGTCCTCCCGCCTCAGCCTCCCAAAGTACGAGGGTTACAGGCATGAGCCACTGTGCCCAGCCTGTCAGCAGCTTTAGAACCTGAGAATTTAAACGGATGGGCTTTGCCACACTGTGGTAGAAACTAATGTACGTGCCTCCAAGTCCTTTCCTTTACTTCTGTGTAAGTCTTTGGTGGACATATGTCCACCCAGCCAAGGCTAAATTTCTTAGCCTCTGTTGCGGCTAACGTGGTGATGTAACTACTTTCTGGAAGTAGTATGGAGGTGACATTTTCCACTATTGGGTCATGCCCATAAAAATGAAAGTTCATGCCTTCCCTATCTCCCTTCCCCTTCCCAAGGCTGAAATGTGGATGTAGTGGGAACTACCTTTAGCTTTGTGGATGAAAGTTACACTTTTGGGGTGACAAAAACAAGATGGAAAATATACCTGAGTCTCTAATAGTGGAGATAGGATGCCAGCCCAGGAACAATGGCCCAAGCTACCAATTAAAAAAAAAAAGAGAATGTTACTGTGAGACACTGGACAAATACACAGCCTCTCTGACTCTACATTTCTAAAAATCTAATTTAATAATAGTTATCTCTTGGGATCATTATCACTATTAAATAAACTAATGTATGCAAAGTACATAATACTGTGCTGGACCCACAATATATACTTAAAATATCTTTACCCTAATACCATCCCCATTTTATTAGCACTGAACATGCTCCTGTATGTTACATAATTTTATTACTTAAATATACTGTGATGTCTCTATTCTTATCAATTAATAGTTATACCTATATTAAATTTAGAACCTCCTGGAGTCATATTTGTTAAATAAGGGTTTGACATTCATTCATACATAAGCACTGAGGAATGCTATACTAATTAGTTCTACAATACACAATATGTGTATTTTAGAATATTCTTGGATATATCTTGAAGACATGAGGATTCTAAAAAGAAATTTCTCTAGTCTCAGAGCCAGGAAAGATTGATATATATATCACACTCACATATGTAATAAACAGTGTGATTCGTAATCTTACAACTTCTTATGAATCTTACCTCTTTCTTTTTACCATAGTGCCTCTAACTTCTCCCTCTGCTGGATTTTTCCTGTACTAGAAATGTAGGCTAAACAGCTAGGGAAAAGAGAGTCAAAAATAAAGAGAAGTAATAAGATAAATGTTTATTTCTCTCTTACCTGATTTGTCTGCAGATGAGCTGCAGGTTGTCTCTCATACATTCAGAGCCCCAGGTTCCTTTCCTCTTGTTGCTCTTCCATATGATGCAATTAGGTCACCACAACTTCCTAGTAGCAGAAATGGAGAGCACAACATTTCCTTTTAACTAGTCTTAGTCTTGTGGAGATTGCAAAGATCACTCTCATTCTTATGCCCTTGGCTACAGTTTAGTCACATGGCCACACTTAGCTGCAAGGGAGGTTGAGAGAGGTAGTCTTTAACCAAGTAGCTGGGTGCCCAGCTAAAACGTTTTACAGAAAAAGAGAATAACTTTTGGAGGACAACTAACAGTCTGTCACATTTCTAAACAACACTTACTCCCCTTCAAGTTTCATCTACCTTAAAAAAAAAAAAAAGCAAAGTTAAACAAAAACATTACAACGTTTTCTTTTCTCTACCTTCTATTAAGTAGCTATTATATTACCTCATTCTCCCCATTTGTAGCCAAACTTCTCAAGCCTTGTTTCCATTCACTGTCCCTATTTTCTTATCTCTTCCTCATTCCTGAAGCCATCTGGCATTCCCTCCTGCCCTTTATAAAAAACCAGCATGTCTCTTTTCATAGTTTTAAATTATGTATTTAGGTGTGATTACTGTAATCATCCATTTACCATAATCATGGAGTCAGACAGTGCTAGGTAGTAAGTCATAGCAGTGAAAATGAGATCACTCCCATCATGCTTGTATTCTTATTAGAAGACAGAATATGCCACTTGGTTAATGGTTTATTTTACCATTTCAGTGAGGACTAGGAGTGAAGCCGTGATTACATGAGGCAAGGCAGGAACACATAAGGCAGGAACTATGTCTGTTTTTCCCCACATTGTCTTTCTAGTGACTAGTACAGTGTCTGACCCAGAAAAGGTACTAAATAAATATTTGTTGAAAAAAATAGAGAATTAGAACTGGTCATGTGCTTATCATATTGGTTTAACTTTTTGGAGGCTCAGAATTCAAGTGGACTGCTTACCTCTTGCGATTGTACAAGACTTCAAGTTGTTGAATATGCATGTGTACATACTTCCTTCTGTGCAAGTGGTATAGTGAAAAGCAAGGCTTGGGTATAAATATGGACTTACTTCCTAAATAGTAGCATTTTGAAATTCACTTACTCTATTAATACTTCAAGTTTCTCATCTTTAAAATGGGTATAACACCATGTACTTCAAAATGGTTTTGCAATGAGGTAATATAAAGGAACTTAAATACAAGTGTTCAGAATTTGTTGGCTTTCTTTCAGTTGAACTATTTGGTAAGTGTAAAGTTTATATATTTCTTATCTTTACAATCATAAATATATGATAGTAAAAGTGAAGATATTTTCCCTTTTGAAATTCATTCTCTTCATTATAGCTCTCTTCACAATACAATAGACTATTAAATGCATTGAAACTTAACATTGAAAGATTAAAAGTCCCAGTCATATTTGTTTACATGAATATGCATCTAGCACTGGGCCTTATGTTGTCACAGTTGCATTTTTTTTCTTTCTGGCTGAAGATATATAGCCATAATTTATTAATAAATAAAGTGAGTAAGTTTGGTTTGTTTATAATTGTATACTGCAGAATCTTCTCTCTCTTAGTTTTATTAGTGAAGCTTCCTAAACTAAAAAAAAAAAAATTATATTTAAAAATTCTTATGGTTTTGCATTAGGCTTATGTATATAATGTTATTCCATATATATTGTCTTATAATTCTACTCAGTTCAAGCTGTTGTATGAACTAGAAGAAAAAGAATCTCCCCTGAAAATTTATTTCAGTAGCTTTGTAAAATGAACATGGTAATAATTAACATGAATCCTCAATCTTGTTCTTAATTGTGATGGTAACAGAAAAATGTGTTTGTGAGTATAGAACTATCCCTTTTCATATCAAGAAGCAGAATGGGGTTTAGCTTTATTGCTAAATGCAAATTATAAAATGCTATAATGAAGGAATAAAATGATCATATCTGTTCTACATATACATAATTTAAATTAAACCTAACAATAACCTGTGGAAAATATGCCCTTTATGTTACCATAGTCTCTCACTCCAAATAGTTTTCTCCGTTTTTCTTTGCTCTTTTTTTCTCTTTCTCTTACCAATCTCCATTATCACTGCAATACACTTGAAAATTCTAGTTGTCTGGATCAATATTTCTGTCTGTTTCATTTTGCTTAAATCCTTCTACACACTATTGCAGGCCAGCAGAGTCACATAAGCACTGTCACATGCTTTTTTGTTGCTAATGGCAACACTACAGATGGCAAAAACTGGCCATTGTAAGTCACATGTCACAAACAAACACGTGATGGTTTGAAACCGCTTAAACCATTCAAGGGCAGTTTGCCTTTAAGTGTTACGATTTTATAAGCCATGTGATCACTCAGCCTTTAAAATACTGTACTGAACCTAATTAAATAAAATTATTTCCTTGTTATGTTATTATTAAATCAATTAATTGCCTTTATGGCTAGGCTAAATGGACAGCCAAAACGGGATTCATAACAAACCAATACCTTTGCCTGAGTAATGATAACAGACTGTATGAATTGTCCTTGATTCTTCAGTTGCTGTTTCTCTTGATTTTAATAGTAACCTATATTCAACCTCATTTCAAAGACAATAAAAATATATAAAATATGTAAAGTACAAGGCCATATATAAAAAGAGATATGGTCAAGTTGATATACATTTTAATGTTTAATTTCATTATCTCTGCATAATCCATTGTACGTGCTGTTTTTCTTGTGATTTTACTTCAAGTAAATGTGTTTCAGACTTGGGGATTTCACATATCTCTGAAAAATAATTACTACTTAAGATCCACATATAGATAAATAGAAGTAGATGAGATTTGTGATGCAAATATATATCAAATGATATAAAATATCTTTGAATTCTAAATCCAGCTTTATTTAATTTTTTCTTTCAGAGTAAAAAATAGTCTTTCATGGATCAGTGATTCTTAGCATAGGGTTTTGTGTGGATTTTGTTCATTCTGAACAGTTGTCAATCATTTTGGTGAACAGAATCGAACAGATTATCTTAGAAAAAACTGAATGTAATTTTCACGCAATGAAAGTTAAATCTTAAGTCTCCATGGACAAAGAGAATTGAAAAGCTGAAATAATTATTCAGCTAATTAAAATGAGAGAGGATGGAGTACATTACCTAATCTAACTCACTGAGGCATTCCTCATTTTTCACGTTGCTATTGCAGATATAAATTTATTGAATCATCTGAAACCTCTAAATATTTGGGGGCACAGAAAAGGAATTTGGTTTTTAGGTACCATTTATTGACATCTGTATTACCTCTGTGTTCTTCATTTTTTGGTGAAGTTGAAAGAACATGGATTTAAGTCAGAAATCAGGATTTAAACTCCTCCTTTCCCACCAACTGGCAATATGATATTGGATCTCATTTTTCCTCTATGAATCTCAGTTTCTTCATAGGTAAATTAGAAAATCACATGGGATTGGAACATATACATGTAAATATAGTTTTAAAATGATATATTTCATACAAATATGTGTTGCGCTATTGTTAGGTACTGACTTACTGTTTTAGGACCTTGATAGAGTTAGTTACCATATAGGAAAAAAATGAGATCAGGCCACAATTAAAAACAAAAACAAAACAAACAAAAAAACTCCACAAAGCAGCATCACAATATTATCTGAATTTTGAAATAAAAATATTGCCTAATAGCATAATTTGAAATAAAATCTGACAATTGTGCATATTTGTTTCTGTATATAGTTGAAAGATCTGTATCAAATATAACAAATGAAGGCATTTAAAATAAGGATAGATGAAATTTTTCCCATTATATACTATCAGGAATAATAATATCATTTGGAACTCTCTCAGAAGATATGCTTTTATCTTACCTTGCCTACTCAGATATAATTTTCCATAAGAGTCCTTCACTAAAATTAGGAAAATTGAACTATTTAATGACATTCATTTTACTAATCATTATGTGCTTCTTTTAGCTAATTGAATTGAAAGTAATGGGAACAAAATATATGTGTAAATATTTGATTTAGTTACGTAGGCAAAGAATCATATATCTGAGAGAAATAATGATCTTAAGAGATCATCTAGTCCTGTCACATGCTGCAAATATTATTAATCATGTTATAAATAAGACAATCTGAACAAGGTTGTGAAATGACTTAGTTCAAGATGAAAACCTTAATAAAAGAAATAGGATTATAATTCATATTTTATAATTTGCATACCTTTCCAATGAAACCATAAAAATCATTTAGATGATGCAAACCTAACTTGCTCCTCTTATGCATCCCTTTTGTTATTTTGACTGATTTCCTATAAAGTCACTGAATTTCACACTCTGTTTTCCTTAAGAGATAGTCTTACTTTTTCTCAAAGGAGATGAGTTGGGGATTTAGTTTTAGATGTCTGGCCCCTGTGCAGCCACCTAAATGGAGTGTAAATTGTGTAAATTTGAAAATCTTACCACACTTTTTCTTCTTTGGGAGTTACACTTTAGAGGTCTGTGCTTCTGCCAGGGATGCTGTCCCTTTTGTGTTCCCTGTTTTAGCTCAGGCCAACTTAGGCACAACTCTTAACCCCTTTAATACTTTGCACAAGCAGTCTGCTTGGATCAAATATTTTATGAGCTTTAGTGCACTCAAATGGATATTTGGGAGGAATCATTGCTGTAGCAGGTAGCAGTCTCCCATACCCCACCCACCACCCTTCTCTTCCTACTTCTAACTTGACCCCCAGCTTATGTTCCTGAACTCTCCTGTAGTACCTAACTCTTCTTCAGTTAAGGGCAAGTTGGTTCCTTTCAACTCCACAATGCAAATTTGCATTTCACAATCTACCAAGGAGGTTGCACCTAGAATCCCCAGTTCATATGGACTACTCTGTTTTAAAAGAAGAATTTGGCAAGGTATCATATCTATTATTAAAAAAAAAAAAAAAACCTCTTGGAGGGTAGGAAGAAGGAATAAGTTCCAACCTCAGACACAGTAGTACCGAAGAAGACACACCCTCGAAGATACTGAATAATTTGGCAGTGGTTAACTGATGTGATTCTGGGCTTCACTCAAGGTTTAAGGACAGAAGTCTAGCCCTTGGAGTTTCTGTATTAGAAGCTACTGCTCTGGGATCCACTAGTTTGGGATTCTTCTCACTAGTCACATCTTCACGCCAAGCCCAAAGCTCAATTTCTCTCCACAATGTGGATTGTGGAATGTTGGCCACCAATACCAGTGGGCTGCTGCCTGTGCCTCGTTATGGAAGTGCAAAGCTACTGGATTTAGCCTATGTCCTAACTGGGTTAAGTTCCATTTCATAATTCAGGTTTAACTATATTTTTGCTTTTAAATTTGATTTTGGATTTTCTTTGACCTTACCACCCATCACCCAAGGTCTCTTTACCTGATTGAATTAATCCTTGAAAGGATCAGTTGATGAGACAATTAAGGTATTAATACTTATTATGTAAGAGAAAGTGACAATTTTTTAAATGAATTCAATCTCTTGTTTGAATTTCATTTAATCAAATTATTTTTTATATTTTGACAGACTGTCTCATGTCAGCTAAGAGCAAAACAAACATAAAGCAACTAGAAAACTAAGAACATCTTAAATATTAATCATTTGATTATTAGTCAACCACAAGTAATGGTGTTTTTATCTTCTGTTTTCCCGCAGTCTAAAATTTTGTTTTGATCTTCATCCTTCATTTTTTTCCCCAAAAGGTCAGAGTTGTGACTATTCAACTGCACATTTATCTCAACTGGTATATTTTTGATGTCTGCTGTATTTCAGAACTGCTCTATGCTATGGGAATTTTAGATGAGTATAGGACATGGCCTTTGACTTGAAACAGATAAACTATGCTTAGGGAAATAAAATTTAACTGCAGGAATAATTTAGAGAACAACAAATAAATACTGTATCCATAGGATAAATCAGGCTTTTATTTTTTTCCAGGTCACAGAATGTTTATTGAGTCTCTTGGCTTTGCCAGGCATTCTGCTTGGTGCTTGGGATACAGTGCTGAGAAGTATAGACAGAGTCTTTGCCCCTGTGGAAGGCAACAAATATTACACACACGACTGGGAGCAGTGATTAAAATCATCAAAAGCACTGCAGAGAAAAAGTATCAGATATTGTAAGACTCAGTAATAAAGGAAATTAACCTAACAGCACCCAGAGGAAGTTACATTTACATGGATAACTGCAAGAGGAATAGGATGTGGGTGCAGAGAAGAGAAAAGAATAGTACAGAGGAGGAAGGACTCGGAGGCATTTGAGGATGACAGTGAGCAGGGGTGATGGTGAAGGAACTGGGAAGAGATGATGACAAAGAGCAGCCAGATGCCGCAGGATACTGTAGGGCATATAAGAAATTTTATATTCTGTCTTAAATGCAATGAAAATCTATTAACAGGTTTTATGCAAGAGAGTAAGTAATGTGATCGAATTTGTCTTTTAAAAATGTCACCAAGGCTAAAAGAGAATGAATTATGGGCAGTAGAGGGGGCTATTCATAGTCTAGGTAACGCAGGATTAAGGCTTGGTCTGGGAAAGTGGCAGTGCTGATAGAGAAAAATAAAGGAATTTGAACTGTATTTATGAAGTAGAATTAAGGGTACCTGGGAAGATTCACGTGAGCTGGAGCAACTGGATAAGTTCATGCAAGGAATGATAAGTAGTTCTATATGGAGAACAAAGGGAGGAGCCATTAAGGAAGGATCTTTTTGCACACACTTGATAAAGATGGATACATCATTGGTGTTGAGGATTGTGATATTTATTGATAGTCTTAGGTAGACAAGAAATCAGAATTTTTGAATGTTAAAGTCTTGATTCTGTAGGATAATGAGGAAACATTTACAGTTTGGACGAGCAAATGGTATATTAGCAATATTTCTTTTGAAATGAAGCACAGGATATATTAGCATTGGAAGAAAGGGAAACAAATATACTGTTTATAAAACTATGGCAAACAAATAAGCAAAAGATAACCCCCTCCCTATAAAAAATGCATGAATTGGGAATTCACAATAAGAAGTATAAATGGCCAGCAAACTTATGAATAAGAGATTAACTTTATCAGTAATCAAGTAGGCTGGTAACTATAACAAGATACCATTTTAAGCTATAAAATTGAAAAATATTATTTTTAAATGATAATGCTGATTTTTTTTTTTTTTTAAGGATGACAAAACACTGCTGGAAGTAGGACTGGAAGGAAGTGTGACAAGATCATTTTAAATTTCAATAATTCCTACTATTTAAGTCACTTTTCCACCTCTTTGCATTATCTTTAGGAAACAAGTACAGATTTACACAAATCTGTACATACAGATGTCTATATCAGTGTTAATTATAATAATAAGAAATTGGTAATTAAATTGATAAGCAAAAGTGTGTATTTAAATATATAACTTTGGCATATTTACATAAAAGTAAAATACATATTTTAAAACCATATTTTCTAAGAAAAATGAAAAGCAAGTAGAAGCATATACAATGACATGTTGATAGTTATTTATAAAGCTCATAACAGTAACAAAAATTATACGTTCAATCCTTTATGTTTTAAAAATGTCTATTATCTAATTTGTTTTTAATAACTGGAAAAAATAAATTCTACTTTTAAAAGCTAGTGTGGTAGTTCATACAAGATTATTAAACTAGACTGGTGACCATAGAATAGAAAGAAAGAAAAGAGGTATGAGAAACTTTTGAGGGAAAAACTAATATAATTCAGTGGCTTAATATCCTAGATTAACAGAAGAATGGACCACATTTAGCTTCTGGGTGATGAGAAAATAGCAGAGCTCTGGCTAAGAAAGAAAGTTCATAACCTTTCAGAGAGGAAGATGAAAAGTTTAATGTTGGAAATATTTAAAGAAAAATATTCAATATTTTATAGGAGAAATAAAACTGGAGTTTAGGGAAAGGGTCAGGTTGGTAAATTCACAGAAGAAAAGAACAGAGAGAAAGAATATAGAAATACTGAGCACTAGACCTAATATCCCACTGATCAAAAGCTTGCTTTTAGCCTTTCAATGATAGAGATAATAGGATTTGTATTTAAAGTCAGTAACTAGAAGACTAATATTTTTTGACAGCTGCATATACACTCACTGGATGAGATTATAAATTAACTTGCTTAAAGCTATTTACTTTAGTTATGTCTGGGCACTGCGGCTTTACTGAGGAGACATGCCAGATGTAATTTACATTATGTAGGTATTAAGAGCAAATCTTGTGATGTTGCTGGCTATGCTTCAGAAAAAAATCTTTTCTTATTTTTAAGAAAATTTCTAGATTGTACTTCTTAATGATTTCTTATTCAACTGGTTTCTTTTTGGATAAATTTATTTTATAAACTAATGTCTTATGACTGTACATGAAAGACATGAAGAATGTTAATTGGAGATAATTTCCTAGCTATTGGTTCAATATGTGAAGCACCATAAACTCTATTTATAGAAGTTGTTTTTATAACGGTTCATTACTCTTTAGTAGAAATATTTCAAATCAAATATAAGTAAAATATTCAAGCAACAGTGGAGATTTTAGAGGAAAGTTATTATTTTTAAAATTTCAAATATGACTGGCATATTTATTATTTATTTGTAAAATAAATACATTCTTCCTTCTATTAGAATTTAAGGGCAGAAACAAACTATTGTGCCTTTCCTCATTAGAGACTGACAATGAGTTGCTTAATAAACAGTTATTTAGTGAATGAATGTATCTTTTATCATCTTCATTACCTCAGTAAGAGGTACATAATAAAGCTATGAAATATTCATATTGTTTGAATTTTTAAAATATGAAAAGTATGATAATAAAAGGTCATACTCCAAGCTCAAACTAAATCTTTTCCTTACAATTTTATTTTGAAAATTATCAAGCTCACAGAAAGAAAATTGATAGTAAGCAAACATGTACCTATCACCTAGATCCCATTATTAACCTTTTTTATACTGGCTTGATTACATAATTATTAATCCCACTATTGCTCTATCAATCCGTCTTATTTTGTCATGCTTTTCCAATAAATTGCAGATATCAATACATTCCCCAAATATTTAAACATGCATAGCATTAACTACAGTTGAAATACAATTTGCATACAATCAATTTCAAAATACTTACGTGTCCCATTCGATCAGTTCAGGAACTGCTCACAGGACATACACTTGTGCAACCCATAATTCCTATCAAGATACAGAAGATTACTAAAACTCCAGAAAGTTCCTTCATGTTCCTTCTCTGTCAGTCCTTAGTCCCACAATTCAAGAGAACAACCACTATTCTCATTTTTTTCTATAGCTTAGTGTTTTCTGCTCTAGAACTTCATATGGATCATATAGTATGTACTATTTTGTATAAGATTTTTTTTCACTCAGTGCTAGGTGTTCACGATTCCTTCACGTTATTGCATTTCTTTTTATTGCTGAATAGTCTCCTGTTGCAAGAATAAGCCACAGTTTATCTGCTCTTCAATTGGTGGGCATCTGGGCTATTTCTTATTTTGAGCTCTTATGAATAAGCTATTGTGAATTTTCTTGTATATTTTCTGTGTATACATGAACATGTTTTCTTTCCTCTCACATAAATTCTGGGCCACGGAGTAGGTGTATGCTTAATTTTATAACACCTGCCAGACCTTTTTTCAAAGTGTTTGCATCACTTTCCACGCCCACCAACAATATATGAGAGCTCAGGTTGGTCTCCAGTCTTACCCACATTTGGTGCTTTCAGTCTTTTTTAATGTTAACCATTCTGATAGACATAAGTTTTTTTCAATGATAACAATGTTCCTGTGATCTTTTATAGGTCACAAAACAGTGTTTCATTTTAGTTACAAAGAATGCCAAAACACTTTCATAGGATAATCCTATTCAAGTCATGATTCTTTTTTCTCTTCCTTTATGTCCCCATCTGCAGGATATCAGAGCAAGCCTCAGTGATTTCTTGTTTTAAAAATCAGAAAGGAGCACGAGATTAGGAGCTCTGGGTAAGACGGCCTCTCCTCAGCCGCTATAGATTCCATCAGGAGTTAAGAGGGAGTCTAGGACATCTGTGTGCTCCAAGTAAGACCACCTATTGCTGGCCTCAACATCCTCAGTGTCCAGCAGAACAGGAGGCCCCAGAACTCTGCATATTCCTGATGAAAGCCTTATTCTTTCCTTTCCTGAACACTATTCACACGCTCACTCTCACTATCCACCTGGAGGTGATCGAAACTCATTTTATTATGCCCTAAATACGGATTACTCTGTCACACAAGGCGGTGAGGACACCCAGGCCATTCCTCCTCTCCTGAGTCCCCAAGTTGTTCTATGGACAGTGGAGCAACCATAACTATGATACATAACATAGCACATATTTTATTTATTTGTTGTTTGGATCCTGTCACTAGTGTATAATCTTCATAGTGGCAGAGTTGTGTTTTTCTGTTTCTGCTCACTGCTGTATCCTCAGTGCTTAGAGTACCTGGCACACAGTATTTGCTTAATAAGTACTTTTTTAATAAATAAATATCTTTTGGCAAAGAAGTTTCATGTCCTAGGGGTCGGGCATGGTGGCTCATGCCTGTAATCCTAGCACTCTGGGAGGCCGAAGTGGGTGGATTGCTCGAGGTCAGGAGTTCGAGACCAGCCTGAGCAAGAGCGAGACCCTCTCTCTACTAAAAAATAGAAAGAAATTATCTGGCCAACCAAAAATATATATAGAAAAAATTAGCTGGGCATGGTGGTGCATGCCTGTAGTCCCAGCTACTGGGGAGGCTGAGGCAGGAGGATTGCTTAAGCCCAGGAGTTTGAGGTTGCTGTGAGCTAGGCTGACGCCACGGCACTCACTCTAGCTGGGCAACAAAGCGAGACTCTGTCTCAAAGAAAAAAAAAAAAAAAGAAGTTTCATGTCCTGAAATGGGAAAAAAATTTGAAGTTTACGTGTAAGTGAGAAAACCAAGCATACAAGTTATTAAGGAACCAGCTTTAGATCAGTCACGTAGTTATTTAGTAGCAGTGCTGAACCACTGCTGATGACTCTGAGTTCAAGGTTGTGTGGCGAATTGAATCTGCATTTTAAGGGTAGAGTATCTTTAGACAGTCACCCTCCTACCTCATGTAGAGCTAACATCTCTAGCATGTTTGAGATTACAGCTTTTGACTGACATTTCCAGGAACAATGAGAATGTTAAGAGGATGTTGACATAAGATTCTTCTTGTCTTGACTTCTGGGCCACTATTGTCAGTGTCCTATTCAATCATCACGATGTACTTAATTACAATAGGTATTACTAATACCAGTCAAATGAGACCATTTTATGGAAGAGGAAGCTGAATCCTAGCAAGGTTAAGTAAGTTGGAATTTGATGCTGGGAAATCTGGCTCCAAGGTCTGTCCTTTTAACTGCTACATTATTTTGCTTTTCAGATACCAAAGACAGACAGACTGTGCTGAAGAATTCCAAAGGCGATATAACCAAAAACCAGTTATATGAACCTTGAACACCCCACTCACTTCAGGCACAGAAAAGGGCTGAAAGACTAAATCATAACTAGAACCTTCCCTGGAGGAGTGAGGGTTCTTCCTTTTCCTTTCCAGTTGAGAGGGAAAGAGAGAGTTAGTTCAATGGTTCTCTCAGAGAACTTAATATCTATTCCCGAGTTTAGGAAAACACAGTGGATTTGTTCCAGACTCGTCATCTGTGAATGCAAACAGCAGAGATGGCCCAGGCCCTGCTCCAAAGGTAAGAATCCTTAGCTAGGATCAGCTTTTCCCCTCACTAATTGTTGAAGCAAAGGTTGTGTGAGTGTTTCCTGAGGGCACATGTGGGCCACAAAGAAAGGAGCGGCCGTGTGGATAGTCTTGGGCTCTGCCAGTAGGATCATTTTCAAGGAGCAAAAGAGCCTCAGTGTGAAGTGGTAAAATCACTATATTCTTAGGGGTTGCAAGATTAAGCAAGAAGTCACATGAGAGAATTCATTCAGATTAAGGAAACTGTGTGTGAATGAGGGGGCCTCTGAGGAATGTGTAAACACAGCTACTAGGGACTTTGTTGGCTTTAAACACTTTGTGTGCACATCAAGAATGAATATAGCCAGAATACAGGAATAACAGCCAAGTATGACCTTTCTCCCCCATTCTTCTGCCTTCCTCTATTTCAACTCTGAGGAATGAGAGTTAGAGTTAAAAGATAAAAAAGGAGAGTTAGAAGCCTAGCACAAAAAAGGATTGGCTATAACCTTGAATAATGTCAAAATCTTTGATTAGTACATAGAACCAGATATTTTAAATATTGGATTGATACTGTTTTATGACTTAAAGGGGCCAAGGAAATTTTAATTCCCTAAGAAGGCGTAAAATCATGGGACTACCCATGTTTTCACCTAGAGGCAAGAAAGAAGTTCCCCACGGAGGCAAAAACAAATGTGCTTTCTGACTGCATCTTATGACATCCACTTGTTCAGTCCAGCAGTTACAGGAAGGACTTCTCAAATCCCGGGATTACCAAGGCCATGACCTGGTCTTTTATCCTGGTCATGTGGTGAATCTCCACCAAGGCACTTGGTTTTAAGAGAAGGTTGGGAGATGATTTTTTTTTTTTTAACCATTCTACTATATAAGAGTTTACTTATTCCTCTCTTCTATCATTCAAAGAAAGGATTACATTCAGGCATATGTGGACTGACATCAGAGAGCAAATTTCTTAAATAGTTTTTTGATCACATATTCTTGGTGGTTAGGATTAAAAATAAAATTAAAGCAGTAGTAACTCTGTGCATTTAGGATTTTTTTTCTATAACTATTTTCTACCATTGGAAAGAGAAATAAAATGTAACAATTAAAGATTATATATTGTCATTTACTTTAAAATGTTTTAAATCAAGATTATTTTGTCAACTAAGACTCACCAGATGATTGTTCTGATTGCTTAAACTTATCTTCCTGAGTAAAAAGTAGTTGTGTCCAGGTGCGGTGGCTCACGCCTGTAATCCTAGCACTCTGGGGGGCTGAGGCAAAAGGATCACTTGAAGTCAGGAGTTCAAGACCAGCCTGAGCAACAGTGAGACTCCATTGCCTCTACCAAAAATAGAAAAAATTAGCTGGGTGTGGTGGTGCACACCTATAGTCCCAGCTACTCTGGAGGCTGAGGCAGGAAGATAATTAAGTCCAGGAGTTTGAGTTTGTAGTGAGCTATGATGATGCCACTGCACTCTAGCCGGGGCAACAGAGAGAGTCTCTGTCTCAAAAAAAAAAAAAAAAAAAAAAAGGAGTTGAGACAATACAAAATACATCCTATATCCCAAAATTGGTCTCGGGAAGAAATAAGCCTATGGTACGCACATCTGTTTAGTTTCTGATGGTATAGCCTTGAGAAAGGAAGGCCATTTAAAAAAGTCTTGATCTGATTAACAAAAATTACTAGGATATGGGGGAGAAATCTTAAAATATATAACCCCCCTATGGCAAATTAGGACTTCTGTGGTTGGTCTTCCATCTATCTATCTATCTAGGATAATATCTTAAATCCTACTCTATTCCTCTAAATCTTCCTATGATGGGAAAGATCATAACCTGGGTAAGTAAGCATTCTTTTCACATCACATTTCTTTTAAGCATGTCAGTTCAGGGAGAAAGAATGCCTATACCCACAAGAGTCTTTCATTATGGGATCATGAGATTAGCAAGGGTCGGGGAGTTGATATGTGGGTGATAATGGAATTCCAGCTTTTCTTCCCTGTCTTCTCTATACAACCAATGAATGCTAGTCTCCCTTTTTGTAAAAGCACATAAATAATACTGGGTGGTATAGTTTAACCATGTAAGGCCAGGGAGAGTTGCAATAGCCTGTTTAAAAATCATAGAAATATTTTCACAATGCATTCAACCCACTACCCTAAGAGATCAAATCTTCAATAATCTGGGTACGCCAATATTTATCTAGAAAAACAGTGAGTATAGTAGCTAATTTGCAAACAATCCCACTCATGTCTTTACCTGAATGCTGTTCTCCCATTAAAAGGTGGAGGTTATGTCCCCTACCACAGAATCTGGGCTGGGCTTGCCCCTGCTCTTCTGACCAACATGAAGGAAGGGATGCTTGGGATTTGTGAATCTAGGATTTGGAAAGCCTGCCTTGCAACCTTCCCTTTTCTCCTCTTAGAACACTGATCTGCACATGAATGAAGTTTAGCAGATCTGCTGGTGGAAGAGAGGCCATATGGAGGAGTAACAAGGAGCTAGACATCTTAGCAGTGTGAAGACTCCAAGCAAGACCAGCAGAAAAACACATAACTCGGCCCCACAGAATCTGAAATATGATAAAATGGTTGCTGTTTGAATATGCCACCATATTTTGGGGTGGTTCATTACAAAGCAATAGATAACTGAAACAATGAGGATCCCCTACTCTTGTCTCCTCTTGTGTGTATTAAATTTGTTTCTTTTTTCAGTCAATAAACAGGTCTACTTCTGCTAAAGCCATTTTACGTATTATGTTTTGAATTGACTTCTAATGTTTTACCTCACATGTATGGCATCTCATCTACCTAAAGCAAATCACATGAAAAATCTCATCTCCTGTTACACCATGACAAAATAGATTACAATATTCCCTTTTTCTCAGAGGCAAATGACTAAATTAATTCACTCCAATTCACATGTTGCTCTCAAAGAAGGCCATGTAGGAAACTAGTAAAGTGACAAGAGATAGCCAAGAAAGCCTTAGCCCAGTTGCTTTGAGATGTGTGTGCCAGAATTAAAGTGGTGATACTGTGTGGTTAAATTTTGTGAAGATTTAAATTAACCAAATTTGAGCTAGTGTGATAGAAAGTACCAAGCTTCATTTTATGATACAAATCTCACAAATGAAAATAACTCTTAATAGTCACATCATTTCAGAGATTTCTGGCTATTATTTATAAACTGTTACGTTATTGCCACATGATGGATATTCATCAACTGGTATACAGGAAGACCCACTGTCTTCAAAAACAGTAATTTGAAATTATCAAGATTCTTAACTACACAGGCTGGAAGGAGCAAAATTTCTTGAATGAAATGTCACTACCCTGAATATTCCAGGATGTAGTGATTGACTGTAGTGATAGTGAAGATGAGTAAAAAGGAAAGGCAGCTTCCAACATATTTTTGAAGACTTGAGAGCTATTTGTATACAGAAGCACAGCACAAATGTTTAAAGGTCTCTATTAGGATTCAAGATATCTGACTGTACTCTAAACATAGATCTGCCTCTTAACAAATAAGATCACTGCCTGACTTAGACTCCTTGTCAGTAGATTCACTTAGACTCACTATCAGTACTTCAGTCCATCCATTCTGTTTCATTTATTTATTCACTCATTCCTTAGTGAAATTTTTTGAGTGTTGAAATGAACTAGGCACTGTGCAGTAAGAATACAAACATAAATACATCATGATTGTTGGAAATATAGGGCTGATAACACCCTGGAACAAAAATATGCGTAATAAACAATCTCTAGAGTATTCTTTAATTCTAAAACTTTGTAATTTTGATTTCGTTTGATGTTCCATCATTAACTGAAATTCAGTATGAAAAGACAAAGTACATATTAATTTTATTTCTCTTATCACCTTGCAGCTGTAAGAGCTCAACACCCTTTCAAACAAGACTACTTGCTTTGATATCATAATAGTATCCCTATATAGTCCTACACTATTTAATGAAATGCTCCATGAACTACAACAAAACCACTAAGGACAGATATATTTTCTTTTGCAACAGTCTGTTAACTTGTGTAGTGACCTCCACACAGATGTTAAAAAAACTGAATGGATGAGTTGGAATACTTTAGTAATATCAAAATACTCTCTATGTTGCCTTTGGGAGACAGAGAATCAGTTTTCATTCTCTCTATTATGGAATCTAAAAGAAACATCGACTTGAGAATTTATGAGAGATAGAAGGATGCTTGGAGAGAATTTGCATATTTTCAGTGTTTCAAAGTGAGATCTGCAGACTACCTGCTTCAAAATTCTCTAGGGGGTTGTTAAAAATATCAGATTTCAGAGGCTTACCCAAGTCCTACTAGATGAGAATCTGCGAAGCTGGCTTTTGGAACCTGCATTTTAACAAGCCTCAGGTTTGGTTCTTACATACCGCTAAAGTTTGTGAGCGACATTTTTTTTCCTGCCACTGTATTTTGCAAATAAGAAAACTGAGGCACTGAGAAGTTAAGTGACTTGTTAAGTAGTTTAATAAACTTCTTTCTAAAAAAACCAAAGAAACAGAGCAAGGGTGGTATCTTTGAATAGGTTTCAAAGTGGAAAAGAAGCAAAAGAAACAATGGTATGAAGAAGACAAAGGAAATTTTTCACAGCTTGTTTTTTCCATGTTTGGACCTATGACAGGTCTATTTATTCCTTTCTAGTCTCCTTGGAAAATTCCTTCAGCTGTTCACTATTCAACAGGAATTTTAAATGCTGTTGACCTAAAGTCTGCTTCAAATCATTTGACAAGTAAGACAAGCAAAGTCACAATAACTCCATTCTCTCAGCATGTATCATCTTAGGCTGAATACACAATCAATACGGAGTACAAGTGGGAAAAACACTTTGCTGCAAACAGCTGAATATATTTAAAATCACCTGTCTCCTGGAAAATCTGAGTGAATCAGTATGCACTTATTAAAACCATACTGAAACCGTAGTTTTAGTTCGTAATTGTCCAACATAAGACAGATACTACACATTTTTGGAATTAATCATATAATTGAGTAAAATGCCTTAGTCTTTAAAACTTTAATCTATGAAATCACTATCCACAACACATAAACTCACTAGATTCTGCTTTAGTCTGTACTATCCTTACTTTTGAGTAATAAGAAAGTTATATATACTTCATATAGTGGACACACAGCTGATGTTTAATGATTGTCTAAGCCAGAGCCTTCAAGGAGATACTGAATAGGTACCAAATATGTATAAATGAAAAATATTTTTAATGTATTTATTCTAACATTCCCAATGGCCAATTTATGAACTAAGAATACTTTGCATCTACATATATAGATGTTTTACTATCATGGATCTCTTTGTTTCTAGGAAAACAGAATTTTAAAAGTCTTGTCCTTTGGAAAATAATCTCAAAATGGGTGCCAGTTATTTATGATACGTCCTTCGAGGGGGATGGGGAAAAGAGAAACACATTATATGATTAGCTTAGGGGCCACTGTGACTTTGAAAAAAATGTAGGCATTAGTAATATCATCCTGTCTGGATTAGGGTTTCATACAACATTGCTGGTAGAAATTAATTTTTATTTGATGTTGAATTCTTGATGAAGTTTTAACTTGTCAAGAGTTGTAGGCTTATGAATGGGTGTATATGGTGAAATTTTATTCAATTAAGCCTCATAATGCTCTAGGTATTTCATTGTTCTGAAAAGGTGATCTGTTGAACAAGTTGTTTCCTGTACCCACAGGCTAATCCTCAAAGTGTACATTCATAACTGAACATTAGGCTATACCTTTGGAATAAATCCTGTGGCATTTATTAGTTAAACATGTGTTATTTCCTGCACAACACAGCTTTTTTATTGACTTATTTTTCCTTTTGACAATAAAATGGAATTAGGCCTTTTTATATCTTATTTCTTAATTTAAAGATATAAAGAGATCTAATTTTAAATAAGATTACTGGCTATGAATGGAGATAAAACTAAAAGTGCACAGCTGATGCATACGTACTTTCAAAAAGCAAGTCTTGTGATCTAGTATACTCTACATTATGAATTCATGCAAATATTTTATATTTATTTAAAGACAAACTTACCTGGAGGTCGTTCATTTATCTCCCATGAAATATAAATAAGAAAACAATAAGTAATCTTTTAAATAATAAAATTAAATAATGAAAAAATAAGTAATCTTTATGTGCTATATATTTAGCCATGAAATTTGACAACATCCTAGTCAGGATATTGAACCATAAATCTTAACTAAATATGGAAGGAAATATGGCACAAATATTGCAAAAATAGTAATTGTGTTATAATCCTTACAAGAAATATCATTATTAATACTCTTATATTTGCAAAAAGACCGCTATATTTCAGGCATTGTGTTAAGTACTTTAAGACATGTTTATCTTATTTAACTGCACAGTAGTCGTGCAAGTTAGCTATGTAACAGATGAAACAATTATGCCAAAAGAGGTAAAAATAAGTAATGTACTAAAAGGGGCATAATTGATATAAGACAAATCTAAAATTTGAATCTGGGCCTAATCTCAAATTTCATAGAAGGAAAGTATAACTTTAAATATAGATATTAATTTTAAGGCAACACATTTGAAATATAAGCATCAATTCTTTATATTTGTAGGACTTTCTCTAAGGAAAGGCCTTTATATGACTGAGAACTATGTTAACTATGAAAGTAAGTCATAACTTAAATCATACCATAGTAGTGAGGCAGCATAACATAACAATGGGTAGAATATTGTGTTAGAATACACATTCTGGAGTCTGACAGGATAAATTAAAATCCCAGTCTCACTATTTACTAGCTGTGTGACCTTAAACACATTACCAGTCTCTAGGCACATAGTTTCATTATCTGTGAAATAAACATATTAAAAATACCAACTTCACAGAAATACGGAGGATTAAGTGAGTTAATACATGTCAGGTTAAATGCCCACACATAGTAAGTATGATGTGCATGTAAGCCACTATTCTATTACACAGAACCATATGTGGTTCATGATCATAACATTATGAGGTAGATACCAGGTGTTAGGTTAGGAGAAAAGGTGAAAGAAATTTGGAGTTGGAAAAAGAAAAAGATGTACATTTAGCTGATTAATGGGATAAAGAGTGAAAAATGACTCAAGCAATGTAGAGAGCTGATTATGGTACTCATAATTAATATAGCATAAATTTATTTATTCCAGTAAGTATTTAAAGAATGAATTTTGTGTGCCAGGCATTGTGTTAGATGTAAGAAACATTAAAATGAGGGAAAGAGGCACTATCCCTGCCTTTTTAAGGCTATAGTCCAGATTTATATCAATAACAAAATTAACCTAAAGTCAAACTTTTCTTAATATAGCTAAAAAATTGAGATTTATTGGAATCCTCAGCATGTGTTTGGCATGAGAAAATGTCCATTGAAATTACTTATCACTTTTAAGAGTTTAATGCATCTTTAGTTAATTTTTGTATATGGTGAGAGCTAGGAATTCAATTTCATTCTTCTGCATGTGGCTCTCCAATTTTGCCAGCATGATTATTGAATAGTGTGTCTTTCCCCCCATGTGTGCTTTTGTCTGCACCCCTTCATGATAATAAACTAGGCATAGAAGGAACATATCTCAAAATAATAAAAACCATATGACAAACCTACAGCCAACATAATGTTGCATGGGGAAAAGTTGAAAACATTCCCCCTAAGAACTGGAACAAGACAAGGATACCTACTGTCACCACTTCTATTCAATATAGTCATAGTGGAAGTCATAGAGCAATCAGGAAAGAAAAAGAAATGAAGGGCATCCAAGTCAGAAAAGAAAAGTTGGTTGTAGCTATAAGATTTTATTTCTGGATTCTCTATTCTGTCCCATTTATCTATGTGTCTACCTTTATATGAGTACCATGCTGTTTTGGTATAGCTTGCAACATAAATTCCTGTCTGTTAACGTGATACCTTCAGTTTTGTTCTCTTTGCTTAAAATTGCTTTGGCTTTTTGGACTCTTTTTTGATTACATGTGAAGTTTAGGATTTTTTTTCTAGTTCTGTGAAAACTGACAGAAATTTGATGGGAATTGCATTGTATCTGTAAATCACTTTGCCTGGTATGGACATTTTAACTATTTATTATTCCAATCCACGAGTATGGGATGTTTTCCCATTTGTTTGTGTCATCTATGGTTTCTTTCATCAGTGTTTTGTAGCTCTCCTTGTAGAGATCTTTCACTTCCTTTGTTAAGTATCTTGCTGAGTATTTTAATTTCCTTCACATCTTTTGTAAATGGTATTGAGTTCTTGATTTGACTATAAGCTTGACTGTTCTCCTTCTGGATGTTACAGAACAATTTCAGTAGTATACATGTGTCAGTTCTTTGTAGATCTGTTGGAATTCAGCTGCAAATCTGTCCGGTCCTGGGCTTTTTTGTTTTGTGGGAGATTTTTTAT
The DNA here is from genome assembly GCF_020740605.2 of Lemur catta. Classification (NCBI taxonomy): domain Eukaryota; kingdom Metazoa; phylum Chordata; class Mammalia; order Primates; family Lemuridae; genus Lemur; species Lemur catta. Next base: position 31,559,454 of record NC_059133.1, read on the forward strand.
TACTGTCTCAATCTCACTACTCATGATTAGTCTGTTTAGGTTTCTATTTCT